>NC_089581.1:120717276-121317509 GCF_019320115.1 Miscanthus floridulus
CCGCCGCCGCGCGCACGCCACGCGCTCGGCCGCCGCGCAGGCCGCCGCGCGCTCGCCCGCCGCCGCCGCGCAGGCCGCCGCCGCCGCTCCCCCGTCGCCCCCGTTTCCTCCTCTCCTGTCAGTCTTGACCTGAAGGTTCGGTGCCGTTATCATTTCATTCAGTGGTAGACCATGATGTTTACGGTTAATCCACCACAATGTCAGTCTTTCGGAAATACTTACAGGATATAACGGTTGTGCATCAGTATGTATATCTATACAAGTACGTGTCTATGTTTGTATCATGTTTTGAAATTATAAAAAAAACTGCACCTTAATTAGTTGTAACAGTACAACTCTATATATATGCATGATTAATCTAGCTAACCGTTACAAGTAGGCGTTTGATTATTGGCATGATAATTAACGAAATGAAAGTACGCTGATGAACACATTGCACATGTGGCCAGTCTTGCATGCCAGGCAGCCCCGGAACCGTGCATGTGATGTGAGCCCTCTGCTCCGAGCTAGCTAGCAGGTCGCCCCCTTGCAATGATTCCACCGTTAGGGCTACTGACAGTTAGTCGTCGTGGACCCACCACTGACTAATCAGCATACATGCACAAAGCTACCAGTTTTCCTGATCTATCTGAGCTGGTGGTTAACTAACCATAGAATCGATGCTATACGAGCGAGATCCATCCATCCCATCATCGTCAAATATATATAATGCATTTGCATGCATGCCCACGCACGCACGTACGTGGTGTATGCTTGCCTTTTAGTCGTTGCATCATCATCTCCACAGCATGGCTTTGTCGGGCACCATCATTAAGCTACTAAGTACATACTGATTATTAATCAGCATCGATCTAGTAGAGCGTGCATGATTAGTTCACCATTATATGTTGCTTACGAGTTACGATGCACACTATTGCTGATGATGATGATGCTATTGCTTTTTTCGTTTAGTTTGGGACGGAGCACTACTCCTTGTCTGCCTCATCATCATCTAAGGTTGTTTAAGTTTTGAGTTATCATGATCAGTACAGTACGTACTCTACAACAACTGTGCACACAATTAACGACTAACAGAAGAATAAGAATATGGAATCTCGTACGATTATATTCGATTAATGGCAAGATTATTGAAGTTTATTATTAAAGGGCTAATAATGGACCACCACTTCATTGTCATGATATTGTCTATATATATAGAGTGATAAATGATAAGCTCCATTTGGTTCTGATGCTGATATATATAAGCTACGACCCTCAAATTAAAAGTAAAGATGATGGTCGAATATAATCGTACATACTGTATTGCTTGTGCATGGATTAGTCTTTGTTGCTAGTGAACTGATGATTATTTCTGCATAACTGATCCGTAAAGGGACGTTTGAAATGATTCTACTACAAAGCTTAGCAAAATCTGAATAACAACATTTATGCTCGCTATTAAGTATGAATGGAATTAACTCCTATAGGAAGAGAAAAGTGTAATGTGCTTACTTACAGCCCGGAAAATTTAGGATTTACTGGTTCAGTACTTTTCTGCAGTTGCACTTGTTTTATTCACTGTCTAAGCGGGTCATGTTTTGAAGCAATTACTTGGGCATGCAATGCAGGTGGTTCTGGATAACGGCCTCGTCTGGACGACCTTGCCGTCACCTTCACTTCCCCGTCCCTCGGTCGAGTAGAAGGTAAAACCATGGGTTGTCGGCCATCGTGCCGTTTTTTGATGTGGATGGCCTTCGTGCCTCCCATTGTTGATGTGTCGGCCTTTGTGCCGTGAATGTGGGTGTTGGCCATCGAGCCGATTTTTTTTGCAGGTTTTGGAAACCTCCCCGTACAGGGGAGGTTCTGCCGAAATTTTTAACTTATACCCTTTTTTTTTGCAGAGCAAAGGACGTCAAAGGAGCTTCAGAGTAGTCGATCGTCCTCGTCGGCGCTGCGACTCTCCACTGCCCCGACTCGCCACTGCCCCGCTACCCTGTCTCCACCGCCACCTTAGGTATAAACAACCTCTACTCCTGTATCTTTGTCGTAGACTGCGTAAACCAGTTAGGCGTCTCCCGTCCAAAAGAGATACGGTTGGAGGCATGCAGATCACTGTGCCTTAACCATAGCCCTCGGCAAAGAAATTCCCAGGAAAAATTAAAAAGTAGGTCTTTGCCGAGGGTTTTGAACAAAGCCCTCGGTAAAGAAATTCCGAGACAAAAATAAAAACGTAGGTCTTTGCCGAGGGCCTTCGATATAGCTCTCGGCAAAGAAATTCCGAGAAAAAAAAAGAAAATAGGTCTTTGCCGAGGGCCCTGCGGTATAGCTCTCGGCAAATAAATTCCAAAAAAAGCTCTTTGCCGAGGGCCTGTATGTCAGCCCTCGGCAAAGACGCCGTGGAAAATAACCGCGAACCTAACGACTACTTTACTTTGCCGAGGGCCGCCGTTAGCCCTCGGCAAATACTTTGCCGAGTGCCCGATAAAAGGCCTTCGGCAAAGACTCCTTCGCCGACGTTTTTTTTCCCGAGGGTTCTTCACCGAGGGCTGCCCTCGGCAAATCCTTCGCCGACGGCTGAAGAGCCTTTGCCGAGGGCTTCAGGCCCTCGGCAAAGACCCTGCGTCCAGTAGTGCGATCTTTATTCTCGACTAATTTAGGTTTCGGATTTAGGAACCCCATATGATGCAGCGATCATGTTAAATTTAGTATGGCATAATTTTATTTAATAATTTCTTACTACTTTTCTAAACTCACAGTGAACTCATGCTGCCCAAAAAGCATGCATCTGGAAGTGAGAAAAGAAAAAAGAAGAGAAGGATAGAGGAATTCAAAGAATCACGAAGAGGAGCTCTTGACAAATTTTTTAAGAGCAATACAAGCACTACAACAAATCCAGATGAGCGGGCAATAGTTCCTGTGGAGGAACAAACTACACATCCAGAAGAAGAAGATGAAGGCCCTATACAAGATAATGTTGGCATCGACATGGATGATAATAACGTGAGTGATCATAAGCCCATATTTAATTCTCCTACGATGGAATCTACTCGTGTCGATGAAGAACTAGTTTTTACTATTGATATGTATGATCCAGTAAATTGGGGTAATCTTGATAACAAATCAAGGGACATATTAGTGGAGAAGGGGCCTATAAGAGAAGAAAATATTGTGTTTCCTATGGATGCGAGATCAAGACATTTTGCATACACTCATTATTCTAGAAGAATGAGCAATGGAGAGGTACGTGACAGAAAATGGTTGGTCTATTCAAAAAGTGTTGAAAAAGTGTTTTGCTTCTGTTGTAAGTTGTTTGGTTCTAGCAACCTCAAGAGTTCATTGGGGCATGATGGGTTTAGTGATTGGAGCCATGTTAGTGAGAGACTAAAAGAGCATGAAGTTAGCGTGGATCATATGACCAATATGAACTCTTGGAATGAATTGAGAGTTAGATTAAGCAAACATGAAACAATTGATAAAGAGTTGCAACATCAAATCACAAAGGAGAAAGAACGCATAAGGCTAGTTCTACTAAGAATTGTTGCCATTGTGAAGTTTCTTGGTAAACGCAGTTTAGCTTTTAGAGGATCTAGTGAGCAACTTTACAATGATGTGAATGGTAATTTCTTAGCTTGTTGTGATATGGTTGCTGAATTTGACTTGGTAATGCAAGACCACCTTAGATGCATTCAAAACAAAGAGCTGCAATATCATTATCTTAGTCATAAAATTTAGAATGAGTTGATTTCACTTATGGCTTCTAGAATTACAAACTCCATCATAAAGATTGTTAAAGAGACCAAATATTTCTCAGTTATCCTTGATTGTACCCCAGATGTGAGTCACCAAGAACAAATGAGTTTACTGGTTCGATGTGTTGATATGTCTGATGGAAAAATAAAAATTGGGGAGTACTTTCTTGGTTTCTTGAAGGTGGATGACACATCTGGCTTGGGGCTTTTCAATGTATTGGTTGACTCCATCAAATCATTTGGTCTTAATGTTGATGATATTAGAGGTCAAGGTTATGACAATGGCTCTAATATGAAAGACAAACATAAGGGGGTACAAAGCCGTTTTCTTGAAATAAATCCAAGAGCTTTTTATATGCCATGTGCATGCCATAGTCTTAATCTCACTCTTTGTGATATGGCTAAATCATGCAGTAAAGCTATTTAATTTTTTGGAATTGTGCAGAGGATATATGTATTATTTTCTGGTTCTACCAAAAGATGAAATGTTTTGCTTGAACATGTTCTAGATTTGACCGTAAAATCATTGAGCAATACTCGTTGGGAGAGTCGCATCAAAAGTGTTCGAGCAATTAGATATCAAGCTCCTCAACTAAGGTCAGCTTTGTTGTGGCTAAGTGAGGATGGAGATACTGAACAAAAGGATAGAAGTGATGCAAAAAATTTATATGACGTGCTTGGTAGCTTTGAGTTCATACTTGGTATGGTTATTTGGCATGACATTTTATACTCTGTAAATATTGTCAGTAAGAAGTTGCAGTCACCATCCATGTGCATTGATTCTACCTTGCAGCATATAGAAGGTATGGTGAATTACTTTCAGAACTATAGAAATACTGGGTTTGCTGATAGTGTGGTTACTACCACAGAAATTGCACTTGAAATAGGAGTAGAGCCATCCTTTCCAGTAAAGCGTCGTTCTATTAGGAAGAAACAGTTTGATGAAACTGAATGCAATGAAGCTATTTTGGAAGCTGAGAATGATTTTGAAGCTTTTTATTTTTTGGTTATGGTTGATATGGCAATTAGTTCATTGAAAAGCAGATTTAAAAAACTCCAGTCATTCAATGAAAAAATTGGATTTCTAATGAATTCAACATCCTTGAAGGCATTGGATGGTGTTGCTCTAAAAGACCATTGCATTAAATTTGCAAAAAAAATCTCTTCTGGTGGTTCGTCGGATGTTGATGTAAATAATATGATTTCTAAGTTAGCTGTTATGCAGTCTACTCTGCCAGGTAAGTCAATGTCTGCTATGGAGATTTTTGAGTTTGTCACAAAAGCAGATTGTTATCCTAATGTTTCCATTGCTTATCGGATCCTATTCACTATGCCTGTGACTGTAGCCTCAGCTAAAAGAACCTTTTCAAAGCTGAAACTATTGAAGAATTATTTGAGATCCGTAATGTCCCAAGAAAGATTAAATGGTTTGGCAACTTTATGCATCAAGAAGAAATTGTTAGATGAAATTGATATTGAGGCCATCATCAATGACTTCGCAGCAGCAAATGTTCGAAGAAATTTTTAAGTTAAGATAAGATGTATGACTTGTTTCATAAGAATTTTTTTATGCATTACACTTGTTAGAATTGTCATTATATTATTAGAATTGTATTAAAGTGCCCATCGCTTGTAGCTTCGCTCCAGGTCTGTAATTTGACAGGGCCGGGCCTGGCCAGCATCGGCCACAACTGCTTCCACTTGAAGACGTCCCCTTGCCATAGTTGAATGCCTCGTTAGGGCGCGCCATCATGGCCGCCCAGATCGCTTGCACAGCGATGACCCACTCGTCGCAGGCATCGCTGATCCCCTCCCAGGCGACGAGGGACCCGGGCCAGCGCAGGACGGCACCCTCCTTGCCGCAGATGGCGGCGTAGACGCAGAGGCTGGAGACCAAGTTCCTGGAGCTCCGCGGCGAGAATCCCAAGATGGTGGCAGGGCGGTGCACGGACCAAGTGACGGCGCCCACGCGGGTGGCGATGCCATCGATGAGGGTGTCCTCGAGGTCCGAGTAGTCCGAGCGCGGGAGGTCCTCGGAGTAGGGGCTGAGCCACCCGTCCTCGGCGGCTGGAATGGGTCGGCAGACTGGTTGCGGCCGCTCTGGAGCGCGACGTGTTTGAGATCTAGGGCATTGGGGACGACGGCGGAGAGGACGCCGGAGAGCATGGCGTGGTTAACGGTGCGGGCCTCGGCGTTGCTCCAGCCGTGGCACGGGGCCCACATGGAACGGGTCGGTGATGTCAGTGAGGGGCGCCAGGGCCCTCACTGACATATAGTATCCGAATGGGGGTGGTGGGGTGGGAGCGGCATCGGCAGAGCGAGGGGAGCAATTGGGGAGGTGGGTTATGGGTTTTGTGCATGCGGGGACTCGGGGTGGTCAGGGAAGCGTGAGCATGGCCGTAGCCGAGGCTTTTCAGCTTTTTGGCATCAAAGAATTCTATTTCTTCTATCCACTCTAGGATAGTGAAACCATGGTATTTTTAGTGATAGTTTTGTTCAATATAAAGGATTAGCACAAGTCTTTGTTTTATATTTTTAATAGAAGTATTGATTTTTTAGTACTTTTTAGTGACAGTTAGAAAATCTTCTATATTGAATTCATAGGTGAAATTTTTAACCAGTTTTAGATTGGCATACGTTATGTCTGACGATAAAGTTATAGAAGGTCACATAACATCCAACTCGAAGCCACAACTCTCCAAAATAAGTTACAACAGCCACAAGATACTGTGTCGTAACGTGATAGCTAACTCACATGACTATCTCTTTCCACGACACTCAAAACAGTTACCGTTGTCATTTGTCAAGTCACGTTGTGTGTGAAGGTTCTCATACTCCGGTATCAATTTATAAGTCCTATCATTCGCTCTCTGTATTTGCAAATGCGATCTCATAGTTTGATTGTGAGTATAAGCTTTATATGTCATAGAATTTACTACCAGAGTAGTACCGTTAATATGTTTGCAAAAATATTTTATGTTTATCAATTCTATTATATTAGGAGTACACAATTATAGGAAAATTCTAGAGAAAAAGAGAAAATATAAAGCCTAAATTAGCCAAATATCATAAAAGTAGTAAATGGAGGAGATCTATGTAGTGGTAAGTATGGAAAGTAAAAAGGGAAAGATTTTACCTTAAAAGAAAAGTAAATGTAAGACAGTCTTTAATTTCTACACGATTATTGGAAAAAAAATGGATGGTCGTTCCTCTAGATAGAGGGGACAACGTCCTGTATCCTAGAAGCCCATGCCTAAGGTCTGAAGGCCTACGCGAGAGAAGATGAGGCTAAGACCGTGGTATGGCTCCCTATCAGAGAAAAACGGGACGGGGGCAGGAGGAGCAGGAGGCTAATACAGTGGGCTGGCTTCCCATAGAGAAAAGTCGGAAAGGGGGCGATTTTTTTTTTTTAGTTTTTTTTGAATTTTTTTCACAAATATGTCTATGGAGGTATGATTTCAAAATCTGGACCCTTAGCTCGACGCCATCGTTGGTGGCGCCGAGCTTACACGTCTCGGCGCCATAGATTCTGGCACCTAAGTCGGGGCCACGTTGGAGCGTGGACGCTGACATGGCAGCCAGCTCGGCGCCATGGATCTTGGCGCCGAGCTTAGCGCTGTGATTATTGGCGCAAGCCCTGTCTTACGTATGGGCCCTCCCTTCCTTTCTTTCTTCCTCTCTCTCTCGAGCCAGAGCGCCGCCACCACTACCGCACCGCCGTGCCCGCCGCCACGCGTTGCCTCGGCCATCGCACCCGCCGTGTCGGCCGCCTGTGGCCCCAGCCCGCTCGCGCCGCCTTGCCGCACGGAGCACTGGCCGTCCCGCGCCCGCCGCGCGCCACCGTCGGCCCTGGCCGCGCCACCGCCGGCCCAGCTCGTCGCCCTCACCCACGCCCGGCGTCCGCTGCGACTTTGTCCTAGGGCCATCGATCCCGACGTCCGCTGCGACACCGTCGACGTCCGCGACCCTGTCCACATTCCTGCTGACGGCCGTCCTAGGGCCGAGGGCGGTGGCCTTTGGCAAGGGCCGAGGGGAGGGGTGCTGTCCGCCTAGAAGGCCACAGCAGCCGCCATGCCCGAACAGTTCGGATAGGGTTGTTTGCCTACAACGTCGCCTGCTCAAGCTCTTGAACTTGTCGGACAGGTCAAAATTGTGAATATGCAATGTAGGTACTTAGTTAGCTATGATTGTAGTGTAGTAGTTCGATTATTTGTTATTTACTGGTTAATGTGATGACTCAGGTAGTTGATTTAGTTAGTGATATAGGGAGATAGATATGTAGATAGATAGAAACATAGATACATAGGTATATAGGTACATAGATATAGTTAGATAGCTACTTAGATAGGTAGTTATATATTTAATTAATTAAATAGGATCTAACTATTTAGTGAGTACACTATATATATATATATATATATATATATATATATATATATATATATATATATATATATATATATATATATATATATATATATACACACACACACACACACATAGTTATTATCTTGTTTACTTAGTTTATAGTTAGAAAGTACTTGTTAGGTACTATCTATCGTCTAATTTGGACTAAAGGACATGTGTTTCATTATGTGTTTGAACTAGATGGATAACCTAGTGACCATATATCATGGAGGCACCGTTGAAAGCGATCGCTATGGATATGTTGAGTTTATTGACATGCAAAACGTGCCTGTGCTATTCAATGATAGGCCTTCATTTAGTGAGATGGTTGTAAGGGCTTGGGAGGAGCAGCATTGCCTTGGAGATGATGATGATGATGATGATGATGATGGCATTGCAGTTGAGGGTGTACTGCACCTAGGTTCTCCTCCCAACATCCTCAGGCAAATGATCCCAATTGGGTGTGCGGATCAGTGGAAGAACTATGTGAGATCGGCTATGAAGAGCCAGCTATAATGTTTGGACGTGGTTGTGCGTCGGGAGTTAGTTGATCCCATCCCTCATGGGTTTTCCCCACCAATGGGTCAGCAGGCACACTTCGACCCTCCCACCCCGGAACCTAATATGGATGTGGAGGTTGCACCTATGGTTCTCGATGCTCAATCTGCCCCCAATGAGCTAGTTGGAGATGCTTGTCAGACTCATGATGTTGTGGTAGATCCTCCTCATGAGATTCCTTTAACACAGAATCATCTGAGTAAGTGTCTTATTCGCATGGTTATTGGGAGCGTACCCCCTTCCTTACATCCATTTTTTTCATTCTTTCCTCATTTCTCTACTTATGTTGTAGGAGACATTCCTGACAATGTGGATGTGCCCCCTATTGTTGCGCAAGTGCGCTGTGGAGATGGATTCCGTGGCTCCAATAGTATTGAAATTATGAATGATTCGGAGCCATATGAGATGGCAAGGGCTCTTGATTCTGATGATGATCGCCCTATGGGAGAGCTGGCAGAGAGTGATGTTGAGATGCTGAGACGTATCTTTCCCGGCCGCCATGATCCAAGAGTTCACGAGTTCAGCGATCTTACTCATTCCAATCAGGCATGTGCAGAAGGACATGATGATGGGCTCCTAGAAGCTCCTGAGGCCGGCCCTAACATGGTAATTGAGAAGGGTAGGATATTCAAGGACCTCCCTGCATTGAAGAGGTGGTTGTAGGTGTGTGACAAGGAACGCTACCCATGAAGGGTTTGTGCAAGGAAGCAAAAGGTCACCAAAAAGTGAAAGATCACAAAAGTTGTCGGGCCACACAATTGTGCTAACCACGTGCTCACACTGTAGCATCGGTCATTGACATCTACCCTCATTACCAAGCGGTTGATGGGAATATTGCAGGGAGAACCTAATATGAAGGTTAGGACAATTATCAGGACCATTGAGGCGTTGTATGGAGGTTATGTGATAACTTATGATAAAGCTTGGAGGGCTAAGCAGCGAGCGTGGAAGATGATATATGGGGACTGGGAGGATAGGTATGAGCAGCTGCCAGTACTTTTCAATGCAATTAAAGCAGTGAATCTAGGCATGCATTATGAGTACATCCCATAACCAAATGCATGGAAGGATGGGAGGCAGATGTTCTTCCGTGCTTTCTGGTGCTTCCCTCAGTGTGTCGAGGCCTTTAGGCACTATCATCCTATCTTCTCCATTGATTGTACATTCTTGATTGGCAAATACCAGGGCACACTTCTTATAGCCATATCCTGTGACGCGAACAACAAGTTGGTTCCTTTGGCATTTGCTTTGGTTGAGAAGGAGAACAATGACAGTTCAGGATGGTTCTTGAGGCTAGTCCGAATACATGTGGTTGGGCCTGGCAGGGAGGTTGGCATCTTATATGATAGGCACTAGGGCATACTTAATGTCATGCGAGAGCAAATATTGGGGTATGCACCTTTGCACCATCGTTGGTGTACTAAGCACCTTGCCGAGAATCTACTCCAAAAGGATGGTGTGAAGGATAACTTTGATCTGTTCTAGGAGTCTGTTCAACAGCTTGAGGACAAGTACTTTTAGAAAAAGTTGGAGCAGGTCAGAACCACATCAAATGTAGAAGGTAGACAATGGCTCACATGTTTGATGTGGGATTTGGAGAAATGGACGAGAGCTCACGACATCGGTGGATGGAGGTACGAGTTTCGGTGCAGCAACATGGTAGAGTCATTCAATAAGTTGCTATTGGGGATACGTGGTATGCCCATGAATGCAATCATTCAGTTCACCTTCTACAAGCTTGTTGCCTGGTTCAACGATAGACACGCCCATGCATTGAAGTTATGGAGTGATGGAGAGATATGGGCTCCGAAACCAAAGGCACACATAGAGAAGACAAATGAAAGGGCTGGCACACATAGGTTACATGCTTTGACCACGCCACAGGGACTTATCAGGTGGAGCATAGGGGCGGTACAATGTCCGATGGCGAGGTTCGAGAGTCGATGATGCATGTGGTTATCCTCTAAGATTTCAAATGCACTTATGATAAACCAAGGCAGTACCACTTTCTATGTTCCCATTTGGTGGCAGTAGCTAGGCATCGCAACTATAATATCGAGAACAGGATACCTCATGAGTTCAATATTGACACGCTTGTGCACACATGGAGCCCCTGCTTTGTGTCTTTTTGGGACCCTGGAGAGTGGCCTCCATATAATGGGCTGAAGTACATTGCGGATCCAGCTTACCGTTGGAACAAGCATGGATCAAGGAAGAGGACGAGGCATAGGATGGTTATGGATCAGATACCTAGAAGAACGAGGCGTGGGAGAGGAGCCCCATTTGTTATTGACCCTAAGCAGTACAAGTGCGGCAAGTGCGGTAGTCTGTCCACAATTCACGCACTTGCCATTGGCAGATTAGTGAGGTGCGACTATTGGTTATTTTCATTATTTCATATTTGTCATATTCATTCAATTAATTATGCATGTCTCAATTTATGCTTGTAATTATGTCAATTACTTGTACATTTCTAAGTTTATATTTCATTGTATATTGAATTTCTATTTCATTGACTTTTTTTGTAGGATGGCGCAATTCCACCTGCTCAACCCAGCGTACGAGGAGACCCACAGAGGACGCCTCATAGCGGAGGGGTAGGTAATAATCTATACGTCTTGTTCAAAATTTTGTGAGCATACATGTGTTCATGAAGTAATGGGGGGCTATGTTTTATTCCATGCAGAACCTTCTGCTCCTTCGTCCTAGAACCCACAATGGATTCTTGGACATGCAGTACGATAATAGATACACTCCTTTCCTACAAAGAGCTGGCCTAGATGTCATCTCTTTTCAGGTTCGTCATGGGTTGCCCAAGTTCAACTCAATGGGCATAACTGCATTGGTTGATAGGTATTATCTTCAATCATTGCCTCCATTCATGAGCATTTGTTCATGTGCTTGCCTTTTTAACATGTAATCTTGCTTTGTCTAAAATGTAGGTGGCGGCCGGAGACTCATAGCTTTCACTTGCCTTTTGGAGAGGTGATAGTCACGCTCCAGGACTATCAGAAGATGCTAGGTCTAAGGATTCATGGCAATGTAGTGACTGGGCAGTGCAGGTCAGAAGGTTGGAGAGCACGAGTAGAGGCCTTCCTTGGGTGTGAGGTTGGCGAGCAAGGGGCTCGCACTTCTAGAGTTCTAATCTCCTAGCTCTGGTAAGATTTCACAACAGTGCCCCAAGGAGGCAGATGAGGAGATAGTTGGTTACTACTATAGGGCGTGGATCCTACACCTGTTTGTCTGTGTTCTCTTCCCTGATGCCATGGGTGACACTACGTCATGGATGTGGGTCCACTGCCTCACTAACTGGGACCAAGCGGGTCAGTACAGCTGGGGCTCTATAGTGTTGGGCTTTCTTTACCAGCAACTTTGCGAGGCATATCGTCGGACTTCGTCCTCATCTTCACTTGGTGGATGCGTGTACCTGCTCCAGTTGTAGATGTGGGCTCATCTACCAGTTGGCCATCTTGAGGTTCTAGCTTGTCGTCAGTGGTTCCCAGGTTAGCCTCCATGTCTGCAACTGATGTGGGCATACCTTTGGGATCAGGTTAGGGTTCCGCACGTGAGGTTGGAGTGGGTGTACATTGAATTCACGAACGAGCTAGACATGCTAACAACATTTAGTGTAAGTAAATTTTATTTCCCAAGCTAGTTTGAAATGGTTTAGTATAGCATCTAACATCTTATTTGGACACGTTGCAGGTGTCATGGGAGCCGTACGATGGAGAGGGGGCATTTCCTTTTCATTTGAGCAACATGTGTGGGTGCGACGATGACTTCTAGAGGATGAGGTGCCCTCTAATCTATTTCTATGCTAACGAGTTCTACCTGCCAGATAGAGTTGCACATCAATTTGGAGTAAGACAGCTTTGGCCAATGCCTCTGTTCTCGACTTGCGTTGACTTACACAAGTAAGTGTTTTGATATTTCAATTGTCTCGTGATGGTCCATTTCCATTAATTCCTATATAAGATGAAGTAATGATGACATACATGCACTTTTAATATGGTGACATGTACGAGGATTGAGATGGTAACATTTTCCATAGTGAAGCTTACATGTACATGGATCGTTTTATAGCATCAATTTCATACCTGACAGGAACTAACATCTTACGTGATGTGCAGGTTGGATCATCAGAAGAATAGGAAGATTTTTGATTGGGAGAAGCACCACTAGTACTACATTGAATAATGGGAGCTGTTGCATGACAATGTGGACGAGAACAATGAGCTGCACACGAACCATGAGTACAGGCGCTACCAAGCTTGGTACCAACGTGCAACACGTTGCAGGCTGAGGCTACAATAGACAGAAGATGACTACGCCGACATCGAGTCCTCCGACGACGAAGACATGGCGTACGACCAAACTACTCATGTAGGAAGGTAGGTGGAGGCAGGACCAATATTGGATAGAGTGGTAAGTCAATTGTTTTATTTTTCTATGTTAAGTTGCATACCAATACATTCTGCGTTTGTGGTTTCTATTTTAGTTAGTGGAACCTTCGAGTCGTAGCATCCTTATAAATTAGTACAACAGATGGAGTTGAGGAACTGGTTAGGAATTAACTAGTACTCCATACTAGATTAGTAGCATCCTCATTTTTCAATGTCCACCACAATCTTACTGTCAACTTTGTTGCAGGGCAATACCCTTAAATGCTCAGTTGAAGACATTGAGCGCTTTTGTCCAAGAGTCAGGGATGACGACACGCGTAGCTTCCTAGACGTAAGATTCAAAATATTCTTTGAAATATATTATTAATACATTAAATTCTTTCAGTTAATATTATTTTGTACAATAGAGACTGTCACGTCGGCTACGCCGTGCGACTGCTCATTGTGGTTGCAGGACAGTCATGACGCAAGACGTGCATGATCCTTCCATAGGTAGAGGAGGCTTATGTTCATCTAGCCAAACACCTACAGGGTAAATGGGCATTGCATACGAGGACAAGGATGAGGACAAGGATGACGACGAGGTGGACCTGAGGCACGAGGAGCTTGGACTGTCTCTGCTCTAGGACAGTCCCTTGACTCAACCAATACAGACTTCAGGCACTAGGCGACACCGTCCACCTGACCCTTACACTCCAGGCACCGACACTCTTGGTCACAAGGGTAAGGGTAAGATTAGGAGGCAGTGAGGATTTGTGATAGATGTTATTATGTACTATTATGGACTTTGTGAACTTTCATTGTGAACTATTGTGGACTATATGGACTATTATTATCGAATATGAACTACTATGGACTATAATTATTGACTGTGTGGACTATTAATATGCTCATGTATATGGTTTTAGATGAATGTGGCATATATTTGTATGTTTAAACATGTTGTATTGAGGTTAAATATTCATCTCATATGTGTGTATGGATTGCATCAAAAAATAGGGGAAATTATGTCGAAATTTTCTACCTAAAGTACGTATTAATCAGTGGCATCAGTTTTATCGGTTCCAAATATTGATTGAAGTCTGAAATCGAATAGGCTTTTCAGTCATGGAATCTAGGGGAAATAGCCTTTACAATGATTTGTCATGTCACCGTCGAATAGACTTTTCAGTGTCCTTTGAAATAGTGATTTAAGTCTAAAATCAAATAGGCTTTTCAGTCATGGAATCTAGGCTCTCCAGTGTCCTATGATGTAGGCCTTTCAGTGATTTTGAGTAGACTTTCTAGGAGCATTTATAGCACAATACAACGGCTAGCAAACCTGCCTCCGCCTATATATATATGTTCTACGATGCATTGCTAACCGAGAGGAAAACCAAAGTAGTATTCGGTTTTGTTGGAGTAGGAATGTCTAGAGGGTCATCTATAGGAAAGGGTTTTGGGAGTGGGAGAGGAAGGGGGGGGGGACGAAGGGAACTCCCATTGTGTGGGAGGGGTCTCTTGTGCCTGATTTCTTTGAGAAACCAGTGTGTTAGTTTCCCCCTGAGAGCAAGAGTGATTTCACTAAAGAGTGTCCTCTCAGAGGATACGATAACAGGAAGGAAGATTGGCCAAAATGCATGCATGGTGAGGACTGCTTAGTGCAGATGTTCACCGAGGGGATCGACAGAGGTCATCGCTTCTTCAAATGCCCATGAGCATGGGTAATTGCTATTAGATTTTGTTTGTTAAATATGTTTCTCGAATACCCTTACAACTCACAGGACATACTTATTATAGTCTTCTAATTCTGAAGAAAACTATGGGTTCACTAGGTGGGTCGATCCTCGACCAATTTATCCGCATCAGCAGTACATCTACTACATGCAGGACCAAATCTTCGATCTACAAAGGGAAGTAAGTAGTGGGTACAAGGAAGACGAAGACGACAACAACAACAATGGTGAAAGTTCACAGGAGGCACTCTACAATGTTCCATATTGCACCTGCCCTAATCACAAGAACAAGGGGCCTCCGCCGTCACCCCTTCCACCACCACCAACAACAATGGGAGGCTACTGTGGAGAAGGTGCAACACAATTTGCTATGTGGCCACACTACTAGGACTACCCTATATTATTCACACGGCACATCCATGTGTTTGTTGTTTGGTTTAATTACCTAAGGCATGTTAGGTTTAGTCAAAGGAACTATGTACCCTTGTTTGGTATATGTTCTCACATGCCAATTCTTGTGCTTGTTGTTCACTTGAATTACCTAAGGCATGTTAGGTTTAGTTCAGAACCTCTGTACCATAGTTCGGTACAAGTTCTCACATGCCATTTCATTTGTTGTGTGTGTTGAATTATATAATGCCCTACTTCATTTGGTTTTGTTTGTAGCACATGATGTGATCATATTTCACTACGTCCGCAATATTAAACTGAATATTATGACCACAAATAATGAAAATAACTACATAATGAAAAATCCAATACTATGACACATTAAACAACACAATAATACTAGAAGTATATGCTGACAAACTAAATAACGTAGTACATGACCTAAGCATGCCCATACTTAAAGTGCATTACATGACAACACAATGAAAAGTCCAACAGTAGACAACATTGTTTATGAATAAACCATAGAACTAGCAAGTAATGGAGACTTCTGAGTGCAACGAGACCACTTTCCCTTCCTCAGGGCATTGAGATTCTCCTCCATCGCTGCTTTCACTTGGCGTGCACGCTCAAGCTTCTTCCCCCTCTCCTCCCTGTACGCAGCACACGCCTCATTTCCTCCTCTTCCTTGTGCTCCTTTTTTGCAGACTCCTCTCCACATCTCTTCTCCATCATCTCCTTGTCCTCTACCTCCCACCGCAATAGTTTCTGCATCCATTCCTTGTCTTTAGGCTTGATCTCAGTGTTGATCCACTACTCAAAATCACAGAGCGGTGGAGGGGTCTGCAACAAATGCAATTGTTATAAAACAAAAAATCATGCAAGATGTCATATGACACAAAATAATTATTACACAACATCAATTTCTCACCATCTTGTTAATGCGGCGCTGATGAAGTGTAGGCTCAAACGCAAAATTGGAACACATCCAATACCTCTGCCTATACGTGTCATCTTCATCGGACTTGGCTACCTTGCAAGGATCACTGCAAAAGCACATGGAAACTAGAACACCACTAGGCAGAGGCAATGGGTCGAAGGCATTTCCGATCATCTGGCCATAACTACAATTTAGGCATTTTTGCTCTAAGAACCGAAAGCAATTAACATTAAACCCTACACCTAGGGTTTCCCATTTGATCCACAATAATGAATCCATATCATAACAACGTGCGTTGAGGTTACCTTAGTTTGGTAGCTTTTCCACGCCTTGGCATCCTACGGTTGTATAATATAAATATTAAAATTGCATGAAACCCTAAGTAATGATGATTCTTAAGTTGAAAAATCTAACTAATATATACTGAATCGATTTGAAAAAAAACTAGGAGAGAGCGAGGATACCTTGCTCTCGAAGATCTATGGATCAAATCAAAGTTTCCAAGGTCCAATATGCCAATTTGTGAGGTAGGGCGAAGTGGGGAGAGAAAAAACCCGAGAAGGAGGAGAAAGAAGAGGAAGAAGGCTCGGGCAAGAAGGTTGGGCGTCGGGTTAAAACACAAGCTCGACGCCAATAACCACGACGCTAAGCTTGGTGCCAAGATCCATGACACTGAGCTGGCTACCATGTCAGCGTCCACACCGCCAATGTGGCCCCGCCCTAGGCGCCAGAATCTATGGCGCTGAGACATCTAACCTCGGTGCCACCATCGATGGCGCCGAGCTAAAGATCCAGATTTTGAAAGCATACCTCCAGGGGCATATTTGTGAATTTTTTTTCAAAAAAAGGGCTAAAATATAAAAAATTGGGAGAGGGGGCTACATTCCTATCAGAGAAAAGGCGGAGAGGGTTGTGCCAACAAGTCTCTCTACTTTTGAGTCATCTTTTGGACATGTTTGAATAATATAAGAACATGTCGAGTTGATCCTTTGAGACAGAGAGTGAAACATCTCCTTTTTAGAACCATTTAAAATAGTAAAAAAATTAAATATCTTTTGCATAAAATGCTAAATCATATGCTGGGGATTTATAGTTTAGCATATGTTTTAAATGATAAACATAAAACACATACATATTTGAGAGGTTTCATCATCTCAAGGCTCCCTTGAGCTTAGGATGTAGACCCATCACTCAATCAATCATTATTCTCAAAGTCGTACTTGGGCTTACCTGAAACTAAGACATTTTAGTATGATTTGCATTGGCCAACATCCCACATGTGGTTTCTTATTTTGTGGACCGTGTTACGCAAGGGTAAGTCCTATGACTTGGCTCTGATTTAGTTTAACATTAACAAGCTTGTAGTATACATATATTGAGGTACCATCTTGAGCTCCTTACATACATCCACTCATCCTACACTTACACTTCTCATCCATTCTCCTCACCGCTCTCTAGCCAGAAGGGAAAGTTTCTACCCTTTTCTCGCCTCAATGGCCTCAGGCTAGACCATAGCCAACTAGAGGGAGAAAAGCACATGATGTTCACTAGTCAGTGTCAAGTAGCAACATAGGAATGTCTTTAATTCTCTAGATGTTGCTATACATATAGATTTGACTTTACAAATGTGTACACTTATACCCACAAGGGTGCCATCACTAGTCGAGCCTCACCTAGGTCATCTCTGGATGGAAAACTAGCTATTGTGATACCACCCTGACCACATCCTAGATGCTTATGCATAGACACATGAAATGTATGACTATGAGGAAGTTGAGGCCCATTATGATTAGGGAATCTGGCACAGTGGTGCCTATCACAAGCACCTATGGTGACATCATCAATCTCGAGAACTGTCGGCTTAGTTTTGCAGAAATGCTCAAGAAGACCTAGAAAAAATCCTAGGCAAAAGCTGTGGTGAACTAAGTGATTCATTCGATGAGATTAAGTGAGCCAAGAGTTTGTTTGGCTGCACTTTAAGGGCCAGTTTTGTAGGTCTTTGATCCTCTTGTGGAGCAACTTCTTTGGTGGAGTTAAAGTCATTTTATAAAATGTTTGCAAAAATGGCTCTAGTGGCAATTTTGTAACAATTTGTGTCAAGTTTGTGAGGAGGAGTCAGGAGATGACCGTTTGACCTGGGTCCATGTCAATAGCCACTTGAAGCTGGAGCCATGCCAAAGGGAATTGACCCAAATCTGGGGTATGAAGGTGGAAAATTAACTAATTTTCTAATGTACATATGAATTGGGATGGATTATAGTGCAACCAAACAAGGTCTGATTGTTGTAGATAGGGGTTGGCAAAATACACAATACCTAATCTTAGAACCTGAATTACTCAAACTCGAAATACCCGATCATAATTTCAGTTGTAACTTTAAGACCTATCATTTAGTTCAGGTAATGTTCCCCGATACCTGAGCTATCTGAATTAAGCGAAATATCTCAAATTTTCTCTATTCTATTCCTAATATGAATATATGTAGTGGTTTAGTGCAATATAAATCTATTATTTGATATGGATCAATGTAGATCTATGCTAGCTTGATAATAGATTTGTTGTTAATCTATATGAAGGCATGAAGTGATTTGAAATATTGTTGTTTGTTGCTTTAAAATGCTAATGGAATTCTGTTCGAATTGTTGGTTTTGTCAATTTTGGGAATATTGGATAAAACTCGAACCCAAATTATCATGTACCTAAAATTCTGGGTAATGTTTTTCTAGGGACAAATTGGGCAGCAATTTCTACTACTCGAATTGTCCAGCCCAAAATTTTTGGATTATATGCCTACCCCTAGTTGTAGAGGGGTAAGGCAAAAATCATTAAGCACGTGGTGAGATCCCATGACAAGTTTCGAACCACTGTATCACCTGGTGTCCAATGATGTTCGAATTTTATAGTTTTTTGGCTTCTTGTTTGTAAGAAAAATGGACCTCAGAGGCCATTTAAGTTTGGATTTTGGTGTTTAATAAACAACATAACCATTTGAGCAAATATTATTTTCTAGTATAAAAGGTCTAGTTCAAATGGATGCATGGTCGACTTGGACTTAGGCAAAGAAGTGATCTGGATGACCAACACCTCAAGCAAGAAATTAGAAGCTATGTTGAAGATCTACAAGACATGCTAGAAGTCTAAGACACCAAGAAGTAGAAGCTTGAACGCAAATACACAAACAATGTTGAAGCCACTCAAGCCGAGACAAAGAGGTGGATGAATTAGATTTGTCTCATAATTTTTTTATCTTCACAAATTATGATACTAGTTCAAAGTTGTAGAACTTTTCATTAGCTTTCCGAAAGGTCCAAGATCATCAAAATCGGAGCTTAGAGCTAAAAGTTATGTCCAAAATATAAAAGTGTGTCGTGCTGAAAATTGAGCAGCAGATAGTCCAATGCTTTTAGTCTGATGCTCACACCTTTTGTTCGATGCTCACTAAACTAAAATGAACAATGACCCCTTATAGTCTGATGCAAAACACCTATTTGTCCGATGCTCACGAATTTTGTTCGATGATGACAAAAAGGCTGTAATGGCTAGTTTTTGGAGTTAGGGCTATTTATACCCCCACCATTTGGCTAAGAAAGGGGTGCTACAGCCGAGGGAAGTGAGTGGAGAGTTGAGACCCATCCATTTGTGTTTTAGTGACCAAAAGTGCTTAGGAAAATACTAGGTGATTAGTGTAGGTGCTTTTGTGAAGTGCTTAGGCTGGTTAGACCACCACTAATGCAATTGCTCTATGTTCATGCCTAGTGTTTTGCGCGCACCATTGTTGTACATTAGAGAGGCACGTAGTCTTGTGAGATCATACCAACCGTGTTTGTGGTGTAATCGTCACCATGTACCATTGAGAATGAGGCCCACAACAGTTTGGCCGGAAGCTCGATAGTGAAGACGACAGGGAGCGGTCCAGGAGAGATCATCTCAAAGACACCCTTACGTATGGGGAAGACCTAGGGGCTATCCACTGAGTTACTTGACCGGGAGCTTGGCCCATGTGAGGGCATCCTTGCGAGGGGCTCTAACGAGGACTAAGGGAAAGCAGGAGCTTCTTGATACCTCGACAAAAATACTAGACAAAAGGAGTTTGCATCTTTATTGCCCTTTACTTTCTGCATTTATATTATGTACCTTGGTTGTGTGCTTACTTTCCTAGCTTAGATTGATAGGCTAATTGATAGGATTGGGACCTAGCTAGGGTGCATAACTCTGTAGCGGTAAAGATAGCAATGCACCTATAAAAACCTTAGTTGCACATTTGGAAGTTGTACTACGAACCATATTAGTAGCTAGTATAAAAATTTCTCCAGACACCCGCAATGTCTAGAGCTAATTACTATCTATCTAAGACAATTTCTCCAATAATACTAACTTTAGCACATAACTTTTAACATGGATAGCCCCACATGACACTCTCACATAACCTCAAAATGTGCGCAAGAGCTTAGCTCTTGATCTACATGGTTTAAGTCTAAAACTTAGAAACCAAATTTTGCTGGGAGCTGCTGCACAGTGTTGGTCGATTTGGTTGAATAGAAATGATATGTTATTTAACAAAGCTAAACCTAATACATTGATGTAGGTAATTTTTAGGATGACGTATTGGATACGACAGTGGTCCATGCTGTACAAGAAAGAGGAGGGACAATTGTTCTTTGAGGGATGTAGAAGATGGGAGACGTTGATCATGACCGTCTTTGTGAAGTTTGGCTAGAACTTCATGAATCATATTGAAGCCTAGTGTTTTGCTTTGTCGCTGCACCCACTAGTTGGGCTGAACTTTGTTTCTTTTTTTTGTCATGTAAGTCTTATGGCTTTGGTGTTTTTCTGTGACTATCATCCACGGATGGTAGAGAATGAAACTTTGTTCCATTATTATTAGAAAAGATCTAGTTTTTTCTCTCTTTTATTAAAATATAAAAAACTTAGAGCTAGCTTAATTGATGATTATTAAGCCTGCCCTTAATCCCTCCACATTGTGTGGTGCCAGAGAGGTCACCGAAGGGGCGAAGTGATCGAGATCGATGCCGGTGCCTATAAATGCCCCTGTGGATTCACCTCTCTACGTTGTAGGCCTTGTTTGGATGCGCATGTATTGATCGCAATCCACATATGTTGAAGTGGATTAGAGTGGAATTGTCGACAGAATATGCTTGGCAGTCCACCAAGGGGTATCCTGCGATGGTAGATTTGTCGGTGGAGGTGCGCGTGATCAGGAACCAGATAGTGACACAGGGCACAGAGACAGCGATTTAGATAGGTTCGGGCCGTCTGATCGACGTAATACCCTATGTCCTGTGTCTTTGTTGTATTGTATTGAATACATGATATCAAGTAGAGGACCCCTGCCTCTCCTTATATACTCTGGAGGGGTAGGGTTACAAGTAAAGTATCATATTTGGTACTATACAATGTCTTGCGGTGCACGCCGAGCAGCGCCGTGCACGCCTTGATCTTGTGGGCTGGGCCACCCCTGATGGTGCGGCCCATGTCTTGGGGGCCATACCCCCATAGCTAGTCCCCGAGCCTGATAGTAGGTGACGTAGTTGCATGGTGCCAGGGTCAGAAAGTAGAAAACCAGCCGAGCAGGCAGCCAGTCCCCGAGCGTAGCCTCAAGATGAGAACAAGCACATTCACCGCAAGGTGAAGTGTGCCCACTTAGTCCCCGATCCTGCTGGAAGATGAAGAATGAATCTTGTAGCAGGGTCAAAGGAAAAGAAGTCTGAAAGCTTGCCAACGTTATCTAACATGCGCGTATCAAGACCCTAGACGTGCTGCCCAAGATCAGCACCCTGATCCGAACAGCATGAAGCAGCTTGTTAGCGCACCGATGAGACGTAGCAAGATCCAACCACCAAGGGAGCACCGAGGAGCGAGGAGTCCCCAGCGTCGCTGGCGATGTCCGAGCACCAAGGAGCGAGAAGTCCCTGGTGTCGCTGGTGATGACTGAGCACCGAGGAGCGAGGAGTCCCCGATGTCGCTGGCAATGACCGAGCACTGAGGAGCGAGGAGTCCCTGGTGTTGCTGGCAATGATCGAGCATCGAGGAGCGAGGAGTCCCCAGCGTCACTGGCAATGACCGAGCACCGAGGAGCGAGGAGTCCTCGGTGTCGCTGGCGATGACCGAGCACCGAGGAACTAGGAGTCCCCGGCGTCGTTGGCGATGACCATGCACTGAGGAGCGAGGAGTCCTCGGTGTCGCTGGCGATGACCGAGCACTGAGGAGCGAAGAGTCTCCAGTGTCGCTGGCGATGACCGAGCACCGAGGAGCGAGGAGTCCCTGGTGTAGGCGGCGATGTCTAAGCACCAAGGAGTGAGGAGTCCCCAGCATCGCTGGCAATGACCAAGCACCAAGGAATGAGGAGTCCCTAGCATCGCTGGCGATGACCGAGCACCGAGGAGTCCCTGGCGTAGGCGGCGATGTCCGAGCACCGAGGAGTCCCTGGTGAAGCTAGCGATGTCCAAGCACCGAGGAGCGAGGAGTCCTTGACGTCGCTGGCGATGACCGAGCACCAAGGAATGAGGAGTCCCCAGTGTCGCTGGTGATGATCGAGCACCGAGGAGTCCTCGGCGTAGGCGGTGATGTCCGAGCACCAAGGAGTCCTGGGCGAAGCTGGCGATGTCCGAGCATCGAGGAGTTAGGAGTCCCCAGCGTAGGTGGCGATGTCCAAGGAGCAAGGAGTCCCCGGTGTCGCTGGCGATGACCGAGCACCGAGGAGTCCTCGGCGTAGGCAGCGATGTCCAAGCACCAAGGAGTCCCTGGCAAAGCTGGCAATGTCCGAGCACCGAGGAGTTAGGAGTCCCCGGCGTAGGTGGTGATGTCCGAGGAGCGAGGAGTCCCCGACGTCGCTGGCGATGACCGAGCACCGAGGAGCGAGGAGTCCCCGGCGTAGGCGGCAATGTCCGAGCACCGAGGAGCGAGGGGTCCCCGATGTAGGCGGTGATGTCCGAGGAGCGAGGTGTCCTCGGCGTAGGCGGTGATGTCCGAGCACCACGGAGCGAGGAGTCCCCGGTGTCGCTGGCGATGACCGAGCATCGAGGAGCAAGGAGTCTCTGGCGTCGCTGGCGATGACCAAGCACCGAGGAGCGAGGAGTCCCCAGCGTTGTTGGTGATGATCGAGCACCAAGGAGTCCCCGGCGTAGGCAGCGATGTTCGAGCACCGAGGAGTCCTAGACGAAGCTGGCGAGGTCCGAGCACCGAGGAGTCCCCGGCGTAGCCGGCGACGTCCATGCTGTGAAGTGTGCCCACTTACTCCTCGAGCATGAAGAAACCGAGCGCTGAGGAGTAACCAGCATAGCTGGCGATGAAGCACGAGGGGCGAATAGTCTGGTCAACTGGTCGGCGGCGAAGTGAGCATTGACTAGAAGCGACCGACGAACAGTCCGATCAACTGGTCGGCGACGAAGTCCATGAACCTAGCAGTCCGACTAGTTGATCGGTGGAGAAGTCCAAGCACCAGGTGGTCCGATCACCTAGACGATGACCTTGCAATACAAACATGTAGAACGGGTAGTATATGATGTAAAAATATATAAACTCTAGAGAAAAATCAGCAAGGTGATGAAACGGTGTATGTAGTTCACTGATCAGTTGGCGTGAAAATATATTTATGTTTAATATAAATCGCCCGACCAGTTAGTGTGTAGCTGAGTCTCTAGCCCTAGCTAGCCCATAGCCCATAACGTCGAGCGTGGAGCCCATGCACGTGTAGGAGGAACATGCATCACCAAGGAACTACTACCGACCACCCATAATGCATAGGGCAGACGCTCGTGCACGTGTAGGGAGGAGCCGAAGATAGGGCCATCTCTGGAGGCGTCCGAGCATTAACATGACTGTTTGGGGGTTCGAAAAATCGTTTGGAGAGCAAACATGGAGAAAACAGTTTGGAAAAACATTATGGCGATATACGGAGATTGTAGAATATTTAGAAAATATTAAAGCGTGACTTAGCTTTGGACGGAGCATCTGGTCGGTGATGTATGGTGTTACCTGGTCGGTGTTGACGGCGAGCACCTGGTGGGCGGTGAGTTGTTGGTGAAGATGACCTCAGAGGTGGCTTCGAGATTGGATCTGCTATCGTGGGGGCTGGTGTAGCCAGCGATGAATCATCGTCGTGGACCAACATGGATCTCAACAAGATTGACGATGAGAACGTGTTGTTGATTTGAGGTCCATCTGGCTCGCCATGGGATCAAGCGCACACCCCTACCTGGCATACCAACTGTCGATAGAATATGCTCGGCAGTCCACCAAGGGGTATCCCGTGATGGTAGATTTGTCGGTGGAGGTGCACGTGATCAGGAACCGGATGGTGATACAGGGCGCAGAGACAGCGATTTAGACAGGTTTGGGCCGTCTGATCGATGTAATACCCTACGTCCTATGTCTTTGTTGTATTGTATTGAATACATGATATCGAGTAGAGGACCCCTGCCTCTTCTTATATACTCTAGAGAGGTAGGGTTACAAGTAAAGTATCCTATTTGGTACTATACAATGTCTTGCGGTGCACACCGAGCAGCGCTTGCACACCTTGATCTTGTGGGCTGGGCCACCCCTGATGGTGCGGCCCATGTCTTAGGGGCCATACCCCCACAGGAATTGAACTAAATTCCATTCCATTCCACTCCAACACATGTGGATTGAGGTGTGAAAGGTCCTTTTTTAGTTTTTGTAATTGACAACCTAGGTGGACTAACATGTGTTCGAGTAAGATACACAGGTGATTAGTCCACAAGTACACTCATGTGAGCAACACATGCCATGGAGGTAGAATGGCTTGGATTTGTTGGAAGGCTCACACATGTGATGAAGGAGCTCATTGCATATGAGACATGACATTGAGTCATATGACTAAAGTGGAGAACATCAAGACAAGACTTGGCTTGATGGACCGGTTAAGCGTGAAGGGCAAGTTGAGTGATGACTTGGTGTAACACCTCTAGTGTTACGAGCTCGCTAAGCACTGAGATTATGGCCTGAGAGATAGATCTAATAATATAGTGAGTTCGTTTACTTAGCGTAAAGAGGTGGTGATGAAAACTCCTAACAAAAAGAATAAAATGAGTTGTGTTAATTATTGGCATGAAACAATTTCTATGAACAACGACCAATTATAACTGGAGTATAGTGTGAAAATAAAGATTTGAGGGCAAGTTACGTAGTTGGGCATGCAATTTTAAATCTTGGAGGATAATAATATCATATAGTATTTTTGGGAAGCTCGGAAATCAAATTGAAGTTAAATCCACTCTTCATGGTTAAGTCGGCAAACAAACGATTTAAGTTTAAAGTGCTATCTTTGGTAAATTATATAGTGGAACATACTTAAATAGTGCTTTAATATTTTGTTCCTATGAGTTAGTACGAAGTATGGACTAGGTCATGGTATGTTAGTTAGTTGAAATTAACAAGGCTTAGACCTTTTGGAAATTATGGCAAAAGTGTTAAAAGTTGTAGATCACACTAAACCCTTAATTTTTCTACGTGGGAAATGATAGACAGTGTTGTTTTTGGTGGTTAAATTCCAACAAAAACGGAGTAAGCAGTATGTCTATGTTTTTGCATGATCGATTGCACCACGGCGAGTACATCAGCGTAGTATGAGTAGTTCTGGTGTGGGTAGAACGTTGTTCTCACAAAAATTACCCGAAACTCATTAGAATCCACGTTGAACTACGTCATGGATGTTTTGTTCGTGAACCCGTGATCGGGCGATGAGCTCATGTTGGCGGGCTTGTATCTTCATCTCTAGTTGCTCTTGGGCATAGGGAATACTTCACTGGCTAGCTGATAGTCCTAGTTGTGAGTTGGGATAGCTGGTCGATCTCGGGTTGGGTTAGGCATAGTTTTTCATTTGCTTTAAAACTCGTGCACATCACCCTTGTCACTTTCCTGTCCAGGCTCACAGTCACCGTGTGCACGCACGTGGTGGGCACCAGGCTCTGTTGTTGTTGACCATGGCTTTCTCCTCGGGCCTATGCGCGTGTCGTTGCCGCATGTCAGCCGATGTCGTGGCGCGCCCCTCGCCTTCCTACGCCCTTGTGTTGTCCTAGCCGCGCCATGCCGCAGCGCCGCATGCAGGGTCAGGCCAGGGCCTTGGCGGCCACCGTCGGATCGACATGGTGCTCTTCTCACCATCCAATCTAGCTACCATCGAGTCACTAGCGGTCTTCCCTACCTTGTTGCATGCTTGTCCTTGTTGGGATGTCGTCGCTCCTCTCATGTCGCATCGTGGCTTGACTCCACATGGTGGCTTGCGCTTGGCTCTGTTTCACTGCCATAGACATTGTTCGCTTGGATGATCCATCCCATCCTGGTAGCTCACGACCACTCCCTCTAAGCCACGCTGTGAGCTTGTCCTCGTGTATTTATAGTGGCCTCGAATGGGTTTGGCTGGGTCAAGAATAGCGGTCACTGCCTGCCTTGATCAGTAGAGCTACACCATTTTCACCTTGCTCATGGTCTGTTGCACGCCACCCTGTATCAGTGCTCTAGCAGCTAATTAAGAGCGACTGCTTGCGGGTTGACTCATATCAGGACACAGGTGCGCCTCGTAGGTGGCCAATTTGGCAATTTGGTCGCCGCCGACCATAGGCGTCGCCGTAGCCATAGGTTTGGGGTAAGTCCCACTCTATGGGAAAAGAATCAAATTGAGGGTGTTTCTGAGCTCATGTTAACTTCCTCTATCCAATGCTTGTTTCCGTTTGGCCAGAGCGTGCGTCATCGTCATGCTGATGCCACCTCATCTGTACCATAGCACCACCGCGTCGCCGGGCACATGTGGCTAGCTCGGCTCGAACTCCCTCTGACTCAACTGTCACCGCAGCATGAACCGTGGTGAGCTCCTGATGCCTCCCTGCCATCTCGACCGCCTTGTTCTAACTCTAGATCGTCGGAACAGTAGCGCCGTCGTGCGATTTCACTTGCTGTTGTGGATAACATTCGGTGGTGCACCGTTTCGTTCCTCATCGTTGCACATTGGCTCGTAGTTCCCTGTCGGCCCGCTTATTGCGCCGAGTCAGTCCCTAGGTGGCTGGCATGGCCATGCAGCGCCATCCGGAGCAGCACCGGTGAGCAGCGGGTGTCTTGGGGACCGGCTCAGTGTGAGGATGGGTTTGTTGCGGGTGCTGGATGAAAAATGCGCCTCTTGTGCAATAGTGAGCAAAGGTGCCGTGAAATAACCGCGTAGTACGGGAACTCTTCTACAAAAGTGTGGGCATGCGCGCGGGCTCCATGCCACGGGCTGCTTGCTTGGCCGGCCTGCTATGCACGTGCCCACTCCGCACGAGCTATGTTGGACTGCTGGGCCAAAGTGTTTGCCGCCGACCCGTTTCGAATTCTAAAACATTTTCTAATTTAGTTTCTAAGGCAAATTGTAAATTCAATATAAATTTGTGTAGTCGACCAAAAATTGTGAAACTAATCTTGTTAGGTTCCTAAAATCATGATCCATCCGCCAGTATATCTTATCCACAAAGTTCTATAATATTTGTAGGAGTTCTTAAATTAAACTAAGATGCTTAATATTATTAAGATGCAAATATTTGGGATTTTTTGTGATAAAATGATGGTAGTGTTAGCTTTGAAAATTTTACTGTAGCTCCATAGTATTATTATGTGCCATCTGTAATTTTTGTAGCTTCAGAATAATTAGTTTGTTGAGGTAACTAATGAGCCCTAGTTTATATATATAGTAAATAAAAGGAAATAAAGAAACACCTAGGGATTTTATAACTAAAACATTGTGGGAAATTAGCGCCTAGTTCGACAAGTTGGATACGTGGTCTAGTACGTTAGTCATCAGAGCTAGCTCATTAGCTTGAGAGGCGTAATTGTATTTTAAGAGTTGCGATCGTTGTTGATTATTTACGTCTCTGCGTTGCATCCACGAATATCATAATAGGGACAACGATGGATCGTGAAGTCAACCAAAGTAGCAGAGAAGATGGTGCCTTGACGATCGTTTCATCATGATGGAATGTTAACTTTGGTTATATCTTACCCAAGCAAGCCTCGGTGCATAACCCCTATTATTCTACACTTTATTTTATGCTTGTGCATCAAGTTTAAGGAGTTGAATGAAACCCACTTGCATATATATATATCCTTATCCTATGAGTCATACTAGTATGATAGGATTGTGTAGATTGCTATGCTACAGGACTCCGGTAGAAGTCGAGTGATTGCCTCTCACTCGCAAGAGATAGGAAATATATTATTGTTACTATTATCATGTTACTATCATATGAAATATATGTGGATAATAATTGGAGACCGGGCAAGACCATACTTTGGATTTGGATTTGGACTTGGTTAGGTAACCGAGCGAGGCTCTGGTTGCGTTTGTCTCGCCTGTGTCGATTGAGGACCATCTGTTGCTGTGGATGGTAGTCAGGTCGTAGACTTACTATCCTGAGCACATACTTGCTTATGGGAGCGGGAAAACTTGTCACTCTCTTGTCATGGGTTCCAGCTCTTTCCCAACCAACTTTTAGGGGTGGCTTTTGGGTGGAGGTCTAAGCACCGCACCGAGTCCGAGACTCCGGTGTGGGGGCTTGGAGTCCAAGTTTGGACGAGGACCTAGACCCCTTGATAGGAGTGAGACGAGTTGGTCTTGTTTGTGCCCAGAGTACAAACAGGGCTTGTGTTTCAGGGTACCCAGCTAGGATACATTGGTTCGTGAACCACCGTGTGATACGATATGACTTGGCTATGGTCTAGCATCGTAGTAAGAACTAGAATATGCAAGATGATAAAATGGTTCTGATTGCTCAACCCTTGCTTGAAAGTAGCATAGGTACTTACCTAGAATGGTTAGATAATGGACTAATGGTGACTACTAATAAAATTGAATATAAGGATGCACGTTTAGTAATGCTTCCTGTAGATGCAATAACCCACAAGCTAGATAGCCTTACATATCCTTGGAGTCTTTTCTTTCCTCCTGACGGGTAAGCCTTGCGGAGTATAATTGAGTACTCAGGGTTTGTTCTACCCTATTGCAGGTGATAGGAACATGTGGAGCTGACACTTATGTGTGGAAACCTCCTAGTGGGCTCAGCGAGGATTTCCTTAACGTTGCGGACATAGAGTTTATTTGAAACTTCCACCCAAAATATTTTACAATGGAAAAACTTATAACCTATTATGATGTATATAATGGATAATCATGTTAATGTTTAACTTGTCATTAAATGATTTTATTTCTGCTGAAACTCTAATAACATGGTTATATTCCGTTGTTATAAACAATAAATATTATACTCAGATGTTGCATGGGAAAGTGATGTAAGAAATGGCTATAATGTTGTAAGCTTTATTCTCCCATATATGATCCTGTTGAAAAATGTGGATTTTTGGGTTCTCCCATGGGGTGTGCTCGACAGAACTGTTTAAATTAGCTCACTCTTGGGGTATTTAGTGTCTAATGAAAGACAAGCACCTCCAGAAGTGAGTTATTTTAGGCGGTTCTGCCATACTTGGAGCCGATGGACTAAAGTAACGGTGAAGAGCAAGTGAAGTCAAGATCGATGAACCAATATGGTTACATGATGATACGAAGTGGATCATATCATTTGTGAATGGTTGGTGCATGTGTTGCATCAACATCCGAGGAGATGGAATGGAATGCGTAAGGCAAAGGTATAACCTATTGGGCATTTTATTTCACCGGTCATAGGTGTGTAGAGAAGTTTATGACCGGGTTTAAGATAGATGGCCGTACTATCAAGAGAGGCAAACTTGTTTGCATATCGGTCATCTAGTGCCACTTGAGCAATCTAACTTTGCATACATGTTAGGATCGAGTGGCGTGGTGAAAGGAGTGACTAACCCTTTGGGAAATATTTGTGAAAAGCTAATACACGTACACAAGGTGGTGTATCACTTGGAGTGTTAGCACATTTGTAAAGGTGTTGGTAAAGGAATCAAAGGAGATGAAGTAGGGGATGAGGTGCTGCCTCTAGGGGCACCATCACCCCCTGTCCGATGCACTGCCACCCCTAGGGAGGTGACCGATTGACCTAGGTCAAGAGGAAGGAGTTGGGTGCTACCCTAGGGGGGCACCGCCACTGCTTGTCTAGTGGCACCGCCACCCCTAGGGTGGTGGCCACCTTGCCTTGGTCCCAAGTAGCGAGGTTAAGGGTGGCACCTCCAGTGATGGTGTACACCGCCCTAGGCGCGACGGTGCACCACCGAGGTGTGTCCGGTGCCACCGCCTCAATTTTTCTAAGGCTAGAGTTTTCGGTGTTGAGCAAAGAGGGTCACCGCCATGGGCACTGTCGCCTTATGTCTAGTGCACTGCCCTAATAATCTAGAGAGGAGTGTTCTCGGGGGTTTGCCAAGGTGGTCATCGCCACCCCTAGGGCGGTGCCACTGCCACCCCTAGCCATTGGAATTTGACCGCTGGAAGGGGCACCACCATGTTTGGTGCCAGGCACCGCCCTATCCGGTGCCCTCACAGACAGCAGCCCAAATGCTCCAATGGCTCTATTTGCCTTAGGGGCTATAAATAGAGGTGGAGCTCGGCCTTGGGCTGGTTGCTGAGCACCATTAAGCCTTGGTGGCTTATGTAGGTGTGCTTGGGAGCCCTCTAACTCACATACGTTTGATAGTGATCATCCGATTGAGTGTGAGTGTGATTCTAGTGTGATTGCATTATGAGAGTGCATCGAGTGGCACTAGGTGTTCATGTTGCAAGTCGGTGGTACTTGTTACTCTTGCAGGTTGCCACCTCCTAGATGGCTTGGTTGTGGTCTCCATCGAAGCACGCAAAGAAAATTGTGCGGTGGTTCAGAGAAGTATTTATGAGGGGTATTGTGCTCACCCCGAGGGAGCCATGAAGAGCAACTCTAGTTGAGCATGTCATTGAGCTACCCTCACTTGGTTCGTGGGGTTCTTGCGGCGCCCAACGTGTGGTCTTCGTGTGGTGCCAATTAGCTGCCGAACCACCAAGTGAACGGTCAACACAACAGGGACTAGCTTGGTGGCAACCAAGTGAACCTCGGGATAAAAATCACCATGTCATCCTTGTCTTTTCATTTGGTTTACATCCCCTTTACACAAGCTTGTATTTACTTTCATTTACATTGTGCTTGTGTAGTTGCTCTTGTAATTAGTTAGCTTGTGTGGCTTGCTAGTTACCTTCTTGCTTGTGTAGCATAGAAGTAGTTCCCTTGCGCAACTAATTTGGCTTAAGTAGCATTGTTAGTTGCATTACTTAGTTTGTGTAGCTAAGTAATTTGCGCTCTCTAATTTGGCTTGTGTAGCCTTATTATTGAGCATTGCTAATGAGCTTATGAGCTTTGTGCTTTTTGCATCACTAGTTATGTAGGAGCTCTCCCAGTTGCTTGAAGTACTAGTTACATAGGTTTGTGTGAACTTGCTTCTAGAATTGGTTAGGTGAGCTCTACCTAGCCGGCACCATTGTTGCCTAATTAGGATCTTTCTAACGTGCTTATGAACTTAGATAGAGGGGTATAGTCTTGGCTAAACTGTTAGTTTTAATTCTGCATTTATCTCGATTAGGCAACATGTTTAATTTTAGAAAGGACTATTTATCCCCCTCTAGTCCATCATCTTGACCCTACGAGATGGATACACATGCATCCAAACAAGGCCGTACATAGGAACGAACCCTCTAGAGCTCTTTGGTTACTTCAATTCAATCTGGCCATCTAGATTTTTAATCTTTCTACTAGTGCGTTGGGGACCCGGTTGTGTTGGTCCAGGATTGGCCCAACCGAATGTCCTGATAAATAATGAGCCGTCTTCATGCTGAAGACGACTTCAGCTCTTTTTGTCAACGAAAGGAAATACATAAATAAAGAAGGATAAATGGGCCAACCCAACGAAGGCACGAGGACCACAAGCAACAAATTAGTTTAGTTGATGGGCTAGGCTTAATTGGGCTCAACAGGACCGCAGGAGTGAGTTCCTATTTTTATCGTGACAGGTTGGTCATATTGATCGTTGTAAAGGACCATGACGCCTATGGCAGGGGTGAATTAGGTAACTTAAAATTCTACTTCTAATTCTGCCTAGTCGAAACCTATGCAAGAAAGTAACTATTCTAAATGTGCAACTAAAGTTTGGCTAGGTGTGTTGCTATCTCTACCGCAAAAGAGTTATGCACCCTAGGTTCCAATCCTATCAACTATCCTATCAAACTAAGCTAGGAAAGTCAGCACAACCACGGTACATAATATAAATGCGGAAGGTAAATATGAGATAGAGATGCAAACTCCCATCGATGACTCTAATATTTTCATCGAGGTATTGAGAAGTACTCAAGCTTTCCCCTAGTTCTTGTTGGAGTCCCTCGCAAGGAATCCATCGCAAGGGCTAAGCTCTCTGTCAGGTAACTCCGTGTATAGTCCCGGGCCTTTCCCACACGCAAGTGGGTCTCCGGTGTGCCTTCTGGCATGCATCTCCTGGACCGCTCCCCACCATCTTCACTATCAAGCTTTCGGCCGAATCATCGCGGGCCTTGTTCCCTTCGGTACACGGTGGTAGCCACACCACAAGCACTGTTGGTGTGGTCTCGCAAGACTACTAGCCCCGCCGAGTGCAAACATGGTGCGCGCAAGCACCTTTGATTAAGAGGTATGCAAACCTTACTAGCAACTAGACCTAAGCCTAGAGCAAGTGCATATGAGCGTGGTCTAACTAATCTAAGCACTTCGCAAAACACCTACGCTAATCACCAAGTAATCTTTAAGTTCTATGCAAGTGGAGAGCACAAATGAGATGTAGCAACACCCTCCTATCTTTTCTCAGCTCCCACACACTTCAAATGGTCGATTGGGGTCCCTTTTGTAGCCCCCAAAGTGAAGAACTAGCCGTTGTGCCCGAAATGGTCATCTCTGTGAGGTCACCGGACAAGGTGGTTCCTAGCACTGGACAAGGTGGTGCCCTGTCACGTCAGCTAGTCGTTGGTCATTGACACCCGACTGTTGGGACACATGTTCACCGCCATGGGTAGGGCGGTGCCACCAACAAGTTTTGGCCGCTCTCTGGAAATTTAGGGCGGTGGCACCGCCACCCCCTGTCTGGTGCACCGCCATGGGCAGGGCAACGCACATAGACATTCCCTCCATCTCTAAAAAAGAGTCGCTATGAGAATCGTGCTGATCAAACTTTCTCATCTTTAACCAGGTTTGTAGAAAAATATGTGTAATATTTATATCTTCAAATAAGTTTATTATAAAAGTATATTCAACGTCTACCTAATGGTATCAATTATATACCATAAATATTAATATTTTGTTAATATATTTGATCAAAGTTAAAAGTTGTTGATTTTTTGGAAGCGAGATTGACTCTTTTTTTTAGAGACAGAGGGAGTAGGTGGGATTTTGAAAGAAAAAAAACAATTTAACCGGACCATGAGAACAAGTATAATAAGTCATAGCGGGCTATAAGAGAATCCATATCATCAAAATCTTATGTGGAGGTAAGAGAATTGAAATGAGAGAAGGAAGCGAGCCGTTAGTTAACAGCCCGGCTGCAGACACGAGAAAAAGATGTCTTTTACATCATCTCTCCTGTTGGATAAGGAGGTGTTTGATTCTTTCGTCGCTTCTAAAATTCATGTCACATTAAATGTTTAGATACCAATAAGGAGCATTAAATATAGATTAATTACAAAACCAATTATATAGATGAAGGCTAATTTACGAGACGATTTTTTAAATCTAATTAATCTGTCATCAGCACATGTTTACTGTAGCACCACGTTGTCAAATCATGGACTAATTAGGCTTAAAAGATTCGTCTTGCAAATTAGTCGCAAGTTGTGCAATTAATTTCGTAATTAGTCTATATTTAATACTCCATGGCCCTGTTCGTTTGGAGGAATTTTTTAGGATTCTAGAGGAATTTGTGAGAGAAAAACACTGTTTCACATAAAAAAAACAGATCAGATCAGGTTTAAGAGCACGCAAACGAGATATGTATGTGTCTAAATATTTGATGTGACAGAAATTTTAGGAGGAAACACAGTAAACAGAATCCAAGTCTATAACAAACACAGCTCGCTAGCCGCCCGCAGCCGCCGCTATTATTATCCTTGCTGTGAACAGACCTAGCGCTGTGACACGATGAACAGGAGCCGCGTCGGATCCGAATCGGCTCACAGTCACACGACAAAAAAAAACAAACAAAGCAACCACCGCCGGCCGCGGCGCACGCACCCCCGACCCCGCCAAGCAGCGCAACACACGTACTCCCTCCGTCTCCCGTGCTCCCGTGCCATTGAGTTTGTCGTTTGAAAATCGTGCCTCTTTTATAGTTCTGTTTCTCGAGCGACAAACTTAATAGGACGAAGAGAGTAGAGTATTAGATTAGACAAGGCAGGCAACACGCGACACCCAATTATTCACCCAACAACACCCCGCAGCCCGCAGGCAAAGACAAGGACGACAAGGTCTTCATCACCGCCTCCCCGCCTGCTCTGCTCCTCTCCTCTCCTCCCGAATCCCGATCCCAGCCTCCCCCACCCCCGCCGCCGCCGCCAAATCCAGCCCAACCCAAGCCGCGATGAGCTGGTGGTGGACGGGCGCGATCGGCGCGGTCAAGAAGCGGCAGGACGAGCAGGCGGCGGCGGCCGAGCCCTCGTACCAGAGCGTAGCCCTCGTCGTCGGATCCACCGGCATCGTCGGCACCTCGCTCCTCGACATCCTCCCGCTCGCCGACACCCCCGGCGGGCCGTGGAAGGTCTACGCCGTCTCGCGCCGCCCGCTCCCGCCCTGGTCCCCGGCGCCCTCCCCCGCCGTCACCCACCTCCACCTCGACCTCGCCGACGCCGCCGCCGTCGCCGAGGCCCTCGGCGCCCTCACCGACATCACCCACGTCTTCTTCGTCGCCTGGACCAGCCGCGCCACCGAGGCGGAGAACCGGGAGGCCAACGCCGCCATGCTCCGCAACGTGCTCTGCGTCGTCGTCCCCAACTGCCCGGCCCTCGTCCACGTCTGCCTCCAGACCGGCCGCAAGCACTACGTCGGGCCCTTCGAGGCCATCGGCAAGGTGCAGGCCCCGGACCCGCCCTTCACCGAGGACATGCCGCGCCTCGACTGCCCCAACTTCTACTACGACATGGAGGACATCCTCTTCGACCAGGTCTCCCGCCGCGACGGCGCCGTCAGCTGGTCCGTGCACCGCCCCACCACCGTCTTCGGCTACTCCCCGCGCAGCGCCATGAACCTCGTCGGCAGCCTCTGCGTCTACGCCGCCATCTGCCGGAAGGAGGGCGCCACGCTCCGGTGGCCCGGCTCCAGGGTCACCTGGGAGGGCTTCAGCGACGCCTCCGACGCCGACCTTATCGCCGAGCACGAGATCTGGGCCGCCGTCGATCCCTTCGCCAAGAACGAGGCCTTCAATTGCAGCAACGGGGATCTCTTCAAGTGGAAGCAGCTGTGGCCGGTCCTCGCCGATCACTTCGGGGTGGAATGGGCTGGCTACGAAGGGGAGGAGAACAGGTTCAAGCTCGAGGACGCCATGGCCGGGAAGGAAGCCGTCTGGGCGGAGATTGTCATGGAGAATGACCTCATAGCGACGGAGCTTGACGAGATCACCAATTGGTGGTTCGTCGATGCCATGTTTGCTGTCGAGACCCAGCTTCTGGACAGCATGAACAAAAGCAAGGAGCATGGCTTCCTGGGCTTCAGGAACACCGTCACCTCTTTCAACACATGGATCGAGAAGATGAAGGTCTTCAAGATTGTTCCCTGATTCGTCCCTGCAATTCAGTTCTCTATTGCTGTTTCGCTTCTTTTGTGTGCCATATTATCTTTGCTCATTTATCAACTTCCAGGCCTCTTGTAATTTAGTTCCATTTCATACATTTTGCTATCTTTGCCAGGTTTGCATGTTGTATACTAGGAACAAATAAAGATGATCAACACATTGCAAATAAGTTATTCTTGTTCAGCTTCAGTTTGATTGAAATTGTGTGTGTATTGAATCACTAACTGAATGTTTTTGTTACTAGCATTGCTATATCTGTGAATCACTTGGTACATCAATCAATTTTGTTTTACCCCATTTGTGGTGCATTCTTGTAAGGCTCTGGTTCTTCGTTCGGTTGTCAATCTTTTTCTTGTATCAGTAAATATGTTTTAGAGATCAACACGTTGTTCATAAGTTATTCTTCCTTGGCTGGCAATACTTGCCCTGTAACTGTGTGAACATTGAATTATTGATCGAATGTTTTCATTACAAGCATTGCTATATCATTACAAGCGGATGCTCATTCTTTTAAATCTTTACATGTCCTTCGTCTGCTATTGTGGATCCCTTCCTTTTTTTTCAGTCACATTATCTAGAGATGGTTCTGCATGTTGAGAAGTCACTGAAATGTTTTGTTTCGGTATTAATAATCAGTGTCTTGCTTGCTTTCACATCTTTATTCTTTCTTAGTGATCAAACAAATACACAACAGCCTTACAAGAAAGATAGACAACCGAGCAAAGAGCCAAATCCTTGCAAGGATGGAGTAGGATGCAGTAACTGATAACACTGGCTGCAGCAAGTCTTTCCCTGCTACACATTTTTCGTGGAATTTGGTCTCTAAATGCGACATTGTTACTCGTCTCAGTCATATACAAGGCCAGCAAGTCTTTCCCTGCTACACATTTTTCCTGCAATTTGGTCTCTAAATGCGACATTGTTACTCGTCTCAGTCATATACAAGGCCAGCAAGTCTTTCCCTGCTACACATTTTTCCTGGAATTTGGTCTCTAAATGCGACATTGTTACTCGTCTCAGTCATATACAAGGCCAATTTTGCCTCGGATGCCCCATCTTTTTGGTCCAGTTTTTCTTTTGCATCGGATGGGATGGAAAACCTGGGGCGCAAAATCTTGTTTATTTGTGAGCTATTCTCATTCATGTCTCGTCTTTCCTTGTGTTCACTTCTCAATCCGGAGAGGTTCAATTGAGCTAGTAGTTGAAGCTCAAGGAAGGCACGTCTTCTTTGTGCGCTAATTCTGATTGGGCAGGGATTGGTGGTTGTCAGCATCTTTGACAAGTCACTGATTGGCTCTTCAAGATCTGATTTGGGTTCTACTTCCTTCCGACAAAGCAGAGATAGACACGGCACAGCTAGGCTGCTCTTCAATCATGGACCTCTGTTGTTCATCTAGTATTAAGCCTGGTTTAGTTCCCAAAAATTTTCACCTCAAATTATCATATCGAATCTTACAGCACATGCATAGAGTATTAAATATAGACGAAAATAAAAACTAACTGCATAATTTGGTTAGAAATCGCGAGACGAATGTTTTAAGACTAATTAGTCCATGATTAGCTATAAGTGCTACAGTAACTAACATGCGCTAATGATGGATTAATTAGGCTTAATAAATTCGTCTCATAGTTTACAGGTGAGCTATGTAATTAGTTTTTTTATTAGTATCCGAAAACCCCTTCCGACATCCCAAAACATCCGATATAACATCCAAAAATTTTCATTTCGCGAACTAAACACACCCGGGTATATCGGGCAACAGAAACTCACGTTGCGTGGTTGCTATTCTTCTTCCATTCCGGATGTGGATGGATACCGAGCGACCCATCATTATGGAGTTCTTATGCTGTGCGTGGGATAAGTGTTTTTTTTTTTACATCAATGCGTCAAGTTATTGCTCTTTGCTCCACATCTGCGTTCAGTATGAACCATGGCTTCATGTTCTTGTTTTCGGGCCAGAAAGGCGACTGGGCTGGGTCTAAAAATTTGGGCTACATTGATTTAGCCCATTACATGTGTGCGAGTTTTTATTTTCTTGGAGATTGTTTAAGTTTCGTGTGCACGTTTTGTGTGCAGCCATCCGGTTCACGGTGCACGCGCACGTTTGAGTTCCAGGTGCATAACTTTATCTATATATTAATAAACACTATATATTAAAAAAAAGTCATAACAACTTACAATTTGAAATATAGGAACTATTAATTAACCTGTCGATTCGACAAACTCATAGAGAAATAAATATAAACCTATTGGTTTTAGCGTAACCCACAAGAATAATCAAATTTTCTTGTAAGTTAACTTGGAATACATAAAAATAGCTCACATCTTTACATATGAAACCTACACCCAAAAGCTGGCCGACGAGCGTGGCCACGTCGCCAGCCGTTCTCCGCCGTCGGATCGGGCGCGTGGACGGCCCAGAGCGTACGAGGCGTGGTTTTTTTTGCAAAAAAATCCTCGAACTTTACTGAAATCAACCCGCAATCCAGGTCTTTGGAATGGGTCGGCCTGCCTCCCGCTCGAGCCTGTTTCCCACCGAACCTGGGCCTTACTGGGCCGAATTCGGCCCGATGATGTTTTTCTATTTTCCTACGAATTTGTTATTTATCTAAAACGATTGAAATTTTGTAAATAACATAATAAAACAAATAAAAAATTAAAAAATGCCAAACCAAGTTTGTTGAACTCTACACAACTAGCACTACACTGTAAACACATAACATCACATATTTTAGTGTAATTTTTTGCTATTAATGTGGATCTAGATTTCTCAAGAGTTTTCTAAAAAAATAATAGAGTTAGTTTCTTTATTCAAATTGCTATGAAATTTTTATGCTAGCTTACCCATAACACACATAAAATAAAACAATTGAGTGATTCTACCGGCTTCACGATCCTATATATACAATTCTTAATTTCACAATGATAGGTGTGTCGTGCATAGTTCTTAATTAAAAAAAAGACTCCAGCTATTATCCTCTGCAATGGCAATGATCAACATCAACTCCACTGATCTGTATAATTATATTATACTACTGCTATTTATTCTCCACAGAAGCTAAGTAATACTAATTGCAATATAATTATTAGCTTCATGATGCAAGCACCACACGGGACCGCGCGGCAAGGCCGCGCTGCTTTCTAGTCATAATTTGGTTTCAGAAAAGGACCAAACAAATATATGGTACTAGTCCTCCGTATCTTTCTGCACCTGTGTGCCCGTTCGTCGGCGTCGATAAGGATCAAGTTTGTGACAATCAACGCGTGGAGCGATAGGCATGAGCTGGTGGTGGGCATGAAGTGGCGGTAGGATGGAGATGGCCACGCTGTCACGTCCGGCCACCAGTCCTTCGACAGCGTCACGCTCGTCGTCGGCTCCACCGAAATAGTGGGCACCTCCCTCGTCGACATCCTCATGCTGTTGGACACCCCTGGCGGGCCATGGAAGGTCTACACGCTGTCCCGCAGTCCACCCTCGCCATGGCACCCTCCGTCATCGTCCTACATGACCCACCTGCACGTCGACCTCACCGACTCCACCGCCATCGCTGAGGACCTGACATCGCTAACCGACGTCACCCACATCTTCTACGTCGCCTGGTCCTCGCGCCCCATGGAGGCCTAGAACTAGGAGGCCAACTCTGGCATGCTTCGCAATGTGCTCTCAGTCGTCGTCCCCAGTTGCTCCGCACTCGCCCACATCTGCCTATAGACCAGGACCAAGCACTACATCGGAGCCTTCGAGGCCATCGGCAAAGACGGTCCCCATCCTGGACCCGCCCTACACCGAGGACATGCTGCGCCGGGACTGTCCCAACTTCTACTACGACCAGGAGGACATCCTCGTCAACACCGTCTCCTAGCGCGACACTATCGCCATAAGCTGGTTTTTGCACCGCCCCAGGCTCAACTTTGGGTTCACCCCTCAAAGCGGCCATGAACATAATCTACAACCTCTACGCGTACGTGGCCATCTGCCGGATGGAGCGCGCTGTGCTTCGGTGGTCGGGGTCCTGTGGTGCTTGGGAGGGGTTCGACAACGCGTCCGACACGGACCTCGTGGCGAAGCATGTTGGGGTTTAGTCCCACATTGGATATCTATGGTGGGGGAGCACAATATATAAGGTGGGGCAATCCAACCTATCAGACTAGTCTTTTGGGTTGAGTAAGACCCAAAGACCTTATATGTTGTCCGCTCCGATGGACCTAGGACCTGTGGGAGCGTAGGCTCATGATAACGAGCCGGGCCGGCTGTAAGCTAGCTCCAACAGATCGAGAATTCGGTGGTCACCACCGATTCCAACAATTGGTATCAAAAGCCCATGGTTAAAAAAGATAAACCCGATAAAAAATCTCGAGCGTCACATATGGCGGGGGCACCCCGATGTGTGACTAAGGGGAAGATTTTTGGGGTTTAGTCCCATATTGGATATCGATGGTGAGGGAGCACAACATATAAGATGGGGCAATCCAACCTATCAAATTAGTCTTTTTGGTTGAGTTAGGCCCAAGGCCTTATATGTTGTTAGTTCCGATGGACCTGAGACCTGTGGGAGCGTAGGTGAGCCAGGCCAGCCTTATTTGTTGTCAGCTCTAGTGAACCTAAGACCTATGGGAGTGTAGGCTCGTAGTAATGAGCCAGACTGGCTGCAAGCCAGCTCCAATAGATCGAGAACTCGGTGGTCACTACCGGTTCCAACAATTAGTATCGGAGCCCATGCTCAAAAAAAGTTAAACCCGATATAAAAATCTCGAGCGTCATGATGGCGGGGGCACCCCTATGTGTGACTACGAGAGAGATTGTTGGGGTGGGTTGAGTTAGGCCCAAGGCCTTATATGTTGTCAGCTCCGGTGGACCTGGGACCTGTGCAAGCATAGGCTCATGGCAACGAGCAGGGCCGGCCTTATATGTTGTTAGCTCCAGTGGACCTATGACCCGTGGGAGCGTAGGCTCGTGGTAATGAGCCAGGCCGGCTATAAGCCAACTCCAACAGATCGAGAACTCGGTGGTGACCACTAGTTCCAACAATTGGTATCAGAGCTCATGGTCAAAAAAGTTAAACCCGATAAAAAAATCTTGAGCGTCACGTATGGCGGGGGCACCCCTATGTGTGACTACGGGGGAGATTGTTGGGGTTTAGTCTCACATCATGTAGCGATGGAGGGGAAGCACAACATATAAGACGGGAGAAGTCCCTACCTATCAGGCTAGTCTTTTTGGGTGAGTAAGGCCCAAGGCCTTATATGTTATCAGCTCTAGTACACTTGGGACCTGTGGGAGCACAGGCTCATAATAATGAGATAGGCCAGCTGTAAGCCAGCTCTAAGATCAGAAACTCAGTGGTTACCACCTGTTCCAACAGCGCAGCAGATTTGGGTGGCCATAGACCCCATGGCCAAGAACGAGGCGTTCAACTACAGCAACGGGGATGTGTACACGTGGAAGCAGCTGTGATCGATACTTGCCGGGTGGTTTGGGTTGGAGTGGGTCAGTGGGTGGGGTACGATGGAGAGGAGAACAGGTTCAAGCTCATAGAGGCCATGACTAGGAAGGAGGTTGTCTGGGAGGCGTTCCTAGACAGCATGAACAAGAGCAAGGAGCACGGGTTCCTTGGCTTCCAGAACACGATCAAGTCCTTTGCCACATGGATCGACAAGCTAAAGGCTTACATGATTGTTCCTTGATGCCTTTCATTTACCTGTTCCTTGTAAGTGATTAACATATTTTAACTATCGTTGATTTACCTACCAGACATCTAGTTTTACTACTGTCTTTCTTGTTGTCACATTAGCGCACGCATGCACAATGGGAGGGGGAGGGGGGCAGGGGACCCGGCGATAGCAGCTTGAGGCCTTCGGAGACCTCACCCCCCGCATGCCGTGTGGGTGGGGTTAATCCAAAGTGGTCACCTAATCCACTCCATGCTGGCGTTTGAACCCCAATTGCTAATTGAGCTATTTGGATGAAGATGATATATTGGCAGGGTTTTGTCAATTTCACCGGAAGAAACTAGATATGCTATGTCTTTGCTGGCTAATGACAAGCTGTACAGAGCTTCAAGCAAAATTTATATGCATAAAGAAGCACACAGATTTGACACAAGCTGTACAGAGCTTCAAGCAAGTGTTGAGCAATTAGATCCAGTCATCCGCTTTCATCTTCCAGTTTTTACTATGGTGCTAGACCATAGCCAAGTCGTATCATATCACATGGCGATTCGCGAACCAATGTATTACAGCTGGGTACCCTGAAACACATGCCCCGCTTGTACCTCAGGCACAAGCAAGACCAACCCACCACTCATTAAAAGTTAATCGTAGTTAAACTAGTGTCAGCCTTTTGAGCCTCATGAACCCCATGTTATATTTGTTGAGTACGACATATACTTACGCTTGCTTTACTTTTTAAACCTTTGGAAAAATCCCGGATGGGTACCAGATTACTAGAGTTTGAAGGAATTAGGCTTGTGATCAACCAGTCAGTTGTCCCTGTGGAATTGGAGTCTTCACCCAAAGATCGGAGTTGTCTTTCCACTGTTTGCTATCTAAGGTTATATTCTCTATACTAAGTACGCTATATATTGAGCATTGTCTATTGATTTTACCCTTATTTGTAGCTATATGTAAGATTTGACTTTCTGGGCTCACATATGGTGTGTATCTAGTTTTGTTTTTAAAACTGTGTGCTACAAAGTGATATCAGAGCAATACTAACTGTAGGACGCAAGCCTAGTAGAAACTAATCGTTCTAAGGTTTAGAATTTGCTACAAAACTACTTTTTCATCTCCTTGACTAGTTGAATTGATTATTTTTTTTATGTTGTCCTATTTTCTTCTCTCCTTGATAGCTTCCTTTGAGCTATTGCTTCTTATCTCCTTGATTTTTATTTCTTTGGTTTATTAAAGTTTGCTGATCTCACCTTATTCAAATTTGTGATGGCCTTTCATCATAATCCACTCCTTAGGATGCCTGCCATTGCTATAGAAGCACGTGTAGTTTCAATGTTGTGATGCATGCTTGTCTTGTTTGGTGTGTGTTTGTCATCCCTATCTTTGTGATCCAAAGGAAGGCCCTTAAAACTACACCAACACGAGGATCTTAGTATGGAATATTTAGAGTTTAGCAAAACTCTTGTTAAGTGGGGTAGCATCCTCTACAAAAGCATCGTTGACCTTTATCTTCCTTGCTATTCTGTGCAACTCCCAAATCCACTTTATCATGCAAGTTCATTCCTTCATCTCATGAATCTCGAATCAAGGAAGTGTGGAGGCGTGAAGATCTTCTTTATCTTTCTCCCTAGTCTCTCTGAATCTCGGGACGAGATTCCTGTTAAGTGGGGTAGTTTGTCACACCCCAAAATTTCTAATTTTGGGTTGTGCATAGAAAACACTAAATAAAATGAATTATTTTAATATTTGGATAACATTTACCAAGTTTAGTTTGAGCTAGCGCAAATTTAGTTATAGGAAAAATGTGAATTTTTGAAGTTTTCTAATTTTGACGGGCGTTTGGATGATATGATGTTTGCTTGTTGCTTCTTTGTGTGTTGAGAGTGAGCAAAGTCTTTAAAATGCGTTAGTAGGTCGATTTTCCTTCTTTGGCACGCCTTTATCTTTTTCTACAATCAAATTCTTTATTTCTCGGCTCAAGTTTTCATTGGGAGCTTCCTAAAATCTTTTCTTTGTAACGCAAATCACTCCCTTTAGTTCCTCGTCCGTCAATCAATCTCTATAAACTTCTCAGGAATTTTTCTAGCTTTTTCTAGAACTTGTTCCTACTTGTCTATAAGCATAATTTAATTTTTAGATGCTCTAAATTATCTTATCATGGGCTCCAAATACTTTATTTAGGTTCCTCATGTTCCATAATGTCTCTGGGAATTTTCCCTGAATTTTTAGCGCTTTCGAAGTATTTTTTGCGGCTTAAATAATAATTCTAGACTTTTCTAGAACTATTTTATCCATGAAATGAATAAATCCAAAAATAATAAATCTCTCATTTTTCCCAACGCTCAAAGCCTATGTGCAATAATCCTAATAAATCCTAAAGGCACATACATTTATTTACTAATTGGCTTTAATGATTATTTAGTCCCATTAGTGAATGTGGAGGGTGTAACATCAATTAGTACTATATTGCTAGTTGATGTAGATATGGAAAGTTTTTCTCTCTATAAATATGTACCAACCCCTTGGACAAAGCACACAAAACTACCGTAAGGGGAGCCCCTAGTTTGGGAAATCCCTCGTGTAGTAAATTATATTTTTCTCCTCTCATCGTCGCCGTCGCCGCCACAGTGCCTAGCTTGGTCATCCTCTCCTTCGTGCAACAAGTCCATCCCACCCCTGCGTAGCTGCTATTGCCATGGCCGTGTGGTGGCTATATAGGAGGCCAAAGGATGAAGACAAGGTAATTATGAAATTACCACCAGTTCATATTATCGTCGTCATATATTCATTTTAAGTCCGTTTCGAGTCGTTCCAATTGCGTTAGATTCGTATCGATGTGATCTACATGCTAGTGTCATCGTTTTTCATGTCAATTGACTTATATATATGCTTAAATATTAATTTGATTAATATGCATGCAACTAGTTTTTATAAATAAAAGTAACATAATTATATACAATGCTCTTTTACAAATAAGTTTTAACATGACTAGTTGCTAACATAAATATGTTTCCAAATTCTAATATGTTTATTCTAAATACACATATCAAATTTGATTAGATATTCTCACATGTCAGTTTGTATTCGCAAGTTAAAGTTGAATTGGCATAAATGATATCAAAATATTTATAAATAAAATATGATTAGCTTCAACTCAGTTTTTAAGTATAAATATGATTTGTTTAATCTAAAGTAATGCTACTCACATAGTTTTTCCTAATTAACATAAATCAAGCTTAAAGTCTTCTCTTTTCTTTTATAATATAAAACCCTGTAGTCGTTTCTTTACAATAGTAGTTCCGATTAGCGTGCTTTTCATGTCTGTGTGTTCGTAGCGACGTGTAGAACATCTTTAAAACCTTCTTACTTGCTGTTTCATATGTTTGATGTACTGTTCTAATTTAGTTCTATTGTTTGCTTTGTCTATGATTGTATAGATGCTTGTGTGGTGCTTTATGATCATGTCCAGTCGGTGAGTTTTGCGTTGGTGATATAAAAGAAGTGGGTGATCCAGAAGAAGTCTTTTGGAGGTTACAATTTAATAGAAGAAGGATCTAAGTTTAAGGCAAGTATAGCATGGGATCTTCCTTGTTGTCCTATACACCTTTAATCATTTAATTCATACTGCATGTGTCTACCTTGACTACCACTAAGGATTTCCTAGTACTTTGTACCTTGTACCTTGACACCTATGGGGTATTACATTGGGTAGTATGATGCTAGTGTTCAACTACAACCATGATCTTGTAACTGGACTAATGGAATATGCAATAAACATTAAAAGATGCTTTTTAGAAACATAGAATCAAGGGGGCTAGAGCATTGGGCTGTTTTATGGTGCTCTAGATTTCTCTCCCTAACGACTTATCTATAAGTGATCATTCGGGACTTACAGTACAACTGTGAGGGCTACATGGCTCTAACTTTAGCTCAGTATGAGGGTATTTTCTAGCTTGTTAGTGGTTACCTTTATTGGCGTAAGAATGGCTTGCCGAATCAGGTATAGTGCTGCCTCTGTCCCCTTGTGTATAGGCTACGCGTCATTGTGCCATCGGGAAGGGGGCTCTACATTTGTTTTCCAAGTGAATCTATTGGCCCTAACTTGTTAGACGAACCTTTGAAATGCTTCATAGTAAACCCTATCGACCTTCCTTGGTAGTGGGTCAAGAGGCTAATCACCTTGGGCAAAAGGGTAAATCATGACAAATAGTGAAAGTGTATAACCTCTGGAGAGTGTAAAACTAGTATATCAGCCATGCTCACGGTCACGAGCGGCCTTGGAACATTTACGGAATAGATGATCATTAATGGTTAGTGATGATACTAAAGATAATGATGCTCACTAATGATTATTATTTATGCTATTCATTATTCATGTTTACCTGATCATGTGTTTATATGGGCTTGTGGATAAACTTGTTGCTACTCAATTGCTAAAATCATGACTCATTAAAAGCTAATCATAGTTAAACCAGTGTCAGCCTTTTGAGCCTCATGAACCCCTTGTTATATTTGTTGAGTATGACATGTACTTTTGCTTGCTTTACTTTTTAAACCTTTGGAAAAATCCTAGATGGATACCAGATTGCTAGAGTTTGAAGGAATTAGGCTCGTGATCAACCAGTCAGTTGTCCCCGTGGAATTGGAGTCTTCACCCAAAGATCAGAGTTGTCTTTCCACGGTTTGCTATCTAAGGTTATATTCTCTATACTAAGTATGTTATATATTGAGCATTGTGTATTGATATTACCCTTATTTGTAGCTATATGTGAGATTTGACTTCCTGGGCTCACATATGGTGTGCATCTGGTTTTGTTCTTAAAACCGGGTGAACTTTTAAAATGCTATTTTTAAACCATAGGACTTGTCTTAGTGTGTTATCTAAGTCCATGAACTCCCATGATCTACTTTGCATCACGACACCACATACCATTACAGTTCTATCTACACCTTGTTCTTGATTGGGTGTGGCAGAACCACCCGAAAAAACACGCTTCTGGAGGCGCTCGTCTTCCACTAGACACTAAGCACCCCAAAAGTAAGCTACACTAGGTGGTTCCATCGAGCACACCCCAAGGGAGAACTCGAACAATCCACGTTTTTCATCTAGAATCCAATAATGAGAACGAGTTTACAATACTTAGTCAATTTCATACAACAAGAGTTCTCGGAAATACATTATTACAATACCAAGTTCAGAGTGTAGAATTTAAACAGCGGAATTGAAATAAACATCTAACGATAAGATACAAGGATTCATCTGTTCCCACTAGAAGAATCCTCCACACAACAACCACTCCTCAAGCTGCACCTTCAGTAGGGATAAATAAACCCTGAGTACACAATGTACTCGCAAGACTTACCCGACTAGTGGGAATAATTTCCCGACTCCAAAGGATACGATAAGCGTTATGGTTTGCTAGGTTTCCTTTTTGTGAAAAGCATTACTAGTAGTGAATCATTATGTATGTGTTTTATTAGCAATCAATATTAGTTCATTAGCTAACCATTCTATGTAAGCACATGTTCTACTTTCAAACAAGAGTTGAGCAATCAGATCCATTCATCTGCTTTCATCTTCTAGTTCTTACTACGGTGCTAGACCATAGCCAAGTCGTACTGTATCATATGACGATTCATGAACCAATGTATCCTAGCTGGGTACCCCAAAACACATGCCCCGCTTGTACCTCAGGCACAAGCAAGACCAACCCACCACTCTCCTGTCAAGGGGTCCAGGTCCCCATCCAAACTTGGACTCCAAGCCCCCACTCCTGAGTCCCAGACTCAGTGTGGTGCTTAGACCTCCACCATCCCCGCCTCCTACCAGTCGGTCCGGAAAGAGCCAAAACCCACGACAAGAGAGCAACAAGCCTTCCCACTCACATAAGCAAGTATGTGCTCAGGATAATAAGTTTGTGACCCTACCACCATCCACAGTAACGGACGGTCCTTAACCGACACGAATAGGGAAAATAGTGTAACCAAGCTATGCCTCATTGGCCACGGGACACAACCTATTACACCCACCAATACCCGTACCATATCCCTACATGGTCTCCATTTCCTTTCACCATTTTATCATGAGAGTAATAACAATAATCACCTGTTATGAGTAACGGTAGGTTACTCACGCTACCGATAGCCTAAGCATAGCAGCTACTTGACCTATGCTAGTAGGAGTCATAGGTAGGTTTATCTATGCATGTAGTTTCAATATAAATCCTATAACCTAAATGCACGTCACATATATATATATCTACTTATTATTCAAAATAAGGGTTATGCACCGGGGCTTGCCTTGGGTAGGCGAATTGTCAGCTATGTCAGTCGTTAGTGGCTGTGGGGCTTCCTCCTATACGAGTACCTCCTCCTCGTACTCCTCAATCACCTCCTCGTACTCCTGCTCTCTAGCGGTCACGAACTCCACCAACTCGTTCTCTACATGCATTCAATGATGATGCAACACTTAGTATTTTAGCAACAGCAACTCTTAAAATAAGAATACACATGCTAAGCTACTAAGCTAGCTCTAATGACTAAGATACTAAGCTAATCATTATCTCTACCAAATAGATTTCAAGCTCACCCTATGAGTGCTTAACTTTTATAAACCAATATCATGCCATTATTCCTTTAGCCTTAATGGGTATTTAGCTACCTATTAAGTGGTCTATTCTAGGGCTACAAAAATTATAGTGAGCACCTAATAATACAATGAAGCTACTATAAAAATTTCAGAGTTTTTGCTATCACTAATCTACCACAATAATTCCTACAATTATTAATCAAAATAATACTAAGCATCTCAACTATTTTAATGCTCCTTAGCAACCACACATATATGCATGAACTAACTATACTAATAGGTAGACAATGTTTTTGGCAACCTAACAAAATTAGTTTCATAATTTTTGGATATCTACATTATTTTATATTAATTACCAAAGTTTAGCTCAGAATTAAAATGAAAAGCTATTTCTATTTTCCATGAAAAAATGCACCGATTTTGGCCCAACGAGGCCCACGTAGGGCACGACCCACGCGCGGAGGCGGCCTACGGCGGGGAGCCCACGCGTGCACTGGCACTCTTGCAAAAATGCCCTCGCGTTATCAGACAATAGCGCGAACACTACACTTACTATTTCTATAGACAACGACTTTGCAATGGAGCCCTTGTATCTTTTCACCTTCGCACTAGAGAGGTCCTCGAGATGCCCTGCGCTTGCCGGCACAGCAGACGGTGGCACTAGGTGGTACGCTGACCACTCAAGGCTCGTACCGACCCAACTAATGAGCCAAACCCCATCTACGACCCTAACGCCTACCCTAAGCGACGATACAGAGCAACATGGCACACTAGAGCGAGCTACCACCACGCGCGGTCGCCCACAATGGCATCGCGGTCATCTTGATGAGCTACAACACTAACATGATGGTAGAGATAGGGGATAAGCACTAGGGGCACACCGTGAACCTGGCCGAAGTGGTGGTTCGGCCAGTGACTACCTGAGCAGGGCTGGCCACGTGCGCGCGACGAGCATGGCAACGAGCCACGGTAGACATAGCCATCTTAGCGGCGGTGGGGAGGTGGTAGCACTCCCACTGGTGTGCGCACAGAGGAGACGGAGCTAAGGTAAGCTAGTGGTGCAGAGGAATTTGCTAGGGGTGAAGTGGTGGTGGGCGATGATAGGTCTTAATGGCGTGGTGGTGGGGCGAAGCTCCAAAATTTAGGCTCGGCTGAGCTGCAATCAAAGCAGGGTGGGGCGGCTGGAGAGGGGATGTGAGGGTGAAGGCATGAACAAGAGGGATTGATGAGAGATGACCCCTCGCAGCTGTGGCACCGGTGCGATTCGACGGTGGTAGGGAGATGAGAACAGAGAGAGAGAGCGAGGGAGCGGTGGGGGAGGGCAGCCAGCGAGTCAGTAAGGGCATGCCTTGGTAGGATGCAGTTGGCGTGACCAGCATAGCCCATGGCTAGGCACTAGCCGACAGACACGCACACTCATGACCAGCATGGCCCACGTGTCATAGTGCCATCAATAGCAAGGCAACGACGACACGGCCACATGCGCTCAGCATCAAGGCAGGCCCACGACACAGCACAGCTATAGGCGCATAGCGTGGTGATGCGATGGTGGTGGCAGCAGTGTAGTCGTGGCATGGGTGCAAAGGTAGCAGCAGCACTAGCGGTAGCCACGGTGGTAGGGGCCATCGGGTGTAGAGCGGACCGGTGGCCTAGCGGTCTGGCCAGAGCGGCCAAGCTAAGGCAAGGCCACGACGGCCACGGCAAGCCAGTGCGTGGCCACACGCATGCACGGCACAACCACGCGGTGACGCGAGTCGGCCATGCATGGTGACGGAAAGGTCAAGATGGTGGACTAGAGGGTGTGAATAGTCCTTTCTAAATTTAATCGTGTCGGATAACCGAAACAAATTTGAAATTAAAACAATCGGTCTAGCCAAGACTACACCCCTCTATCAAAGTTCACAAGCATCTTACAAAGATCCTAATTAGGCAACAAAGGTGCCGGGCTAGCTAGAGCTCACCTATCCAATTCTAGAATCAAGGTCACACAAACCTATGCCACTAGTATTTTGCACACCGGGGAGCTCCTACACAATTCTAGTAAGCAAAAGCACAAAGCTCCTAAGCTCACTAGCAATGCTCAATAATAAGGCAACCAATGCCAAATTAGAGAACATAAATACTTAGCTACACAAACTAAGCAATGTGACTAACAAGGTTACAAAAACAAATTAGCCATGCAAGGGAGCTACTTCTATGCTACACAAGCAAGAAGGTAACTAGTGAGTTACACAAGCTAAGTAATTGCAAGAGCAACTACACAAGCACAATGTATATGAAAGTAATTAGAAGCTTGTGTAAGGGGATTGCACACCAACAGGAATAACAATGTTGACACGGTGATATCTCTCCCAAGGTTCATGTGCTTGCCAAGACACTACATCCTCATTGAGACAAGCTCTAGGGTTGCCGCCGGCCCTCTTGCTAGTGGTGACCCGCAAGTCACACTCTCCCATGTGGAGTGCTTTCCACAAGCTCTAGCACTTGACCCAGCCGAACCACTTGTCGCCCTTCGTGTCTCGCTTTACTAGAGTTGCTCTTCGTGGCTCTTACGGGGCAAGCACAATGCCCCTCGCAAAGCTCTTCTCTAGAGCACCGCACAAGCTTCTTGCGGGCTTCAACGGAGACCACCACCAAGTCATCTAGGAGGTGGCAACCTCCAAGAGTAACAAGCACCACTGGCTTGCAACTTGATCACCTAGTGCCACTCGATGCAACCTCATGATGCAATCGCACTAGAATCGCTCTCTCACACAATCGGATGATCACTATCAAGCATATGTGAGATGGAGGGCTCCTAAGCACTCTCAAGCATGGACTCAAAGTCCCCCAAGGTGCTCTATAATAGCCATGGCTGAGACCCCCTTCTATTTATAGCCCCACCGGCTAAACTAGCCGTTACCCCTTCACTGGGCAAAACTCGGGGTGACCGGACGCGCCGGTCGGATCGACCAGACGCACTCAACCAGCATCTGGTCAACGGATGCATGCCACACATTGCCTCCGTTCAACCTTAGTCATTTGATCTCAATGGTCGGTAGCCGTGCACCAATGGCCAAGTGATGACCGGACGCACCTATGCGCCAAGATCGGACGCGCCACCGCCTGAGTCCGGTCATTTCCAGAGAGCTTCCCGAGCCTCTATTTTGCGACCGGACATGTCCGCTCATGCACGACCGGGCATAGACCAGCCAGAGTCCGATCATTTCTAGAGAGCTCCCCAAGCATCTATTTTGTGACCGGATGCATCAGGTTGGTCACGATCGGATGCAACACTTGAGTCCGGTCCTTCACCGCCTGCCACATGTCACTGCTGCTCCTTGCGCCAAGACGTCAGTGTACGTCACGACCGATCAGACGTAGCCTCAGCGTGTTAGGTCACCTCTTCGTGCCAGTGTCCGGTCACATGACTGAGACCGCGTGCTCAACTGCTGCCACTGATCGGATGTGCCAGTCCTACCAAGGCCAACGTCCAGTCACTCACAGTGATCCCTTCTCACCTCCGTTTCATCGCCAAGTTGATCCACATCAACTCCAACTTCTTCTCCTTTGTAAATGTGCCACACCACCAAGTGCACACCACTATGTGTATGTGTGTTAGCATTTTCACTATCATTTTCCAAAGGATTAGCCACTCAACTTGCCACGCCACTCGATCCTAGCGACGATGCAACGTTAGATCACTCGAGTGGCACTAGATGACCGATATGCAAACAAGCTTGCCCCTCTTAATAGTATGGCCATCTATCCTAAACCCGGTCATCAACTTCTCTACACACCTATGACCGGTGAAATGAAATGCCCTAGGTTATACCTTTGCCTTGCGCATTTCATTCCATCTCCTCCATTGTTGATGCAACACATGCACCAACCAATCACCAAATGATATGATCCACTTCATATCATCACGTGACCGTATTGGTTCATCAATCTTGACTTCACTTGCTTTTCACCGTTGCCTTCATCCATCGGTGCCACGTCTTGCTCAAGCTTCACTGCCACATGGTCCATCGCTCCAAAGCCTCCGACTTGCCCTTCACTCTTGCAACCGGTCCATCAAGCCAAGTCTTGTCTTGATCTTCTCCACCTTGATCACATGACTCAATGTCATCTCTCATGTGCAATGAGCTCCTTCATCATCACATGTGTGAGCTTTCCAACATCTCCGAGCCATTTCCACCTCCGTGGCATATGTTGCTCACACACATGTACCTATGGACTAATCACCTGTGTATCTCACATAAACACAATTAGTCCACCTAGGGTTGTCACTCAATTACCAAAACCAAACAAGGACCTTTCAATCTCCCCTTTTTTGGTAATTGATGACAACTCTAAAAAGATATGGAAATTAAGCTCTTTTGGATTCATGTTGCTCTAGACATCACTTGTGAATTCTTGATGAAATACTTGATTCTAGATACCACTTGAAACAAACAAACTAGATATCCATTTGCATTGTTGTCTTGTGCTTGTACTTTTATCACTATCATGAGCTTCTATGTTTGACTTGAACTAAATTGATTTGCCTAAGCTTCCAAGTCTGGTTTGAACTAATGACAAGCTTCTTCACACCTATTACAAGGGTTATCTTGCTAATGTTGTACTTGTCACTTGTTAGCAATCCAAATTAAATCAAGTACTTGTGTTCACTAGCTCATGAATAAACTCATATACTACCACTAGATCAATTAAACATTCAAGCAATAGTGGTAGGCTATGAATTTAAAATATTTCATTTGTTATGCATAATCCTATGAAGCATGTACTATATACACTAATCACATACTAGTAAGAGATGAAATGATCATGCACATTACAATGATACCTTTGCTATGTTGGAGTAGAGGATAGTTACATAGATTCCAATTCATTACTCCAATAGCAATGTGAAGTCCAATTTATAGCTTGGTAAAGACCAATCATCATAGATAGAGTCCATTCTTCACCCATATGAAATGAAAACCACCAATGATCAAGTGCACTATCTTGTTGTGGTTAGCTTACTTCATCTTTTGATCAATGCTTGCATGAGAGAACTATTTGGAATACCACTTGAATTGCCACGCCTAGCTCTCTTTTGGGTGTTGCTTGCTTTTCTTGATCAACCCTTTTGATTGCTTCAACTAAGCATCTCAAATGTCCCTTGGATCACCACTTCCATGTTAGCCTTCCAAGTATCACAATTGGTTTACCTACACATAGGCGGCAAGCCCCTACACTTAGGGAGAAGTGACCTCTCTTCAAGAACCATTCTTGACACTCACTTGAAATGACTTGATTGATTGATCCAAGTAATGGACTTAACTTGATGAATAACCTTGAATCCTTCTTTATGTTCTTTTCTTTCTAATTGTTTAAGTCCTTTTCTTTCTTCCAAATGATCTCCAATCATCACTTAGAACTTAAACTTCATCTCCATCTTGAGTTTGATCTTGATCTTCCAATTTGAGTACCAAATGTGTGTCAAGTACACTTCCACAATCAAATGGTCTTGTACTCTTTTCTTGTCATGCTTCTAGATCATCTCAAAACCAAGCTTAGGTACCTCAACCACTTATAAACATGTTTCCAACTTGAGGACCTTTCAATCAAAGTGACTCCAAATAAATCCAATAATTATCACTTTTCTGGCAGATTCTGTACTCTTCAAAGAAAAATACATATCTCCCAAAGTACAGATCCAAATACCACAAAATTTAGTGGAGATGTGGTTCACTAAGTTATCTAGCATATATAAAAATTTGAGATTCATTTGACTTCTATATTGCTACCATATTTCAATTCTTCGACCACTACTACATGCTGAAAACTACTGCATTATAGCTAACAAGATCCACTCCAAAACCGAAGAATCTCTTATCCAATTCTCATGAAATTTGTACATAATCTTATAACATAAGTCTAGAGAATGTACACAAATTTTTATGCTAATCCAATAAGTTTTGATCATTCAAACATGGCTAAGATCACAGCTTACTCAGATTTTCAATATAGGATAGATTTCAATCACTTGGGCTATACTTCATCAAATGTGAATCAAACTTGAAACCAACTTGTTTGAATACTTTAACAAGACATAAATCCATTCAACCACTCACTAAAAGTCATCTCATGAATTTATCCAACACAAATCAATCCAAACTTGACTACTAATCAATTTATCTATTCAAACATCTTATAGAAAGCAACATTGCATATTTATCCTATTCAATCAACTCATATGCACCCAAATGAAATGATCAACAAGAGATATACCTTGGTTAGCTCATGATCATCCAATTAGCGAGTTTCAACTCAAATATTTGCAAGCCATCAAATATATCCAATGAATCACCAACAACTTGAATTATAGCACTTGTTTGTTGATAGCACTTGAACTTCACTCAATTTGTCATGGCATTGGGATAATGATCATCACTTACCAATACTTGGCTCAACTACATAATCAACAAGATGAATACCATATGAACCAAGCCTCCAATGACAATGGTACCTACAAACAATCATCCACTTTTTGATGGTACCCAAACAAGTTTGGGTCCTCTCAAGTTAGGAGCAACATACTTAGGCAAAGCCTTAGTATTAGTAGTGGGATGTTTTGCAATAGCAACCATAGAGGTACCATTACCATCCTTCCTAAGCATAGAATCATCATCAATTGAAATAGGCTTAGGATTGTTACCTAGGGGATATGAATGTGCCATGTGTCCCCTTTCCTAGCATGAGTAGCACTTTCTCTTTGATTGAGCCTTCTCGTCCTTGCTCATGTTGTGCTTCTCATTGCCTTGCTTCTCCTTGTTTGCTTGAGCCTTCTTCTCAAGCTTGTTTGAGCAAGCCAAAGCTAGGTGACCCAATATGTCACAACTATAACACCTCATGTGAGCAATCTTCTTCATTTTCTCTTCTTTGTTCTTGCTCATTTGCTTTGCATCTTGATTCATCCTTAGACGCATTGCTCTTTCTCTTGCTTTTCCACCCCTTCTAGTTTTCTTCTTCTTTATCATCAAATCACCACCATCTTCATGGTTGATCTTGATTTGAGTTTGGGGCTTCTTTTCTTGCTCATCTTGTGGCTCTAGTTGAGGCTTCACTTGTTGCTTCACCAATTGATTGGTTGGGCATATAGAGGTGAGATGACCCCATGTGTGGCACTTGAAGCATTTTACATGCTTGATCCTCTCTTCTTCTTTCATCTCCTTGAGCTTCTCTTTGTTTGGGCAAGTATTTGCAAGATGTCCCACTTCATGGCACCGATAGCACATGAAATGAGAAAGCTTCTCTTTCTCTTGCTTCTTTATCTTCTTTTCTCTCTTTCTTTCACCATTTGTCATCTTCTTCTTGAAGCCAAGGCCACACTTGTCACCATAGTTTCTTTGAGTCTTCAACATGTACTAAAAGGTGACTTTTGAGTTGTAGCACCTCTCTAACTTGTTGCTCAAATTCTTCACTTCATTTTTGAGCTCATTGTTCTCCTTCAAAAGGTTAGTTTCACAAGACATAGAAGTAGAACAAGCATCTATATGTGAAGAGCATGGCATATCTAATAAATCATTACAAGAGGTGGATACATGTTTTTTCCTACATAACAAGAGTTAGTCACAATATATGATTGATCAATTGACCCATGTGATGAGCTTTCACTAGTTTTAGTTTTTTTCATTGGAAAGCTCCTTAGTGAGAAAAGCATGGTCTTGTACCAAGTTATCATGAGCAACACTTAATTCCTCATGAGTCAATTTTAGCTCCTCATGTGAACAAGTAGTAACATAAAGTAGATGCTTTTGTTATTCACATGTGTTCTTTAGAAAAGAGTTTTCAATTTTCAATTTCTCAGTTTTAGCTATCTCTTTTTCTAAAGTTTTAATCACGCAACCATATGTATCTAGAAGCTCTTCATATGAATCAAGATCAATCACATTTGCATTAGATACCTTAGTGTCACCTTGTGACATGAAGCAATGTGATGTAGTTGGAGAGCTTGAAGAAACATCACTCTCATAACCCAAGCATGATGCATCATTATCACCATCAAGTGTGCATGAAGTAGCATCATCATCAATCTTGTCAAGTGATCTTGTGGTATGATCATCATCATCATCACTTGACCATGAGGTGGAGCAATATTCCACAATCACCAAGTTGTGGTCATGCTCAACATCCTCATATGCCTCCTTCTTGGGCTCATCATCATCATTAGAGACCGTCCCATACTTCTCATTGAGATAACTCCAAATCTCATGGGCGGTCTTCATGTCAATGATATTTCCAAATATGCTATCATCCAAAGATCTATACATGATGTCAATAGTTTGGGTGTTAGGATCTAGGCATTTCTCTTGTGCTTGAGTTAGATTATTTTCATCCAACATGTGAGAAAAGCCTACATCTACCATCCACCACATTTGAAAGCAAATGAACTTAAAGTTGTATATCATCTCATTTTTCCACCGTGCAAAGTGTGTGCCATAAAAAATGTGTGACAATCAATATCTAGCCCATAAGTCGCCATCCTCTTGGGTCGGTGAAGACCACAAATGAGAGACCTAGCTCTGGTACCAATTGAAAAGTCGAGATGGCATACTAGAGGAGGGTGAATAGTCCTTTCTAAATTTAATCGTGCCGGATAACCAAAACAAATGCGGAATTAAAACAATCAGTCTATCCAAGACTACACCCCTCTATCGAAGTTCACAAGCACCTTATAAAGATCCTAATTAGGCAACAAAGGTGCCAGGCTAGCTAGAGCTCACCTATCCAATTCTAGGATCAAGGTTACACAAACCTATGACACTAGTATTTTGCATACCGGGGAGCTCCTACATAATTCTAGTAAGCAAAAGCACAAAGCTCCTAAGCTCACTAGCAATGCTCAATAACAAGGCAACCAATGCCAAATTAGAGAGCGCAAATACTTAGCTACACAAACTAAGCAATGTGACTAACAAGGTTATACAAACCAAATTAGCCACGCAAGGGAGCTACTTCTATGCTACACAAGCAAGAAGGTAACTAGTGAGCTACACAAGCTAACTAATTACAAGAGGAACTACACAAGCACAATGTATATGAAAGTGATTACATGCTTGTGTAAGGGGATTGCAAACCAACAGGAATAACAATGTTGACACGGTGATTTTTCTCCTGAGGTTCATGTGCTTGCCAACACGCTATGTCCCCGTTGAGACAAGCTCCAAGGTTACCGCCGGTCCTCTTGCTAGTGGTGACCCACAAGTCACACTCTCCCACATTGAGTGCTTACCACAAGCTCTAGCACTTGACCCGGCGAGACCACTTGTCGCCCTTTGCATCTCGCTTTACTAGAGTTGCTCTTCACGGCACCCGTGGCACGAGCACAATACCCCTCACAAAGCTCTTCTCTAGAGCACCGCACAAGCTTCTTGCGGGCTTCGACGGAGACCACCACCAAGCCATCTTGGAGGTGGCAACCTCCAAGAGTAAGAAGCACCACTATCTTGCAACTTGATTACCTACTGCCACTCGATGCAACCTCACGAAGCAATCGCACTAGAATCACTCTCTCACACAATCGGATGATCACTATCAAGCATTTGTGAGATGGAGGGCTCCTAAGCACTCTCAAGCATGGACACAAAGTCCCCCATGGTGCTCTACAATAGCCATGGCCGAGACCCCCTTCTATTTATAGCCCCACGGGCTAAACTAGCCGTAACCCCTTCAATGGGCAAAACTTGGGGTGACCGGACGCGTCGGTCGGATTGACCGGACGCACCTGGCCAGCGTCCGATCAACGGATGCATGCCATGCATTGCCTCCATTCAACCTCAATCGCTTGATCTCACCCTCAGCGCGTTAGGTCACCTCTTCACGCCAACATCTGGTCACATGACCAAGACCGCGCGCTCAATTGCTGCCATAGACCGGACGCGTCGGTCCTACCGAGGCTAGCGTTCGGTCACTCACAGTGACCCCTTCTCGCCTCCGTTTCATCACCGAGTTGATCCACATCAACTCCAACTTCTTCTCCTTTGTAAATGTGCCACACCACCAAGTGTACACCACTATGTGTATGTGTGTTAGCATTTTCACTATCATTTTCATAAGGATTAGCCACTCAACTTGCCATGCCACTCGATCCTAGCGACGATGCAACGTTAGATCACTCGAGTGGCACTAGATGACCGATATGCAAACAAGTTTGCCCCTCTTGATAGTTTGTCCATCTATCCTAAACCTGGTCATCAACTTCTCTACACACCTATGACCGGTGAAATGAAATGCCCTAGGTTATACCTTTGCCTTGCGCATTTCATTCCATCCCTCCATTGTTGATGCAACGCATGCACCAACCAATCTCCAAATGATATGATCCACTTCATATCATCACGTGACTGTATTGGTTCATCAATCTTGACTTCACTTTCTTTTCACCGTTGCCTTCGTCCATCGGTGCCACGTCTTGCTCAAGCTTCACTACCACGCGGTCCATCGCTCCAAAGCCTCCGACTTGCCCTTCACCCTTGTAACCAGTCCATCAAGCCAAGTCTTGTCTTGATCTTCTCCACCTTGATCACATGACTCAATGTCATGTCTCATGTGCAATGAGCGCCTTCATCATCACATGTGTGAGCTTTCCAACATCTCTGAGCCTTTTCCACCTCCATGGCAAATGTTGCTTACACACATGTACCGATGGACTAATCACCTGTGTATCTCACATAAACACAATTAGTCCACCTAGGGTTGTCACTCAATTACCAAAACCAAATAAGGACCTTTTAGTGACCACGCGCATGGTGCCAGACAGCACAAAACTATGATGTGCATGAATTTTAAAGCGCTGATCACAACCAAACCGTTGCTCCTAAACCTAAACCGGCTTCACTAGACTCAAGATGGCATAAGAAACTACTAAATTGAATCATAGCACTAAACCACTCCTTAACCCAACCTCTCCAAATAAATTGCTAAACATAGCAGCGTCTCACTATCCACAGACTTAGAAATTTTTTAAGCGTTTGAGCTAATCTTAATTTCATATTGCATTTCTAAGCTACTAAAAATACTACTTAGCAATATTCTTTTTCAACAGCAAGTATTTGATTGTCATCTATAAAGTTTGCACTTCTAACTTTATTTAAGTATCACACACATGTCCTATAGTATTTTTGCTTAATAAAAATTGGTTTTAAACCCTACTTGATATGCATGAACCATCGAACCAACTTTCGTTTAGCACATGAATTGATCTACACACTTCAGCACATGCATTAACACATAAGTATGATGCTCATGACATGTTTTAGTAGATGATTAATGGGGTAACACCGAGGGTGTTACACTAGGCAGGAACTTAATGATAAAGCAATGGTATACCTACCTCTCCACCTAAGGTGAACTAGATTTGACCTTTCCACCACCACTACCGATGGCATCTAGACTTTTGAACCAGAGGATGATGAAGGCATGGGTTGGGATGAAGAGTTGGTGATTGTGGTGCAATGCCACACAAGATTGGAAAACCGAGAGATGGGAGGCGGGCATGGAGAGGGAGCTAGAAGAGAGGGAGCATGTAGATGATGCGCTAAAGGTCGACATGTGGGTTTGTAGGAACTTGTTTAGACCTAAAGGACACATTGCGACAAGTTCGAGGGTCCAAAAATAATTTTTTGAGCGCTTTGTACCTAGATGATTCTAAAGACATTTTAAGCGTCTAAAATATATTTTGAGAGTTTGAGTACGTTGATGATATCACAAGACAAGTTTAAAGACTGGTAGTGCATTTTTTCATGAAAAAGGGAAAAGGCTTTCGTCCCATCCCACCTGTTGTTTGCTATCAGGGCATACAATGATGCAACCAACTAGCTAGCCGCTTGTTAGCCAACCTAACCCTAGCCGCTTGTTAGCCAACCTAACTGCGCAGAAGACGCAGCTAGAGCTCTGAGCCTACGACGTTGAAACTTGAAACCATTTTCTTTGAGAAACAAGGAAATGAATCTTCAACCGGTTCGCTTCAACTTATCAGTCCAACTTATCAGCCAAGATACAATGTTTTTCTCTCACAACAAAACAGCATCAGCCGGCTTATCAGCAGCAAAAACCATCAGCCAAACAACTAATATATAAGGTGGCGCATGCAGCACACGTGTGAGAAAAAAAAGCAAGGGATGATACGGTATCGCTTCACAAAGTTAGAACAACTCAGGCATCTGACCATTAGGAAATGGGATAAATAAATGTAACATATGTTTGTGCACCTACACTACAAGTTGCACTTGCAATTCCTGTTCACCCTTCATTGAGTCTATAGGGTTACCAGCGGGCAGCAATGTGCTTAAGCTGGTGGCAGGCAAGGTCTGTCGGTGTAGTCAGGGAGCGCAAGGATGAGCTCACCGCCGTGCCACGGCATTGCTTCCAGAGCATCGCCCTCGTCGTTGGCTCCACTGTCATAGTAGGCACCTCCCTCGTCGACATCCTCCCACTACCGGACACCCCCGGCGGGCCATGGAAGGTATACGTGCTCTCCGGCCATCCACCCCCGCCCTGGTCCATGCTGTCATCCTCCTCACTGACACACGTACATGTCTATGTCACCGACTCCGCTGCCATCGCTGAGGCCCTGATGCCGCTCATCGACATCACCCACGTCTTCTACGTCGCCTGGTCCCCGTGCGCTACCGAGGCGGAGAACCGGGAGGCCAACTCCACCATGCTCAGCAACGTGCTCTCCGTCGTCATCCCCAACTGCCTCGCCCTCGCCCACATCTCCCTCCAGATGGGCACCAAGCACTACCTAGGACCCTTCAAGCTCATTAGCAAGATCCCACCCTAGACCCGCCCTACACCAAGGATGTGCCATGCCAGGACTGCCCGAACTTCTACTATGACCAAGAGGACATCCTCTTTGATGCAGTCTCCTAGCGTGGCGACATCATGAGCTAGTCCGTGCACCGCCCCAACCTCATCCTCGGCTTCTCCCCATGGAGCGTCTTCAACATCGTCTGTAGCCTCTACGTGTATGCCGCCATCTGCCGCAAGGAGGCAGTCGCGCTACGCTAGCCAGGGTGCCTCGACTCTTGGGAGGGCTTCAGCAATGCCTCTGATGCGGACCTCATCGCCGAGCAGCACATATGGCACTTGAGCTAATCTTAATTTCATATTGCATTTCTAAGCTACTAAAAATATTACTTAGCAATATTCTTTTTCAACAACAAGTATTTCATTGTCATATACAAAGTTTGCACTTCAAACTTTATTTAGTATCACACACATGTCCTATAGTATTTTTGCTTAATAAAAATTGGTTTTAAACCCTACTTGATATGCATGAACCATCGAACCAACTTTCGTTTAGCATTTTTATTGATCATTTTGAGTTACAAAATTGATCTACACACTTCACCACATGCACTAACACACAAGTATGATGCTCGTGACATGTTTTAGTAGATGATTAATGGGGTAACACCGAGGGTGTTACACTGGGGTAGGAACTTAATGATAAAGCAATGGTATACCTACCTCTCTACCTAAGGTGAACTAGATTTGACCTTTCTGCCACCACTACCGATGGCATCTTGACTTTTGAACCAGAGGATGATGAAGGCATGGGTTGGGATGAAGAGTTGGTGATTGTGGTGCAATGCCACACAAGATTGGAAAACCGAGAGATGGGAGGCGGGCATGGAGAGGGAGCTAGAAGAGAGGGAGCATGTAGATGATGCGCTAAAGGTCGACATGTGGGTTTGTTGGAACTCGTTTAGACCTAAAGGACACATTGTGACAAGTTCGAGGGTCCAAAAATAATTTTTTGAGCGCTTTGTACCTAGATGATTCTAAAGACATTTTAAGCGTCTAAAAATATATTTTGAGAGTTTGAGTACGTTGATGATATCACAAGACAAGTTTAAAGACTGGTAGTGCATTTTTTCATGAAAAAGGGAAAAGGCTTTCGTCCCATCCCACCTGTTGTTGGCTATCAAGGCATACAATCTCTCCAAATAAATTGCTAAACATAGCAGCGTCTAGCTGTCCACAGACTTAGAAACTTTCTAAGCGTTTGAGCTAATCTTAATTTCATATTGCATTTCCAAGCTACTAAAAATACTGCTTAGCAATATTCTTTTTCAACTACAAGTATTTCATTGTCATCTACAAAGTTTGCACTTCTAACTTTATTTAAGTATCACACACAAGTCCTATAGTATTTTTGCTTAATAAAAATTGGTTTTAAACCCTACTTGATATGCCTGAACCATCAAACCAACTTTCGTTTAGCATTTTTATTGATCATTTTGAGTTATAGAAATTGATCTACACACTTCACCACATGCACTAACACACAAGTATGATGCTCATGACATGTTTTAGTAGATGATTAATGTGGTAACACCGAGGGTGTTAGAGCTCTACCCCCTTAAACAAAATCTTGCCCTGAGATTTCATGTGAGTCCCTAGTGTAGGAAAAGAGATAAGAATAAATTCTGATTTAAACAAGTACCTCGGTGAGCTAGAAAGAAGGTGGGGATAATGCTTCAAGATATAGCTTTCTTGCTCCCACGTTGCTTCATCCTCCGAGTGATTTTGCCATTGGACTTTAAAATTTTTTACCACTTTACTTCTAGTGACTCTCTTTTTCATCCAAGATTTTGATAGGATGCTCAATATAAGAAAGATCAGGTTGGAGAGGGAGTCCTTCAATTTCCACAGCTTCATCGGAGACCCACAAACATTTCTTTAACTAGGAAACATGGAAGACATTATGTACTGTAGACAAAATATCCGGGAGCTAGATACGGTAGGCAACAGAACCACACCAGGAAAAAATCTTGTAAGGTCCAACATAGCGAGGGGCTAGCTTTCCCCGGACACCAAAGTGATGCACCCCTCTCATGGGAGACACTTTGAGATACACATGATCACCAACTTCAAATTGCAAGGGCCTTCTTCGCTTGTCCGCATAAGTTTTTTGATGATTCTGAGCTGCCTTCAAATGACTCTGAATAACACTAACTTGCTCTCGAGCTTCTTTGATAAAATTAGGTCTAAAATAACCACGATCACCCACTTCAACCTAGTTAAGAGGTGTTCTACATTTCTTGCCATACAGGTCCTCAAAAGGTGCCATACGAATGCTTTCTTGATAGCTATTGTTATAAGAAAACTCAGCTAGAGTCAAGCATTTGTCCCACTTTTCTAGAAAAGAGATGACACAAGCCCCCAACATATCCTCAAGTGCCCAATTGACTCTTTTTGTTTGACCGTCAGTTTGCGGGTGATAAGCTGAACTCCTGAGGAGACGGGTACCAAGGCATTTCTGGAGTTGCTCCCAGAAACAAGAGACAAAGACTGACCCTCTATTGGAAACAATAGTAAGAGGAACTCTATGTAGGGTCACAACCCGATCAAAATACAACTTGGCATACTTCTTGGCTGAATACCTTGTATCCATCGGGAGGAAATGAGCGGACTTGGTAAGGCGATCCACAATGACCCAAATAGAGTCATAGACCTTGGACGTGTGGGGTAAACCCACAATAAAATCCATGAAAATATCTTCCCATTTCCAAACAGGGATGGGCAAGGGCTAAAGAAATCCAGGCGTACGCATATGGCTCACCTTAACTCTTCCACAAGTGTCACACTCTAAGACGTACTTGGTAATATCCTGTTTCATATTAGGCCACCAATACAAGTGACGCAAATCATGATACATCTTGTTACTTCCTGGATGAATGGATAACTTGGAGTTATGAGCTTCATCCAAAATCTTTCTCCTAAGCTCCTCACTTGACGGAACAACCAATTTGTTCTTGAACCTCACTACACCTTGATGATCAATATTAAAATGAGGACCCTGTCCTTCGGCAATTAACTTCTTGATATGTGGAATTTTCGAAACATCTTGCCTTTGCTCTATAATAATTTGCTCAAGTAGATCCAAGACTAGAGCAATATGGGCTAACACCTTAGAATGGTTGAGAGACAAATATTCTTCTACAACTTGATGCGACTTCTGACTTAAGGCATCAGCTACCACATTAGCTTTTCTAGGATGGTAATGAACCTTCAAATTATAATCCTTGATTAGCTCCAGCCATCTCTGTTGCCTCATGTTCAGCTCGGACTGAGTGAAAATATATTTGAGACTCTTGTGATTCGTATAAATATGCACTTTATTTTCCAACAAATAATGCCTCCAAATTTTTAGAGCGTGCACCATAGTAGCCAGCTCTAAATCATGGGTAGGATAATTCATCTCGTGCTTTTTCAGTTGGCATGAAGCATAAGCTACCACACGTCCATCCTGCATAAGCACACATCCCAATCTAGTCCTTGAGGCATCACAATACACATCAAATGGCCTGTCAATATCTGGTTGGGTGAGAATACGAGCAGTGGTAAAAAAATGCTTCAGAGCTTGAAAAGCTTCTTCACAAGCCGGACTCCATACAAACTTGACATCTTTCTGGAGCAACTTGGTCATTGGTTGGGCTATTTTGGATAAATTAGGAATGAAGCGCCAATAATAACCAGCAAGACCAAGGAACTGACAGATCTGATGCACTGACTTCGGAGACTTCCAATTTAACACATCTTGCACCTTGATTGGGTCCACAGAGATACCCTCAGGTGTCAGAACATATCCCAAAAACTGCACTTGATCTAACCAAAACCCACACTTGCTGAATTTGGCATAAAGCCTGTGTTCCCTTAATCGAGTCAGTACTATCCAAAGATGTTGTGCATGCTCTTCTTTGTTCTTGGAGTATATCAAAATGTCATCAATGAACACCCCTATAAACTTATCCAACTCTGGCATGAAGACTAAATTCATGAGGTACATGAAGAATGTAGGAGCATTGGAGAGACCAAAGGACATGACTAGGTATTCATATAGCCCATACCTAGTAGAGAAAGCAGTTTTTGGTATATCTTGTGGTCAGATTTTAATTTGATGATACCCAGAACAAAGATCAATCTTTGAAAACACCTTTGCACCAACCAACTGATCGAACAAAGTATCAATACGAGGTAAAGGATACTTGTTATTAATGGTTACCACATTGAGAGGGCAGTAATCCACACACATCCACAGAGTACCATCCTTCTTCTTCACAAAAATAGCTGGGCAACCCCATGGTGAAGAGCTAGGATGAATAAAGCCCTTCTCCAATAATTCCTCTAACTGCTTCTTCATTTCTGCTAGTTCTTTAGGAGCCATGTGGTATGGACACCATGAAATAGGAGCAGTGCTAGGTTCTAACTCAATAGTGAACTCCACGTCCCTATCCAGTGGCAACCCAGGTAAATCTTTAGGAAAGACATCCGGAAACTCATAGACCACAGAAATAGAAGCAAGATCAAGAGAAGCTTCAACATGAGCAACAACTGGCAAGGCTGAATCTGAGGGCATAAGGAGAGACATCCTATCCTTGAAAGAAGGAAGCCATAACTCAACAGCCTCTGCTTAAGGTTCAAGACTACCCCATAAACTCGCAACCAGTTCATGCCCTAAATTGCATCTATGCCGTGCCCAGGCATCACCATGAACTAGAGGCAGTAAGTGTGAGTGGCTAGCACTAATCTGACTATGTCCGTCCAAGTATTAACGCACAACTGTGCACCTGGAGTACTGATTCTATATGCAATAGGAATAGCCATAAGAGATATATTGTGCCTCTGTCTAAACCCCATGCTCATGAATGAATGTGATGCAATAGAATCAAACAACACATATGTTGGGTGGGAATCAATGGTAAACATACTAGCCATCATAGGTTCATTATGCAAAATATCCTTAGCCTCAGTGAAGTTGACTTGTCCAGAGTGGCTTACGGGCACCTTCATCTTGATAATCGTTCTCTTGACTAGACGAGAGTTAGCTGTAGACTTGTTCCCCTATCCCTAACAAGGCAGAACCTGCTGTCCCTGAGGCTGCTATTGCACCTGCTAAGTAGGTGCATGATACTGGGTGGGAGGTGCCTGGTAAGCCTGCTGAGACTGATAGGACAGCTGTCCACCCGGAGAGTGATAGGACATCCTTCTAACAACCTACATCTTCTAAGCCTGTGGGTGACTAGAAGATTCAGTGATCACCCGCTTGCGCTTCCACTCCACCTGGGAATCACGCTGAAGTCCCTCCATAGAAATGGCTGCATTCATCAAAGCACCAAAAGTCTGATATTGCCCAATGTACAGCTCCTTTTGCAAGATGCAAGAGAGGCCATGATAGAAATTGTCCCTCTTCTTCTCATCAGTGTCTACATGGTTCCCAGCATACTGTGCAAAATGGTTGAACTTGTTCACATAATCCATCACAGTCATACTCCCTTGCTTCAGATCTAGGAATTCAATCAACTTCCTATTCAACAAACCAGCGGGAATATAGTACTCACGGAAAGCAATGGTAAACTCCTACTCAAGTCAAACAGTGGTCCACCGGTTGCATGGCATTGAAAGTATCCCACCACACATTGGCAGACCCCAGAAGTGTTGTGCAACAAAGCACACCTTTTGCTCTTTAGTCACAGTGAGCAGCTGAAACTTCTGCTCTAGAATACAAAGCCAATGCTCCATATCCAGAGGCTTAGCAGTTGGCATGAACATGGCCGGGTGTGTCTTTAGGAAGTCCTAGTAGGAATAAGGCCCCACGGGAGCACGAGCACCACCCCCGTTCCCACCATTGCCACCGGGGCCTCTATGGGCGAAGCCACCAATAGCCTGGGCAAGCATCTCCAAGGCACGGGCTAACTCATGCCGAGTAGCCAGCATCTTCGCCACATCTCTGCATGGGTCATCGGAGGTGGTGGTGGTGGTGGAGGAGGAGCTAGAAGTGGGGCCTCGTGGTTGTCCCCATTGGTGTTGCCATCGTCCTCACCATGACTGTTATCACCCTGGTCTACCCTAGCACTGGTACTCCCCTGACCAAACCTCAGGTTCATCTATAAATAGATAAGAACCAACCATTAGGGACAACCCTCTAGATTAGGAACAAGAGACTTAGAGAAATAGTAAGGCTTTTATTAAAGCATTCTTTTAGGTTATCCTATTGTCGGTGTTTCGTACAAGCATCGACAAGTAAATTTATAGTAATGCGCGTTAGGCCCGGATGGTGCGCTAAAGGATACAAGATTTATACTGGTTCAGGCCGAATGTCCCTACGTCCAGTCTATTGCTGCTCGTGTTATTAGCACCGAAAAATAGTTCATAGTAGGGGGTACAAACGATCGAGAGAGGGACTAGTCCCAAGTCTCTGATAGAAGGGTCGAAAGGATGCCAAGAGCTTGGTAGCGGCTTGACTGTGTGTGTTGTGTGTTGTGCTGTCAAAAGTCGGTCCCTTCGTTGAAGGAAGCACATCCCCTTTTATAGATGAAGGGGACGGCTTTACAAGTGAGAGGGCTAGGGTGCGTACGCTACCTAGCCTTGTTGTCCATTCTGGTGGGTGCGAAAGAATGATAAGCACCTACAATACTATCGATGCTACTGTAGAATGTCAGGATGCTACAAAGCACTGTTTCGTGCAGGGTATGGTCCCTGGTACAGTGGTTTTTACTTGTGAGCCATGCCTTGCCTTTCTCTGCACGTCTTCTGGTTCTCTCCGAACGGGGAGCCCTCGGTCGGATGGCTCCAGTTGGCCCTCAGTGCACCGGTCGGAGAAGAGCGGTGAGCAGGCTTCCCGCGAGCCCCGGTCGTGGGCTCAGAGTTGCGGGGTCGAAGCAGGAAGCAGTGCTGTGGGCACAGCCTTTTGATCAGAGGGGGCGTCCGAAGGCTGAAGCGAATACTCTGATCTGGTGGACCCGAGGGGCCATGAAGCGGGTGCCGCTCCCTTGGGACCATATTGTGGTGATAGCATATCCGTCATTTGTGGAGGATGCGAGTCTTTTTGTGGACCGTAGTGGTTGTCGTATGTCTACGTCGGGTTCCGTGCCCGAGGGCTGAAGGCGGTGCCTACAACTCTGTAGGGCGAAGAGCACGTGCCCACAACACTATTCAGGCTCTGCTACGCCTGGAAGGGTCTAAAGCACCCATCCCATCGTTCCCTGGCAGTACTTTTCCTGCTAGGGTGCAGGGTATGGTCCTTGAAGCCACGGTTGACCCGAATGTCTGGTCCTACCCTATACCTATCATCATGAGGGAACGGGGAGAGGTTGTTAGGCAAGACGAAACCAGTCCTTGGACATCGAGTGAGGCAGGGTTCATCCTCGGATGTCAGGCGAGGAGGAGTCCAGTCCTTATCCCTCGGGCAAGACCAAGCCCGTCCCTCGAGGTTCGAGCGAGGCGGAGTCAATCCCTAAGCTCTCGGGCGAGCCAGAGCTGGCCCTTATCCCTTGGGTGAGACCGAGCCTGGCCCTCGGGGATCAGGCGAGGCGGAGTCTATCCCTCAGCCCTTGGGCGAGGCGGAGCTGGCCCAAAGGCGTCGGGCGAGGCGGAACCAAACTCCCATCATTTGGGCAAGGAATGTAGCGGCACCCTTGTCCGTCCAGAAGTTTTTAACATTCAATGGTTATCGGTTCCACCTCTTGGGGTACCCCGGTGTTAGGTCCCCGACAGTAGCCCCCGAGACTCTGGGCGATTCGGACAGAATCATCTGGGGGGTGTTTTCAATTTCATCGGAGTTAATTTGCCAGAGAGTGCGCGCGAGTGCACCTGATGGGTGTAGCCCCTGAGCCCCTAGGTGATTCGGACAGAATCATCCGAGGGGTAGTATCGGACCCTTCGCGGGTAAGGCTGAAGAACTTGGTTTTTTGTCGACGGGATTTTTAAGGGAATCGTGGTATTCCGTTCACAGGAATTTTACTCAGTTCCGGCCTGGCTGGGTCTTGACTGTAGATCAAGGTCCTGGTGACGCTTGCGTCTTTGAGTTCTGGTTTCTCACAGGCCCATCCTTCGTTGGGGCGGCCATTGAGTTGGTTTGGCCTGACCCCCAGTCGTTATGGGCCCAGACGGATTAGAGAAGAGATTTTCCTGGTCCACGTCCCCTCTGTGGGAAAAGAGTCCGGTCGCTTCGGGAAGGCGAACTGTCTAGCATGATTTTGGTGGGAGAGGATAGGGATCGCGGGCGCGTGTCCCACGATGTGACACGACGATGCGCGTGGCAGGCTCGGAGATCGAGGCGGACGGTTGCCCTTCTTGCATCCATCGCCCCTATAAAACCATGGGGTTCGCCCCTAGGGTTCCGTATTTCGCCCCCTTGCCTTCGTGTCTGAAACCTCCACCGCCAATCGCCCTAGCCTCCTGCGCCTGCGCTGCCATCGCCATCAAACTCGCTGCTACCTTCTTCTCCGTGCTGCTCCCGTTGTCGCAATGGACCCAGGGTACAAATCCAACATCTCGCTTCGGCGCCTGGAGGGCCTCATCCGCCGAGGCCTCCTTTGCCCGTTGACCGCCACCGAGGAGTGGCGACTGCCCGGTGAGGAGGAGCCACAGCCGCCTGAAGGGTACATCATGTCTTTTGCTCACTTCCATGAGCGGGGATTCGCCATGCCCGCCCATCCGTTTTTCCGGGGATTGCTGGACTATTATCAGGTGGAACTGCAGCACCTTACCCCCAACAGGATCCAGCACATTGCGGCGTTCGTCACCCTGTGCAAGGGGTTCTTGGGGATCGGTCCCCACTTTAACCTGTGGCGGTATATCTTTGTCATTAATCTGGTGAAGAGGCAGGTCGGGCAGCAAGAGCTGCATGCACCAGTGGGGTGCGCCAGCATCCACCTCCACAACAACCGAGGGAGGACGTACCCACTAATGCGTTTGTCCACCTCCAACAAGGGGTGGCATTCGCAATGGTTTTATATCAAGAATGACGCTGCCGCCCCCTTACCAGCTTTCACTAGGCGCTACATCTTGGAGGCCCCGGGGTCGTGGGGGTGGGGCGTCCCGGGCAAGGGGAAGAAGCAACCCAACAGCCTTCTCGCCGCCATCCAAACTCTGAAGCAGAGGGGCGTGAAGCGGTCAGGGATCATCGGCGCCTACCATGCGAGGAGGGTGGCGCCGCTGATGGCGCATGCACCTCCCCTGTATTAGATGGTGCCCGAAGCGTCGCTCGAAGGGACGGTGCTTGTCGACGAGGTGCTCCCTTACTCTGAAGTGGCGCAACGAATCAAGGAGGCGATGGAGCCCACGAAGGACTCTGCTGGCACTGTCCTTGACTTCGTGTATCCGGTGCCGGGGCATCCCCCGATGCGACCAGAACCGGGATTTGTTGACTTCGTAAGTTTTCTTGCCTCTTGCTCCTTTCTTCTCTTGTAATTTCTGATCCCCTGATGTTAACCTTGGGATGGTAGGACCAGCCGGGGGGACTGCACTTCAAGGATAGCCTAGCTCCATTGCCGAAGGACCCAACCCAAGCGGCAGCGAACCGCGCCGCAGCTGGTTGGGACAAGAAGACGCGGGAGCTTGTGAAGAAGAAGGCAATACGGAAGCAGCAAGCTCGAGATCGAGGAGAGGAGACAAGCAGTGAAGATGATGATGATGACGATGAGTCAGATGAGGAAGCAGCTGGCATGGATTGGGGTGACCTGGTGAATGAGGACTCGTTGCCCACGTAGGGACCCTTCTCGTTCCACATAGAGGGAAGCGAGTCTGTGGGAGTAGTGGAGCCGGGCCCGCCCCTGGGTCCGGTGGGAGCCGGTGGATCTGCCGATACCCTCGGGGTGCTGGCAGAGGATCGGTGGATGGGAGGGGTCAGATCTGAGACCATCCCCGCGGTGCTGGTGGAGGGGGCGGCTCCGACGCCATGCCCCGAGAGGTGATGGAGAGGAGCAGCTCTGGTGCTGCACCCCATGAGACGGTGGAGGGGAGCGGCTCCGACACCATGCCCCAAGAGGTGATGGAGGGGAGCGGCTCTGGTGCCGCTCCTCATGAGACAAGGGAGACGAGCCCCCTGCCTTGGAATAGGGGGGAGGCTCGACATGGTCACGCCCGCATGAGTTGGAGCAGGGGTCCAGGGGTTCGTCCCTGAAACGTACCCGCCGCCCAAAAGCGTCAGAGTACGTCATCGACTCCCCTCGTTGTTCCCTTTATTTTTCTATTCTGATCTTACGCTTTTTCCTCTTTTGTAGATTCTTGCGACGGGGCCACCCTCTAGGGCCGACGCCTAAGAAGAGCCTTGCCCTTCAGACAGGACGGCTGGTGCTGCCCGACGTCGCCCCTATTTCGGGCAGGAGCGTCACGGCCTCATTGGCCGGTCCGGCGGCGCCCGAGGTGGTGCCCGCGCCCTTGGTGGTTGCTGAATAGGCGACCGCGACCGCATCAGGCCAGGAGCAGTCGGACGCAGCCGTGGTCGTGTCCAAGGGGGTGGCGCAGTCCACGCCTCTAGTGGCCACAGAGACGGCGCCCGACGCGGATCTGGAGGAGTTGGATGCGGCCATAGTGGCGTCCAAGGGAGCGGCGTAGTCCGTGCCATCGGAGGTCTAGATGGGGGAGGCCGCGACCACGTCAGGCTCGGCGAGGTCGGATGTGGCCGTGGTGGCCTCCGAGGTGGGCCGGACGGGGGAGGATACGACCGGTGGGTCTCCGGGCATCTTGGTAGTGGTGGGAAGGACTCACCGGCTGTCGCCCCCAGCCCTGTTGTCGGGGGGCAGCCGTTCCCCCACGCGAAGCAAGACAACGCTCCATTGGATGGATGCTCGGGATTCGTCGTCGGCTCTATTCTTGCTTGATGATGTTGCCTAGAGTGTGGAGCGGGAGAACCTTGACATCGGGTTCTCGGCCGTGATCAATGCCTTGAACTAGGCCAATGGAGCCCTACATGAAATCATCGTTCCTTCTAGCCGGGTATTCACCTTGTTCTCCTCCTTTTCGTATCATTGTGTTTTCATGTTTTTGATACCGGTCTTCTTTTTAGAATCTTGCTGCCCGTAGCCAGGACAAATCCTGGTTTCTCCGCGAGCGAAAGGTGGAGTGGGACCGCCTCACTAAGGAGGCCCGGCTGCGAGGAGATGTGAGCGCGTAGCTTGCTATCGTCCAGTGGTGGGAGGCCAAGGCGCGTCGTGACGTGGAGGAGTTCCATGCGATGTTTGAGGATTTGTCGACGAGGACGAAGCTAGATGAGGTGGAGATCGCCAGGCTTCGAAAGGAGCAAGATGAGCTGCTGCAGAAGAATGTTGCGGCTAGTGAGCGGGTCAGCGAGCTCCTGGCGGAGCTGCAGATGGAGCGGGACCTCAAGCTGAAGGCTGAGGAGAGGTCTGCGACATTGCAGGAGAAGGCAAACTAGGATGCCGTGGTGGTCGATCAGGCCATCCGAGAGCGCAACGAAGCATGTCGGGAGGCCGAGGCACGTTGGGCGGATCTTGGAGTCGAGGTGGCCCGACAGCTGGATGCCGAGGAAGTTTCTGCCGGTCTACGCGCCGATCTCACCGAGGCGTGGGGGCTTCTTCAAGTCGAAGGTGATGAGTATGATCACCTATCTTCCACTGTCCTGGTGGTCTATGACGACCTACGGGTGATGCAAGAGGAGGGGGGTGGTTCCCTCGTGGTCCATGCTGCTGGTATCACGGCGCGCGTGGGCTAGCTTGAGGAGAGCGCCTTTTGCCTCGGGATCACCCAAGCCTTCACTGTCACCCATTCCCATTATGCTCTGGAGATCAACCTAGGGGTGATGAGCCAAGGCTTCGCGCCTATCTATGAAGACGCTGAGCTAGATGAGATGGAGAAGGCGGTGGCTCCCCTTGCGCGAAACCTAGCGGACAAGCTGAAAGAAGAGGTTCTCCCTTCATGGAAGTAGTTGGTGGAATTGGTTTGATAAACACTTATTTGTAACAGGTGAACAAGTGTCAGTGCTTTTGTGTCCAGGAAAAGGTTGCGTAAGTCTTGTTTCGTTTGTTTTGATCTTACCTTCTCTTTTTGCGATGAAAAAGATTTAGATAGTCGACCCTTCCTTTTTGTAAAGACCATAGGGCCCGAGGTTTTTTAGGGGAAACTTTATTGTGCTGGTGAGCAAAATTACCGTAGCTGTCTGGGCGTGGGCCTTTTGCGGTCTTACCAGTCTGTTCCGCCGAACCTTGCCACTGGTCTTGATGCGAAGAGGAGGTCAAATGTAATATTTTCTCGAAAAGAAAAGAAAGGAGGTTCCCATACCTTTATCAGCCCCCGAGTGAGATCCGACCCCTTGCGGTTGCTGGGGTCGGATGTTACTGGAGACCGGATCGAGGGAGGTGAACTTATGTTTGTATTTACTCGTACCCCTTACCTTAGGACTTTGATGATTGTTGCGTGACCGTGTGTTATGAGCTTGCTAACGGGGATGTTCGGACGGAATCCGATCCTATTTGCTTCATGACAGGGTTGGCAAAGCCCTCGGGTGGCATTTTGCTACTCCTTGGCCCGCCTTCCAATAGATTCCCCCTCAATGGGGTTTCTATGGGCTCGGCTAGAGGCTGGATTTGAACAAGAAGGTTGAGATGACCCTATTCACCTTAATGCGGGTCGGGCAAAGGCCGTTGAGGCTCATCTGTGTTTTCTCCCCTAGCTCTTGTTCGATGCGAGACGGCCTCGGACCCTTCGCTGGTCAGCCATCGAACCTCAATCTCTCGATCTTGGATCGAGTGGCTTGAGCCCCCGAGCCCTTGAGGGTCTGCTAGGGGTCGGCCTTGTTTTCGCGCGCTACACCGTCCTTGGTTTTCATGGTCGGAGGGGCTGAGTTGACGACACTTGCCTTGATGGCTCGAGTGTCACGCTCAATGAGCTCGCTAACGGGTATGTTCGTGTGGAATCTGGATCCATCATTCACTGACGGGGTCGGCAGAGCCCTCATGTGGCATTCCACTACTTCTGAACCCGCCTCCCGGCAGATGCCTGAGCCGTTTGTTGGGCTCAGGCGGCCCATTGGCCTCTCCTTGATGGAGATTCTGTGGGTTTGGCTCAAGGTTAGAATCAAACGAGAAAGGTCGAGATGTCCTTGTCCGCTTCTGAACGGGGTCGGGCAAGGCCACTGGGGCTCATTTTGGTTTTTCTCCCCTGGCTCTGTTTGACACGAGGCGGCCTCGAGCCCTTTGCGGGCTGGCCTTCAAACCCCAGTCAGGCGTCGCTCATATTGAATGAGGCGGCTACCGCTTCGTGACGCGACACGAAGCGTTGAGATGTAAGGATTTGCATATGAAATGTTTGGATATATGGATTTAGCGTATAGCTTAATCGAAATGAAAGCAGGGGTCGGTAACGTTACCTTGGTGGTATGAGTCATGGGAAGCTCCTACCAGACATGTCCGTGCCAGGTTTGGGTCCGACGTTTGTGACGAGGCCAGCGTAACCTGCATAAGTATCGTGATTTTTTGTTTCCGTCTCTCGGTGGCTTCTAAGCGATCTGTCAGCTTTCCCCCGAAGGGGGTTCTGCAGGCGGACCCCTCCAAACTCCTTTCGGGAAGGCGGGACCAAAGGCTAGTAGTGTGAGGAATTGTGAACGCGATTATGCTGGTGAACCAAAAAAAACACCGTAGCCTTCGGGGCGTAGGGTCTGGTGGTTCGTCTAGTTGTACTCATCGTTGTATTCCCACACGCCATGCTTTTGGTTTCCCAATCGTAAGGAGGGGTCGAGCTAAGAGGGTGTTTAAACAAGCATGCGCCCTCGGTAGCTCCCGAGCGATGTCCATGCCCCTGCCATTGCTGGGGTCGGAGGCCCAGTAAAGAATTTAATACTCAAAGTAAGTAAATAGGGGTACTTATCTTTCAATTGGTCGTTCGTTCGTTGTTTTGCCTGGGCCGCCCGATCGACCCAGGAGGCTCGTTGGACTCCCCCTAGGGGGAGGTTCTATCGTTGGGTCGTTCCATGGGCCTGCCAGGCGACGTCCCATCGACCAGAGCGCGTCCCGTCGTTTTCGGTGCGTCCCCTCATATTTTTGTCAGCATTGATTTCGCATTTGTATTGAATAGGGGAAGGCAGAGAGTTTTTTGTCCCAACCTTTCGCCTTTCCTCCGCTACTGTGCCCCTTCTTTAAATAAGGAGGGGGAGAGGAGTTCTCGCCCCATTCCTAGCCAGCCTTTGAGCCACCACCACTTCTCCTTCCTTTCCACCGAATGCGGTGGTTCCTGAGTAAGAGAGGGTGATGCGAGGGAGAGAACAACTCATAGGTCTGCTTGTGAATCCGGAGCGCGATGTCGAGTTGGAGGTCGTCCCATGTAGATGAGATGGTGCGAGCCACCCTTGCTGTGGGCGCACCACCGCCACCGATGGAGGAGAGGCACTGGAGGGTGTCGAGCATCGTCGACCTTGCCGTCGTTCGTTGCGGCCTTCCTTCGGCGAGAAGCGCCTCCTGTCCCAACGCTGTTGTCGGGGTTGGAGCTGATGATGATGGCATAGTCCCTGAATGCCCCGATGGAGGGACACCGCATTCGTCGACGCAGTGCTCGACGTTGAAGATGATGGTGCCTTCGAAGGTCCCATGGCGTGGTGGGATGTTGCCGATGGAGAGCGTGGTGCGGTGGCTGCAGTAGATGAACTGGCCCATGTACATGCCCGGACGTTGCCGATGGAGAGCTTGGCGCGGTGGCCGCAGTAGTACATGTAACAAAACTAAGCAGAGACTGTAACTGAATAAGTTTGGGGGAGCCCCTGAGTGAACAGTCCTTTGAATTTTAGGAGTACATTAGTCCTTTGCGTGATGAAATCATTTTGTAAGTGGTTAATTTGTGCAAAAATTAACAAATTTTCATCTTTTGTTACGGCAAACAGCTTTTCAGCTTCCTCCTCTTGTAGAAGAGGTTTCGGTGCCCTCCGACCCTTCCCGTGGCCCAAGTTGTAAGAAACTAGGAGTGCGGGTGAATTAATTCTGATCACGCTGGTGAGCAAAGACGTTGTAGCCACTGGGGCGTGGGTCTCCCACAGTCCTACCAGTTGTACTTAGAATTTGTTCCCAAAATCTTAGTCCTTTAGGACTTGTTTACGAGAAGAATGGAAAACTTAGATAAAGTTTTCAAAGATAATACAGGAAGTGTTTGCAAGGTAAACGTACTTGTACTTGTATCAGCCCTCGAGTGAGGTTCGGCCCCTCACAATTTGCACGGGTCGGATGTCACTAAAGATCGGGGTTTTGTAAAGACAGAAACTGATAAGAAGAAATATGCGTTTATTTAAGGGTAAAACCGACGTAGCTGCTCAATGTTCCAGGCGTTGGTGAAGACCTCGCCGTTGATGGTTTTCAACTTGTAGGCGCCTGGGCAGAGTACTTCTGCGATGACGTATGGCCCCTCCCAGGATGGGGAGAGCTTGTGGCGGTCCTTGTTGCTCTGGACAAGGAGGAGGACAAGGTCCCCGACATTGAAGGCTCGGTCCCGCACCCGTCGGCTGTGGTACCATCGCAACGCCTGCTAGTACTTGGCCGAACGGAGGAGAGCGATGTCGTGGGCTTCATCTAGCTGGTCCATGGCGTCTTGGTGGGACGCCTCGGCCCCTTGTTCGTCGTATGCTCTAATTCTTGGCGCTCCATAGTCAAGGTCTGTTGGGAGAACGGCCTCAGAACCGTAAACCATGAAGAAAGGTGTGTAGCCGGTGGCCCGGCTAGGAGTTGTCCTCAGGCTCCAGAGCACCGCCAGGAGCTCGGCGACCCAGCGTGCGCTGAACTTGTTCAATCGGTTGAAGATCCTAGGCTTGAGGCCCTGCAGGAGCATGCTGTTCGCGCGCTCAACCTACCCATTCGTCCGGGGGTGCACGACGACCGTCCAATCGATCCAGATGTGCTGTTCATCGCATAATCGAATGAATTTCCTGCCGGTGAACTGCGTGCCGTTGTCTGTGATGATGGAGTTTGGTACTTCGAAGCGGTGGATGATGTTGAGGAAGAATAGCACAGCCTGTTCAGATTTGATCATGGAGATCGGTCGAGCTTTGATCCATTTTGTAAACTTGTCTATGGTGACAAGTAGATGGGTGAATCCCCTGGGTGCCTTTTTGAGTGGCCCAACCAAATCGAGCCCCCAGACCACAAAGGGCCATGTGATGGGGATCATTTGGAGCACCTGGACCGGGAGGTGAGTCTGCCGAGCATAGTACTGACACCCTTCACAGGTGCGTATAATTTGCTCAGCGTCGGCTACTGTGGTGGGCCAGTAGAAGCTCTGCCGGAATGCGTTTCCAACCAATGTCCTTGGTGCGGCATGGTGACCGCAGACCCCACCGTGGATATCGCTCAGCAGAAGTTTTCCCTGTTCGCTAGGGATACAGAGCTGTAGGATCCCGGTGTGACTCCGTTTGTAGAGTTCGCCTTTTACAAGAACGAAGGACTTGGCACGACGTGCGAGCCATCGGGCTTCCGTTTTGTCTACCGGTAGTGTGTCACGGAGGAGGTAGTCGAGGTAGAGCGTTCTCCAGTCGTTGGGAGGGTCAGACTCTGCTGCTAGGTCCCCTTCAAGCTCCATGACCTCAGGGTCAGGCGGAGCAGTCGGTGGGTCGGCCCCCGGGGCCGGATCAGACGAGCCATCATTGGCTCGTTCCGACCCCTCGTAGCGCACCGAGGGCTTATGTCGATCGCTGGCGAAGACACCCGTGGGCACTATTTCTCGGTTGGATGCTACTTTCAGGAGCACGTCGGCTGCTTTGTTGAGGCACCTTGGGATGTGATTGAGTTCGAGGCCATCGAATCTGTCCTCTAGCCGTCGGACTTCTTGGCAGTATGCCTCCATCTTGGCGTTGTGGCAGCTCGACTCCTTCATGACCTGGTTGACGACCAGCTAGGAGTCGCCCCTGATGTCGAGGCATCAGATGCCTAGCTCGATGGCGATTCATAGGCCATTGATGAGCGCTTCATATTCGATGATATTGTTTGATGAGGGGAAATGGAGCCAAACCATATACCTAATGCGGACCCCGAGGGGAGATACGAAGACTAGCCCCACACCGGCGCCCTTTTTCATCAGCGATCCGTCAAAGTACATTGTCCAGTACTCTTGATCGATGACTACTAGTGGCATCTGGACCTCGGTCCACTCCGCGATGAAGTCAGCCAGCAACTGGGATTTGATCGCTGTTCGGGGGGCATAAGTAATGCCCTGATCCATCAGCTTGAGTGCCCACTATGCGGTTCTTCCTATGGCATCCTAGCTATGAACGACATCGCCGAGGGGGAACGACGTTATGACTGTCATAGGATGTGACTCGAAGTAGTGGCGTAGCTTCCTCTTAGTGATGAGGACGGTGTAGAAGAGTTTCTGGATTTGGGAGTAACGGGTTTTGGAGTCGGATAGCACCTCGCTGATGAAATATACAGGGCGTTGTACCTTGAAGGCGTGCCCCTCTTCTTCCCGCTCTACTATCAAGGCGGCGCTAACCACTTGCGTGGTGGCCGCAATGTACAGAAGGAGGGATTCTTCGTTGCTTGGAGGGACCAGGACCGGGGGTTTAGTTAGAAATTGTTTAACCATGTCAAGCGCCTCCTGGGCCTCGGGTATCCACACGAAGTGGTCGGACTTCTTTAGGAGTCGATAAAGGGGGAGTCCTCATTCGCCGAGGTGCAAGATGAATCGGCTGAGGGCGGCGAGGCATCCTGTGATCCGCTGAACCCCCTTTATGTTCTGGATCGGGCCCATCTTTGTGATGGCTGAGATTTTCTCTGGGTTGGCTTCGATGCCGTGTTCAGAGACAATGAAGCCGAGCAGCATGCCCCTCGGGACCCCAAAAACACACTTTTCGGGATTGAGTTTGATGCCATTTGCCCAGAGTTTCGCAAAGGTTTGTTCAAGGTCAGTGATAAGGTGGTCAACCCGCTTGGACTTAACTATGATGTCGTCGACGTAGGCCTCAACGGTCCACCCAATGAGGTCCCTGAAACAGCTGAGCATACAGCGCTGGTAAGTTGCCCTAGCGTTCTTTAGACGGAACGGCATTGAAATGTAGCAGAATGATCCGAAGGGGGTGATAAAAGACGTCATGAGCTGGTCGGACTCTTTCATCGTGATCTGGTGGTAGCCGGAATATGCGTCAAGGAAGCAGAGGGTTTCGCACCCTGAGGTGGAATCAACTATTTGGTCTATGCATGGTAAAGGAAACGGGTCCTTTGGGCACGCCTTGTTGGGGCCCATGTAGTCGACACACATCCTCCATTTCCCGCTCTTCTTTCGCACAAGAACAGGATTTGCTAGCCACTCTGGGTGGTGTACTTCCCTAATGAACCCAGCAGCCAACAGTTTTGCTATCTCTTCACCGATGGCCCTGTGCTTTTCCTCGTCGAAGCAGCACAGGCGTTGTTTCACCGGTTTGGAGCGTGGGTGGATTTTTAAGGTAAGCTCGGTGACCTCCCTCGGGATGCCTGGCATATCCGAGGGTTTCCACGCAAAGATGTCTTTGTTATCGTGGAGGAAGTCTATGAGCGCGCTTTCCTATTTGGAGGAGAGCGTGGTACCAATGTGTATCTTTTTAGCCTCAGAGCTGCTGGGGTCCACGAGGACCTCCTTGTAGCCCTCTGCCGATTTGAACGACCCAGTTGATTTCTTGGCATTCGGCATTTTTTCGGCAACCTCCTCCCTAAGGGTGGTGAGTTCCTTGGAGGTGACGACTGTGGAGGCGTGATCGCAACATTTGACTTCTCACTCGTAAGCACGCTGGAAGAAGGTGCCGACGGTGATGACCCCGCGAGGGCCCGGCATCTTCAGCTTAAGGTACGTATAGTTGGGGACAGCCATGAACTTCATGTAACACGGTCGTCCTAGGATGGCGTGGAAAGTTCCCGGGAACCCCACTATGTACCTGGTGAGGGTCTCAGTCCTGTAATTGGATTGATCCCTGAAAGTGACAGGCAGATCGATCTGCCCCAGTGGTACAGCCTGCCTACCAGGCACGACGCCATGGAAAGGCACTCGGATGGGGCGGAGGTTCGTTCGGTCGACGCCCATCTCGTTGAGCGTCTTGGCGTACATGATGTTGAGGCCACTGCCTCCGTCCATCAGTACTTTCATGAGCCGCTTTGGGCCGACGATTGGGTCGATGACAAGCGGGTACCTTTCCGGGTGTGGGACGGCATCTGGATGGTCGGTCCGGTCAAAGGTTATGGCAGATTCTAACCACCGGAGGAAGGCAGGCGTGGCCAGTTTGGCCGTATAGACCTCGCGGCGCGCGACCTTCTGGCGGCGTTTGGAGTCGTAGGCCACTGATCCTTCGAAGATCATGAGGGCACCGTTCAGAGTCAGGAAGGCGTCGTCCTTCTCCTCGGTGTCATCTATGCTGGGGGTAGGTTCCTTCCCCTGCTCCCCTTTGTTGAGGCCCCCGGACAAGTATTTGCGCATGAGGCCGAAATCCTTGTATAGATGCTTGGCCGGGAAAGCATGGTTTGGGCATGGCCCCTCGAGCATTTTCTCAAAGTGGTTCAGAGCGCCCTCCGTAGGCTTCCGTCCACCCTTGCGGTCGATGGCGGCCACGAGAGAGCTATCGCGCCATTGCTTCTTGTTTTTTCTTTTGGCAGGATGGTTCGAGGTGCCCTCGCCGGCGTCCTCGTCCCGCCTCGCCTTGCCGTCAGAGCGGTCGAAGATGGCTCCAACCGCCTCCTCTCCTGAGGCGTGGCTGGTGGTGATGTCCAGGAGTTCCTTGGTTGTCCACGGGCCCCTGCGCCCCAGCTTGTGGACCAAGGATTCGCAGGTTGTCCCGGATAGGAAGGCTCCTATCACGTCGACGTCGATGACGTTAGGGAGCTCATTGCACTACCGGGAGAAGCACTGGATGTACCCACGGAAGGTTTCATCGGCCTTCTAGTGGCAGTTCTTGAGGTCCCATGGGTTTCCAGGGCATTTGTACGTGCCCTGGAAGTTCCCCACAAAGATCTCCATAAGATCCGTCCAACTTTGAATGACATTGGACGGTAGGTGCTCCAACCACGCTCGTGCTGAATCAGCCAAGAATAGCGGGAGATTGCGAATAATGAAATCGTCATCACTCGCACCACCGGCTTGACAGGCAAGTCGATAGTCTTTGAGCCAAAGCCTGAGGTTTGTTTCTCCAGAATATTTAGGGATATTGGTGGGCGGTCAGTACCTTGGTGGGAAAGCAGCGTTGAGGATGTGTCAGCCGAAGTCCTGAGGGCCTGGCAGGCCGGGGCTCGAGCTTTGGTCCTCGCCACTATCATAGTGTCTGCCGCATCGGGGATGATAGCCGCAGTGGGCTCCTTCCCTTCTGTTGCCGTGGGTGCGCCTGCGGGGGTCGATGGTGCTGCACACGTCGTGGTTGTGGCTAAGACGTTGATGTACAGGGATAGCGGAGTGCTGCCTGCCGCCTAGCGGTGTCTGGTGAACGGACGCATCCTTGGTGGGGCATACCGAGGGCGTGCACTGGCTGGCATCGGGCTCGCATCACCGAGGCAACGAGCTTTCCGCCTGCTGTGCCTCCGCGTGCTCGAGCAACATGAGAATCTCTTGGTGGGCCCGGCAATCCTCGGACGTCGCGGCCTCTGGAAGGCCGTGCAGCAAGGCCATCGCTGTGGCGATATTTTGGCTCGCTCGAGCGAAGTGAGGCAGGGTCCCGTCGTCGGTGAGGATCCTTTGGTGTACGGTGCGGGCCGTGGCACGGGCGCGCCCACCGCTTTCACGGCGTTCGATCTCGCGAATGATGTCTGTGTACTTCCGGACGAGCCCTTGCCCGACCTCAACGATCTCCAACTTGTGGGCCCTCAGCTGCTCCATCCTTAAGCGAGATGGGGCCACCGTCTCCTCCCGGGACCTGCCGCCAGGGTTGCTTGTCGGGGTGGCCTCTTCCCCGGAGACACTTTTGACGTGCCCCTCGGGGGTTTGCGCCATGAAGCATTCTTGGGAAGGGTGGTGGCTCCCCCTACTGGAGTCAGAGCTGGAGGATGATCCTAGCTCCTTCATGAGGAGCCTGTGGAGAGTCTCCGTATCATGTTCAATTGTCCCCATGAACTCGTTCTCACCAACACTTGGAACATCGAATAGTTATGTCGTTTCTTCCCCTACATTCGGTCTTATAACTTTCTTTCATTCAATGTTCGCTCCTACAAAGCACCCCAGCCCAAACACTTTTGGTCCAGGTCGCTTGGGGGCTCCACGAGGGTGTGATACCACCTCTCTTTTTTACTATCATAAGTAAATCATTTTTACCCGAACGAAAGGGTAGTCCGTTCCTTTAATTACCCTACGTAACTTATGCTTTAAACATTCCGACCGATCACGCCCCACCATGACCTACGGTTACGAGCAGCTAAGCCTCATGGGCCACGCCCGGGTTCTTAAGGTTGCAGCCTATGGTTTAAACGGGCAGGTGTGAAAAAGAAAGAATAAAAAACAAAGTTATGCTAGGGTAAAAATAAGGAACAGATGGGACAAGCTTCCCCGAATGAAGTGATTCAATACAAAATGAAAATTGATGTATTCATCAATACAATTGTTCACACGGGGGCTTCCCCACGAACTTATCCTTTACATATGCTAATTACTTCTACTCTAATTTCTACTGTGGCCGCCCAGCGGCATCGACTAACGACATGACCGGTGAAGATAAAGGTTGCTCGCTCTCCAACGAGGCGACGTTCGGTTCGGTCAGAGGCGGGACGACGTTCACTTCCGACCTAGGCTCCACTCTATCCGTAGGCAGGGCAACGTCTACCTAGCATGCACCTTCAGCCGTGTTCGCATGGCGAGCCTCCATCACCCATTGCATGGAGACTTGCTCTGCCACCAACTAGGTGTATGGCAGTAAGCTTTCCTCGAGCACATGGATGGCGTTCGTGCTCTAGCCATTAGTGTACCCGCTACAGAAGGCAGCAAAGTCTAGGTCTAGGTGGTGCATCGCCACCAAAGTCAGCACCCCCGAGGTCCTGTAAAACATCCCATCAGAGATAAGCGCCCGAACTTTGTCCAGGACATCCGCCAGTCGGATGGCAGGCGTGCCGGTGCTCGGTGCTGACCCGAACACCTCCAAGACAATGACCTGGGCAACATTGCGGATATGGTCAAGCTCCCCCTTGAGAGCATGTCACTCTTCAAGGTACTTGGCCGGCGCCTCTGCGCTCCAACCAATCGTCGCCTTGGCCGTCTCCACGTCCTACTCCAGCGACCCAACCCTTCCGCCCAGTTCTGGAAGAAGGATGATAGGCTCAGAAGCAAGGGAAAGGAAAAGCCAAGACATCAACCAAAAATAGAACAGGTACACACCGAGGAGGGTGTTCTCGAGGATGGAGAGTCCTTCCTCCTGCCGAGTCACCTGCTCGCGCAGTCGAGCATTCAACTCCTCCGTCCTAAGCATCTAGCCCTAGAGCATGAGCACTTCCTGGTCGACCTCCGATCGGGCCTTCCGCTCTGACTCTAGAGCCTCCAGGGAACTCTGGAACGCCACCTCGGTCTCCGATAGGGACTTCTGGAGCACCACCTCGGCCTACACCTGGTGGACATTCATTGCATCAAGCCTCGCTCAGCGGTAGTCGCCCACTCCACTGCGAGTACTTCCGCCACCCACGCTTCCATTGCCTCAACCGCCCGGTCTTGAGACTCATGGCAGGTGGACTCCAGCTGGCGCTCGAGCTCAGTGACCCACCACGACGCCATGGCCTCTAGCTCCATCCGAGCATGCTCTTCCTAGAGGAAACGGGACTTGTGGCTCGACATCTCCTCCAGACACTACAAAACGAGAAGCAGACATGCTGAGGCAACCAGTGAAAGACCAAGGAATTAAGGATGAACATAGAAAACTTACATCTATGATGCAGGGCAGGTAAACCATAACCACCTGATGGACGACCTTGACCTGCTCCAAGGCCTCCTCTAGCCTCGCCCTAGTTTGGGCGAGATCGGACTTCATCACGAGTCCTCTCTCCCCAAGTATGTCCTAGTGCTGCACCTCCTCCTCATCCTGAAGGATGAACCACGCCTTCCTCGGGTCGCCGGGGCAGGGCCACACTAGGTCAGTGGTGGCCCTCAACCCGCTAGAAGGCCCAGCTGACGACCGGACCACCGCTAGCTCCTACGACGGCGGGATCATCGGTGGCTCCACCCTAGTGCCTACCTCGCTAGGGCAGGGGATCTCCACCTCCTCGACCTTGTGGCCTGCTGGTGGTTGTTCGGCCTTTGGTCTAGCCATGTCTCCTCCTGACCCCGACAGCTCCGACCAGGAGGGCGAGCCATGCGTCCCTCCACCGGGTCAGGTAGGGAGCTCGATCTCCCTCCTCTCTTCCACCATGACTGTTGGGTGAGGGGTCACAAGGGTCACCTCCGACCCAACCTCCGCCTCTCCACTAGGATCGCCACCAACACCGTCGCTACCGCTGCCGCCGTACTTACGACCGGCCGAGAGGGCACAACCCCTAGAGGGGAAGGTCACGCCACTACCACCCTGCTCTCCCTGTCGCTCGTTGTGACCCACTACAAGCGGGGCCTCCACTCCTCCCACACGAGAGGCGGGGCGATGCTCAAACCTGTCAGTATCTGGCCACTATCGAAAAAGTACAGGTCAGTCACGCTCCAAAAACTCAACTATCAGATCAAAAAGAAACAAAGAATGCATAATAGGACATAAGCGGCAGGGCTCTAAAGCCCTGACCCGTTGGCAATGGGCCCGCTCGATGAGGGCCGCTCACAAGTTGCGACACACACCGCCTTACCTCGACCGAGGACCCGGCCAGCTCGAGGCGCGCCGACCGGAGCAGCTAGCGGGGCATCCCCCCATTGTGGGTCATGCGCCAGTGCCGGCCCCGATGATGCGGGGGTGCAAGCCTGCTCCTCCGACCGCCTGGCCTACCCGCCATGCCTAGAACAGGTGGGGACAAGGTCAGCGACGCCTCTGAAGGCGCGGCGACCATGTCCATGTCCGCTTCGCCTCTCGCTTGTCGACGATGTCGAGCGCACGGCGCGCTTCCTTAGCGCAGGAACATCGCCACGCCTATCTACCACCCGCCCACCGCTGGCAGACACAGTCGCAGGCTCACGATGCTCTGTCGAAGTCATAATGACACTCCAGCTACCTTCATTCTCAGAGGAGCTTGTGTCGCCGCCCATCTCTGCGGGCTCCTCCTACTCGAGCTCCGCCTCTATGTCGCCTATTTTCACTGGCCCGCACTTGCGGGGCAATCTCCTTCTCCTTCTGGTGTCGATGCCGAGCCTTCTCAGCTCTCTTCTTCTTCCCATCTGCCGCCTCCTTTAGGGTAGCTTGTCCGAGCCACACCCTCTGGGCCCTTCAGAAGACTGCGGTCAGGATTTATAACCGGTGAGTCCCTACGAAACGGACGACTTGAAGTCAAATTACAAGAGAGCAAGATCGAAAGGGACATAGAATAGGAGAGGAGAAAGTACCAGATTAGGGCAGCTTCCTGGCGTGGAGAGGTCCAGGCTTTCCTTCGAGGGTCTCCCGGGCCTTCAGTTGCAGCACTCAATCGAGTCAGCTCCAGACTTTGTCCTTCGCCAACTCCACTGGCGATGCACGGTCGAGGTCCGTTGGGCCGGAGTACAGCCACATCAGTCATGTCCTTTCCGCCAGCGGGGTGACCCGATGGTGGAAGAAGGTGTGGAACACCCGCACCCCATCGAGGATGTGCTACAATAGCTTCTAGAGCTCCACCTCGATGATCCCCCGCTTATTCTACCGACTGGAAGGGCCCCATGACCAGCTCTTCGCCCTCCTACTGGTGAACGACGGGAATGACGCCTCCACCGGGTTCCAGATGTAGAACCACTCCCCATGCACCCCCGATTAGAGTCGTAGGGGGTGTACGTGGGGTAGGAGCCCGACAAACTCAACTTCTTCTGCAGGGCGAAGCCACCAACCAGCGTGGCCCTGGCCGGCTTCCCCTCCGACAAGCCCTGCTCGGTGAAGATCCACCGAAAGAAGTCCACGTGTGGCTCCATCCTAAGGAAGGCCTCGTAGACGGTGATGAAGCCGGTGACATGTAGCACCCCAGTCGAATTGAGGTGCTGCAGCTCCAGGCCCCACTCATTGAGGAGCCCGCGCATGAACTAGTGCATGGGGTATCCTAGCCCGAGCTCATGGAAGGCGAGGAAGGAGACGACCTCGCTGGCCTGAGGTCACAGAAAAGCCTCCCCCATAGGAGCCCTCTAGTGCGCCACCTCCTTCAGCGAAAGCAGCCCCTTCTCGGCGAAGGCGGCCAGCACCGTCTCATCCACTTTCGATGGCCTCTAGCTCGACATTGCGCTCTGGATTCATGAGCGGATCTATGAGTTTCTCCTCTCCCTCGCTCTACCCTTTTTCTCCTAGGAACCGCCATGGCACACGAACGCTCTTGGCGAGAAGGAAGGAGGAGATGTGGCAGTTGGGGAATAGGCGAAGGAACGAAACGAAGACCCTCTCCCTTCCCCTATTTAAGGAGGAGATGCAGTAGTTGGAGAAAGGCGAAGGGATAGGGTGAAAAACCCTCTCCCTTCCCCTATTCAATGCAGATGGGAACGCGATAGGAGGTGTCCTGATCGATGGGATGCGCCCTGCCCAACGAGACGATGCCTGGTTAGACGGGACATGGCCTGGGCATGGCCCACCACTACCACACGCCGAGCATGGGAAACAAGGCGTAACCACACGTCGGCGGCCCTCCGCCTTCCTAGGTGGGACCTAGAAGGGCCCAACAACAGGATCTCCGCTCAGGAGAGACCAACGGGCTTCCTAAGTCGATCAAATGGCTCAGGCGAACGCCGAGAGACAGGTAAGGAGCAGAGGGACGCCCCATGTGGGCCATGCTGACTCTGTCACAAACGACGAATGCGGATCCCATTCGGACATATCCGATAAGAACTCAAGCCTATTACTCGAGTCATCAAGGTAACTCTATCGATCCCTCTTACTTTATTTTTTCTGATGCATGACCATTCATTCATCCATTCTCATACACGCATTCACACATTCATTCATACAATCATTCATTCATCCCATACATCTGAAGCATCACATATGCAATTGATGCATCACAATGCTCCGTGTTGCGTCACGAAGCGGTAGTTGCCTCATTCAACATGAGCAACGACCGATCGGGGTTTGAAGGCTGGCCCGTGAAGGGCTCGAGGCCGCCTCATGTCAAACAAAGCCAGGGGAGAAAACACAGATGAGCCTCAGAGGCCCTAGCCCAATCTGCTCAAAAACAGACAGGGTCATCTCAACCTTCTCGTTCGATCCTAACCTCGAGCCATGCCCACAGAATCTCCATCGAGGGGAGGCTAGCGGGCCACCTGAGTCGGTCTCCAAAATGACTCGGGCATCTGCCGGGACATGGGTAAAGGAGTAGTGGAATGTCACATGAGGGCTATGCCGACCCCGTCACAAACGATGGACCCGGATTCCACTCGAACATACCCGTTAGCGAGCTCACCGAGCACGTCACTCAAGCCATCGAGGCAAGCGACGTTAGCTTAGCCCCTCCGGTTGTGGAAACCACGGACGGGGTAACACACGGAACTAGACCAACCCCTACCGAGCCCAACAGGGCTCAGGGGCTCAGGTCGCACAACACCGACTCAGGAAATCAACCGACTGCGCAGGTCACAGGTGAGACACACACGGGCAAAAACCCCGAACAGTGGAAACACAGGAGTCTACGGCCAAAGGAAAGAGTACCAAGATATTCAACCTTCAACCGACTCATCAGTCGGACAAAGGCTCGAGGGCTACACCCGCAGGTGCGTTCGCGTGCACCCGCTATCAAAACAAAAACTCCTTCGCTGGCAAAACACAAAACCCCCCTAGACGATTCTACCCGAATTGCCGAAGGGCTCGGGGGAGCGCACCCGCTGTCAAAACAAAAATTCCCTAGACGATTCTACCTGAATTGCCCGAGGGCTCAGGGCTCCTGCCGGGTTCATAAACCCGGGGTCCCTCATGGACCTGGTTCCCAGTAAAAGCTCGGCCCATTAGACGATGTTGCGAACGACGCATGACCCCTGGACTGGCCCAAAAACCTAACGACAGGCCAGAAGGGCGATTCAGTCTCCGACCAGAAGGCCTGGCCAAGGAGGAACGACGCTCGCTTCTGACTCTGGCCCGCCTCTCCGACCGAAAGGCCCGGCCAAGGAGGAACGACGCTCTCTTCCGACTCCGGACCCCCTCTCCGATCGGAAGGCCTAGCCAAGGAGAGGACAACGCTCGCTTCCAACTCCGGCCCGCCTGTCCGACCGGAAGGCCTGGCCAAAGAGGAACGGCGCTCGCTTCCGACTCCGACCCACCTCTCCGACCGGAAGGCCTGGCCAAGGAGAGGACGACGCTCGCTTCCGACTCCGGCCCGCCTCTCCGACCGGAAGGCCTAGCAAAGGAGAGGACGACGCTCGCTTCCGACTCTGATCCACTTCTCTGACTGGGAGTACACCGAACCTCTGCTTACAGCTCTTCTTCGACCAGTGCGGTCAGAGCCGATTGGGAAACGACCGAACGGGGATGCCCACTCGGTAAGAACCCAAAGAATCAGGCAGAGCAAGTAAGGCGGGGCTCTCAAGTCAACCGCAATACCGAGGACCGTACCCTGCACACCTGTAGGATAGTACCGTCAGGTCATGTCAAAAGGGTGCTCTGCAACCTTCCAGACGTGTCAGAACGCGAACAGTGTTATGGGCGCTGACATTTATCCTACAGTATGGTAGGCGCCGACATTTGCCAAACCAGAAGAACGCAGTGGAACCAACCACATGCATCCAACCATCAATAGTATTATGGGCGCCAACAAACCACCTTATACCCGACGGCGTGGGCAACAAGACTAGGTAGCACACACACACTCTCTTGTAAAGTTGTCCCCTTCATCTATAAAAGGGGATACGCTCTCTCCAAAAGAAGGACGATTCGAACGACTGACGATTCAGACAGTTGATTACGATTCTCTCTGCTTGGCTCTAGAACTCCAAAGCCAGACAGAGCATATGTTCGAACACTTAGCGCACGTCGAAGCTCCCGTCACTATTGACCCTTCGGTCCGGAGTCCGACCGGACCTCTGATACCCTCCATCTTACTTCCTCTCATTTGTACCCCACAACAAACTTCGAGCACCTAGGCTTAGGAATAAAGTCACCGACCGACTCAAACTGGACGTAGGGCACGTTGCCTGAACCAGTATAAACCCTGTGTCATTAAGTGCTAGGCCACATCCGATCACAACATACGACAAAACGATAAATATTTACTAGTTAGTCACTTTTCGCACCGACACTTTGTATTGAGATGTATTCATAATATATGCAATGAGTCATAAAGCAAATTATTGAGGTATAGGTAGTAATGTTTAACTAATATAAATAGAGCTATATTGTAAATTAAGTTAATCATGTGTGCCTTCCAAAAAATAAATAGTGGTATTCATAATGCTCTGAGTTGATATACTGCTTAAAACTGAACTGTAACTTTATTCAACTAATCTGATTTCTTTACAACAATTCATTCTCTCTATTCATCATTAGACACTTTAGAGATCACTTTTTGTTCTTGGTATGGACTGCAGTAAACTGAAGTTGGTAGATTCAAAATGTAAAGAGAGGTTAAATGAGAATAAGACACACTGCTATGAGATCACATGAAAATAAGACACGTTGTGACAATGATATAATCGGTGTACCTGTATTGACCAATCATTTTATGGCTTGTCATGGGTAGGGCAATCTGCAATGTGACCAAGCATCAATACATGGAACAACACTGAACGTGAGTTGCGCTGCATCATTGGCTGTCCCCTTTGCTAACTTCAGCGTTGCCCCTGCATGGAGCCGGGGCATGGTGCACATTAGCACAAAACTGATAAACAAATAGACCATCATCGGTTGCGTGCTAGAAAAAATAGTGCTGAATAAGCTCAAGTGTGTTCGCTTGAGCTTATTCAGCACTATTTTTCAGCCATGCAACAGTGTTTTTCTCTCATAATATTTCATCATAAGCATCCGTATAAGCTAAATTTTAGCATAATAGGCTATGGAAACTTTATTAAATAGAAGTAGTATCAAAATTCTAAATGATACCGGGAATGCAATCTATGTGGAAAAACGGTTAGGAATTTAGGCAATTTCATTATCAGTTTAATCCAGAAAAATAACATCAGCAAGTTTGTGACGACATATATGTGCATGTGTATATTTCTTATGAACACTACAGCATGCAGAGATGACATACTGGTGAATACAGTAAAAACACAAAGTACATAAATCACAGAGATTAGACTGTACCCAGCGGAGGGTCCCATGCCGAGGGCATCGGATGCTCCATTCGCACTAGTCGACATAGTGCGTTGCTCGAAGTCGCGGACCACAGTCGATACAGGAAGATGTTCGCAGTGCAGTCCCACGAACGGATCACCGGGAAGAAGATGTACGTGGACGAGCAGTCGCGGATCGCTCCCCAAAAACCTAATCGCCGCGCACCCCGTGCAAGGTTCTCTTGCGGATGAGGGTTTCGGAGGCACCTGCTCTCCCGCTACTCCGTGCGCGCAGAGTTACGGGACGGGGAAGCCAGGAAGTTGCTGATCTATGATTCTCTCTCGAGTGGTGGTTGCGGAAGAACTTGATCTGGACTGACGGAGGACTCGGATATATGGACAGGAAGAAGAGAGGCAGCGGAGAATCCCAGGAGACGGAAGCGGAAGAGACAGTAACTGCCGTGATCAGTTCGTCTCCACCATCAAGGGGAGTAACTCCCGTTGTTATGTGGATTAAGTGGCAAAAGACTGGCCACGCCCACCCGCCACCTCGCCACGCCCACGGCCTCGGCCCGGCCCGGCCCGACCGGCGGCGGCGCGTGCGCGTGGCACGCCTTTGTCCTTTTGTAAGCTTCTCAATTTAGATGAATGATTTCCAACCATATAAGCTAAGTCAACATTCAGTCAAAACCCCGTATGGTATTAAACCATGTAACGCTTAGTGTTACACATCATAGAGTTTTATTTGATTAATTAAATATTATATGGGCCAAACCCATATTATATCCAACAAAAACTAAAGTAGAATCAGCAAACTGAAATGCACAAAACAACATCTGAATCTCAAAGCATTTTGCTACTACCCTGCTCCTCCTATAGTCCTATCCTCGGTAGAGTGGAAATCAATTAAGCAACCCCAAAGGCATAAAAGACAGATCGAAGCAAACGAAGTACCAGGGGAAAAGAAAAATCACCTTTTTCCAATCACTCTTCAAGATCATATGCAATCGGACGCGATGTTGTGGTCCATGGAGGCAGACACTCCGTGCGTCTCTTGCAAGTGGAGTACACCCTCCGTCCCAGAATATCTGTCGCTTTCGCTTCCCGAGAAACAACTTTGATAAAATATATATTACAAAATATTAATATTTATGGTACATAATTAGTATCATTGGAAAGATCTTTGAATCTAGTTTTTTAATAAATTTATTTGGAGATACAAATATTGTACGTATTTTCTACAAATCGAGTCAAACTTGTGGCACGAAAACCGGAAACGACAGTTAATTTGGGACGGAGGGTGTACGCCGTTGGGGTGCTTGAGCCACTCCGCCTTGCTGTCATCCTACTCCGGGGATGAGTCCGGTTGCCCTGCCAACGTGGCCTCGCCAGTCGCCTTTTTGTTGCCCTCAACTATTACGACAAGGAAAGGGACGGATTGCGGCGCTTGAGACATGGCTCGGCGAGCTTTCCACCGACGCCGCGGCGCTCGATCGAGACCTTGTAGCACGGGGTGCTGCTCTGGGCCCTGCTCCAGGGCGACGCTGAAGCGCGCATAGGGGGCGGCGTCCGAGCGCTGCCGCGCCGGTGGAGTCGCCGTGCGCCGAGGGCCCACCGAGCTCCCGCCGGTGGAGCCGGCCGCGCACGCGCCTAGGCCACCTTGCCGCCGCGCCGGGGGCCGAGGGCCAGGGCCACCGCGCCGGGAGCGGGTCTGCCCCGCCATGTTCGGGGGCCAGGGCCACGTCGCCCCACTGCGCCCCGCCATGGCTGCCTCGCCGCTGACCCACTGTGCGGCCTCCGCACCGCGTCCCCGCCGTGAGAGAGGTTTCTCGACAGATAGAGAGGAGGGGAGGTAGAGAGAACGGATGCGTGGACGGCTCGATCCAGGTCAGCACGTGAATCCCAACGGCTGAAAAATTCCAACGACGTGGCAAAATAAGAGGCCGGAGAGCATGGTGCAAGATTCGTCTTTTAAGAGATCTGCATCTTTTTCGCATTGGCCCATCATTCAATCCAACAAGTCTGAACTATCGGCCCAGCAGGCCTGCAATGGCCCATCTAGTACCTGCTGGTGCTTCTGAACAATCGGCCCAGCAGGCCTGCAATGGCCCGTATAGTATAGTACTGCAGCGGCTGCTGGTGCAGTATTATGATATATATATATGATTTTATTATATGATCCAAGAAAAATGAATTTATTATGATGAGAAGAAGAAAAAAGTACCAGCAACACGAAACCAACGATGCAAGTGTGCGCAGAAATGGAGGAATAACAATATATTATAAATATATAAATAAATCTGAACATTACACGGGCAGTGTCCCCTCTCCTCTCTAACCACACTCTCGTATCATTATCTGGACTACTAAAGGCAAACGAATTCATCCGCACAAGTGAATCGATCGATGTGATGTGGGCCCTACTACTACACAGAAGAAAGGCAGAGCCAGCAGCCCCCCTTTCACAAAATACAGAAAAGAAAAAGTGAAAGCAGGAAAAGGGTAGCAGCAGCAGCAGCGTCCATTCTGTGGTAAAAGTCACAAAAGCACCCGGGATCTAGGTGAGCAGAGCCGCCGCGCCCAGCGCCACCGCGACGGCCGACGCGATCACGCCCGCCAGTGTCCTCCCTGCGGCGCTCTGCACGGCAAAACCACACATTTTGCACAGGGTTAGGCTGTCTCTGACAGGACGAGACCGAAATCCAAAATAACATAATACTTCCTCTAACAAAATACCTATGTAAAAAATTCATTTTGAGTGCTAGAAGATGCATAATCTAAATCTAAGTATACTCTCTTCTGGAGATCAATTTACAGAGATGTTTGTCTTTTGGGTCTTTGGAGAATACAAAATAGATATTGAACCATTTGTCTGTAGCGCGAATAGATCTTGTATTTTGAATCGCGATTATTGGACACATTCTTAGCACCTCAGTAGCCTTTTCTCATTTCTGCCACAGCTGATGAACAAACTACTCCGTCGAAACATGTGAAGTTTTTGTTTTGCACGCGATCAGAGGACAAGCCGTTACGTGCTCAGTACTACAAGGCCGGGGCGTTATTATCTACGTCTCGCAACAGCAGGCGAGAAGCTCGTGCCGTCGACCCGTCGTGCGCGTGTGGCTGGCCAAACAGCGTGGCGCAGTAGGGCATGTTTGGTTGCTGCCTCTCAGGCAGCTCTGACGCCAGGCAGTGACTTCAGACGTTGGATTTCGATCGCCTGGGGCTGCGATCGCTTGCCTGACAGGCAAGCCCAGGCGAGGGCGACAACTAAACATGCCCTAAGACCCTCGTGCCTGTTTGGCGACGATCATAAAAAATGGCATATTGCTGATGGGCACCCTACTAGTTTCTTTTAAGGGCTCCGTTTGTTTTGTTGAAAAATAAGCTAAAATACTGTTCCGGTTGATTTGTTGCGAGCGAAAACACGGTTCCGGTTGAAAAGACAAGTCAAAAAAATACGGATTATAAAACAAGTGAACAGGGCAAGTTGGTGTTTGTTTCGTACTTGTGATAAATCCCAGTTCAGTTTCAGTGAAAAGATTCATTCTCAAGCAGTAAAACGGTAGCTGCAGTACAGAAGCAGTTGCCGTGCGTGTCGGCATGTCAACTTGCTGGAAATGGCCAACAGAGGGCGAGAGGCCCCACGGCCCAGTTCTGCTGCTGTCTCTATCCGCCGGACCAACGGCTACATTCTGCCACCGACGGTGACCCCGCACTCATTTTGCATTTACCCGTTCTTGTTGGGTTCGGCGGACTTGCACTACTGTACGCTCGACTCAGTGCCAGTGCTCGATAGATTCTTCTTTTGTGTTTAGATCAAAATTTTTTTTTGGGTTTGGAGTACCGTAGCACTTTCGTTTTTATTTGGTAATTAGTGTCTAATTATGGACTAATTAGGTTCAAAAGTTTCGTCTCGCGATTTCTCATTCAACTGTGCAATTAGTTTTTTTTCGTCTACATTTAGTACTCTATGCATGCGCCGCAAGATTTGATGTGACGGGTACTATGCAAAATTTTTTGGAAACTAAACAGGACCTAATAATAATCGTCCTGTTCGCCGAAATTTAGAGTTTAAGCTGATGCTTATGTTTATGCTAAAATTCTATCAAAGAAAAATAATATTCTGGCTCGAGGGAACAGGGCGAATGCCTAGTTAAGTAGGAGTAGTGATAAAACGATGTGCCCGCACTGTAATTAGGTCGAGGAACGGTAATAAATGTGGGGGAGCAAGCGTACCGCGGTGTCGGCAGCGGCGGCGTCGCCACTGGGGCCGGGTGCCTCGGCGGCGGAGGTGGGCGCGTCGGCGGCGGTTTTGGGATGGTTCTTGGCGACGGGGGCCGGAGCAGGGGCGGACGACGCGCCCTTCTTCTTCTTCTTCTTGTCCTTGGACGAAGACGACGGCTTCTTCTTCTTGGCGGGGGCGGGGGCGGGGGCGGGGGCATCGACGGGCTTGGTCTCCGGCGCCGGCGCCTCGGCGGTGGGAGGCGTCGCAGCCGCGGGGGGAGTGGCGACGGGAGCAGGCGTGGCCGGGGCAGGGGCGGCGGCCTTGGTCGGGGGCGCGGGCGCGGGCGCGGGGGCCTTGGCCTTGGGCTTGGGCTTGGCCGGCGCCAACGCGGGAGCCGCGGTGGTGGTAGGCGCGGCGGCCGGCGCTGGGCTCGCCTTGGAGGAGGACTTGGGCGCGGGCGCGGCCGGGGTGGTGGACGGCGCGGCGGCGGGCGTGGACGCGTCGGCTGGCGAGGCGGGCGTGGCGGCCGGCGCCGGCGTGGATTTCTTGGTGGGCGGCACCTTGGCCGGCGCGGACGCGGGGGACTGCGCGAGGGAGCTAGTGCCGCAGAGCATCAGGCAGAGGAGCGCCGCGTAGAGGATGACGGTGGCACGCGCCGCCATTGCCAACGTTAATGTGCGCGCTGCTGCTCTGGTGCTGTGCGAGTGGCAGCCGTTGGAGTGTGTGGGAGCAAAGAGCGAGATGGAATGGAAGTGGCAGGGGGATGGTACCGCGCGGGATAAATAGGCGGAGACTCGAAGGAGCTAGCGCTACGGGCCCGAGCGGCCACGTGGTGGGGTGGGTCGCGGCGTAGTCGTAGCGTGCCGTTGGGGCGTAGGTGCGCGCGGAGCCAGGCAGGTCAGGTCAGGGCGCGCGCTGGGGGGTTCCCGTCCGGGCGACGGCACGGCCGGGAGCCGTTGCTCCGGAGTGTCGGCGGGGTTTCCGGCCTGAAATAAAAGACGCTTCGTCGTCGGTTCCCTCCCGCCCGAGGTGAAGCCGTGAAGGTGAGGTCCTCCCTGCCTTGACGCCAGCAGGCTGTGTCCCGTCGTCGTCGTCGTCGCCGAGCGCCCGAGCCCGCTCCGTGCTCCCGTCAGGCCGCCGCCTCGGGGGCTCGGGCTCGCGGAGCCGTTGCCGCGTGTGCTTGGTCCCTTGCTTGCTTCGTCACGCTACGTCGTTACCGTGCTGCGGAATGCCGACCAACTTCACTCTTCACTTGCCAGGAATGCATCGGAGCTAGTAGCAGTTGCCGCTTGGGTGTACCGAGTTTTCTGGGACGGGTACGGCGTCGCATCCTGGACAAGTGCTAGTATATACGCGTACTCGCGCTGTCGGTGTGGTTGGCGTAGGAGTAGCCGAGTAGGAGATCCATCACACCAAAGTTCTTTTTTAGACTTGTCCGTCTACGCTAGATCAAGTAGCCACGACGTCGACGACGACGACGACGACGCGGCAATGTGCCAATGCACAAACTCACATCCAGAAATGACTTGTACCAAGATTGTCGACGCATAAAACCCTGCATAAACGGGCGTACGTCAACATGGCTTGATTGAACGCATTGCCATCCTTCCGTATCCTCATCAGCTTTAGGGGACGCTTTAATCGGCCAGCTTTGTCTTGCAAACCATCTGTTTTCAGTTTGTTTTGACGTCTGCACGCAGATTGCAGTTTGTTTCGATGCGTGCTCAGTAGCAGCCTGATAACAACAACTACTACAATTGCCCTGTTCGCTTGGCTGATAAGCCATGGCTGAAAGGACTGTTGGTTGATTTGTTGTGAGACGAAAAAAAGTACGGCTTATAAGCTAAGCGAACAGGTTAGCATAAAACATGATATCACAGTTTCGGTGATCTGAGAAGATGCGATTATATCCCTACCTACAGCCGTTGCATTCTCTGTCGTCGGTGCTTCACGCTGAATTTTCCAAGATGATTAGGCAGCATGCGTGCCACATTTCTGCCGTGGTCATAATCAACCGCGTACTTGCTTCCTTGTTGCTACAATGTCACTGTACAAACTACCAACCTAGTTAGTAGTTACACAACTCTTAACTATAGGAGTAATCGGTGTTAGTTAGGCCGTATGAAAGCTAAGCTAGCTACAATTTTGATGCATGCCATACATCATTACCATGTGGCATGTGTGGACCAAAAGTGAAAAAAAAAACAAAAACAAGTAAAATAAAGCGACCAAAAAACAAGCAAGGCTCGCTAGAATGGTCGGCAGTCTGTTGAGCCGTTACTATCAGCCTAGACGAATATGTAACGGAACGCTACGTGATCAAGGAAAGAATGATCCATCGCCCCTGTTGTGTCCACACATGTGTAATGATAGGTCACTGTTGTTGCAATGATAGAACACCTTCTCTTTTTTTTCTCCTTTGTTGAACCATTGGTGCCACTTCCAAGTTCCATCTAAAGTCCGGTCTGATACGATTTGATCTCAAATTGATATCTTCGAAGTTGTTAGGATATTTAAACCCAAGGTTAGACCTCTGTCTGAATTAGGTGTCTGAAAGAAGTTTTGTACTACAGTCAGACGATCGAGTCTCTGCTGGTAATCCTTTTAGATTCTTGTACCTCTGAACACGGCAGCTCGTTTGGGTATATGCTTTCTGAGAACTCACTAAAAAGTTTGGATTCTGGTGTGCTATGTTAGGTAGAAAAACCGAGGAGTACAAGACAAACAGAATCGGATCATCTGATCGCGACAGACAGGCTACTGTCTTCCCATGTTTCATTGTCATTGCTGAAATCAAAGAAGAAGACGTGTGTTGTGTCAGTAACAAATGGTACTCCAAAGAACTTCGAACCTCTGTTTCATTTTCATCTGAAAACATCAATCATGTCATACTTCGCACCGGAAAGCATGTAAACTGGAAAATGTACTGCTGGAATAGTACTAGTTCCATCTCTTGGAATGAGCAACCACACTTTAAGTTTCAGATGATGCGTAAGTGTTATTTGCTGGAAAATAAACGACGACAGAGACAGACTCGTGTAGTCTTCCTTCAAATACTAGGTACTACTCCCTCCATCTCCGTCCACGAAAGAATGTAATTATCATATTTCGAAAAATCAAACAGATTTAACTTTGACTAAAATTATATGAAAATATAACACTCATGAGACAAAACAAGTATCATTAGATTAGTTATAGAATATATTTTCATGATAAATTCATTTCGAGACATAAATCCTAATACTATTTACTATAAATTTAATTAAAATTAGACTAGTTTGACTGGCACGTTTCCTACAATTACATTCTTTTCTGGACAGAGGGAGTACTGTGGTGACAAGACAAGCGTTCATGCATGGAAAGACCGATCGTTGTGTGTACGTGTGTGGTCTGTTGCACAGCTAAGCTGGGGTTGAAGCTGGCCTGCACCTCCAACTGCCACTTGATGTTTACCTTTAGACGGCCAATTTGACATGAACATGAACTTGATGATGAATGTTCAGATCGGTAAGTGGCAACGAACACAAAGGAAGCAGGGACATCGTTTTCCATCCAGAGTAGCATATATATATTTTTTACATAAAACTAAATTCAGATTGCCGCGCCACCCTTTTGTTGGCTTGTTTGGACACTGAAACATGTATATCATGTTCTTATGCTCTTAGCTTTTTTTTCGAATGCACCTGTATATCTTTGTTCTTATGCTCCTAGTTAATGTACTTTTAAAGTGTCTAATTTAGATCCTGATTGTAATTAAGTAGCATTGTTATGTAGGCAATAGATTGATAAAGGAGAAATAGTCTTCTCTAGTTCCGGTTACTTCTTTTGCTGCAGCTACCTGCTTGTGAGTTTTCTAGAGGCTCAACATAGATGATTTTTGTCGGGTTCATAAACCCGGGGTCCCTCGGGGATCGGCTTCCATGCCAAGGCTCGGCCCAAGCAGACAACACGCAACTCACGGACCGACCCAAGAGTCCAAAACAACATGCCAAAAGGGTGGTCCAGTCACCGACCGGAAGGTCTGGCCAAAGAGGAACAGCGCCCGCTCGTTGACTACTTCGGCCCACCTCTCCGACCGGAGCGCTCACTTCGGACTCCAGCCGCCTCCGGACGGCCTCTCCGATCGGAAGGCCTGGCCCGAGCACTGCTTCTAACTCCGACCCCGCGTCTCCGACCAGGGTTCACAGAAACTCTGCTCACCGCTCTTCTCCGACCGGCGCAATCAGAGCCGACTGGATTCATCTGACCGGGGACGCCCGCTCGGAAAGGACCAGGGGACAAACGGAGAAAAGCAAGCAAGGCTCACAAGTCAAAACCACTGTACCAGGGACCATACCCTGCAAGGAACAGTACTTCGTAACCGCCCTGACACAAACAGTATTGTAGGCGCCGACATTTCCCTCTATAGTGTTGTGGACGCCATTGACTCCCATACGGTAAGGCCCTCCACATGCCTCTAGGCATCAACAGTGTTGTGGGCGCCGAGATTTACCGTACCGAGCGCATATGGTGAAACTTCTCATATGTCTCTGGGCATCAACAATATATGCAGGTACCGACATCTGCAATACCCAAACAAGACGATGGACCTTCCATGTGCATCTGATATCCAACAATATTGTAGGCGCCTACCATCATCCTGCACCCGTCGGCGTGGGCAACAAGGCTTAGAAGCATTCATACTCTCTCCCTCTCACTTGTAAGGCCATCCCCTTCATCTATAAAAGCGGATATGCTCTCTCCCAATAGACCAAGCTAACCCAAGTTGATTCAAGCTCAGTCCCTTCAGATTCATTAGATGGATCAAGTTCACTAGCTCACAACCACAGAACCGCCAGGTTCGGACCTCAAGCACATGCTTGAACACTTAGCTCATAGCGGAGCTCCTGTCGCTCTCGGTCCTTCCGACCGGAGCTGACCGGACCTCTCGTACACCCCATCTTTCTCCTTCTCGTTTATAATCCCACTGCAGACTTCGAGCACCTGGGCTTAGGAATAAAGTCACCGACCGACTCAAACTAGACATAGGGCACGTTGCTTGAACTAGTATAAACCCTGTGTCATTTAGTGCTAGGCCACCTCCGATCACAACATACGGCAAAACTACAAATATTCACTAGTTGGTCACTTTCTGTACCGACAGTTGGCGCCGTCCGTGGGGAAGACGTTGTACGTTCAACACTTTTTGGTCATTGGATGACCCACTTTTCCGCCACCCTCGCCGTGGCAGGCTCGGGCGTTACGATTCGCTTCGGCTTGCTGGAGTTTTCCGCACTCTCACTTGTTGGGATGTGGGTTCCACCCATCTTTGAGCCATCCCAGGCCTTCCTCTTTGGAAGCCTGGACTTCATCGCCAACTGCTCGGCGTACTACACCTCCGCGAGGAGGCTCACGTCCCGGCACCCGTCGGAGGGGCGCCCTCCATCGACTCCGGGATGCACGACTTTAACAACACGGCATCTGCGCTTCATTCCGAGCAAACTCTCTACTCAACCCCCACTGTAAGTAATATGCGTACTGTTATTTACTCTTTATTTACTATCTCCCACCGATCATCCGGAGGGACCTGTATCGCCCATGCCACAAACATCGTACGATCGGTTCCCCTACGGCCTCACGTCCTCCGTGGATGCGTACGCTTGGGGGCTCCGAAGGATGCTGACGCCATCCCCCCTCATATTCGAATTCATGGGAATGGCAGGCTACGCTACTGCCGCTTTCCATGAACCCCCGGATGATGAGGGCCGAGAGCGACGGTTCCAGCATCGATGACATGGCACCCCGCCACCGTCCGTCCCAGGAGTGCGCTATGGCGGATGCTCCGGGACAGCCGCCGGTGGTTGTGGAGTCTGTGCAGACTCACACCCCTCTGGACCCACATGCGGGGCCCTCGCGTATGGGCAAGCGCATGTCGTGGAATTACAACAACGGTGACAGAACCAGCCGCCGCCTGCATCAGCGTAGTCGGTACAACACGTTGCGCCCCATGCGCATGGCTCGGCGGGTGGCACCCGGGCTCGTGCCCGTCAGGTCCAACACAACATCATGAACGAGGGGAATGATCTCCCACAATTCACTCGGGCTGGCCAGAACATCACTGTTGTGGCAATGCTTCTACGTGGCGTTCCCGAGCCCGTCGACACCTAGGAGCGGGTAGTCTATCGAAACCTCCGGGTTCTAGTAGAAGCCACCGCCGTTCAACAGGTGAAAAGCTCCGTGTCACGACTCCGACATGCACCCTCTCTCCCCTCTGGGGGAATGGGGACGCGCCATATGGATCGCTCCATTCGCTCGCCGCTACAGCCGTCAGGCGTGGCTCGGGGGGTGAACAGCCGCCGCCACGATCCGACCTGGCGCCTGCTCCACACCGACCGCCGTATACACGAGCCGACCTGATCTGCACCAGGACGCTCGTAGCATCGTCAGCAACCAGGCATCGGGCCCAGCCACGATCATGAATGTCCACCGTGCGGCGGCAGGCGACACGGATCTTGGCCGAACCATCGAGGGGAGCGGTGAAATGCGCCCCAGGCGCGGCCACCGACCAGACGACCGGAGTCCTAGCCCTGAGGGCCCAGGACCATGGGCCTTCAGCCGGCGTATCCAGAAGCACCGTTCCCGCAGCGTTTTCTGACCACCCACCAACATCACCAAATACATCGGGGAGACAAACCTAGGCATTTGGCTCGAAGACTTCTGGCTCGCCTGCTGGGCCGAGGAGTGGATGATGACTATTTCATCATTCAGTATCTTCCTAGTTGCGTGGGGAAACATGTTCGGGCATGGCTTGAATTCCTCACGCACGACAGCATCCGCAACTGGGCGGACCTCAAGAGGGTCTTCGTCGGAAATTTCTAGGGGATGTATGTCAGTCCTGGAAACTCCTGGGACCTCAAGAGCTGCCAGCAGGAGTCCAGCGAGTCCCTACAGGATTACATCCGTAGGTTCTCCCAACGATGCAACTCCCTTCCTGATGTCGTCGACGCAGACATCATCAGCGCATTCCTCTCCGGGACAAACTGCGAGTTCCTAATCCACAAGCTTGGTTGCCTGAAACCTCATACCACCCGCGACCTGCTCGACATCACCACTAACCACGCCTCTGGCAAGGAGGCGGTCAGAGCGGTCTTTAGCGGAGGTTGGGACAAAGGCAGGGCCAAGCACGCGCACCAAGACGAGGCCCCTCCATATAGAGTGGTAAGAAGAACAAAAAGGATCGACGCCGATCGGACAACACCACGATGGTCGCCGCGGCTGATCGTACGGGCAAGTAGCCCCAACAGGGGCTGCCTGACCACTTCAACAAACTCATGGACAGTCCATGCACCAACCATGCCTACCCCGTCAAACACCTCTACAAGGACTGCGAGCTCCTCAAACATTTCCTTCGATAGGCCGGCGAGCCAAAGGAGGGAGACGGCAAAGAGACGACAGCCAAGAAAGGAGGTGTGGCAGGCAAGGACGGAGACGGCTTCCCCAAACCTGAGGAGTGCATCATGATCTTCGGCGGGTTCGACGCCATCTGGACGAAATGCCAGCACAAGGTGCGCTACAGGGAGGCATACGCCGCCAAGACGGCCGTCCCCTCCTTCCTCAGTTGGTCAGAATCTCCGATCACCTTCGGTCAGAGGGACCATCCCTCCCACATGGCAAGACCGGGACGCTACCCGCTCGTCGTCGACCCTATCATCCGCAAGAAGCGCCTCACCAAGGTGCTGATGGACGGAGGCAGCGGCCTCAACATCCTCTATGTCGACACCCTCGATGCCATGCGCATTCCTCAGTCGGAACTCCGCCTAGTGGGTTCTCCCTTCCACGGGGTGATCCCGGGAGCGCAGTCGTACCCACTCGGGCAGATCGATCTACTCATCACGTTTGGCAAACGAGCCAACTTCCGCTCGGAGGTCCTCACCTTCGAGGTGGTAGACTTTCTAGGGTCCTACCACGCTATCTTGGGGCATCCATGCTACGCCAAATTCATGGAGATCCTCAACTACACCTACCTTAAGCTGAAGATGCTAGGACCAAACGGCGTCATCACTGTAAGTAGTGCCTTCTCGCATGCCTTCACATGCGACCGTGAGCATTTCGAGCTCGCCACCACAGTCGTCAACTCGTCTGAGCTCCCACGGCTTGGGGAGTCATCAACCCCAGCAGTCCCGAACTACAACAAACCGACCTCCTCGATGACCTTCCGCCCGCTCGAGGAAACCAAGGCGGTGGGTATCGACCCCACCGACCCAACTAAGATGGTGCGGATCGGGACCTAGCTCCTAGCCAAATAGGAATGCGAGCTCGTTGACTTCCTGCACGCCAATCGCGATGTCTTCGCATGGCAGCCTTCTGACATGCCGGGCATACCACGGGAGGTCGCCGAGCATGCACTGCGCCTCATCCCGGGCTCGAAGCCTGCCAAGCAGCGCCTGCGTCACTTCGGCGATGAGAGACGTAGGGCAATAGGTGAAGAGATCGCCAAACTCCTCGTGGCCGGATTCGTAGAGAGGTATTCCACTCCGACTGGCTTGTCAATCCCGTTCTTGTTAAAAAGAATACCGGGAAGTGGAGAATATGCGTTGATTACACTGGCCTCAACAAAAGCGTGTCCAAAGGATCACTTTCCTTTGCCTCGCATAGACTAGAAAGTCAACTCCACCTTGGGTTGCGAGATCCTCTCCTTTCTAGATGCCTACTCAGGCTATCACCAGATCATGATGAAAGAATCTGATCAGCTTGCAACCTCGTTCATCACCCCGAATGGTTCGTACTGCTATGTGACCATGCCTTTCGGCCAAAAGAACGATGGTGCCACCTACCAAAGGTGCATGTAGCAATGCTTCACCGACCAAATCGACCCGCTCGATCAGCCTGATCAAGCCGAACGGCCGAAACCAATAATCGCCATCTATGTTGATGACATAGTGGTCAAAACAGCTCAAGCTTGTGACCTGATCGCAAACTTGGCCATGACATTCGCGAACCTCCGAAGGTTCAACATCAAACTAAATCCCAAAATATATGTTTTTGGGGTTTCGAAGGGGAAGCTGCTTGGATACATTGTGTCCGAGCGCGGCATCGAGGCCAACCCTGAAAAGATCACGGCCATCTCCAACATGGGCCCCATACACAACGTCAAGGGCGTACAAAGGCTCACCGGCTGTCTAGCTATGCTAAGCCGCTTCATCTCCTGGCTCGGCGAACGGGGGATGCCACTCTACAAGCTCCTCAAAAGGACGGACGCCTTCGTTTGGACCGAGGAAGCCTAGTAGGCTCTCGAAAGCCTCAAAGCATCCCTAACGTTGGCCCCAATCCTTGTCGCTCCTGAACGGGGAGAACCCCTCCTCCTTCATGTTGCGGCAAGCAACCATGTGGTGAGTGCCACCCTAGTCGTCGAAAGGGAGGAGCCAGGACACCAGCTCAAGGTACAACGACCCATATACTTCATCGGAGAGGTACCTACTGACCCCAAGGTCCGGTCCCCCTAGGTGCGGAAACTCCTATACGCCGTGCTAATGGTGACCAGAAAACTCCTACACTACTTCACCGACCACGAAGTTGCGGTCGTCACTTCATACCCACTCGGAGACATCATTCGCAACCGCGATGCCATGGGGCGAATCTCTAAGTGGGCACTTGAACTCATGGGCCACGACATCAGGTATACCCCTTGTACCGCTATTAAGTCTCAGGCTCTCATGGATTTTGTCGTCGAATGGATGGAGGTCCAGCTACCAACCCCGTACGTCACCCACGAGTACTTGACAATGTACTTCAACGGATCTGTAATGACGTCTGGCTCGGGGGCTGGAGTGGTTCTAATCTCCCCAGATAGGAGTAGACTCTACTACGCCATCTGCCTCCATTTTTTGGCCTCAAACAACGCCGCAGAATACGAGGCCCTCATCAACGGATTGCGCATCGCCATCAAGCTCGGCGCTACGTGACTCTTTCGCGGCGACTCAGAGTTGGTCGTTGATCAAGTCATGAAGAAATCCTCCTAAAAAAAGCCCCCTCATGGCAGCATACTGCCAGGAGGTGCGCAAGCTCGAGGACAAATTCCAGGGGATCGAGCTGCACCATGTCCCCCGAAAGGACAACGATGCCGCCGATTTTCTCACAAAATTGGCCGCCAGGAGAGACCCCTCCCCAAGCGGGATCATCGTCAACGACCTCCACAAGCCATCCGCCTGCGTCCTAGAAGGTCCAACCCAGACTCACCCCGACGCCTAAGGCTGGACAAAAAACTCGAAGCTCGTTAGCTCGCTCAGCTCGTGACTGGCTCGACTCGGCTCGGCTCGGCTCGTTATGATAACGAGCCGAGCCAAGCCAAGATTTTAGTTCGTTAGCTATAACGAGCCAACTCGAGCTAGCTTGCGAGCTGCTCGTGAGCTAAACGAGCCAAGCTTCCAGGAAAAAAATATCATTTAAGATTGTTAGATGCATTAATACTATAGTATTTTATTATACTTGTATATATATTAGCACATATTAATTTTTTATTCGATTTAAGGTTGTTAGATGCATTTCTTTTGTATTATTATTATTCTCAAACTTTAGATAAATGCAAATATTATATTTTGTGTATTTTTTATACCTAGCTCACGAGCTTAACGAGCCAGCTCGAGCTTTTAACGAGCCGAGCCAAGCTGACTTTCTGGCTCGTTAGGATAACGAGCCGAGCCGAGCTTGCTTGTTATCTTAACGAGCCAAAACGAGCCGAGCCGAAACAAGCCAAGCCGGCTCGTTATCTAGCCTTACCGATGCCAGGCCAGCACCCGGGGTCTCCAACCCCGGCGCCAAGCCAGCGCTTGGGGGCTCCAATCCCAGTACCTTCATGACAGCGTCACCCACCGACGTCGCTGTATTGGCACTCGATCAAACCGACTGGCGAGTGCCGCTACTCACCTACCTCCTCGAGGAGGTTCTCCCACCCGAAAGGACCGAAGCCCGACATATTGCTTGACGCACCAAGACCTTCGTCGCGCTCGATGATGAGATCTACAAACAGAGTCCGTCAGGAGTGCTCATGAAGTGCTTCCCCACTGACCAGGGGAAGCAGCTCCTCCTCAAGGTCCATGCCAGGATTTGCGGACATCACGTGGCCCCAAGGTCGTTGGTCAGAAAAGCCTTTCATCAAGGTTTTTACTGGCCCACCGTGCTACAAGATGCAGAGGAGGTTGTCCGCAGATGTGAAGGATGCCAGTTCTATGCTCGGCAAACACATTTGCCAGCACAGGAGCTCCAAACCATCCCCATCACCTGGCCATTCGTGGTCTGGGGTCTCAACATGGTGGGACCCCTCAAAAAGGGCCTAGGCGGTTTCACTCACCTACTCATAGCAGTTGACAAGTTCACCAAGTGGATAGAGGCCAAGCCCATCACCAACATCTGCTCGGAAGAGGCGGTCAAATTCTTCCTTGACATTATCTACCGGTTCGGTGTTCCTAACTGTATCATCACTGACCACGGAACCAACTTCACCGGAAAGAAGTTCCTAGACTTTAGTGATGGATATGGCATCAGGATCGACTAGGCCTCGGTCGGACATCCACGAACCAACGGTCAGGTCGAGCGCGCTAATGGCATGGTCCTCCAAGGACTCAAGTCATGCATCTTCGATAGACTCAACAAATACGCATGTTTACACTGAAATTTGGAAAGAAGGTCACGGTGATTCAAGCTCCCAAGATCATGTCGTCAAGAAATCAATTACATGCAGATCAGAACTAGCCGATTCGGATGCAAGAATTATAATCGGCTTTCTTCAGATAGCGCCAGCAGATAAGGACAAAGGCTACAATCAGCGCCAGGATAGAATGTGATGGACTCTCAAAAAAGGGAAAGATTAGAGTCCAAGTTATCTTAAATTAGGAATGTTTTCATTATACCAAAGATTGTATTGAGTCGTACTCGAGTAAGGTTCGTTTTAGGCTCCGGGTATAAATACCAAACCCCGGCTATTGTAAGGAACAACCAATCAATCAAATACAAGTCAATTACTTTTTTCGGCTCCGGCCACCCCTTAGGAGTAGGAGAAGAGTAGATCTTGGTGAGTTCTTCGGCAAGTATAGCTACATCGATCCGATCAACCTCCACTGCTAATTATAAGTACCATCATGGTTTATACCTCTGTTCGTATGGCTGCATCGATCCTGTCAACCCCCACTACGGCTTTGGTATAAGCTAGTTATCGACTCTTGTCTAATTCAAGTATGGCCTGTGTGATTCTGCCTCACACCCCACTTCTTGAATTAGATCAAGGTCAACTTATCGGCTCTACCTTAGTATGACAGTCTTTGGTAGATTCATTAAGTTACCGATATTGCTTATTGCTTTCATTGTTTATCTAATTACAACAATATCACTCTGCCCAATTGAGATTGATCTGGATCGGCCTTATATCTTGTTTAACTCATCGTTTGCTAATCTAGAACTGATCTAATCTACATCTTAAGCGATGAGTTATGTTTTTATCAGCTATTTTGCGTCAATCTTAATCGTGCATAGCGTGCGGTTAAGGCATGTTCGATCTTGAGTAGATCTATCGGTTAGCGAGAACCGTTTCATGGCCCGTCATCACGGCCTATGGGATTCTACCTCTCACCCCACTGTTGGCACCGTGGAGTGGGGATCATTGGTTGATAGACCTATTCCTAAGAAGACACGACCTTAACTGTGCGCTATGCCTGAATCAGCTGTTTAGCCGATATCGAATGCTTTCACGAACAGTTCACATCACGAGATCGTTGAAGTAGGGATAAGTTGAAAGATGTGTTAGCCCCATGATCTTGTTATTGTATTACGGCCTGCATGATTCTGCCTCATGCCCCACTGATATTAGTAATGAGTTAGGGTCGTCGAGTCTATTGTTGTTTCTACGGCCTGTATGATTCTGACTCATGCCCCACTGGTCATGGTGATAGATGAGATCTAACATGTTCATTAGATTTATCTTTATTAAATAATTAAGTGATGTTGAATTGTTTCTTTATATAAGAAGGAGTTTGGTTACTCGTAATCATTGGCTCAGTATGGACCGATCATCATTGATATCTTATTGCCATTGATTAATATTCGTTTAAATGATGTTTATCCTAAATGATAACCGATTCTCTTCACACGACCCCATGAGCTCTAACTGACTTATTCTCATGAATATACTAGAATCGGCTATTTAGTCGATTTCCTCTCATATCGGCTCTCACAGCCGTACATTTGAAACTGTCTGGCAACACCGGCAAGTTCCGCCCTTAATTACTGATGAACTTTCTCTCCTTGTCAATTACAGGGTCAAAATGACTGGCACGCCTCGGGAGGATTGCATAGGATCGACCACCCCTGCGCTAAAGCTAGGTAGATCTACTCCATCGAGCGAACCCTTCTAGCTTGCTGCGTGTGTCCTCGGCACGGGATGAAATTCTGTGTCGACACACATTTCTGGCACGCTCGGTGGGACACCACAATCATCATGGCGGTTCATAACAACGACAACATCCTTATGGTACATTATGAAGACCTACCTGATGAAGATAAGGATGCCATCAACAATGCTATAGAAGAATTTCAGAAGAAGTGTTTATTGTCCTATACCAAAACACATGACAACATAATTATTCATAAATTTCCACTACCAAGAGTTCTACTACATGGACAGATAGATACAGTCAAAGCTAAGGAAAGATGTTTCTTCACGGAAGCTATAGACAAGTCTGTTTGTGATGCTCTATGAAGCCGCAATGAAGCTTTCGTTGACGCATTTCACGATGCCATGAAAGTGGCGATTCATGTAATTCTAGTTGGTCAGGTTGGATCGACTTGTCATAATATTCTAGATCTGTTGACCCAAGGGACTAATCAAGTCGGTATCAGTCATCAAGAAGCAGCACCAACTGATAATGATGGTGTCCAGACACTTCAAGGTTTATCTGAACAAACTCCAGGTACTGCTACAAATCAGATACAGTACAATCCTAGACCGTTAGTACAGCATGTGTAGCAGCCAGCGGGGCAAAGTCAAAACCAGATGATCAATTTTGGCACATCAGGCCACATACCATCGTCGGCTTAGAAGATAGCGCCATCAATTCAAAGAATCCGTAGAGATATAGATCCTTATGTCTATAATCAGAGACTTCAAGCAGCAAGCCAGCAAAGGACCCAACAGATTAAGATTCCACAAGGCTATCACTATGGCACGGATTATAACACCCTCCACATGATACCAAATCTAGGATATCAAGGCACGTGGGATTTCAATCCACCGATGGGTCAGCAAGTACTGAGAAATCCAAATCCATAGGCTGATGAGTTGCTGCTCAAGGTGACCGAGATGATGAAGAATCAGTTCGGTCTGAAGCCAAAAGGAATGACTTTTTCATACAAACGCCCATATCCAGAATGGTATGATTTGGTCGCTCTTCCTACAAATTATAGGCTCCCAGAGTTCGCCAAGTTCACTAGTCAAGATGGTACAAGCACAATAGAACATGTCAGTCGGTATCTTACACAATTGGGCAAAGCGTCAGTTGAGGATGCCCATCGAGTTTATTTCTTCTCCTTGTCCCTGTCAGGGCTGGCCTTCACTTGGTTCTTGTCATTACCAGTCAACTCCATTGCCAATTGGGCCGATCTAGAGAAGAAGTTTCATACATATTTTTACACTAGGACTAGAGAGAAGAAAATAACCGATTTGACAACCATAAGACAGAGGACTACTGAATCAGGCACTGAATTTCTTCAGAGATTCTGAGAGACTAAGAATCTGTGTTTCTCGTTGAGCTTGGCCGATGATCAACTAGCTGCTTTAGCTGTCCAAGGAATGCTGCCAATGTGGAAAGAGAAACTGCTGGGATAGGAATTTGACAACTTGGGTCAATTGGCTCAATGAGTGGCAGCACTTAATAGCCAATTCCAGAGCATACGCAGAGATACTCGATTCTAGAAGAGTACCTCAGTGGCCGAAGCTTACGATCCATATTCAGTCGATGACGGCTATGAAGATGAAGAATAAGAGGTTGCTGCAGCTAAATGGAATTGGGGCAAGAAGACAGTGATGGTGCCAAATCCTTGGGGAAGAGGAGTTGAGGAGAGTTATGACTTTGATGTTACCAAATCGGACAAGCTCTTCGATTTCTTGCTTGAGAAGGGGCAGATCAAGTTGCCCGATGGTCATGTCATGTTGCCCCCTGATCAGTTGAAGAATAAGAAGTTCTGCAAATTCCAAAACGCTACTTCTCATTCTACTAATGAATGCAGAATCTTCAGGTAGCATATATAGAGAGCTATTCAGCAAGGGAGGCTCAAATTCGATACACCTCGGAAGATGAAAATTGATGATAATCCTTTCCCAGAAGATTAGAACATGGTTGATGCTGGGCTGTTCAAAGGAAAAACCAAGGTCCTAACATCAACCAAATCGAGAGAAGCTAGGACAGTCGATCCCAAAATATGAATATCGGCTGATGAGTACAGAGAGATTAGGAGAGTCATGCAAAACAAAAGATCTGATACGAGCAGAGGAAGACGTCGAAAGTAGAGACGTCAAAGCCGTGGGTCACATCTCAGATTCTGTTGAATAAATGGCGGCGGCAGAAGGAAAAGGATTATCAACGTTGGTTAAAAGATCAAGCATACCAGCATCAATTAGAAGAAGAGAGGTATGAAAGGGAACAAGCTGAATTACATTGGAATTATCCCTTCTTTAAGCATTGCTGGAATGAAGGTTTGAAGTTGCCTACCAGACACGACTATCTAGAATGTAGCAATCAATATCGAGAGTATAGACAATCTTGAACCAACCACCGGTCTATCCATGCTTAAGATGCATATCATCATAACAACATGGATCGGTGCTTAAAAACGAAAGTGTTCATGATCGGTTGGGAAAAAGAGTCATTGGATAGGACTGGGCTGATCATGAAGAAGAAGGCACTAAAAGAAGATACACATGGTAGGAAGGCCAATGGTGCCCAGGAGATTTGACGAGAAGCCAAAAGAGGAGGGTGCAGCGCCTAAGGAACAGAGAGATGGAACAGGCTCAGGCACCTGGTAAAACTCAAGTATGGCATACCTAGCAGATAGCTGATAAGAGGCAACCATCGGCTAATATCCAAATGGTTTTTCTGTTACCATCAGAATTCAGAGCTCTGGTAGATCAGGAAGTTTATTCAGACTACGACGAGTCAGAGTATGAAGAGATGGTTGCCAAGTTAACAGTTGTGCAGCAAGCAATTTTTGATAAGCCAGTCAAGCATCGGCACTTAAAGGCTCTATATATGAAAGGTTTTGTTGATGGGAAGCCGATGAACAAGATGTTGGTGGACAGAGGTGTAACACCTCGGGTGTTAGCCTTGCATAACTTGACTTGCATAACATGAGCATGAGCATCAAGCATTCATAAATCATCAATTACAACTGAAACATTTGATCGAAACATATGAAACATTGCTTGTTATCTCGTGTTTCTTGGAACATATGCATATGATCTTGTACAAATAAATGCAAGTGGGTAATGCTAGTCACTAAAACACCTTAGCTACACTTAGGTTAACAAAAGGAACCTTGTTCATGAAGGCCACATCTCATGATCAAGCATTTAAGTGATATTTCATGTGTTGACCTAGATAGCTCTATGAGTGACCACTGCATAAAATGATAGGATGACCTTGGAAATTTCTTAAACATGCTTAGGATATCATCATGAACAACTTTGGTATTTAGGGCTAGGGCTAAATTGGTCATTTAGTCATGGTTTGAGTATGTATCATGTTTTCAAAGTGACATGTTTGACTAAAGTTGAACTAGGTGTTAGGGACCTTGCATGGAGGAGTTCACTAAAGCAATGTTGTAGTGTTTGACATAAGGAACAACTTTGATTTTTGGGCCTTTGACTGATTCAGCTCCTAACATGTGTGAATTTGGGTTTCAAAAATCAGTGAAATCACAATTTCTACACTAAGCAAATTTTTGCTAAGTCGTGAACACCGATAGCCTGACAAGCCAACTTTGAGCACGATTTTTCTCCTTAACCGTTGCGAATTAGGTCTTGATCGTTTAAGATGAATTACAGATGGTACTTAGAGCTACAACTTTGGTGTAGATTGTGTGCACTAATACTTCACGGATTAGAAGATCAAGCTCCACGAAAGTACGTCGTCAGGCACTGCATCGCGCGACTGAATCGACTGAATCGCAAACGTTCTGTGGCCGACACCGGCAGAACCCGCGTGCCGCGTGTCCCCGGCGACGGCCGCGCATCGCCAGCGCTCTGTCCGCACAGGCCACGACGTGCCTGGGCGCGCCTTCATCACCGCCAGCGCCCGCCCGAGCCACCCCGCGCCTCATTTCCCAATTTCTGCTCCGTCTTCGTCGCCGCAGCGACAGCCGAGCTCGGCCCGCACCTCCGCCGTCGCCGTAGCCAACGCCAACTCGCCCTCGCTGCTTCTCCACCCCGGCAACGCCTCCACTAGTGCCCCAGTGACCCACTGCCTCCTCCCATGCTCGCTGACCGAGCTTGGTAAGCCCTAGCGCCGTGCAACGCCTCGTCGGAACTCTTCCGCCACACTCCGTCACCGTGGTCCGGCTGACTCCGACCACCGCATGCCACGTTTGAGCGCGCAATAGGCCAACCATAGCTCATAGATGCTCATTCGAGCTTGTGTTTGTGTCACCGTAGCTTCCACCGGCGTTTCACCGTCGACCCGCACCTCCACCCCGCCATGGCCGCCGCCGTAGCCGCTAGCTCCGATGAGAAGGCCACCCACGTAGCTCAATCGATGCGCGAAGTCGAGTAAATCATCGTGTGATGATGTCACCACCGGCGAGTTCGCCGTCGGCGAGCTCTGGCCGCGCCCGCAGCGTACAGCGCCGCCACTCTGCTTCGGTGTCGATGACATGTGGGGTCCTCTGACCGACGGGTCCCACCGGTCAGCGACAGAAGTAGAGTAGGCTAGTTCAAAAATTTCAGATTCAAGTGTGATTTGTGATTTTTGTATCTTCAGTTTGGTAGCTCCTAAAATTTTGAAATAAATATGATTGTGTTGCTTAGGAAGTGTAGTATTTAAGAAAAATATGTTCTTGGTTTCAACAGTAGAAATTTCTGGAGATTTAAATAGGGATTTCAAATGTGCTTTTGAATGCATTCAAATTTGTTTATTTTATATCTAGAGTTCATGTGCTCCAAAAATTATGAAATTTTTGTGGTAAGCTAGTCTTAGCATATATGAGCTTGGGTAAAAATTTGAGGACCAGTGCATGTGTAGATCTATAGTTATAGATTTTTCTTTTATAAATAATTAATTCTTGCATGAATTTTTATAAATTAATTATGACTCCAAAATTCATGAAATTTATTGGGGGTAATAATAGTACCATATGGATGTTAAGAAAAATAAGAAATATGTTGCTTGACGCTTTTCAATATAGTTTTCTATTTATGCTATTTTAAGCCATTATGCCTTGTCATTTTTGTATAGGATGTTTTATTGAATAAAATGGCATGAAACTTTTACAGTAGTCTTTTGATAGCATTAGTAAAGCACTGTAATTTTCTCAGAATTTATGATGCACATTTGGTATAGGTTTATTATTTAACCTAGGGGTTCAAAGAAAATAATAAAGGCATTTAAATAAATAGTTTGGGCTTCACCATTATAATTTCTTAAATGTATTTGGTATGCTTAAACTGTTGGTAAGCTTTGTATGATAAGACTTTGAATACTTATATGAAGTAGAAGTATGGTTACTTTATAATGCAAATTGAAATAGTTTCCGGACTGATTCTAGAGTGTGATGAGTTGCATGTTGAAACTGATGTAGACTGTAAAAATGGTTAATAATAAAGTTGTAGAGAATTTGATAAGCTTTCCAGAAAGTCCAGGATCACTATTTTTGGATTTGTAGAACTCCAGTTATGAGTAAAACAAGTAGCTACTGTTTATGGCATAGTCGATGCATTATAGAAGTAATTAAGTAATAATCGAGAAGAGATATGCACCTACTCAAACAACGTGATGCACTTGTTAACATATATGCATTCGTAATACTTATACCGTTCTTGGCGCTTCTGACAAGATTGAACGCATGCCTCTCACTTAGCTGGCCGGATAACTCGTTCCGACCGCGAAGCCGAGTAATTCAACTCAGGCCGGGAACCGTTCTGTTGTGCGCTCCTTCCGGGGAATGATCAGACTGAGCCCAAGGGCAAGCTTGGCCTGAGCATCCTGGCAACTGGTGTTCCAGATTGTGCGGCGTGGTATGAACCCGCAAAATGTGTACCTAAGTTGTACCAAAGGTGACCTAAGACTATCGTGGCTGATAGATCTGGGTTTGTGTTAGGAATAAATTCCCAGCTGGTAGAAATCGATTCGAATCGCCGTCTCTCCCGGATAGTGAGAAACTTGGCTAGTCCCAACATCGTAGCAACTATATTATGAAACATGATGGTTCAGATGAATATGGAATTACAATACCTGCTATGGTTACTATTGTATGATTCTAAATGAGATACCACATGTTTGGCACAGGATAGTTGCTAATCTAGAAATGGATAGTTATAATTAACTTGATAAAGGAATCACAATTGTACAACGGGTAATTGCCTTTTACGCAAAATGTTGTCAAGTTCCGTCCACTTATATAGCCTTGCATAATCCTTGGAGTCATTTTATTTCTGGTTCATGACGGGTAAGTCTAGCTGAGTACCTTCTAGTACTCAGGGTTTATTTTCCCATTGTTGCAGATGGCACTGTGTATCATGGTTATTGCAAGAGTTGCTTCTATCCCACCGTGGATGAGGAGTAAGCCTTGGGCAGGCTTCCTTAGTAATTCCTATCTTTGCTTTTGTGGATCGTGATCTGGCTTGGCACTGTATCAAACTACGTTGGAAAACTTTATCTTGAACTTATTTGCTTCCGCTTTGTTTATCAAACTTGGTTTGTAATAACTTTTATTCGTACTCTGATGATGAAAAGTATCTGTGAACTTTATGTAATATGTGGCATGTATGTTGAATCCTGTACGATCTTGGTTGTTGTAAATCGTTTATCGAGACCCGTCGTGGTACTCGACGGACTACCGGGTTTATATGGGTTCAAGTATGACAGCGCGACCGCTTGTGAATTGCCATTGTACTTGTATTCTTATAAATTGGTCGGTTCTGCGACAGCTGGCATCAGAGCAAGATTCAACGTTAATTGTCACAAGTGTATTTAAAACAAAAGTTTTTGTTTTCCAAAAACCCTTCTCTAGCAACTAATAGTCAAATAATAGGTATTTAAAATCTAAAGTGTGCCATTGATCACTTTCCTTATGCCCAAATTAAGGACTATTAGGTGGCTATTTAACTACTAACATGGGGGTTTTTACTTCGTCGTCCATACGGCGTGCTATAGTATGGATGCCATTCACTTGAGTGGTAATGTATGGATCAAATGCCTCTACGCCAAGGTAAGATGAGTGTATGACCGCAAGATGTGAGCGTGCGGTCGGGAAGAGTTAGCTTTGGTACGGCTATGTATGCATGCTTGCATGTGTATATGGTACGTATTTAATTGTGGGTTTAAATTCTTGTCGGGTAGATTGATATGGAAGTATATGTATGGGTATACATATATGAAAGTATTTACAATTACATTCTGCATATTCATTATGGGATTAGGGCTGAAATGAAATTTTATGCAGGTACACTAACAACGAAACGTGTAGCTCGATTAGTTACGATATATATGAGAGAACATATGTATGCCACCGTGTCTACCGTTAGAAACAAATTTTTCCTAAGTTTGTGAGGACGTACGGCACGAGCATGCATCATGTTAAAATACCATTCACATAATTACATTTGTTCCTTCCCTTATAAAATTCTTACTCGGTTATGTAACTCTTATCTATTATGGCATTGTCTCACCAAGGGGTACATGTTAATGGTGCAGATGGCACGCACCAAGCAGACTGCTCGCAAGTCCACCGGAGGCAGAGCTCCTAGCCGTCAGCTTGCTTCACGTACCCGTCAACGTCACATGTTCCTTGGAGAGTTTGGGATGCCTACACTCTTATGGAGAGTGCTCAGCTATGTAGGTTATCCTGATAGAATGGAACCCCGCTACTTCTGGGCGAATGAGCGGTTGGGAGAAGGTCTCTTAGTTACTGTGGAGGCCATTGTTCGTCCCCGTGGTGACGATTCTGAGTGGACAGGCTGGTGTTATGAGTCAACTGGTAGGACTGCTGAAGAAGTAGCTGGCAGGGCAGCCTTTGGGATCCTGAGGGATATCATGGATCGTTTCCCTCAGGAGCTGGCAGCCGCTTTGGTTGGAGTCTTTCCAAGAGGTAACCCCTCCACTAACTCATGGCAGCAGGCAAGAGGAAGATCTTTGGAGATTGGTGCAGCAGAAGGGCAGAACAGCGATAACCCTTCCATGAGCGCCATGTTCGCAATGATGAGAGTGTTAGATGGAGTTGAGGGTAGCCTCAGACGTGTGTCTGGTGCACTTGGTCATGCCACGAGGATCGACGTCAGCTTCAGAGGGAGCATGACGCCGAGATTGAGAGGCTCACTGAAGAGATGACTCGGTTAACTCACCAGTGAAATGCAGCTTGGTCCAGGGAAGATGTCCTGAGGGCTCGACAGTTTGAGCTAGGACAGCAGCTGGCCAATGTGGAAGAATACAACGATAATCTGCATGAAGAGGTTCATCTACTGCACAATCAGCTCCACCCGTATGTTCCACCTGGAGCCACAGAAATGGATCTAGAAGGGTACGAGGAAGAAGAAGAAGTGGCACCTGAAGAAGAAGTCGAACCTAAGGAAGGAGATGATTCTACGTCTGACCTCGATAGTGATCATGATGAGGATTAGATCGCTTAGCATGTAGTGGGAAGACTAATGTATCACCTCTATTCATGTAATGGACCTGTAGTTCGAATTTGGCATTAGTAACCAGACTATCATGTAATGTTAATCGCACGTTTGGGTAAACGTCAATGCAATTCCAGTTCCTTGTCCGTAATCACGCTTTAAATTGCATGCGTTATGAGCACGATAAGTGGTCAAATTGGTGATGTCATGTTGCAAAAATGAATTATTATGCCTCTGTTTTTATTGTGCTTTTGAGAATTTTCTCCAGTAATTTCAGTTTGGCATGAGTACCTAATTCATCTGCAATCTCTTGGCATCAACCAATAATCGCTTATTATTGCAACTTCGCAGATGACGCGCACCCGTGCTGGAGCTGGTGGCAGCCAGGATGGCAACCAGGATGACTTGCCACCCCCACCCCCACCGTCTGCTCAGGAGTTCTTTGCCCAGTTGCTGGGGAGCCAGAGGACAATGGAAGAAGCCTTGCGCCTTATCGCGCAAAACACTGCTCGTGGCCACCCACAGCAACCGGGGGCCGAGCCAAATCAGCACAGTTCATTCAAGGAGTTTCTAGACACGAAGCCTCCGATCTTCAAGGTGGCTGAGGAACCACTGCAGGCTGATGAGTGGCTGAATACCATTGAGCAGAAATTTCATCTGCTAAGGGTCACAGAGCACCTAAAAGCAGAATATGCTTCTCATCAATTGCAAGGACCAGCAGGAATCTGGTGGACGCACTTTCTGTCGTCTCTGCCTGCTAATGCGAGAGTGACCTAGGATCAATTCAAGCTGGCTTTTAGGGGACACCATATTCCCCCGGGCCTGATGCGCATGAAAGCAACAGAATTTATGAGGCTCACTCAGGGAACAAAGTCACTCACAGAATATATGCACGCATTCAACAACTTGTCAAGATATGCTCCAAGTTTCGTGGATACTGAAGAGAAAAAGATTGAGAGTTTCAAGCGAGGGTTGGGTACCAAGTTAATGAAGACTATGGCAAATTCTCGATGTGCCACGTACAATGAGTTTATTAGTGATGCCTTGACCCAAGAAAACCACAACAACATGCATGCAGTTGCTAAAGGTCGCAAGAGGGCCTATGAGGCCGGTGCATCCGGATCTTTCCAATCAAAAGCACCTATCACAGCTAGGCCACAATTCCGTCCACCTGCACCCAAGTTTAGGCCTCCACCACCAAAAGCTCAGAATAATAGGCCACAAAAACCATTTCGTAAGGCGTTCACTATTGCCTTACCAAAAGGAAATGGTAATCAGGACAGCTCTGCCGGATTCAGAAGTAATCAACCTTGTTTCAACTGCAACCAACTAGGTCATTGGTCCAAGGAGTGCCCCCACCCCAAGAGGAATGGCAACCCAAATCAAAACAATCAGAGGCAGGTGAATGCCAGGACACGTCAGGGACAAAGTGCATTATACCGCTGTGGAGGAAGTGCCCGCCGGGGAAGTTGTCACGGCTGGTATGTTTCTCGTCAACAAGCATCCCATAGTTGTTTTATTTGACTCGGGAGCTTCTCATTCATTTATGAGTCAAGCATTTGCATCTAGACATGATCAAGAAATTATAGAAGTAAGTAAAGGGGGTTTTAACATAAGTTCAGCAGGGGGTACTGTTACTACCAAAAAGATAGTCAAAATGTACTCATCTTGATACAAGGGAGAGAGTACACAACAGATTTGATAATATTGCCGGGGTTGTCGATAAGTGTAATCTTAGGCATGAATTGGATGAAGGATCATGGTGTTCTTATTGACACTAGCACCCGCACTATTATGTTGAGAGAACCCACGGGAGGGAATGCTTTTCTAGTCCCACTCTCCCACGATTTCGAACCCCAACATTTAGCCTGTGCTATCCAAACCACCACCATATGTGATATCCCCGTGGTTTGTGAGTTTCCAGATGTATTTCCAGAGGAATTACCAGGTCTACCACCGGATAGGGACGTGGAATTTAAGATCGAATTAGTGCCAAGTACCGCACCCATATCCAGAAGGCCCTATAGAATGCCACCCAATGAGTTAGCAGAACTCAAGGTTCAATTGCAAGATCTATTGGACAAAGGTCTTATCCAACCTAGCTCATCTCCGTGGGGATGTCCAGCACTGTTTGTGAAAAAGAAGGATAAGTCACTGAGGATGTGTGTAGATTACAGACCACTCAATGCTGTGACCATCAAGAACAAATATCCATTGCCCTGCATCGACATCTTGTTCGATCAGCTAGCGAAGGCAAAGGTATTCTCCAAAATTGACTTGAGATCAGGGTATCATCAAATAAAGATCAGACCGGAGGATATACCAAAAACTACTTTCTCTACTAGGTACGGCTTATACGAGTATTTGGTTATGTCTTTCGGACTAACAAATGCTCCAGCCTATTTCATGTACCTAATGAACTCGGTATTCATGCCCGAACTTGACAAGTTCATGGTCGTGTTTATCGATGACATATTGATTTATTCAGAAAATGAGTCAGATCATGAAGAACATTTGAGGATTGTCCTATCCAGATTGAGGGAGCATAAGCTATATGCCAAGTTTAGCAAATGTGAATTTTGGATGAGCAAAGTGCCTTTCTTAGGTCACATTTTATCGAGAGATGGAATCTCAGTAGACCCATCAAAAGTATAGGAGGTCATGGATTGGAAAGCCCCAACTTCGGTTCATGAAGTTAGGAGTTTTCTAGGGTTAGCAGGATACTATCGTCGGTTTATTCTAGATTTCTCAAAGATAGCTAAGCCTATGACCAGACTACTTCAAAAAGATGAGAAATACAAATGGACACCAGAATGTGAAACAGCTTTTCACACCCTCAGAACTTTGTTGACTACAGCGCCTATACTAGCACAACCAGACATTGAAAAGCCTTTTGATGTATTTTATGATGCGTCAGGAATAGGTTTGGGATGTGTGCTTATGCAAGAAGGGAGAGTAATTGCATATGCCTCTCGGCAATTGAGAAAACACGAAGTCAACTACCCTACACATGATTTGGAACTGGCAGCCGTTGTCCATGCACTAAAGATATGGAGACATTACTTGTTGGGCAATGTATGTCATATCTATACTGACCACAAAAGCCTCAAGTATATCTTTACCTAGCCAAAACTAAACATGAGACAACATAGATGGTTGGAATTGATTAAGGATTATAATTTGGAAGTGCATTACCATCCGGGTAAGGCTAATGTGGTAGCCAATGCACTTAGTCGAAAGTCCCATTGCAACACTATGGAAGCACTATTGGAAGATGGATTCAACTTGCCACATCCTGCTGTACTACACAATATCACAATCAGTTGTTCGCTTGAGAGCAGAATCATAGAGCTACAGCAGACAGATGTAGGGATAAGTCACATCAAGAGAAAAATGCAAGAGCAAGAAACCAAACATTTTAGATTGGACGAAAGAGGTGTATTATGGTTTGAGGACCGATTAGTGGTACCAAAAGACCGTGAGCTAAGGAGTCAAATTTTAGAAGAAGCTCACTCATCCAAATTGTCTATCCATCCGGGTAGTAGTAAAATGTATCAAGATCTAAGAACCTGTTTTTGGTGGACTAAGATGAAGAAAGAGATCACAGCCTATGTTGCTAGGTGTGATAACTGCAGTAGAGTGAAAGCCGTCCATATGAAAACCGCTGGATTACTTCAGCCATTGCCTATTCCAGGATGGAAATGGGAGGAAATCAGCATGGACTTTATCACAGGCCTTCCAACAACGCCACAAGGTCACGATTCAATCTGGGTCATTGTTGATCGTCTCACCAAGTCAGCACACTTTATACCCGTGAACACGCGGTATATAGTTGGGAAATACACTGAGATATATGTATCCCAGATCATGAGATTGCATGGAGTACCCAGGACCATAATCTCAGATAGAGGACCACCGTTCATAGCTCGTTTCTGGTAACACTTACACCAAGCTTTGGGAACCAAGCTAATCAGAAGTTCAGCTTATCATCCGCAAACTTCAGGACAAACAGAGCGAGTGAACCAAATCCTAGAAGATTTACTTAGGGCTTGTGTTATATCTTCAAAAGGTTCATGGGAGAAATGGTTACCTTTAGCTAAATTCTCCTATAACAACAGTTATCAAGCGAGTATCAAAATGGCTCCATTTGAAGCCTTGTATGGCAGAAAGTGCAGAACTCCATTGAATTGGATTGAGCCCGGTGAAAGGAGATACTTTGGTATTGATTTTGTCAATGAAGCCGAAGAGCAAGTACGTATCATCCAACAACACATGAAGGCAGCTCAATCAAGACAGAAGAGTTATGCCGATAGGAGAAGAAGAGCACTGACTTTTGAAGTGGGTGACTATGTATACCTGAGAGTATCACCCATGAAAGGTGTGAAAAGATTTGGGATGAAAAAGAAACTTTCACCAAGATATGTAGGGCCATACCAAATTTTGGAACGAAAAGGAAATGTTGCGTATAAGCTACAACTACCACCAGAGATGAGTGCAATCTTTGATGTGTTCCATGTTTCTCAGCTAAAGAAATGTCTTCGAGTACCGGAAGAAGCGATTGCACCCACCAACGTGCAGCTTCAATCAGATTTGACCTATGAAGAAAAGCCAATTCGAGTATTAGAAGAGATGGAGAGAGTGACAAGGAGTAAGATTATTAAGTTCTATAAGGTGGTGTGGAACAATCATAGTGAACAAGATGCTACGTGGGAAAGAGAGGATTATCTGTAAGAAGTTTATCCTGCCTTTTTCCAAGAATGGTAGGTCTTGCAAATCTCGGGATGAGATTTTTATAAGGGGGAGGGGCTGTAACACCTCGGGTGTTAGCCTTGCATAACTTGACTTGCATAACATGAGCATGAGCATCAAGCATTCATAAATCATCAATTACAACTGAAACATTTGATCGAAACATATGAAACATTGCTTGTTATCTCGTGTTTCTTGGAACATATGCATATGATCTTGTACAAATAAATGCAAGTGGGTAATGCTAGTCACTAAAACACCTTAGCTACACTTAGGTTAACAAAAGGAACCTTGTTCATGAAGGCCACATCTCATGATCAAGCATTTAAGTGATATTTCATGTGTTGACCTGGATAGCTCTATGAGTGACCACTACATAAAATGATAGGATGACCTTGGAAATTTCTTAAACATGCTTAGGATATCATCATGAACAACTTTGGTATTTAGGGCTAGGGCTAAATTGGTCATTTAGTCATGGTTTGAGTATGTATCATGTTTTCAAAGTGACATGTTTGACTAAAGTTGAACTAGGTGTTAGGGACCTTGCATGGAGGAGTTCACTAAAGCAATGTTGTAGTGTTTGACATAAGGAACAACTTTGATTTTTGGGCCTTTGACTGATTCAGCTTCTAACATGTGTGAATTTGGGTTTCAAAAATCAGTGAAATCACAATTTCTACACTTAGCAAATTTTTGCTAAGTCGTGAACACCGATAGCCTGACAAGCCAACTTTGAGCACGATTTTTCTCCTTAACCGTTGCGAATTAGGTCTTGATCGTTTAAGATGAATTACAGATGGTACTTAGAGCTACAACTTTGGTGTAGATTGTGTGCACTAATACTTCATGGATTAGAAGATCAAGCTCCACGAAAGTACGTCGTCAGGCACTGCATCGCGCGACTGAATCGACTGAATCGCAAACGTTCTGTGGCCGACACCGGCAGAACCCGCGTGCCGCGTGTCCCCGGCGACGGCCACGCATCGCCAGCGCTCTGTCCGCACAGGCCACGACGTGCCTGGGCGCGCCTTCATCACCGCCAGCGCCCGCCCGAGCCACCCCGCGCCTCATTTCCCAATTTCTGCTCCGTCTTCCTCGCCGCAGCGACAGCCGAGCTCGGCCCGCACCTCCGCCGTCGCCGTAGCCAACGCCAACTCGCCCTCGCTGCTTCTCCACCCCGGCAACGCCTCCACTAGTGCCCCAGCGACCCACTGCCTCCTCCCGTGCTCGCTGACCGAGCTTGGTAAGCCCCAGCGCCGTGCAACGCCTCGTCGGAACTCTTCCGCCACACTCCGTCACCGTGGTCCGGCTGACTCCGACCACCGCATGCCACGTTTGAGCGCGCAATAGGCCAACCATAGCTCATAGATGCTCATTCGAGCTTGTGTTTGTGTCACCGTAGCTTCCACCGGCGTTTCACCGTCGACCCGCACCTCCACCCCGCCATGGCCGCCGCCGTAGCCGCTAGCTCCGACGAGAAGGCCACCCACGTAGCTCAATCGATGCGCGAAGTCGAGTAGATCATCGTGTGATGATGTCACCACCGGCGAGTTCGCCGTCGGCGAGCTCTGGCCGCGCCCGCAGCGTACAGCGCCGCCACTCTGCTTCGGTGTCGATGACATGTGGGGTCCTCTGACCGACGGGTCCCACCGGTCAGCGACAGAAGTAGAGTAGGCTAGTTCAAAAATTTCAGATTCAAGTGTGATTTGTGATTTTTGTATCTTCAGTTTGGTAGCTCCTAAAATTTTGAAATAAATATGATTGTGTTGCTTAGGAAGTGTAGTATTTAAGAAAAATATGTTCTTGGTTTCAACAGTAGAAATTTCTGGAGATTTAAATAGGGATTTCAAATGTGCTTTTGAATGCATTCAAATTTGTTTATTTTATATCTAGAGTTCATGTGCTCCAAAAATTATGAAATTTTTGTGGTAAGCTAGTCTTAGCATATATGAGCTTGGGTAAAAATTTGAGGACCAGTGCATGTGTAGATCTATAGTTATAGATTTTTCTTTTATAAATAATTAATTCTTGCATGAATTTTTATAAATTAATTATGACTCCAAAATTCATGAAATTTATTGGGGGTAATAATAGTACCATATGGATGTCAAGAAAAATAAGAAATCTGTTGCTTGACGCTTTTCAATATAGTTTTCTATTTATGCTATTTTAAGCCATTATGCCTTGTCATTTTTGTATAGGATGTTTTATTGAATAAAATGGCATGAAACTTTTACAGTAGTCTTTTGATAGCATTAGTAAAGCACTGTAATTTTCTCAGAATTTATGATGCACATTTGGTATAGGTTTATTATTTAACCTAGGTGTTCAAAGAAAATAATAAAGGCATTTAAATAAATAGTTTGGGCTTCACCATTATAATTTCTTAAATGTATTTGGTATGCTTAAACTGTTGGTAAGCTTTGTATGATAAGACTTTGAATACTTATATGAAGTAGAAGTATGGTTACTTTATAATGCAAATTGAAATAGTTTCTGGACTGATTCTAGAGTGTGATGAGTTGCATGTTGAAACTGATGTAGACTGTAAAAATAGTTAATAATAAAGTTGTAGAGAATTTGATAAGCTTTCCAGAAAGTCCAGGATCACTGTTTTTGGATTTGTAGAACTCCAGTTATGAGTGAAACAAGTAGCTACTGTTTATGGCATAGTCGATGCATTATAGAAGTAATTAAGTAATAATCGAGAAGAGATATGCACCTACTCAAACAACGTGATGCACTTGTTAACATATATGCATTCGTAATACTTATACCGTTGTTGGCGCTTCTGACAAGATTGAACGCATGCCTCTCACTTAGCTGGCCAGATAACTCGTTCCGACCGCGAAGCCGAGTAATTCAACTCAGGCCGGGAACCGTTCTGTTGTGCGCTCCTTCCGGGGAACGATCAGACTGAGCCCAAGGGCAAGCTTGGCCTGAGCATCCTGGCAACTGGTGTTCCAGATTGTGCGGCGTGGTACGGACCCGCGAAATGTGTACCTAAGTTGTACCAAAGGTGACCTAAGACTATCGTGGCTGATAGATCTAGGTTTGTGTTAGGAATAAATTCCCAGCTGGTAGAAATCGATTCGAATCGCCGTCTCTCCCGGATAGTGAGAAACTTGGCTAGTCCCAACATCGTAGCAACTATATTATGAAACATGATGGTTCAGATGAATATGGAATTACAATACCTGCTATGGTTACTATTGTATGATTCTAAATGAGATACCACATGTTTGGCACAGGATAGTTGCTAATCTAGAAATGGATAGTTATAATTAACTTGATAAAGGAATCACAATTGTACAACGGGTAATTGCCTTTTACGCAAAATGTTGTCAAGTTCCGTCCACTTATATAGCCTTGCATAATCCTTGGAGTCATTTTATTTCTGGTTCATGACGGGTAAGTCTAGCTGAGTACCTTCTAGTACTCAGGGTTTATTTTCCCATTGTTGCAGATGGCACTGTGTATCATGGTTATTGCAAGAGTTGCTTCTATCCCACCGTGGATGAGGAGTAAGCCTTGGGCAGGCTTCCTTAGTAATTCCTATCTTTGCTTTTGTGGATCGTGATCTGGCTTGGCACTGTATCAAACTACGTTGGAAAACTTTATCTTGAACTTATTTGCTTCCGCTTTGTTTATCAAACTTGGTTTGTAATAACTTTTATTCGTACTCTGATGATGAAAAGTATCTGTGAACTTTATGTAATATGTGGCATGTATGTTGAATCCTGTACGATCTTGGTTATTGTAAATCGTTTATCGAGACCCGTCGTGGTACTCGACGGACTACCGGGTTTATATGGGTTCAAGTATGACAGCGCGACCGCTTGTGAATTGCCATTGTACTTGTATTCTTATAAATTGGTCGGTTCTGCGACAGCTGGCATCAGAGCAAGATTCAACGTTAATTGTCACAAGTGTATTTAAAACAAAAGTTTTTGTTTTCCAAAAACCCTTCTCTAGCAACTAATAGTCAAATAATAGGTATTTAAAATCTAAAGTGTGCCATTGATCACTTTCCTTATGCCCAAATTAAGGACTATTAGGTGGCTATTTAACTACTAACATGGGGGTTTTTACTTCGTCGTCCATACGGCGTGCTATAGTATGGATGCCATTCACTTGAGTGGTAATGTATGGATCAAATGCCTCTACGCCAAGGTAAGATGAGTGTATGACCGCAAGATGTGAGCGTGCGGTCGGGAAGAGTTAGCTTTGGTACGGCTATGTATGCATGCTTGCATGTGTATATGGTACGTATTTAATTGTGGGTTTAAATTCTTGTCGGGTAGATTGATATGGAAGTATATGTATGGGTATACATATATGAAAGTATTTACAATTACATTCTGCATATTCATTATGGGATTAGGGCTGAAATGAAATTTTATGCAGGTACACTAACAACGAAACGTGTAGCTCGATTAGTTACGATATATATGAGAGAACATATGTATGCCACCGTGTCTACCGTTAGAAACAAATTTTTCCTAAGTTTGTGAGGACATACGGCACGAGCATGCATCATGTTAAAATACCATTCACATAATTACATTTGTTCCTTCCCTTATAAAATTCTTACTCGGTTATGTAACTCTTATCCATTATGGCATTGTCTCACCAAGGGGTACATGTTAATGGTGCAGATGGCACGCACCAAGCAGACTGCTCGCAAGTCCACCGGAGGCAGAGCTCCTAGCCGTCAGCTTGCTTCACGTACCCGTCAACGTCACATGTTCCTTGGAGAGTTTGGGATGCCTACACTCTTATGGAGAGTGCTCAGCTATGTAGGTTATCCTGATGGAATGGAACCCCGCTACTTCTGGGCGAATGAGCGGTTGGGAGAAGGTCTCTTAGTTACTGTGGAGGCCATTGTTCGTCCCCGTGGTGACGATTCTGAGTGGACAGGCTGGTGTTATGAGTCAACTGGTAGGACTGCTGAAGAAGTAGCTGGCAGGGCAGCCTTTGGGATCCTGAGGGATATCATGGATCGTTTCCCTCAGGAGCTGGCAGCCGCTTTGGTTGGAGTCTTTCCAAGAGGTAACCCCTCCACTGACTCATGGCAGCAGGCAAGAGGAAGATCTTTGGAGATTGGTGCAGCAGAAGGGCAGAACAGCGATAACCCTTCCATGAGCGCCATGTTCGCAATGATGAGAGTGTTAGATGGAGTTGAGGGTAGCCTCAGACGTGTGTCTGGTGCACTTGGTCATGCCACGAGGATCGACGTCAGCTTCAGAGGGAGCACGACGCCAAGATTGAGAGGCTCACTGAAGAGATGACTCGGTTAACTCACCAGTGAAATGCAGCTTGGTCCAGGGAAGATGTCCTGAGGGCTCGACAGTTTGAGCTAGGACAGCAGCTGGCCAATGTGGAAGAATACAACGATAATCTGCATGAAGAGGTTCATCTACTGCACAATCAGCTCCACCCATATGTTCCACCTGGAGCCACAGAAATGGATCTAGAAGGGTACGAGGAAGAAGAAGAAGTGGCACCTGAAGAAGAAGTCGAACCTGAGGAAGGAGATGATTCTACGTCTGACCTCGATAGTGATCATGATGAGGATTAGATCGCTTAGCATGTAGTGGGAAGACTAATGTATCACCTCTATTCATGTAATGGACCTGTAGTTCGAATTTGGCATTAGTAACCAGACTATCATGTAATGTTAATCGCACGTTTGGGTAAACGTCAATGCAATTCCAGTTCCTTGTCGGTAATCACACTTTAAATTGCATGCGTTATGAGCACGATAAGTGGTCAAATTGGTGATGTCATGTTGCAAAAATGAATTATTATGCCTCTGTTTTTATTGTGCTTTTGAGAATTTTCTCCAGTAATTTCAGTTTGGCATGAGTACCTAATTCATCTGCAATCTCTTGGCATCAACCAATAATCGCTTATTATTGCAACTTTGCAGATGACGCGCACCCGTGCTGGAGCTGGTGGCAGCCAGGATGGCAACCAGGATGACTTGCCACCCCCACCCCCACCGTCTGCTCAGGAGTTCTTTGCCCAGTTGCTGGGGAGCCAGAGGACAATGGAAGAAGCCTTGCGCCTTATCGCGCAAAACACTGCTCGTGGCCACCCACAGCAACCGGGGGCCGAGCCAAATCAGCACAGTTCATTCAAGGAGTTTCTGGACACGAAGCCTCCGATCTTCAAGGTGGCTGAGGAACCACTGTAGGCCAATGAGTGGCTGAATACCATTGAGCAGAAATTTCATCTGCTAAGGGTCACAGAGCACCTGAAAGCAGAATATGCTTCTCATCAATTGCAAGGACCAGCAGGAATCTGGTGGACGCACTTTCTGTCGTCTCTGCCTGCTAATGCGAGAGTGACCTGGGATCAATTCAAGCTGGCTTTTAGGGGACACCATATTCCCCCGGGCCTGATGCGCATGAAAGCAACAGAATTTATGAGGCTCACTCAGGGAACAAAGTCACTCACAGAATATATGCACGCATTCAACAACTTGTCAAGATATGCTCCAAGTTTCGTGGATACTGAAGAGAAAAAGATTGAGAGTTTCAAGCGAGGGTTGGGTACCAAGTTAATGAAGACTATGGCAAATTCTCGATGTGCCACGTACAATGAGTTTATTAGTGATGCCTTGACCCAAGAAAACCACAACAACATGCATGCAGTTGCTAAAGGTCGCAAGAGGGCCTATGAGGCCGGTGCATCCGGATCTTTCCAATCAAAAGCGCCTATCACAGCTAGGCCACAATTCCGTCCACCTGCACCCAAGTTTAGGCCTCCACCACCAAAAGCTCAGAATAATAGGCCACAGAAACCATTTCGTAAGGCGTTCACTATTGCCTTACCAAAAGGAAATGGTAATCAGGACAGCTCTGTCGGATTCAGAAGTAATCAACCTTGTTTCAACTGCAACCAACTAGGTCATTGGTCCAAGGAGTGCCCCCACCCCAAGAGGAATGGCAACCCAAATCAAAACAATCAGAGGCAGGTGAATGCCAGGACACGTCAGGGACAAAGTGCATTATACCGCTGTGGAGGAAGTGCCCGCCGGGGAAGTTGTCACGGCTGGTATGTTTCTCGTCAACAAGCATCCCATAGTTGTTTTATTTGACTCGGGAGCTTCTCATTCATTTATGAGTCAAGCATTTGCATCTAGACATGATCAAGAAATTATAGAAGTAAGTAAAGGGGGTTTTAACATAAGTTCAGCAGGGGGTACTGTTACTACCAAAAAGATAGTCAAAATGTACTCATCTTGATACAAGGGAGAGAGTACACAACAGATTTGATAATATTGCCGGGGTTGTCGATAAGTGTAATCTTAGGCATGAATTGGATGAAGGATCATGGTGTTCTTATTGACACTAGCACCCGCACTATTATGTTGAGAGAACCCACGGGAGGGAATGCTTTTCTAGTCCCACTCTCCCGTGATTTCGAACCCCAACATTTAGCCTGTGCTATCCAAACCACCACCATATGTGATATCCCCGTGGTTTGTGAGTTTCCAGATGTATTTCCAGAGGAATTACCAGGTCTACCACCGGATAGGGACATGGAATTTAAGATCGAATTAGTGCCAAGTACCGCACCCATATCCAGAAGGCCCTATAGAATGCCACCCAATGAGTTAGCAGAACTCAAGGTTCAATTGCAAGATCTATTGGACAAAGGTCTTATCCAACCTAGCTCATCTCCGTGGGGATGTCTAGCACTATTTGTGAAAAAGAAGGATAAGTCACTGAGGATGTGTGTAGATTACAGACCACTCAATGCTGTGACCATCAAGAACAAATATCCATTGCCCTGCATCGACATCTTGTTCGATCAGCTAGCGAAGGCAAAGGTATTCTCCAAAATTGACTTGAGATCAGGGTATCATCAAATAAAGATCAGACCGGAGGATATACCAAAAACTGCTTTCTCTACTAGGTACGGCTTATACGAGTATTTGGTTATGTCTTTCGGACTAACAAATGCTCCAGCCTATTTCATGTACCTAATGAACTCGGTATTCATGCCCGAACTTGACAAGTTCATGGTCGTGTTTATCGATGACATATTGATTTATTCAGAAAATGAGTCAGATCATGAAGAACATTTGAGGATTGTCCTATCCAGATTGAGGGAGCATAAGCTATATGCCAAGTTTAGCAAATGTGAATTTTGGATGAGCAAAGTGCCTTTCTTAGGTCACATTTTATCGAGAGATGGAATCTCAGTAGACCCATCAAAAGTATAGGAGGTCATGGATTGGAAAGCCCCAACTTCGGTTCATGAAGTTAGGAGTTTTCTAGGGTTAGCAGGATACTATCGTCGGTTTATTCTAGATTTCTCAAAGATAGCTAAGCCTATGACCAGACTACTTCAAAAAGATGAGAAATACAAATGGACACCAGAATGTGAAACAGCTTTTCACACCCTCAGAACTTTGTTGACTACAGCGCCTATACTAGCACAACCAGACATTGAAAAGCCTTTTGATGTATTTTATGATGCGTCAGGAATAGGTTTGGGATGTGTGCTTATGCAAGAAGGGAGAGTAATTGCATATGCCTCTCGGCAATTGAGAAAACACGAAGTCAACTACCCTACACATGATTTGGAACTGGCAGCCGTTGTCCATGCACTAAAGATATGGAGACATTACTTGTTGGGCAATGTATGTCATATCTATACTGACCACAAAAGCCTCAAGTATATCTTTACCCAGCCAGAACTAAACATGAGACAACATAGATGGTTGGAATTGATTAAGGATTATAATTTGGAAGTGCATTACCATCCGGGTAAGGCTAATGTGGTAGCCAATGCACTTAGTCGAAAGTCCCATTGCAACACTATGGAAGCACTATTGGAAGATGGATTCAACTTGCTACATCCTGCTGTACTACACAATATCACGATCAGTTGTTCGCTTGAGAGCAGAATCATAGAGCTACAGCAGACAGATGTAGGGATAAGTCACATCAAGAGAAAAATGCAAGAGCAAGAAACCAAACATTTTAGATTGGACGAAAGAGGTGTATTATGGTTTGAGGACCGATTAGTGGTACCAAAAGACCGTGAGCTAAGGAGTCAAATTTTAGAAGAAGCTCACTCATCCAAATTGTCGTCTATCCATCCGGGTAGTAGTAAAATGTATCAAGATCTAAGAACCCGTTTTTGGTGGACTAAGATGAAGAAAGAGATCACAGCCTATGTTGCTAGGTGTGATAACTGCAGTAGAGTGAAAGCCGTCCATATGAAAACTGCTGGATTACTTCAGCCATTGCCTATTCCAGGATGGAAATGGGAGGAAATCAGCATGGACTTTATCACAGGCCTTCCAACAACGCCACAAGGTCACGATTCAATCTGGGTCATTGTTGATCGTCTCACCAAGTCAGCACACTTTATACCCATGAACACGCGGTATATAGTTGGGAAATACACTGAGATATATGTATCCCAGATCATGAGATTGCATGGAGTACCCAGGACCATAATCTCAGATAGAGGACCACCGTTCATAGCTCATTTCTGGTAACACTTACACCAAGCTTTGGGAACCAAGCTAATCAGAAGTTCAGCTTATCATCCGCAAACTTCAGGACAAATAGAGCGAGTGAACCAAATCCTAGAAGATTTACTTAGGGCTTGTGTTATATCTTCAAAAGGTTCATGGGAGAAATGGTTACCTTTAGCTAAATTCTCCTATAACAACAGTTATCAAGCGAGTATCAAAATGGCTCCATTTGAAGCCTTGTATGGCAGAAAGTGCAGAACTCCATTGAATTGGATTGAGCCCGGTGAAAGGAGATACTTTGGTATTGATTTTGTCAATGAAGCCGAAGAGCAAGTACGTATCATCCAACAACACATGAAGGCAGCTCAATCAAGACAGAAGAGTTATGCCGATAGGAGAAGAAGAGCACTGACTTTTGAAGTGGGTGACTATGTATACCTGAGAGTATCACCCATGAAAGGTGTGAAAAGATTTGGGATGAAAAAGAAACTTTCACCAAGATATGTAGGGCCATACCAAATTTTGGAACGAAAAGGAAATGTTGCGTATAAGCTACAACTACCACCAGAGATGAGTGCAATCTTTGATGTGTTCCATGTTTCTCAGCTAAAGAAATGTCTTCGAGTACCGGAAGAAGCGATTGCACCCACCAACGTGCAGCTTCAATCAGATTTGACCTATGAAGAAAAGCCAATTCGAGTATTAGAAGAGATGGAGAGAGTGACAAGGAGTAAGATTATTAAGTTCTATAAGGTGGTGTGGAACAATCATAGTGAACAAGATGCTACGTGGGAAAGAGAGGATTATCTGTAAGAAGTTTATCCTGCCTTTTTCCAAGAATGGTAGGTCTTGCAAATCTCGGGATGAGATTTTTATAAGGGGGAGGGGCTGTAACACCTCGGGTGTTAGCCTTGCATAACTTGACTTGCATAACATGAGCATGAGCATCAAGCATTCATAAATCATCAATTACAACTGAAACATTTGATCGAAACATATGAAACATTGCTTGTTATCTCGTGTTTCTTGGAACATATGCATATGATCTTGTACAAATAAATGCAAGTGGGTAATGCTAGTCACTAAAACACCTTAGCTACACTTAGGTTAACAAAAGGAACCTTGTTCATGAAGGCCACATCTCATGATCAAGCATTTAAGTGATATTTCATGTGTTGACCTGGATAGCTCTATGAGTGACCACTGCATAAAATGATAGGATGACCTTGGAAATTTCTTAAACATGCTTAGGATATCATCATGAACAACTTTGGTATTTAGGGCTAGGGCTAAATTGGTCATTTAGTCATGGTTTGAGTATGTATCATGTTTTCAAAGTGACATGTTTGACTAAAGTTGAACTAGGTGTTAGGGACCTTGCATGGAGGAGTTCACTAAAGCAATGTTGTAGTGTTTGACATAAGGAACAACTTTGATTTTTGGGCCTTTGACTGATTCAGCTCCTAACATGTGTGAATTTGGGTTTCAAAAATCAGTGAAATCACAATTTCTACACTTAGCAAATTTTTGCTAAGTCGTGAACACCGATAGCCTGACAAGCCAACTTTGAGCACGATTTTTCTCCTTAACCGTTGCGAATTAGGTCTTGATCGTTTAAGATGAATTACAGATGGTACTTAGAGCTACAACTTTGGTGTAGATTGTGTGCACTAATACTTCACGGATTAGAAGATCAAGCTCCACGAAAGTACGTCGTCAGGCACTGCATCGCGCGACTGAATCGACTGAATCGCAAACGTTCTGTGGCCAACACCGGCAGAACCCGCGTGCCGCGTGTCCCCGGCGACGGCCGCGCATCGCCAGCGCTCTGTCCGCACAGGCCACGATGTGCCTAGGCGCGCCTTCATCACCGCCAGCGCCCGCCCGAGCCACCCCGCGCCTCATTTCCCAATTTCTGCTCCGTCTTCCTCGCCGCAGCGACAGCCGAGCTCGGCCCGCACCTCCGCCGTCGCCGTAGCCAACGCCAACTCGCCCTCGCTGCTTCTCCACCCCGGCAACGCCTCCACTAGTGCCCCAGCGACCCACTGCCTCCTCCCGTGCTCGCTGACCGAGCTTGGTAAGCCCCAGCGCCGTGCAACGCCTCGTCAGAACTCTTCCGCCACACTCCATCACCGTGGTCCGGCTGACTCCGACCACCGCATGCCACGTTTGAGCGCGCAATAGGCCAACCATAGCTCATAGATGCTCATTCGAGCTTGTGTTTGTGTCACCGTAGCTTCCACCGGCGTTTCACCGTCGACCCGCACCTCCACCCCGCCATGGCCGCCGCCGTAGCCGCTAGCTCCGACGAGAAGGCCACCCACGTAGCTCAATCGATGCGCGAAGTCGAGTAGATCATCGTGTGATGATGTCACCACTGGCGAGTTCGCCGTCGGCGAGCTCTGGCCGCGCCCGCAGCGTACAGCGCCGCCACTCTGCTTCGGTGTCGATGACATGTGGGGTCCTCTGACCGACGGGTCCCACCGGTCAGCGACAGAAGTAGAGTAGGCTAGTTCAAAAATTTCTGATTCAAGTGTGATTTGTGATTTTTGTATCTTCAGTTTGGTAGCTCCTAAAATTTTGAAATAAATATGATTGTGTTGCTTAGGAAGTGTAGTATTTAAGAAAAATATGTTCTTGGTTTCAACAGTAGAAATTTCTGGAGATTTAAATAGGGATTTCAAATGTGCTTTTGAATGCATTCAAATTTGTTTATTTTATATCTAGAGTTCATGTGCTCCAAAAATTATGAAATTTTTGTGGTAAGCTAGTCTTAGCATATATGAGCTTGGGTAAAAATTTGAGGACCAGTGCATGTGTAGATCTATAGTTATAGATTTTTCTTTTATAAATAATTAATTCTTGCATGAATTTTTATAAATTAATTATGACTCCAAAATTCATGAAATTTATTGGGGGTAATAATAGTACCATATGGATGTTAAGAAAAATAAGAAATCTATTGCTTGACGCTTTTCAATATAGTTTTCTATTTATGCTATTTTAAGCCATTATGCCTTGTCATTTTTGTATAGGATGTTTTATTGAATAAAATGGCATGAAACTTTTACAGTAGTCTTTTGATAGCATTAGTAAAGCACTGTAATTTTCTTAGAATTTATGATGCACATTTGGTATAGGTTTATTATTTAACCTAGGTGTTCAAAGAAAATAATAAAGGCATTTAAATAAATAGTTTGGGCTTCACCATTATAATTTCTTAAATGTATTTGGTATGCTTAAACTGTTGGTAAGCTTTGTATGATAAGACTTTGAATACTTATATGAAGTAGAAGTATGGTTACTTTATAATGCAAATTGAAATAGTTTCCGGACTGATTCTAGAGTGTGATGAGTTGCATGTTGAAACTGATGTAGACTGTAAAAATGGTTAATAATAAAGTTGTAGAGAATTTGATAAGCTTTCCAGAAAGTCCAGGATCACTGTTTTTGGATTTGTAGAACTCCAGTTATGAGTGAAACAAGTAGCTACTGTTTATGGCATAGTCGATGTATTATAGAAGTAATTAAGTAATAATCGAGAAGAGATATGCACCTACTCAAACAACGTGATGCACTTGTTAACATATATGCATTTGTAATACTTATACCATACTCATGCATCTAGGATCGGAGGAAGAGATCACGTTGCTGGAATTCGAAGAAGCAGAGGAAGGGAACCCGCAGGAGGATCCGCAAGCCGTAGCTCCCGAAGGCATGGAGCAGAACCCTGAAGAGCTTCCAGAGTGCCCTGACCACCGTCCTACTTATTTTCTGCGAGGCAAGCCCCGGAGCATTTTAAGTCTCCCAGTAATTTACAACTGTTTACTTACGTATTTATGATTGATGCATTAGGTTATAAGAGTTGAATGAAACCACTTGATGCATGTACATTCCTTGTCCAGATATTTCACCTTTAACCGGTATAGGTCCAGGATCGAATATATATGCTTAGCCATGCTTAGACCGGTAGAAGTCGGGTGATGTCCTGTCACCTGCGAGATATAGGTGGATACCGGAGCACGGCTGGCTATATCTGCTATCGTGGAACAGAACCATGGGGTAAAAGTAAATTGAGACCGGACGGGAAGTCGATAGAGAAGCGACAAGACATGGAGGTCTTGGGTGTGGATTTATCCCCGTCTGTGTCGATTAAGGACCGTACCGTTGTTGGCGCTTCTGACAAGATTGAACACATGCCTCTCACTTAGCTGGCCGGATAACTCGTTCCGACCACGAAGTTGAGTAATTAAACTCAGGCCGGGAACCATTCTGTTGTGCGCTCCTTCCGGGGAACGATCAAACTGAGCCCAAGGGCAGGCTTGGCCTGAGCATCCTGGCATCTGGTGTTCCAGATTGTGCGGCGCGGTACGGACCCACGAAATGTGTACCTGAGTTGTACCAAAGGTGACCTAAGACTATCGTGGCTGATAGATCTAGGTTTGTGTTAGGAATAAATTCCCAGCTGGTAGAAATCGATTCGAATTGTCGTCTCTCCCGGATAGTGAGAAACTTGGCTAGTCCCAACATCGTAGCAACTATATTATGAAACATGATGGTTTAGATGAATATGGAATTACAATACCTGCTATGGTTACTATTGTATGATTCTAAATGAGATGCCACATGTTTGGCACAGGATAGTTGCTAATCTAGAAATGGATAGTTATAATTAACTTGATAAAGGAATCACAATTGTACAACGGGTAATTGCCTTTTACGCAAAATGTTGTCAAGTTCCGTCCACTTATATAGCCTTGCATAATCCTTGGAGTCATTTTATTTCTAGTTCATGACGGGTAAGTCTAGCTGAGTACCTTCTAGTACTCAGGGTTTATTTTCCCATTGTTGCAGATGGCACTGTGTATCATGGTTATTGCAAGAGTTGCTTCTATCCCGCCGTGGATGAGGAGTAAGCCTTGGGCAGGCTTCCTTAGTAATTCCTATCTTTGCTTTTGTGGATCGTGATCTGGCTTGGCACTGTATCAAACTACGTTGGAAAACTTTATCTTGAACTTATTTTCTTCCGCTTTGTTTATCAAACTTGGTTTGTAATAACTTTTATTCGTACTCTGATGATGAAAAGTATCTGTGAACTTTATGTAATATGTGGCATGTTTGTTGAATCCTGTATGATCTTGGTTGTTGTAAATCGTTTATCGAGACCCGTCGTGGTACTCGACGTACTACCGGGTTTATATGGGTTCAAGTATGACAGCGCGACCGCTTGCAAATTGCCATTGTACTTGTATTCTTATAAATTGGTCGGTTCTGCGACAGGAGGTGCTTCTGTCAATCTTATGCCATACACCACTTTACGTAAGCTTGGCAAGGGATCAGGAGATTTGCTTGAGACTGACATGATGCTTAGAGACTTCAGAGGAAATACATCCAAGACCCGGGGGGCAATAAACGTCGAACTAACAATCAGGAGTAAAACTCTGCTCACCATGTTCTTTGTCATTGATGGGAAAGGATCATACAGTTTACTCCTCGGTCATGATTGGATTCATGCGAATTGCTGCATACCATCGACCATGCATCAGTGTTTGATTCAATGGCATGGAGATGATGTCGAACTGGTTCGTGCTGATGAGTCCGTAAGCATCGCAACAGCTGATCCAGTCTTTTGGAAACTAGGAGATTTTGAGTGTTTCTCTGGCAAGACATGGGAAGGAGGCTTTATTAAAATCAGCAATAAAAGCCAACAGCCGATGCAAGCGATCGGCTCTGAGAGTTTATTTTAGTAAAAAAGGTTATGGCTTCATATCGGCCATTGGAATAAAGGAAAACAAGTATTAGTTATGAGGTTTAGGCCAATGTATGAATGCTAGATAAGGTGGCGAATTCAGGGTTAATGGATTTGAAGAAGTCATGTTTCACTTATCAGGATGTTCGACCTGGGTTGATTGCTCGTTCGACTTTTGATGTGAAAGTTTCTATGGTACGTTGTCCTGACACTCGGGCAACATTCGATAGCCGATTCATTCTCGGCTCTAATAGCCGGTACCAGAAGGGTATCGCCTCTAGTTCAAAAAATAAACATCTTCAAAGACAGTAATAGCCGATACGATATGTATCACCTATAGAGCAAAAAACAAAAAGAGCGAGAAACATTCATGGTCGCACATGAAGGCATTGCATTGAAACACAGTCATAAAAGAACAGGAGTCTTCATTCATTGATACAAACTAATCGAAGACCTTGTTCACCACATCCTGAGTGGATGTGATGTCTACTACGGCCTCCGCTGCCATGATGAATTCTTCAAGCAGGTCCTCGTGCTCCTTAGGGCCATCGCCCATTGGGAAACCTGTTTCCATGGCGTGAAGCTCGTACCCAGTTCAGACTTGTGCCATGGTCAGCAGCACCGCCACACCATGACGAACGCCATGGAGGGCGATCTCTCGAACACGGACCGGGACATCTTGGAGACAAGCGTCGATGGAGGAACCCTAAGCATTGACAGCGTCTATGGCCACATTCGTCGCCAGTTGGAGAGATTCCAACTATGCTGTTAGGGCTGACAATCATGAGAACAAGAAGACGGTCAAGATGAAGATAATGGGAGTTAGAGTAAGAAGCCTTCATGGGATTCATCTTACCCGCAACCATGGCGTCGAATTCGGCTAGCTACGCTCGGACGGCACTGGCCTCCTCCTCAGCTACGTGAAGGGTGTCCTAGGAAACCCTGAGGTGAATCTCTAGTTGGCCATTCTCCCAAGTCGCCTTAGAGTAACGGTTTTGAGCCATCCTCCACTCGTGAAGATAGCGCCGGGCATCGTCGCCATTGTAGGAATCAGAAGAATCCGACGACGAGGCCGGCACAGAAGATGCGGCGTTAGAGGGCCCGCCGGCCCTGGGAAGAGGACAGAGACTATCATTCACAACAAACCTATAGGTGGATTAGAACTATTCATCATCATGAACAAGAAATGTCAATCTCACCTCATGCGCCAGAGACGCTGATTCATTGGCGTATTCTCTTCTAGGATTTCCTCCACCACGCGCTTGGCTCGGTTATCTTCGCCGGCCATGAAGAATGATTGGATCTGCACTATAGGGTTTTGGCAGGCGGAGAAGAGCAAAGGAATAGTTGCGGATGGAGATGTGTTCGAGGCAAAAGACATCGGCTGGTATTTGAAGACATGAAGCGAAGGGATGGACGCCTCAGGATGCGCAAAAGGCAACCACAATTAATAGGAGGCGAAGCGCCACTTCACTAATGTCAATGGAAATACAGCACTGAGCAACTAAAAGGCAGGAAATCAAAAGGTTCTCTTAATAAAAGCCATGTTGTCAGACTTGGTTAAACCAAGGGCTTGGATTGACTATATCAAATTGGCTCTTTAGCCGAAGATGGAAGCATGAGTAAACAACAGAGAATATGATCGGTTCTACACAAGATCCGCGATGACATGCAGATCTCGAGTCTAGGGCACCATGGGTCGCTCTCAGTATTTCTAGTCAAATGACATCAGCTCCCGTAGGCTATTGACTTCTCCAGTTGATCTAGAAATGCTCTCAAAGACACTTATGACGACCAAAAAGTGAGACAGCCGGTATGGCCGCCTAATCAGGGGAAACCTTATCGGCTCAGGCATTGCGCGCCTGATACATTTTGGAAATGCTGGGAGGAGGAAAAGGATTCAACAGATCAATAGGGAATATTTGAAGGAATATTACCCTAATGTTTGGATTAATACTCAACGACCAATTCGCTCGGCTGACAGCTCTAATGGCCGATACCAGAAAAGTATCGCTGTTGGTGCAAAAATAGATTCAGAAGAGTAAAAGCCGGTACAATGCTTATCATCCATGGGGGAAGAGCAAGCATAAACCAAAGTAATGCGCATGGTGCCAAGACATAAAAATTATCTGCTAAAATATCACCTATTACAAACTACGGGCCGAGGAAAACCTTGCCTACTATGTCATCGGCCAAGGTATTAAAAGCTACAGAATTGGCGACACTCATGAAATCTGTAACACCCCAGGTGTTTATCACCAGTTAAGCAATGGGTTTGAGCTCAAACATGACATGTCAAGTGGTAATCAAGGTGTCAAGATCAAATCTACATGATGGAGCTCCAACTTAAACTTGGGCCACGCACAATTGCTTACATATGGACCCTTGTTAAGATTATGCAAGAGTAATTCTAAACATGCTTCTTCCATGTACATTACATCCACATGCATCCATCTAGACCCATGGAAAAGTTTCATGAAGTTTGGAATTAAAAAGTCACATGAAATGATAAGTCATATCTGTGCATGAATTGCTTTATCAAGTGGATGGAAACCTATGAAGTCAACCAAACCTTGGTACCTTGCTCAAACAACTCTACTTGCACTCATGAACAAAAGCTATGAAGGGTTCATGTTGACCAGGTGGCCAGAAAATACTCCAATAGATTAAAAAGGGTGATTTAAGCTTTATAGTGATGCTACTTTGATTTGGTTTGAACTGCAGCTTAGAGTGTTTGCATGGCAGTGGAACCTAAATAAAAGTTGGAGTCCATGTTATGTACAACAAACTTTATGTTTGGAGCAAGAGCTAGATCAACTTGGGACTAAGTCAAACAGAGGCTCGAAAATTGAATCAGCGGCTGTTTTCAGACTTAGAATTTTTCTAAGTCTGGAATTCATCATCGTCGCCATTGGCATCCCGTGTTCTCTGAAATTCGTTAAGCAACTTGAGTTGGTCCAAAAATAAAAGCTGAAGGTAATATATTGGATAAGAGCATACAAAAGGTTGCACTAAGTTTGACTCCGTTTTGGTCCTCAATTTTGCGTTTACTTAACCGCTATCAAGGCACTGACACTGTCATTTTGGGGCTTAATTAGCCACTAACCTACAGCCCTAATGGCCAGTTACCCTTAATGAAAGTTGGAGAGTACCTAGAGAGCAACAACTTTGGTACAGGCACCCAGGTCTGAATCCATGTGGATTATGCGAAAAATGGACTCCAAGTCGGGCACAGCGACGCACGCCACGTATTCGAGTTTATGTCCGCGTGGCCACCATGCACCGAGAGCGCCCCCACCATTCCTGAGCTTCGCTGCCACGTGCATCCATGCCCCTGCCTCCCTATCGCGTCCCTACGCCCTCCAAGGTGGATGCCGAGCTCCCTCTGGCTCACTCGTTCGCCCTCCCATCGCCCCTCTCGCTCGCCCTTGCCTCTTCTTACTCGCACAGAGCGCCGGCGGTTGCCATGCCTGCCTTGCCAGCGAGCGAAGCTTCCACGCCGCCGTTCCTGCTTCTTACTGCGTCTTCCTTGCCCGACCAACCATCTGGCTCCCTTGCTTCGCACGCGTGCTCGTTCGGTCCAGCGCTGCCGGGGACCGCTCGTTGCCACGGGCAGCCATGGGTGCAGCCCCTCCCTGCGTGTGTGGTCGGGCACAGCAGGCCCTAGCCGGCCGAGTCTGGGCCAGGGCGTGGCCAGGGTGCGGCCACGACCGAGCTGGGCGCCCCCCCTTGCTGCGGTGCCTTTTCCCAACCGGCCGATGCAGCCGCGGGCCAGTTCCGACGCCGCAGCGCCCCTCTGTCTCTCGTGTGTTCAGTTTGAAGAAGAAGGAGCGCCACGCAAATAGGAGCTTTTCCAGGGGGTTATGTGAAGAGTCAGTGACTCATGTGAATAGTGTCGTAAGGACTGGTTTGTAATTATTTTGCAGGAACTTTGGAAATTCATAGTAAATCGTAGAAAATTCGTAAAATAGTAAGTGTGGACTTTTTGGAATCCTTGTGAAATTCTCTATGCACTAGATCTATAATATTACATGTTTTACTTTAAAGTTTTAGCTGTAAAAATAGATTTATGCCTCTAGGTTTTTAATTCTAGTTGTATTTGTCTTTTTCATAACTGTAGATCTAGGGCTCCAAATGAAGTGAAATTTTTGTGGCATGCTACTCATGTGATGTTTGATGTGTGGTAAAAATTTCAGGAGTATTCGATGAAGTATGGGTGAGTTATTGGTTTATCTTGCTCTCACATGATTTCTTGCTTTAGCAACTTGTCTTTTTCATAGAGGTTGCTATACATATTCAAATGGAGTGAAATTTGTAAAGTAGACTATTGAGAGGATATGTGAGCCACTGTAATTTTTGTAGAATCTATTGTATACTTTTAGTATATGTTCATTAAGTCACCTTGTTATCTAAAATAAATTAAGAAATGCATTAAAAGAATTTATTTGGTCATGGACACTAGGTTTTCTGGTGTTCTTTAGTCATGTGTGACATGTTGGTAAAGTTGGTTTTGTCTAATTATGTGTTTGCAACATAAGTTAATATTTAATTTCTTGCAAATGTGGTTTATGGACAGATCTGGGAGCTTAGCAAAGTTCTTCATGATAATGTGCTTTGTTGTGAAACTTGTTTATACAAAAGTTGTATATAATTCATGTATCTAGATACTGTTAAAATTTGGTGTCATTTGGCCAAGTAGTTTAAGAGTTACGACTGTTTAAAGTTAGAGTTCAGGATTTGTTGCTCTCTGTTTTGTATGAACCAGTTTCTGTAAAGGTATAATTTCGACCTACTTAACTTGGGAATCATGCTGTGATGGTTATATATGAAATGTAGAGAATTTCATAAGCTTTCCAAAATGTCTTCTTGCAAGTCATTTGGATTTGTGTAACTACAGTTATGCTTCTCTGAAGTTGCAATCCGTTTTATGTCCATGTCTGGACAGGTCTGAAACATCTACATGTTTGACCTGTTTAACTTTGTAATTAGCTTTTTATGTAAACATCAATCTTGTAGACAATTTCTATGGATTTTCATAAAGTCTTAGATCATCCTTGTGGGATGTTTGTAGCTTAAGTTATGTTTGAAACAAGTGACTGTTTGCTGCTGTCCAAATCTGCTTGTATCTAGAATTGTTTGCTTCTACTTGCTCTTGTTTGTATGATTGCAAATGGTTATCTTGGACACCTAGAGTTAAGGTAGCAAGCCTAAAATGTTTTGCTAAATTGTGAAGTACTTGATCATGTATAGCTAGCTGGTTGTATGACATGCTTATGTGTGTATAGTGTAACATATGCTTGTTTAGTATGCTTGTTGCATTCCTTCATGTGTATTCTTTATGTTCATGCATCTGCATCTATGCATCTCATCCTAGGTACGCTAGGTACAGCACGTGGACGTGGAGCGCATGATGTGGAGACAGACGATGGTGTAACGGTGCGCTGTCCAGAAGATGGAAGAACCCCTGAATGCAAGTGCTAGGACTTGAGATGTCACCAGGACGGTGCAAGCTAACTGAACTGACTTGTGTCGGATCCCAGGCAAGCCCCGGAGCATATTAAGTCTCCTAATTTCCGAAATGCAGTTACAATATTATTATTACATATATTGTTGCATTAAGTTTAGGTGTTGGATGCAAACACTTGCTGCATTGGTTACCCAATTCCTTGTCCAGATATTGTTAACCTGAATCCTATGTAGCTCAGGCTCGTGTAGTGCTTAGCCCTGCTTAAACACGGTAGAAGTCAGGTGATTTCCTGTCACCTGTGAGATATAGGAAGATACATGTAGCACGGTTGGCTATATTTGCTATCGTGGAAAAGAACCAGTCTTAATTTGAAATGAAGACCAGACGGAGGCTTGCCGGTTTGCAGTGACTCTGTCCGTGTCGCTTAAGGACTGATTCTTGGAGCCTTTCCTGTTCATGTTGAACGCATGCCTCTCTCTTAGTTGGCCGGGTCTGGAGACCGACCACGAAGCCGAGTAGCTCACCTCAGGCCGGGAGTCGATAAGTATAAAGTGCGCCTTGGAAGGGAGCCGTAGGCGTGAGTCCAAGGGCAGGTGATTTAAAAGTCCTAGTCGTCCTGGCAGAAGGGTATTCCCTGAGAGTGCTGGCGCTGATCGAACCCGCGAATTTGGTTCCTGAGTTGTCCCAAAGGTGACCCACGGCTACCCTTGCAAAGTATGCCAGGGTGAGAGTTAGGAATACCCCCTCAGCTAAGTTGTAATTCGATTCGAGTCGCCGTCTCTCCCGGTTAGTGAGAACTTAACGGGCTTATCTCCAATGTAGATACACTAAATAACTTAATGGTTCGGAAATGATGATATGACGATGACAGCCTTATTATACCTGCTATGGTTAATATTGTTTGCTCCTAATAAGTGAGTGCTCTAGTACAGGTGCTAATCTAGTGGACAGGTAAATGATGATAAGCTTGATGCTAAGTTTAAATTGGTTACTATAATCATAAGCTCTTTTATGCAACTGTGTCAAGCTAGCCCACCTGAAAGGCCTTGCATGACCCTTGGTGTCCTTTATTTCTGGTTTTGACGGGTAAGTCTAGCTGAGTACCTTCTCGTACTCAGGGTTTATCCCACCATGTTGCAGGTGAAGTTCTTGGCCTGTTGAAGATGGTGGCTAACCGCCGATGGGCTCGGTGATTCTATAGTTACTTCTCATCTATATGCTTTTGTCGGATGATGTCATTTATGCTAGCAAGGTATTTGGAACATATATTAATGTAATCTTTTGAAAGCTATGTTGTTTTCACTAATCGGTTTTGAAACCCAAACTTGTACTATTATTTGTGAATCCATTTATAATATTATTTTCCGCTGCAACCCTGCGTATGTGATGTGTATTTGCTTAATCACGCGATCTTGGTTGTGATGTTAATTTACCGAGGTCTTTCGGGACACTCGGCGGACTACCGGGTTTATATGAGTGAAAGTATGTATGTGTCAACGTGTTAGCGGGGACAGCCATACTTGATCTTGTATAAATTGGGCGGTTCTGTTACAAAATCCTCAACCAAGCACTCCTGCTCCCTAGGGTATGCTGCGTCTGGAAATCCATGGGGAAGAAGCTGAAGATTTTGGCCCAAACAGGCTTGGGTGGTAGCCAATGCCATGGCGGCTCCATGACGAACTCCATGAAGGGTGACCTCCCTAACATGATTCAGGATGTCATGCAAGCGAACCACCGGAACGGCGCCCCTGGCATTAACAAATCCTGCCGCATGATCCGTAGCTGATCGAAGACTCTCTAGTTGGGCGGATAGATCTAAAAGATTCAAAGGGGAGATGATCAGAGCCTTGAAGATGAAACTAAAAGAGAGAGGAGGATATGACATGTATCGTACCCATAATCCTGGCCTCAGCCTTGGTCAACCTATCCTCCACTGAATTGACCCTGGGAGGTGATCGACATCAAGCCATGGCCAGGGCCAATTCTGCGAGGGAGAGGCATTCAGTGAGGCTCTAGCCATGCTGATTGATGGAGGCAAGCATATCGTCGTCGTCAAACTGCCTCCTCTGACGACAAAGGAACTAGCGATGAGCGGTCGACAAAGAGGGCCCCAAAGGCCAAACGGAATCGACCCTATTCCCTAAGGCAGTGAGGGCATCACGAGATGCACCCTCTTGATGATGGATGCATTGGTATGATGATACAGATCCATCGAGACCCTCCACAGCATGCATCTTGCTGGTCTCCATAATCTCAAACCTACGGAAGAGCAGGAACTGTATAAGGATGAAGAAGGTTTGAGGCAAAGTGGGTTGTTGTTATATCCACAACCATAGCCTGTATATATAGCCCTGGGACACGGAAAGATAGATTTCGCCAAAGATGTGAATCGGAAACGGAGGCGAAACGGCACTCTAGGAATTCAGGGGACGGATAACAAAGAGATGATGGACTCAAATTTATTACTTCCCCAAATTACAAAATATCATGGGGTGGATACATTGACCAGGGATTAACTCACCAGAACTTCTTTGGATTGAAGGGAGTCCGAATTTCCACAGGGCCAAAATTCATTGTGAACCAAGTCACATCGGCCCATCAATAAAGTTATATCCGAGAGAAAGAAAGGTCGCCCGCCTAACATATGCTCAACAGATTTCTCAATAAATTGAGGAACTATGGGAAAAAGCCTAAGGCTTTCCCGATGGGCGTTTGAAGGAATAACAAGGGAAAGGTGATCAAACATTCTAGCCCTCGCAAACGCTAGAACATCTTCGTGAGCATGAAGAAAAGACTTAGGTGATATCACAAGGATTCTTCTAAATGCAATGACTGGTCTTCTTGCTCAACGAGACGCTAGGATAAATGACGCAATCACCCTATGCACAAGAATTCTTCTAGCCGCTCAAGATCTTCATAACAAGAGGGCAGACCATGGAGGGTCTGGCGAAACTGGAGGCACTCGAGAGAGTAGATAGAAACAGAGCGTGGCTGAATTGTTGAGTTGCTCTCGCCAGAGTCAGATGGATGTTTTATAACCGACCTAGGAAGGTAAATCCAAAGGCCCGTGAGGCTCCATAAAAGTTTTTGAAGTGTGGGATCATGAGCTGACATAGGTGGCGACAGACAGTAGACCCCTGATCAAAGATTCTTTACCCGTGACGGCGGGCCTACTGGAAACACAGGCATGGTAATTTTGGAATAAATTTCTTTTATCCCAAAATTGGGGGGCATGTGTTTACACCGAAATTTGGAAAGAAGGTCGTGGTGATTCAAGCTCCCAAGATCATGTCATCAAGAAATCAATTACATGCAGATCAGAACTAGCCGATTCGGATGCAAGAATTATAATCAGCTTTCTTCAGATAGCGCCATCAGATAAGGACAAAGGCTACAATCAGCGCCAGGATGGAATGTGATGGACTCTCAAAAAAGGGAAAGATTAGAGTCCAAGTTATCTTAAATTAGGAATGTTTTCATTATACCAAAGATTGTATTGAGTCGTACTCGAGTAAGGTTCGTTTTAGGCTCTGGGTATAAATACCAAACCCCGGCTATTGTAAGGAACAACCAATCAATCAAATACAAGTCAATTACTTTTTTTTGGCTCCGGCCACCCCTTAGGAGTAGGAGTAGAGTAGATCTCGGCATGTACGGCTGCATCGATCCGGTCGACCTCCACTGCTTGTTGTAAGTACCGTCATGGTTTATACCTCTGTTCATATGGCTGCATCGATCCGGTCGACCCCCACTGCGGCTCTGGTATAAGCTAGTTATCGACTCTTGTCTAATTCAAGTATGGCCTATGTGATTCTACCTCACACCCCACTGCTTAAATTAGATCAAGGTCAACTTATCGGCTCAACCTTAGTATGGCAGTCTTTGGTAGATTCATTAAGTTACTAATATATTGCTTATTGCTTTCATTGTTTATCTAATTACATCAATATCACTCTACCCGATTGAGATTGATCTGGATCGGCCTTATATCTTGTTTAACTCATCGTTTGCTAATCTAGAACTGATCTAATCTGCATTTTAAGCAATGAGTTATGTTTTTATCGGTTGTTTTGCGTCAATCTTAATCGTGCATAGCGTGCGGTTAAGGCATGTTCGATCTTGAGTAGATCTATCGGATAGCGAGAACCGTTTCATGGCCCGTCATCATGGCCTGTGGGATTCTGCCTCTCACCCCACTGTTGGCACCGTGGAGTGGGGATCATTGGTTGATAGACCCGTTCCTGAGAAGACACGACCTTAACTGTGCGCTATGCCTGAATCGGCTGTTTAGCCGATATCGAATGCTTTCACGAACAGTTCACATCACAATATCGTTGAAGTAGGGATAAGTTGAAAGATGTGTTAGCCCCATGATCTTATTGTTGTATTACGGCCTGCATGATTCTACCTCATGCCCCACTGATATTAGTAATGAGTTAGGGTCGTCGAGTCTATTGTTGTTTCTATGGCCTGCATGATTCTGCCTCATGCCCCACTAGTCATGGTGATAGATGAGATCTAACATGTTCATTAGATTTATCATTATTAAACGATTAAGTGATGTTGAATTGTTTCTTTATATAAGAAGGAGTTCGGTTACTCGTAATCATTGGCTCAGCATGGACCGATAATCGTTGATATCTTATTGCCATTGATTAATATTCGTTTAAATGATGTTTATCCTGAATGCTAACCAATTCTCTTCACACAACCCCATGAGCTCTAACTGACTTATTCTCATGAATATACTAGAATCGGCTATTTAGCCGATTTCCTCTCATATCGGCTCTCACAGCCATACATTCAGAACTATCTGGCAACACCGGCAAGTTCCGCCCTTAATTACTAATGAACTTTCTCTCCTTGTCAATTGCAGGGTCAAATTGACTGGCACGCCTCAGGAGGATTGCGTAGAATCGACCACCCCTGCGCTGAAGCTAGGCGGATCTGCTCCATCGAGCGGACCCTTCTGGCTTGCTGCGTGTGTCCTCGGCACGAGATGAAATTCTATGTCGACAACGCTGGACGATGGGTGGTAGAGGTCCCAGCAATCCTCTAGAGCCTGAGAACGACCCCAAACTGATCCACAGGGTTCACACCTTTCTTCCTGGCTTATGGAGCTGAGGCAGTGCTGCCCTCCAACCTCGACCACGGTGCCCCAAGAGTGAAGGCTTTCGACCGCGACTGAGCCACGGAGGCTCAGCAAGACGCAGTCGACCTACTCAAGGAAGCCCGCGAGATGACCGTCATCCGCTCCGCTCGCTATCAGCAAACTCTCCGCAGGTACCACGAAAGAAAGATCAGGGGGAGAATCCTCGAAGTCGGCGACCTCGTACTCTAGAGGACCCAATCAATAAAGATAAAACACAAACTCTCTCCACCATGGGAAGGACCCTATACGGTGACCGAAGTAATCTGACTGGGCACCTATCGACTGGAAGACGACAATGGCAACGCTCTCACCAACACTTGAAACATTGAACAGCTACGTCATTTTTCCCCTAAAATTTGGTCTTACCGCTTTTTTAGTCAACACTTGCTCCTATAAAGCACCTCGTCCCGAACAGTTTAAGCCCAGGTCACTCGGGGGCTACATAAGGGTATAATACCGAATATTACCTCTCTTTTTATTGTCACGTGGTAAACAAATTTGTCCCCAAATGGAAGCGCATTCCTTTTCCTTGGTTGTCCTATGTAACTTTGTTCTCACTCCTAACCGAATGCACCTTGCCATGACCTACGGTTACGAGCAGCCGAGCCCCGCGTGCCTAGCCCAGGTTCTTAAAAAAACTGCAGCCTACGAAACTAACGGGTAGGTGCAAAAAAGAAAGGACAAAAACGATAGCTACGCCAGGATAAAAAAGGAACGGATAGTGATTCTATCACAAAGAACAAGACCGATGTATTCATTGATACAAAAACTGTTCACACAGGGGCTCACCCACGAACTTAACTATTACATTTTTTGCTAAAAAACTACTTCCATTCCAAATACTACTATGACCACTGCCCGGTTCCACTCTCGACTTCGGCGAGCACAATAGGTACCTCAAGGGACCCACCCGGTTCCATTCCCTCGACTTCGGCGAGCACAATGGGTACCTCAAAGGCTCCGCACCCATAGATGCTCAGCAGAAGAGCATGGGGCTTCGGACCTTCTCATGCAGTTGAGGCAGCTCTTGGGTAGGGACGCCATCACCAAAGTATGGCCACCATGTCTGGAAGAGATCTCATCAAAACTTTATAAACCGGCCAACCTGAGCAGCTACAGGCGTGGAACCCTCCATCAGCACGACCCTAGGCAACTTCCCCTCCGCATACGGCTCCATCCTGAAGAAGGCCTCATAGACGAATCCAGCACGCCACCCCCTTCGATGAAAGCCGCCCCTTCTCAGGCAACAACGGCCAGCACTGCCCTGGGTAGCCTCTAGCTCGACATCACGCTCCGGATTCACGAAAGGATCTATAAGTCCAACCCCTCGCTTACCATCTCTCTCACTTAGGAACCACCATGGCATACAGGCACTCTCGGTGAGGAGGAAGAAGGAGGAGAGACAATAGTTGGTGAATCGGCAAAGGACTACGACAGAGAGCCCTCTCCCTCCCCCTATTTAAGGAAGAAACGCGGTAGCCGAAGAGGGGCAAAAAGATCAGAGCGAAAAACTTTCTCCCTTCCCCCATTTAATGTGGACGGGAAACAATGGGACGCACCCTGACCGATGGGACGCACGCTGGCCGACAGAACGACGCTGGGCCAGACGGAACGCCGCCTAGTGAGACGAAACGTGGCCTAGGTATGGCCCACCACTATCACAATACCAACACAAAAACTGAAACATCACCACACGCAGGCAGCTCTCCGCATCCCTAGGCGGGACTTGGAAAAACCTAAAACGGGATCTCCACCGGGAGAAACCATCGGGCTTCCTAAGTCGATCGAACGACTCAGAAAGACACACCGAGACACAGGTAGGAAGCAAAGGGACGCCCCATATAGGCCATGCCAACTCTGTCACGAACGACGAGCACGGGTCCTTATCGGACGTTTCCGACTGAAGCTCTCCAAACCCCGTCACTCAAGTCATCAAGGTAAAAACTACCAACCCCCTCTATTTCTTTATAAATCATTTCATACATCCATACGCGCATTCATTCCATATGCTCATGCCTCCCAGATGATTCGGGCCCTGAACCGCCCGGGGGCTCGGGAACTAAGCATCGCACGTGCATCGAAATGCATCACAACGCTCCGTGTTGCGTCACGAAGCGGCGGTTGCCTCATTCGATATGAGCAACCAACAGAGCCAGGGGAGAAAAACATAGATGAGCCCCATGCAGCCCTCGCCCAGTCTGGCAAGACCGGGTCATCTCAACCTTCTCGTTCGATCCTGAACCTCTCGCCAAGCCCATAGAATCTCCATCGAGGGGAGGTCGTTAGGCCACCCGAGTCGGTCTCCAGAATGACCCAGGCATCTGTCGGGTTGCAGGTAAAGGAGTAGTGGAATGTCACAAGTGGGCTATGCTAACCCCATCACGAACGATGGACCCAGATTCTACTCGATCATACCCGTTAGTGAACTCACCGAGTGCGTTACTCGAGCTCGAGCGATCGGGACAAGCGACAAAACTTAGGCCCTCTGATTGTGAGGAACCAAGGATGGGGTAATGCACACAACTCACACCGACCCCTACTAAGGCCCAATAAGGCTCGGGGGCTCAAGACACAAAAAGCCTGGGTTTGCGACCCCGATCTCGTCCCATCCGGCTACACTTCCAACTGTGCTCCAAAAACAAACCTAGGTCTGCGACCCCGATCTCGCCCCATCTGGCTACACTTCTGACTGTGCTCCAAACACCTGGGTCTACGACCCCAATCTCACCCCATCCAGCTACACTTCCGACTGTGCTCCAAAAACAAACCTGGCTCTGTGACCCCAATCTCGCCCCATCAGAATCTACGAGCTTCAGCTCGCCCGATCCCAAACTTACTCAACTAACTGCCTCACCCGATCCCGCGGTGTGCATCGACGCCAGGATCCACAAACTCCATCTCACCCAAATCTCTAAAACGACTAAACACCATGGCTGCGCAACGACGCCCTAGTTGACAACTCTGTCTCAACTAAAAACACGCACACACGGCCGCTAACAAACACCCCCCAGATGGTTCTGCCCGAACCGTCCGGGGGCTCGGGGGCTACACCCGTCGACAAAACAGAAACCTCCCCCACTGACAACATAGAGAACCCCCCAGATGGTTCTGCCCAAACCGCCTGGGGGCTACACCCGCGGGTGCGCTCGCGCGCACCCGCCATCAAGATAAAAATCCCCCGGACGATTCTGCCCGAATCACCCGGGGGCTCAGGGGCTCCTGTCGGGTTCATAAACCCGGGGTCCCTCGAGGACCAACTTCCACGCCAAGGCTCGGCCCAAGCGGACAGCACGCAACTCACGGGCCGGCCCAAGAGTCTAAAACAACAGGCCGAAAGGGCGGTCCAGTCACCGACTGGAAGGTCTGGCCAAAGAGGAACAACGCTCGCTCGTTGACTACTTCGACCCACCTCTCCGACCGGAGCTCTCACTTCGGACTCCAGCCGCCTCTCCGATCGGAAGGCCTAGCCCAAGCACTACTTCTGACCTCCGACCCCGTGTCTTCGACCAGGGTTCACAGAAACCCTGCTCACTGCTCTTCTCCGACCTGCGCAATCAGAGTCGAATGGAGCCATCCGGCCGGGGACGCCCGCTCGGAAAGTACTAGGGGACAAACGGAGAAAAGCAAGGCAAGGCTCAAAAGTCAAAACCACTGTACGAGGGACCATACCCTGCACGAAACTACTCCGTAACCGCCCTAACACAAACAATATTGTATGCGCCGATATTTCCCTCTACAGTGTTGTGGGTGCCATTGACTCCCATACGGTAAGGCCCCCCACATGTCTCTAGGCATCAACAGTGTTGTGGGCGCCGAGATTTACTGTAGCGAGCGCACATGGTGAAACTCCTCACATGTCTCTAGGCATCAACAGTATATGCAGGTACCGACATCTGCCATACCCAAACAAGACGATGGACCTCCCATGTGCATCTGACATTCAACAGTATTGTAGGCGCCTACCATCATCCTACACCCATCGGCGTGGGCAACAAGGCTTAGAAGCATTCGTACTCTCTCCCTCTCACTTGTAAGGCCATCCCCTTCATCTATAAAAGGGGATGCACTCTCTCCCAATAGACCAAGCTAACCCAAGTTGATTCAAGCTCAGTCCCTTCAGATTCATTAGATCGATCAAGTTCACTAGCTCATAACCACAGAACCGCCAGGTTTGGACCTCATGCACTCGCTTGAACACTTAGCTCATAGCGGAGCTCCTGTCGCTCTCGGCCCTTCCGACCGGAGCCGACCGGACCTCTCGTACACCCCATATTTCTCCTTCTCGTTTGTAACCCCACTGCAGACTTCGAGCACCTGAGCTCAGGAATAAAGTCACCGAACGACTCAAACTGGACGTAGGGCACATTGCCTGAACCAGTATAAACCCTGTGTCATTGAGTGCTAGGCCACCTCCGATCACAACGTATGGCAAAACTACAAATATTCACTAGTTGGTCATTTTCTGTACCGACAATTTTGAAACCTGGGTTCTTCATCTTCACATACTTTCTGATACATCTTGTATACTTGTTGATCCTGAGATGTTACAGGTCTTATATCATGTTAGATTACACACATGCAAGTTCATAGATTATGTCATGGCAAAGTTGAAACAGAAGCTCAGAGTTTGACTGATACATCTGACATAAAAGACTGCCAAATTGGCCTTGACACTGAACGAAAGTTGTAGAGTATTGCAGCTTATTAATTTCCAAAGGAAATGCATTGCAACTCTTCAAAGTATGTAGTTAAAGCAACAACATATAGAAGAGTTCAGTGGTTTAGATGGAAGAAATGTTTGACAGCACAAGTGCATACCAGATAACCAAGGTTCCCAACGAAGCTACATTACCAAAATCAAATTCAGTTGGAATCTAAGGAATGGGAAAGTAGCATTGCTACTTATTGGAGAATGGAGAGATAAATCAGAGCAGCTTATGGATGAATATCTTTGTATCCATCAGATCGAATGAATTAGACATATATGATTTTGAATAAAATAGGGAAAGATCACTCACGATTGAAATTGCAAGTGAACCAAAGATGGTATTGCTTATTTTTATGAGTCATAGCTTGTCATAACAATTACATGGATTTCCTCAGAAAAAGTTACAATGATGTAATGAACAGCTCATCAAGTTAAAAAAAATGTGGAATGAACTCGCTCAATGTATTCCTGGATAAGTACCTCTATGGGCAAGGACAAAAGCTGTAAAATTAAAAACTTGTTTCCAAGTTGGCCTTTTAGGTTTAGTCTGTTTATACAGTAAAACTATAAAGAATTATCTGACAGCTTCAATTAATCTAATTGGAGAGATCTAATCAGATCTATCTCATAGGGTCAAGATGGGGGTGGTTGCTCCATGGAGCGAACCGCAACTGAACCAGAGATCCATTTGATTAGCGCAGGAGCACCGGATGCTCCTTTTTATTAGTTGCTGCACCAATGGGGCCCCGATGGGTATTACGGATGGCTCCACATTAGATAACTCGATTCAGTCCCGTGGCAAGCATCGATGGACCTGCTCTCGGTAGCGATGGAGGTGCCGTACTGCATTACCAGGGCACGGCACACGTGTTCGTAGTTCGTACCTGTGCCCCGTATCGCTGGAACCGATGAAGGCAGATCGATTCCTTCCCGACTGGCACGACGGACGGACGCCATTGCTAGCAGCAGCACGTGGTGCACTTGACAAAGGTAGCGCCGGCCGGGCGTGATGCAGAACGGCAGAGAGTGGGCCACGGCCGGCCGCGTTCCCCCGCACGGACCTGCCCATGACGGCCGGGCCACCAGCGCAGCGCAGCGGCGGCAGTCGGAAGTCGGCACCGGCAGGCAGCGAGCCAGCGACGAAAGGCCCGCCTGAAGCGCAAGAGCAGCTTGGGTGTCCCCATGGTACCGAAGGGGCCGTGGTGGCGGCGGTGACGTGCCGACGTCAGGTGGAAGGGTTCGACCCATTCGATCCGTTGGTTCGGATGGTTCTTATCCATTGCTCCTCTGCCATGTCATGGATTGCATTAGGGGCCCATTTGATTCTATTTTTTAGGCCGGTTCGATGATCCTCTGGATCGACCCGCTCCACCCCCATTGTTATCATAGGGAGTGGGGTTGAAACCAACAATGATATAAAAGTCTATAACTAATCAAATGAAATTTAGAAATACCCTTCTGAACTTATGACGTCACTTCCACCAAATTGCGAAATTCTAAAAGGATGTATCCACTTAAATAATGACATCACACATCAGGAGAACAAGAGTCACTTAAATGATCTCATTTGCAACTGATTTAACCTTCCAATTTCTGGTGGTATGGGTGCTGGGCACAATAGTGCCTCTAAACCATAGATCAGGGGTAGGCTTTTCTCTTAGATGTGAAAATTATTGATGTACCTTGGTCTAGGTCACCATTCGGTCCATGGCGCCACAGCGGCTTGGACGACGGTGACACGGTAGCTCGGTGCAGTGGTTCCAGCGTAGTGGAGTCGAGGTCCAGTGGCGACGGCGGAGTCGGTGGGGCTTCCCGTCGCTTGTAGCACTTACTGTAGATCGGATTAGGTTTTCTGTTGGTGGATCACGGCAACTCAGACCAACCTCGTCGTTCGAGCCGTGATCCCCACATCTCTTTTATATGTGCTGTGCGACCGGGAAATGCTATTCTATATTAAAAAACTAAATTACTAATGCAAAAAAACTCTGGATGGCTATAAACTATTAAGCAATTCACAAAGAACGAAGATAACTTGAAGGGGAAATCTTATTTCAGAATATGCATTTGATATTTTTTAAAAACAGTAGCAAACGAAATATCTATTAGAAGTTTAGAACATAGGCTATGAGAAGGTTCCGCTTGCCTGTAGCGTTGCTAAAGGAGCAGAAGGTCAAATTTGTATTGCAAAATAGATCACTTGGACAGTGATGGCAGAATCTCAGTCCAAGGTGACTTTTGAGTATACAAAAGCTGGTAATGTTTGTCCGTGAAGCTTAGGACACAGAGATCAATCACATTAGGCATGACAATATCTCTAATTAAGACTAAAAAGACTTAGGAAGAGTTTTGCTATTATCTAGTATCCTTCCAGCATTGCTGAGTTTCACATAATTGTCGGTTCAAAACCTGCTATACTTTGTCATCACTAAATGTATCTGCACAGAATCAATAGTGTTTGCTTGTGGAATTGCCAAATAGATATGATATATAGAAAATGCTCATGCTTCTAAATAGCGTGTTCCACTGGTTGGGGAGGAAGCATCATGGTCCGCATTTCCACAGCTCCGTCAAACTGGGAGAATGGCGCGCTACGGCTTTCATATCAGCAATGTTTTCTCTAAAAATAGGCTGCCAAGTATCATAAAATCCTGGAGTTCAGGTTGCTGTACCAAATGGCAAAGTAATGCCTAGTGAGTCTGCATGCCTAACATGTGTGTATTCCATCTAAGGACAAATCTTAACTTCTGATTTTAGACTACTGGGAGTACAATGCTATGACATCACAGCCCTGTTGGTCTTATAATCTCTAAAGATTGAGGAATTTATCTTCTATTAAATCTGATAATCTGATATGAATTATGCATACTCTGAATGAATAACTCGTTAAGATGTGTTGCAAAATAGAAATTACTTGATGTCATAGATTTTGTAATATATAAGCAACAATATTAATTCTAAAAATAAGCCTATACCTTATGAGTCTTGAGAGAGAATTATCATATAATATTTGTTTTTGCAATTGTGCAGCTGGAGATGTAGTATTCAAAGTGATACAGGTTAACAATATATATAGAAGGAAAAGATAGTGGCGAGCTCATGTTAAGAAATTACAATTAAATACAACATTTTATCTATCTGTAGAATCTCAAATTTTTTTTCAAAAGGAGTTTGGATTTGATGATTTCTTACATGGATAATTAAATTATCTAACTTCTACCATTCACCTGTTTAATAAAAAAAGCACGCAGAGAAGCTTGGCTGGTCGCTTTAGCTCTGCTTTCCGGGCAGTGCCTGGGCGCCATGGCTGCTTGCTCGGAGAATGCCTGCCTCCGCATGGATCTGCAAGCTGGCACCTAACATCCCCTTCCAAGGCAGCCATGAGCAGCAACGAGCGCCGCAGAGATGCAGTTTGTCGGAGGGCTGATGGAGGTAGTTAGGGGGTTGCAGCTGGAGCAAAGGGGTGACGCAGAGTCTTGTCAGGCGCACGGGGCCGCAAGAGACCGCGCGTGGAGACGGTGTTTCGTTTTCGTGGAGGGACATGCCGTCGCGGAGGCGCCCGCGCCAAGCTCGACCCTGAAGCGATGGGAGGGGGCGAGGGGCTGTGTCGAGTTGGGGAGGAGCGGCCGATGGCCACGGGTGGAGGACGGGGGCCGATTCATGGGCAGAGCATGGTGGACCGGCTGACCGGCAGGAAGCGCCGAAGGGAGAGGCGGCGGCGGCGTGACTGCAGACGGGGATGGGTGAGGCCGATGGAGAAAAGGGAGGAGAATTCGAGACGGGGCGAGAGCGAGAGGAGCTGACCGATCAAAGAAACCAGACACGTGGCAAAAAATATACTAGGGCCTGATGAGCTGGTATTAAATTTAGCTGATAAACCAACTAAAGCTAATATGTTATGAAAGAAAAATACCGTAAGCGGGCTCATTCGTTCAAGCGAACGGCGGCAGATTTCGTCTGGTAAAGATTTATGATTTTTTTTTATAAATACATCCTCTGTCAGAAGTCTAGTTCCACAGATCCGACCTCCAGTCAAAGGTTGCAGGCTTTTTTTTAGATTGTGCACTGCACCGACGATTTCTTGGAATACGGGTTCAGCTCAGTACAGTATCCGTGAGGCCGAGTAGTTCACCCGAGAAACATGCAGGTTTGGCCCAAAATCATTTTTTTTCTATTTTTTCTCTCTTTTTTTTTTACAAAGTTGTATATCTCATCGACTATAACTTTGGAATTGGTTATTTGTACAACCGATTTTGTTCGAACAATTCGAAAAAAATAGAATTTCAAAATATGAAAACTTAAAACATATATATTATTAGATAAATTCATATTTGTATTCAGAACAAAAAAAATCCAAAAAAGTGCAGATAAATATTTTAATATACATATAAATATTTATCAATAAGGAAATTTATTACATATTTTTTTATAAATATCTAAAAAACTAAAGTACATTTTTTGCCCCTCAACTCTTGGCTTTGTCTAACTTTAGCACATCAACTATCAAAATCATTTAATTTTGGCCCCCGAGGTAGTTCTGAGTGGTTTTTTAGATGCTCTAGCCTCTAGGGTCAAAATTAAATGGTTTTCATAGTTGAGGTGCTAAAGTTAGATGGTTTAGTAGTTGGAGTTAAAATAAGAAGAAAAAAAAGACAAGAGATGAGGGCCAAAAATGGACTTGATCCATTTTAACTTCTCCTATTGAACTATATCTATATTCTCCCTCTCATATTTTTACATCAAAAGATCATTTGAAATGCAATATGAACTCTTATTTTAAGCCAACTTTAATAAACTCTTAAATGCACCAGGTGCAACAAAGATGGTTGGCGTCAAACCTTTTTTTAATAATAACGTTATGGATGGTTAATAGAAAAATAGGCATAAGAATTTTTGAATTAACGGTTTTTGCATAATGGCAATGGCGGTAAGTTGCCAATAGTATAGGGACACTTGGATTTCAAATTTCTATTAACATGTTAATTTTGAGATCATTAGGGTTGGTGGCTCCTCTTACCTAATCAGTAAGATAATAGATTTGCGTGGGAATTTAATTTTGAAAGGAAAAATTATATAATAGAATTGCATGGGGATTTTGGAATTGAAATTAAAAAAAAACTAGCAGTTTGTCAAAACCAGGTCGATGTCGTCGAGGTCGAGAGGGATCAAAGAGATCTTATTTCAATGCACTATCATTATCACCAACTCGTCGATGACGCCTGAAATCAAACCCTAGAATAATAGGTATCAACAAAACCTTAATTTACAAAGAGATCAGGAGTCCCCACTATTCGAGCTACTGGTTACGAGAGAGGAGGGGGTTGAGGTGGTGGCGCAGGGGAGGGTGATGGTGGTGGCGGCTATAAGAAATGAGCTGTTTCGGATGAGAGTTTCTCGTGTGGCTGTTGTGTCAAAGGATGTTTTTTTTTGAAACAAAGCAATCATTTTATTGCCTTCTCACGGGTTCACTTCAGTCCCGAGTTACCCAAGAATATACAAACTCTAGGAGGGGATCAGTCCAGACATGGGATTGATCCGAGTCCCAACTCAAGCCAACACGAGCAAGTTCATGAGCATAACTATTACAAGATCGTGGCGCATGGACCACATCTACATGCGTAAAATTCATAGAAATAAGAAATTTCGCTTCAGCTGAGAAATCATGGTCACTAGACTGAAGAGCCTGTACTAGAATTGTTGAGTCTGATTCTAGGATAATATGAGACATACCTTGATCCATCGCTGCAGTAAGAGCTGCAAGGCAACCATGGATCTCCACACTTAAGGCATCATGCAGCATATTGATTCTCCCTGCACTGGCTAACATTGCTAATCCATCATGATCCCTCACAATGAAACTCTATGCACCTTTCCTCTCTTCCTGTGAAAAAGCCCAATCAAAATTGATCTTTAGGATGCCAATTGGTGGTGGAGTCCAGGCTGATTTCAGTTTGACTTCCTTATTCTACTTCTTCTGTACATATAGACTTATATTAGAACTCAAGGCTTGGGCTTTGTAAATTATCTCCTCAGTGGAAAGCATCTTGTCCCCTGCATTCACGTTATTTCGTGCATCCCACCATGCCCATAGAAGACTAACCACAAGAGATTTTCTGTCATCATCCAAAGAAAGGATTTTGGAAGCAACCTGCTTGGCCGAGTTCAGTTCAACCAGTCAAGCGAATTTCTTCCAAGTTAATTGCTCCCCAACATTTCTTAACAAACTTGCACTTGAGAAAACAATGTCCCCCATCGTCATTCAAATGCCAACAGACTGGACATCTTGTGTCAATATTCATTCCTCAGCGTTGAATATTCAAACATAGGGGAAGATTATTATGTGTAAATCTCCAAAAAAAAATTGTTTTACCTTGGTGGGCATTCAAGATTCCAGATCTGCCTCCATTTGAAAATGCAGGAGGTATTAGGTTTTGTACTGAATTCACCCAACTGTCATCTTCTTGGAAGTTTTTTTTATCTGTTAAAACATGGTATGCAGATTTAACAGAGAAACTCCCTTTTGAGTCGAAATGCCACGCCAAACTATGCTCCATGCCATGTTTTAGCGGGATGGCCAAAATGTGCTTCACATCTTCCTCCCAGAAAATTTCATTTATCAAAGAAACATCCCATTCACCAGAAATCGGGTCAATCAGATCATATAACTTATTTAAGATTGTATGCCCTCTTGGAGTAATAGATCTTTGTTAGTATTTATTAATGACACTTGTAATTTAGAAAGGATATATATATTAAGGAATATGCAAGGGCACAGATAATATACCATTGTAGCATTTCACCCAGGAGTATTTCAGGTATCGTTATTTATATTTTTACCTTAGGGAAGGACCGGCAAAGAAAATATATTGATAACTCATGCTTTTACTTATGATGGACGAATAAACCAACCAACCTTCTACTCTAAACAGGGGTAAATCAAGAGATAGGATATATATATTGAATGATAAATATATGATAAGTGAACACTCATAATACTCCTTATGATACAATAGCAAGACTAAGTAGATATAATAGAGAAACTAATTCCTAGGTCATCCTTAATTACAAGTCAAGGCATACATTGATTAGTGCAATTATACTTAATAATCATGGCTAAAGATTAACTTCATATCTACATATAAGAGATATTACTAAGGAAGATCAAGAACAGAGTCTGCTTTCCTTCGCAACTAGATCCTACTTGACCTACATTCGGGGAGTGGACTACAAAGGACTCAACGAGAATGTCACACTCGCGATCTACCACATGGTTCGGAATATAGGGCGCATCCGCAGGTAAACAACATATAAGCACCACACTTACACAATGTCGAACACTCACCCCGCATGTGCATAAGAGTGAGCGCTTTGCGAACATATGCATAAACATAATGATAACTCTTGCTATACTAAGCATATAATCAAAATAGATGATGAACATGATAACTAAGAATATGAATAGTATTAAGAACAATGTCATAGCAATTGTAGCAAACATATGAATAATGAAAGATACAAAAGAGGATACAAAAGGCTTTACCAAGCCACGCTCTTAATAGGATCAGGAATCCAAGCGAAGCTTGCCTCTCTCTAGATCTAACTTATCTAGCTATGCCTAAATATTTGTGGAGCTCTAAGGTTTTTCTTCTTCTTTTGATGATATCTCTTGATGATGGAGGAGGATTATGCCTTAGGGGAGGTATTGGTGGCTATATATAGGAGGCAACGTCAATCATGGACCCACGGAACAAACCGACCTTGAGTAACGGCGTAGATTTGATCTTTAAGGCGGTGGAGAGCCGACATTCGAAGGAGGGACCGACATGTGGGGCCCACAGGCTGGTCGACCTACAGGTGGGGCCGATCGGCCCCACTTGGCAGCGTCTCGGTCTCTGTTGTGGTGGTTTGCCTTCTGGAGTGTTATAGAGTCATTGTAGGGTCAAGATGGCAGACTAGAGGGGGTGAATAGTCCTTTCTAAAATTAATCGTACTGGCTAACCGAAACAAATGCGGAATTAAAACTATCGTTCTAGCCAAGACTACACCCCTAGCTATGTTCTCAAGCACCTTAAAAAGGTCCTAAATAGGCAACAAAGGTGTCGGGCTAGCTAGAGCTCACCTAACAATTCTAGCTTGTAAGGTCATACAAACTTATGTAACTAGTACTCAAGCAACCAGGGGAGCTCCTATATAATCTAGTAAGCAAAAGCACAAAACTCCTAAGCTACTAGCAATGTTCAATAACAAGGCTACACAAGCCAAATTAGAGATCTCAAATTATTTAGTTACACAAACTAAACAATATGACAAACAAGGTTACTCAAACCGAATTAGTCACGCAAGGGAGCTACTTCTATGCTACACAAGTAAGAAGGTAACTAGCAAGCTACACAAGCTAACTAATTACAAGAGCAACTACACAAGCACAATGTATATGAATGTAAATACAAGCTTGTGTAAAGGGGATGCAAACCAACGGGAAGACAAGGATGACACAATGATTTTTATCCCGAGGTTCACTTGGTTGCCACCAAGCTAGCCCCCGTTGTGTCGACCGCTCACTTGGTGGTTCGACGGCTAATTGGCATCACCCGCTAAGCCCACGCGTTGGGCACCGCAAGAACCTACCCCAAAAGTGAGGGTAGCTCAATGAAACGCTCTACTAGTGTTGCTCTTCGCGGCTCCCGCGGGGTGAGCACGGTACCCCTCACAAATCCTTCTCTGGAGCACCGCACAAGCTTCCTTGCGTGCTTCGACGGAGACCACCACCAAGCCATCTAGGAGGTGGCAACATCTAAGAGTAACAAGCACCACCGGCTTGCAACTCGATGACCTAGTGCCACTTGATGCAATTCTCGCAATGCAATCGCACTAGAATCACTCACTCATAATCGGATGCAACCACTATGTGCACAAGTGAGTTAGAGGCTCTCCTAGCACTCCCTAAGCATGGAAACTAAGTCCCAAGTGTGCTAAGCATGTGCCAAGGCCGGCCACACTCTCCTTTTATAGCCCCAAGGGCTAAAATAACCGTTACCTCCTTCATCTTGATTTCTGTGCACTGACCGGACTCGCTGACCGAACTCACCCTAGAGTCCGGTCACTAAGATGCAGCCATGTAGCCTCGCTGTTCGAAGATGACTATTGCTTGCCAACGGCTAGCTCCCGCGCGTGCATACTCCTGACCGGACGCGCCTAGGTCCAGCGACCGGACGCGCCGAGGCCGAGTCCGGTCACCAACGCGTCTCTGCACAACTAACCGAACTCCCCTTTCTCCTATGACCGGACTCGACTCTCCCAGAGTCCGGTCACTTCCAGAGAGGTTCCCGTGAGATCATGTGATGAAAAATTGGCTGACGTTAAATTGGTAATTGCAAAGTGACTAATATAATGACATAATATAATTGGCTGATAAAATATTGTTGTGGAGCGTATGGTTTCTTTCATAACAATGTAGTCATGGTACCGTTTAATATCGTCATATGAGTGGTGTGGTGTGGACTAATTGAGTCAAGTCATTGACTTGTGCTCGTACGTGGTTTCATATTTATTCATGTGCAGGTGTTGCTTCATGCGGAACGTTGTCGGTGACGGACTGGAACTAGGTTCATGTAGAACCGAGGTTTCAGGACTAAGTTCAGCAAGGAACTGAGGTCTTATCGGTCAAGGATGTCACGCGGGCTATTCAAGCTAAAAGAACAGTGTACGTGAAGATGATCACTTTGGGAGACATACATGGGAGATGTACAGGCTACGATGTGATGATGATTGGCAGTGGCGATACATGGACATGCAAGGAATGCATGGGAGCATGACCGTGAGTGCAGGCAAGGAGATAGACATGCGTGCACATGCATGATGGTGTGTGCGTGTGGTGCATGGCCGGTATTGGCGCTTGATGGCCATGCATGCATGCTTGGGCTGTTGTGGAGCTTTGTTTTTTTGCTGTAGATTCTGCCAACGTTGGCTTCTAAGGAAAATGAAAGAGGATGCTGCCGAAGGGAGATGCTGCCAATGCATGAGTATGAAGAAAGGAGAGGAGTTTTGCGCTAGCTTCCAGAGATGCTGCCAACGTTGGCCTCTAGCACAAATGAAAGGAGATGCTGCCAACGGTTGGCTTCTAGCATCAAGGGAGATGCTGCCAATTTGGACTCGGCTGTGTAGCCAGGAGGCCAAGGGCCGGTTCGGACTTGGCTCTGGGAAATAAAAGAGGATACTAGGGGCTCTTGCTGGTGTGTAAAAAAGAGAGCGACGAGCAGGAAGGCAGTTGTAGTGGCGGCTGTTTTAGGGCTTAGGGATTTGAGAGAAATCCTTGTGAGGATGCTTGTGTGATGCATCTTATAAGCATTCTAGAGTAATAAAGATCAATGTTTGCAAACTGATCCGCTGGTATTAGGCTTGGTAGTATAACAGTTTGTCATCTTTGTCCTGGTTGAATATTTATAGCAACTATGTGTGCCGAGTAAAATTATTAGTCTGTGCGTTATATGTTTTAGAGCTCTTCTTTGCTTGTGCTATAAACACAAATGGGTTAAAAGTATAAGTTTCCGTCTTAGCACAGCAGCAGTCTTCCAGTTTGATTCTATCTCAATTAAGGACTATGAAGTTGCTTATAATTTTTGCTAATTAATTTTCGTCAATACCTGACACAGCGTACTTGTTATTTTTATATCTCAAGCTCTTGACCTCTATTTGACGTGATTCCAGTTGGGTTATCTCTGTTGCCACAGAATCACCGGCTCAGGTGAGTGCACTCACCAGTCTTGCCGAGCACTCGCTAGTGTTGCCGAGCACCCACTAGCGTGCCGACCATGAACATGCGTTGTCCGTCTCCACACACTATGGCTAGAGCTAGAAGAAGAAGGAAGAACAGAGCATGCACACACAGTACAAGACACCAGCGTTGGCCGAAGCCCTGTCTGGGAGATGGCAAATATGAACTTTATCTATCTAGTCCTAGTACAGTGCACATGCTGTAACAGTAACTAGATAACATACAGGGCTGACTCTGCGCCGGCCACTGCATGTGCCTACAGTGCTGCAGGTGAGCAGTTCGGCGCCTGCACCAGCAACGGCTACAGTATCACAGCAGGGGCCTTTTTGGCGCCGCCTTCCCCTTGCTGTGTTCACACAAGGTACCAGTAGATTATCTAACAATCTTTTCATAATCCTACTGTTAACCCTTGTACCCCCTCCATGCCGATCTTCTCCTTTAGCTCCGTGAGTCGAAGACGTCCGAGCGGTTTGGTGAGGACGTCCGCGAGTTGCCGACCAGTTTCGACGAACTCGATGACGATCTGTCCTCCATCGACACAGTCCCTGAGGAAGTGGAACTTCACGTCGATATGTTTACTCCGGTCGTGCAAAACCAGATTCTTCGCGAGGGCGATGGTGGGCTGGTTGTCCACCATCAGTGCTGGTGGGTGAGCTTCCACGCCGGTCAGCTCGCCCAGTAGCCGGCGTAGCCACACAACTTGACATGCCGCTGTGGCCGTCGCTATGTACTCTGCCTCGCACGTAGATAGCGGCACCACCTTCTGTTTCAGCGACAGCCATGAAATTGGGGCCGACCCGAGGAAGACGAGCACGCCTGAGGTGCTCCGTCGTCCGTCGATGTCCCCTGTCATGTCTGTATCGCTGAATCCAGTGAGCTGCAGCCTACTCCCACTGGTCTTTGGGAAGATGATCCCATGATCCACCGTCCCCTTGACGTAGCGCAGTAGCCGCTTCACCGCAGCCCAGTGATCCTCTCTGGGATCCTCCATGAAGCGACTGACGTAGCCCACGGCGAACGCAATGTCCGGCCTCATGTGGACTAGGTAGCGCAGACCGCCGACGATGCTCTGGTAGAGTGTTGCATCCACCTTCGCCGCGGTGCTGCCCTTCGTCAGCTTCAGCCGCTCCTCCATCGGAGTTACGCATGGCTTGCACTCAGCCATGCCGCTCCTCTCCAACAGCTTGGAGGCATATGCGCTCTGACCGAGCGTGAGTTCCTCCTTCCCCTATCTCACCTCGATGCTAAGGTAGTAGGAGAGTGCACCAATATCGCTCATTCGAAAACGAGCCGCCATCTCGTGCTTGAAGCTGTTGATGTCCTCCGTGCACGCACTGGTGACGATCAAGTCATCCACATACACGCCGACGACGAGCTCCTCCTTCCCCCATCGCCGCGTGTAGAGCGCGTGCTCGGTTGCGCACTATTGAAACCCAAGCTCGCACAGCGTGGCGTCAAGTTTGGCGTTCCATGCTCGAGGGGCCTGCCGCAGCCCGTATAGCGCCTTGCGCAGTCGAAGCACCATGTGCTCCTCTCCCTTGATGGTGAAACCTAGAGGTTGCCTAACGAAGACCGTTTCCCCTAGCTCGCCATTGAGGAAGGCCGATTTAACGTCCAAGTGATGGACGCGCTAGTCCTTTGCTGCTGCCAAAGCTAGTAGCAATCGGACTGACTCCATGCGCGCTACTGGCGCAAAGACCTCCTCGAAGTCTATGGCCTCGCGCTGAACAAAGCCTCGGGTCACGAGGCGCGCCTTATGCTTGACAATGACGCTGAGCTCATCCCGCTTGACCTTGTACACCCACTACAGGCTGATCGGACGGCATCCTGGAGATGGATCGACAAGCTACCATGTCTCATTTTCCTCGATCGCCTTCATCTCCTCCAGCATCATCCGTCGCCAGTTTCCGTCCCGCTCGGCCAGCGCGAACGTGGGTGGTTCCTCTACACTGACTAGCAGTAGCTATGCGTCATTGAGCACCCGACCAGCCAGTCCTGAGGGTCCTGTGCCACCAACGATGTCGTCCAGCCTGCGGAACCGCACCACCTCACCTTCGTGGAAGGCATCCATGAACTTAGTGATGTCACTTGGAGGTGAGGTGAACTCGATCGGCGTTGAAGGAGTTCCCTATTCTGTCGGAGTGCTCGGCATAGCACCTTGAGTGCTCGGTACCCTAGTTGCAGTGCTCGACACTACTTCTAGACAGCTCGTCATAACTCCTGCAGTGTTCGGCCACACTGTAGGAGTGCCCAGCCTCAGTCTTGGAGTGGTTGGCACCACTGCAAGACATCTTGGCTCCGCCACGGGAGTGCTCGGCACCTATCCTGGAGTGGTCGCCACCACTACAGAACCTCCCGGCACCACTCCTGGTGTGCCCAGCATCCCTTTAGGATCGCTCGACACTCCTCCTGGAGTACTCGACATCCCTCCCGAAGTACTCGGCACTGCCCCAGGAGTGCTCGGCTCTACCACCGAAGTGCTTGGCACTCCTCCTGGAGTGCTCGGCACCTCTTCCCCAGCGTCTCCACCACCGTGGATGACCAAGTGCTCGACGACGAAGGTGTTGGTGAAGCTGCCAGCTTCCCCCGTGCTCAGACTGCTCCAGTCCCAAGCTACCTCCTCATCGACCACGACGTCGCGCGAGACAAGCACCTTGTCTCCGCATGGGTCATAGAGCCGGTATGCCTTGGTACCCTCCACATAGCCTAGGAGCACCATCGGTGTGCTCCTGTCCTCTAGCTTAGTGAGGTTCGGCTTCGTCTTCCTAACGTGGCCGATGTAGCCGAATATTCGAAGGAAGGACACGCTCGGCTTGCGCCCATACCAAGCTGCGAATGGCGTCTTAGAGCGTGGTTGAGGATGAACACCACCGTGGTCACCGCCTCACCCCAGAACCTTACCGGCATGCCTTTGGCCTTCATCATGGATCAGGCCATGCCGACCACCGTCTGGTTCCGTCGCTTCACCATTCTGTTGTGGCAAGTACGGCGTGGTGTGGTGTTGCCCCACACCCTGATCCGTGCAGTACGCAACGAACTCCACCGAAGTGAATTCGCTGCCGTGATCAGTCCTCAGCACGTGGAGCTTCTTGCCGCTCTCGGCCTCCGTGCACGTCTTGAACTTCTTGATCACCGCCGCCGCTTCGTCCTTGCTCATCAGGAGTTGCAGCCACATGTAGCGACTGCAATCATCCACAAGCAGGAGGAAGTACCACCGACCACTGTTTGTAGCAAGCGTGATCGGCCCGCAGAGGTCGACATGGATGAGCTCGAGAGCATCCTTCGTGTGATACTTGGCCACCTTTGGGAAAGGTAGCCTCCTCTGCTTCCTGGCTAGGCAGCTGTCACATAGCTCGCCTCTGTGCTTGATGTGGGGTAGCCCTCGGACCATCTTCTCCAGCCGACCAAGCACGTCGAAGCTGAGATGTCTAAACCGAGCATGCCACATCCACGGTTCCTCGGAGTGCCTTGCCGCCAAGCACACCAGCTGCTCTACCTTTAGGTCGAGCAGGTACAACTGGTTTAGGGACCTCTTCACCTTGGCAAGAAGTCGCTGCTCTCGGTCCTTGATCCTAAGGACTCCATCCTTGATCAGTACCTCGTTACCGTGCTCATCCAACTGACCAATGCTGATGATGCTGGAACGCAGCTGCGAGATGTAATATACATCCGTTAGCACGCGGTGCTCCCCATTCTGGCACCTGAAGATGATGGTGCCACGCCCTTGGATAGCCACCCTTGAGCCGTCACCAAACTTCACCATACCGGTAACATCGTCGTCGAGCTCGGAGAAGGATTCCTTGGAGCTCGTCATGTGGTTACTAGCACCAGAGTCTAGATACCACTGCTGCTCCTGGTCGGCGCCCACACGTCCAAGGTGGACTTGGGCGCATGGTTCGTCGAGGTTGACAATCTTCAGGGCCTTCCTAGGTTCTTCCACCATCGTCGCCTCTTCCCTCTCCTCGGCCTCGACAACATGCAGTGCACAGAACATCGCCATCATGATAGTTGCCTCATGAGCCTGAGCCTTCTTTTCCTACTTGCGATTTGGGCACTCCCGTGCCCAAAGGCCCATCTTCCCGCAATGCCGGTAGGCGTTGGGGTCGACCTGCTTCTTCTTTGAAGAAGCCTTGCTGTGGCGCTTACCATCGCCACCATGGCTGGAGGAGGCTACCTTCTCAGAGTTCCTCTGAGCAGCCCACTCCTCTTCCGTCGGCAGGAGTTTCTCGCTGTCCTTCATTGCTGTCGCCTACTCTAGGTGCTCGTCAACCACCCGCAGATGGCCTGTCACATCCTCAATGGTGAGGGTGGACAAGTCCAGCATCGTCTCTATAAAGAGCGATTTGGATGTACTTTGCTGGCACGGAGTGGAGGTACTTGGAGACCGCCTCCTCTTCATCGATGGTGACGTCGTGGCTCTTCAACTTGCTGATGAGCATCTGCAGGTGGAGGGAGAAGTCCTCCACCATTTCACCATCCTCAAACTTGAGGTTGGTGTACTCCTGCTTTAGAAGCTGGGCCGTCGCCTTCTTTGCGCGGTCAGAACCGACGCGCATCACCGCAATAGCCTCCCACACCTCCTTAGCCGAGCTCTTCACCCCCAACGGCTCCCTATACTCTGTCGGTACAGCAGCGAGGATAGCCTCCAACGCTGACATGTCATCCTTCTCATTGTCGGTGCCCTTGTCAATAGCATTCCAGAGCCGTCGGGCTCTGAGCTTGACCTTCATGGTCACCGACCACTCTCCATAGTTGGTGCGAGTTAGTGCCGTCCAATTGGTGCCGCTGACCTCCTGCACCGTGCGAACAACGACCTCCAATCGTGGCTGGGCAGCCACAACAGTGCCACTGCTGTCGCCCATCTTCGAACCGCCCATCATCACCAGCGGTTAGTCTGGCGACGACGCTTGTACCGCTCTGATACCACTTGTTGGCCCACAGAATCACTGGCTTAGGTGAGTGAACCACTCACCAGTCTTGCCGAGCACCCGCTAGTGTTGCCGAGCACCCACTAGCCATGCCGACCATGAACAAGCGTTGTCCGTCCCCACACACTATGGCTAGAGCTAGAAGAAGGGAGAACAGAGCATGCACACACAGTACAAGACACCAGCATTGGCCGAAGCCCTGTCTAAGAGATGGCAAATCTAAACTCTATCTATCTAGTCCCAGTACAGCGCATATGCTGTAACAGTAACTAGATAACATACAGGGCTGACTATGTGCCGGCCACTGCATGTGCCTACAGTGCTGCAGGTGAGCAGTTCAGTGCCTGCACCTGCAGCGGCTACAATATCACAGCAGGGGGCCTTTTTGGCACCGCCTTCCCCTTGCTGTGTTTACACAAGGTAGCAATAGATTATCTAACAAACTCAAGAATTTCATCTAATTTAATCTGTAAGAATTTGAAGTCAATTAGAGCTATGAATTTCTGTCAAGAATATTTTAGTGAAGGCGTTGTGTTCTGCCTAGAATAGTAAACTTGAATAGGCCTTAGTTCATAGGGCGAAGTGTTAAATTTTATTTTTGACTTCTGCAATCATTCACCCCCCCTCTGATTGCCTATTTTAGAGTGAATCGATCCTACAAGTGGTACCAGAGCGGGTTATCTTTCTAATCAGACTTAACCGATGATTAGAAAACATGTCTACGAATAAATATTCCACAAAACCTTGTGTTTTCGATGGTGTTGATTTTTAGTTCTAAAAGGCAAAGATGGTGGCATATATTCAGGCACAGGGCTTTGCAATTTGGGAAAAGGTTTACAAGCCTTATCAAGTTCCTGAGAATGATGTCGTGACTGCACAAAACATGCCACAAGTTGAGGCGAATAGCAAGGCACGGAATATTATCATTCAAGGGCTTGGAAGAAGTGACTTTGACCGTGTAGTACATCTCAAATTGGCATATGAGGTATGGAAATCACTCTGTGATTATCATGAGGGTTCATCTACCATAAAAGAAGTACGCCAAGATATATATGAGAAAGAACATATGTGTTTTGAAATGAAACTTGATGAATCACTTGATGATTTCTTTGCATGCTTTAATAAGATTCTTAGCAATTTGCATGCTGTTAATGTTACTTTTACTAATGCTGAAAATGCTCGACAATTACTAGGAGCTTTAGACATGTCTATATGGGAAATGAAAGTTACTTCTATTAGAGAATCCACAGTCATGAGTACTCTTACTTTAGATGTGCTTTACTCTAACTTGAAAACTCATGAATTAGATGTTCTTGCTAGGAAGCATGGTTCAAAATCAGTTGCTCTAACTTCACGATCTAGCAAGTCACATGATGATAATTCCTCTACTAGCTATGCCTTGTCTTCATTGTCATCACTAACCGATGAATAGATAGAACAACTCCCAGAAGATGAATTGTCACTTCTCTCTACTCGTTTCACATGAGCTTTGTATAATGTAAGATCAAGAAAAAGAGGAAATAGTGGCCCTCCAAAGTGCTTCGAGTGTGGTGATTCAAATCATATTCATCCTCACTGCCCAAAGTACTTGTCGAGAATAGCAAGGGAAGAAAAGGAGAAGGAAGAACCTATAAAACGAAAGCACACTTTTAAGGAGAACAAGAAGAAGAAGGGTCACTCAAATCGCAAGGTGGTTCACCATGTTCTTTCCGCTCTTGAGCAAGTAAACTTGAGCGATGTGGACACTGATAGTGAGGAAGATGCAACCCCCAAAACTAAACAAGACTTGATTGGGTTGTGTCTCATGGCAAGCAGCAAAAGTTCCACCGATGATGGCGACCTTGAAAGCGATGAGAACAATGAGGTAGAACCTTCTTATGATGATTTATTAAAAGCTGTTGCTAAACTTGGCACATAGCTAGAAAAGAGAAATAAAAAGATTGCTAAACATGACATCTTAATTGAATCTTTACATACTGAAAATGCTAGGCTTAAAAGTCTAATTCCTGCTGATGATTCATGCAAACAATGTGATATTGTCTATGCTGAATTTACTTCCCTGAGAGATGTGCATGCGTCCACACTAGAGCAGCTTAAGGCAGAAAAGGATAAAAATAAAAAAACATGTTTGTGCTACTGAACCAACTTTCTGTGAAAAATGTAAAATCCTTGAATTAAAATTGAAAGATGCTATGGCAAGAGTTGAACAGTTAAAAAAATGACTTTCTCCACTCACGCGATTCTTTCTTGCTCAAATTGCCGCAAACAAAAGAAGTAAACGTATAGTGAGTGTGAAAATTGTACCACTCTTTTAAAACGAATTGATTATTTGCAAGGAAAAATGGGTACAAAAAGTTTGAACCAAATTTTGGATCAAAAGAATAGCTCTTTAAAATATAAAACTGGTTTAGCTTTTGATCCTTATGCTCACTCAAAGACTCATGCACCAACTGTTGTTAAATCACTTTACAATGGAAGATTTGAGGTTACAAATGAGCCTAAGAAGATGGTTTTTAAATCTGCTGGAATTATGTTATCTACTAACACAATGAATGCAAATGTAGCTTCTACATCAAAAGCTAAACATAGAGTTAAGTACACTTGCACCCATTGTGGTAGGGATGGACATTTTGTGCAATTTTGTTTTAAGTTAGCCACCAAACAAATGAAAGAAAAATTTAATGCTTCCTCTAATGTGAGAGTGGCATGTTCCTTCATGACTAAAAACATGAGTAATGCTCAAAGTGAGTTCTTCAATAAAAATACTCGTGTTGCATCTATTTTTTCTCATCGTGTGTCTCAGTATTGGATTCCAAAATATCTTTTGTCTAACCTCGGTGCTGAGACCTCGACATGTGCTGTTTTTGTGTAGGCATCTCGTGCAAGGAAGGAGAACATATGGTTAGTAGATTCCGGATGTTCACGTCACATGTCTGGTGATAAAAATTTGTTCTCCTCCCTCACATATACATCTCGAGGTGAAAAAGTCACTTTTGGAGATGCTTCTACTACTGCTGTTGTAGCAAAAGGTACAGTAAAGGTAAAAGAAAACTTCATGTTTAAGGATGTGGCTCTTGTGGAAAACTTAAAATATAATTTGCTTTCTGTTTCTCAAATGATTGATGAAAATTTAGAAGTGTGCTTTAAGAAAGGTGAATGTAAAGTGTTAGATGCTTCAGGTGACCTTGTTTTTAAAATATCATGTTTTAGGAGAGTCTTCAAGGCTGATTTTGATGTTTCACATGACGCTAAGGTTAGATGTCTAGTTGCCAATACATCAAATGATTTATTCTTTTGGCATCATAGACTAGGACATGTTGGTTTTGACCATCTCACACGTGTTAGTGGTATGGATCTCATTCATGGTTTGCCTAAGCTTAAAGGTGATAGCAATTTAGTGTGCTCTCCTTGTAGACATGGTAAGATGTGTGCAGGTTCCCATCCACCTCATACTACAGTTATGACAAATGCACCCGGACAACTTTTGCATCTTGATACAGTTGGACCATGGAGGGTTCAATCCTTTGGAGGTAAATGGTATGTGCTTGTCATTGTTGATGATTTCTCTAGATACACTTGGGTTTATTTTCTAGAATCTAAAGATGAGGCTTTTGGCCATTTTAGAAGTCTTGTCCTTAGATTATCTATTGATCTTCTAGGAGCACTTAGAGCAATTAGAAGCGATAATGGAGCAAAATTTAAGAATGCTTCTTTTGATCTCTTTTGTGCTAAAAAGGGAATTGAACACCAATTTTCTTCTCCATATATACCACAACAAAATGGTGTGGTTGAGAGGAAAAATAGGACCTTGGTTGAGATGGCAAGGACAATGCTAGATGAATATCAGACTCCTAGGAAGTTTTGGGCTGATGATGTATCTACTGCATGCTATGTCTCCAACCGTGTGTTTTTAGATCAAAACTAGGTAAAACTCCTTATGCGCTACGGTTTGGACATAGCCTAGCGTAACTCATTTTAGAATTTTTTGGATGCAAATGTTTTGTGCTAAAATCTAGAAATCTTGATAAATTTGAACCTAGATCAGCAGATGGAATTTTTCTTGGTTATCCTGCTCATTCACGTGGTTATTGTGTGCTTGTTTTGGAGGCTAACAAAATAATAGAAACCTGTGAAGTTACTTTTGATGAGGCTAGTCCAGGAATTAGCCCAAGTATTGTAGGTACAAATACATATGTTCAGGAGGAAAACATATTTGTAGATGAAGAGGAGGAGGAGGAAGAAGAAAATGTGACTCCTACTATTCCTCCAGTAGCTTCTGCAATGCCTTCCTCCACTATAGTTTCAGATGGTCCTCAAATTACTTCATCGATGCAACCTGAAAGTGATCAAGAAGGAGCTTCTGACTTTACTGCTCCTCGACACATTCAGAAAATGCACCCACCTGAACAAATGATTGGAAATCTTAACGAGCGAGCTACATGGTCTAGGTTTAATGATTCTGAATTTCATGCCCATGCTGCTTTTGTTGCTTCTTTTGAACCCAAAGATGTATCACATGCATTAACTGACGAATCTTGGATCAATGCCATGCATGAGGAATTAGAAAATTTTGATCCAAAGCATAATGGATCAGTACAGAATTCCAATCCAAGAACCATCATATAGTTCGGAGCACACCGAAAAACCTTTTTCCCTTCTCCAAGTTGATCCAATTCAACTCCAACAACTTCTCCTTTGCAAATGTGCCAACACCACCAAGTGTACACCACCATGTACAAGTGTGTTAGCATTTCACAAACATTTTTTAAAAGGATTAGTCACTCATTTCACCACGCCACTTATCTTAGCAATGATGCAAAATTAGATCACTCGAGTGGCACTAGATGACCGATATGCAAACAAATTTGCCCCTCTTGATAGTATGGCCATCTATCCTAAACCCGGGCATAAACTTCTTTACTCACCTATGACCGCTACAATGAAATGCCCTATAAATATATCTTTGCCTTGCGCATTCCATTCCATCTCCTCCGGTATTGATGCAACACATGCACCAACCATATCACAAATGATATGATCCACTTCATATCATCACATGACCATAATGGTTCATCGATCCTGACCTCACTTGCTCTTCACCGTTGCCTCGGTCCATCGGCGCCAAGTCCATGACTTGCCCTTCACTCTTGCAATCGGTCCATCAAGCCAAGCCTTGTCTTGATCTTCTCCACCTTAGTCAATTGAGTCAATGCCATGCCTCATATGCAATGAGCTCCTTCATCACATGTGTGAGCCTTGCAACAAATCCAAGCCATTTCACCTTCATGGCATGTATTGCTCACACACATGTACCTATGGACTCATCACCTGTGTATCTCACATAAACACATATTAGTCCACCTAGGTTGTCACTCAATTTCCAAAACCAAACTTAGGACCTTTCAATCTCTCCCTTTTTGGTAATTGCTGACAACTCTACAATGATATGAAAATTAAGCTCTTTTGGATTCATGTTGCTTGCCCAAGCAATTTCACCATATGTGAATGATTTTGGACAAGTACCACAAACCCGAATTGGTAGTATTAGCTCCCCCTATATATGTGCTAGAGTGTTTGGTTTGAAGCTCGTACATATGCATAGATTGGAGTTGTAGGAGAGTAATTACTACCAAATGATGCTAAGGTGTATAGAATAAACCTTTGAAGCATGATATCAATCGGAGTTGCACCATTAAGTTCATCCTTAGTACTATGGTTAGCTAGATATCACTTGGAAACAAAACACTAGATACCCCGTGAGATCAACATTAGAATCAAGGTACTGGCGTTACTTAAAAAACATACCAAGTGTCTAGCTATTATCCTATGCATGCTAGTTTTCATTTCATCAATCAAATTGTACAACTAGCATACACCACACAAGCATGCAATCAAATTTAAAAACTTAAGCAATGCAAGCAAATTTCATAAATATGCACATGTCAAATGCAATCAAGTTCATGAGCTTGCTCCCCCTACTTGTGTGCTTCTCTTGTCTAAGAAATTTGATCCTTCTCCATTCTTCAATGTTACTCCCTTTTTGTCCATGTCCAACTTCTACCTCTCCCCATGATGTATTTCATATCTTTGTTCCAACTTCTCCCTCTTTGTCATCAATTTCCATAAAAGGTGTGCTTCATATTGATACAAAGGATTGCAATGGACACTTGAATCTTGCATTTTTATGGACACCACCACAAATGTTGGAATGACACCACTTGTAGCCCTTGAGATACCTCATGTAGGATCTTTGACCATGATACCAATTGGTGGGGCACCTCCCCCTATGTCATTGCATGGGTCATCCATTTGATAAACTTGAGCTCTTGTATGTGAGGGAACTTGCTTCACTTGATGATCACTTAAAGTTGAGGATCACTTTTGGAACCACAATTTGATGTGCTAGATACCACTTGTATGAATGCTACTTGTAACAAAGTGATAATCTAGATATACCACATGTAAGAACAATCATGGAACCACTTGTAGGATTTGTCATTTATAACCATTTCTTGAACATTTGTCATCTTCATGAGCTTCTATGGTTGACTTGAACAAAATTGATTTGCCTAACCTTCCAAGTCTGGTTTGAACCCTCTCTAAGCTTCTTCACACATATTAAGCGGTTATCTTATCGAGGTTGTACTTGTCACTTGTTGGAAATTAAATATAGATCAAGTATTTGGGTTCACTAGCTCATGAACAAACTCACACTAGATTCAACTAATCATTCAAGCAATAGTGGTAGGCTACGAATTTTAAACTTTCATTTATTATGCATGATCCTAATAGGCATGTACTATATGCACCAACCGCATACTAGTAAGGGATAAAAATAATCATGCATATTACAATGATACATTTGCTATGTTGGCGAAGAGGATAGTCACATAGATTCCAATTTGTTTCTCCAATAGCAATGTGAAGTCCAATTATAAGCTCGGTGAAGACCAATCATTAATAATGAAATCCATTCTTCACCCATATGATTTGAGAACCACTTAAGATCAAGTGCACTTATTTTGTTGTGGTTGGCTTTCTTCTTCTTTTGATCAATGCTTGCATGAGAGAACTGTATAGAATACTACTTGAATTTTCATGACTAGCTCTCTTTTGGGTGTTGCTTGCTCTCTAGATCAATCCTTTTGATTGTGTCAACTAAGCATCTCGAATGTCCCATAGATTATCACTTCCATGTTAGCCTTCCAAGTACCACACTTGGTTTACCTACAAAAGACAGCAAGCCCCTACACATAGTGAGAAGTGATCTCTCTCCAAAGAACCATCCTTGATACTCACTTGAATCGACTTGATTTATTGATCCAAGTGATGGACTTAATTTGATGAGTAACCTTGAATCCTTCTTTAAGTCCTTTTCTTTCTACTTGTTTAAGTCCTTTTCTTTCTACCAAATGATTTTCAATTGTCACTAGAACTTAAACTTCATCTTCATCTTCATCTTCATCTTGAGTTTGGCCTTGATCTTCCAATTTGAGTACCAAATGTGTACCAAATACACTCCATAATCAAACTTCCTTGTACTCTTTGTTTGTCATGCTTCCAGCTCATCTCAAAACCAAACTTAGGTACATCAATCACTTATAAATATGTTTCCAACTTGAGGACCTTTCAATCAAAGTGACTCTTGACCAATCCAACAATTGTCACTTTTCTGGCATATTATGTACCCTTTAATGAAAAATCCATATCTCCCAATGTACAGATCCAATTACTACCAAATTTGGTAGAGATGTGCTTCACTTAGTCTTCTAGCAGCTCAAAAAATTTTAGCTTCATTTGACTTCTAGATTGCTACCAGATTTTAATTCTTCAACCACTGCTACATGCTAAAAACTATTGCACTATAGCTAACAAGATCCACTCCAAAACTGAAGCATCTCTTATCCAATTCTCATGAAATTCACATAGACCTTAATACCATAAGTCTAGAGCATGCATACTAAATTTCAATCCAATCCAAAAAGATTTGGTCACTCAAACTCATACTTGATCTCAGCTAGCTCAGTTTTTTAATTTAGGACAGATGCAATACTTGAGATATACTTCTTCAAATTGAACAAAATGTGAATCAAACTTGAACTCAACTTGTTTGAATACTTTCACAAGACATATATCTATTCAATCCACTTACTAAAGTCATCTCATGAATTTATACAACTCAAATCAATCCAAACTTGATTACTAATCAATAAATCCATTCAAACATCTCATAGCAAGCAACATATGCATATATATCCAATTCAATCAACTCATATGCACCCAAATGAATAAGATCAACTAGAAACATACTTTGCTTAGCACATGATCATCCAATAGCAAGCTTTCACTCAATTATTTGCAAGCCACCCAATAATTCCAACAAATCACCACAACTTGAATATGACACTCGTATGTTGTAGCACATTGGACTTCACTCACTTTTGACTTGGCATTGGGATAGGAATTAGCAATAGGCTTCAATACTTGATTCAACATATGATGAACAATAAGAATTCTATTAAATCAAGCCTCTAATGCCTATGGTACCAACACACATTCATCCACTTTTTGATGGAACCCAAACTAGTTTGGGTCCTCTCAAGTTAGGTGCAACATACTTAGGCATCACCTTAGTATGAGAAGCGGGATGTTTTGCAATTTCAACCAATGAGGTACCATTGCCATCCTTCCTAAGCATAATATTTGCATCAATTGAAATAGGCTTAGAAGTATTACCTAGGGGGCATGAATTAGACATGTGTCCCCTTTCTCGGTATGAGTAGCAATTTCTCTTGGTTAGAGCCTTCTCTTCCTTGCTCTTGTATTGCTTCTCATTGCCTTGCCTCTCATGAGTTGCTTGAGCCTTCCTCTCAAGCTTGGTAGGACACTTCGAGGCAAAGTGTCCCATATCTTCACACTCGAAGCACTTGATGTGAGCCAAATCTCTCTTGTCATCTTGATTCTTGCTCACTATCTTGGCATCTTGAATGAGCATCGGATGCCTTGCATTTGCTCTTCCACCCCTTCTTGTCTTCTTCTTCTTCATCACCAAGTCACCACCATCTCAAGGTTGATCTTGATTTGCTCTTGGGGTGTCTTTTCTTGCTCAACTTGTGGCTTTGGTTGAGGTTCTTCTTTTTGCTTCACCAATTGCTTGGTTGGGCACATTGAGGTGAGATGACCCCATGTGCGGCACTTGAAGCATTTGACATGCTTTAGCCTCTCTTCTTCTTTCTTCAACTTGAACTTTTCTTCATTCGGGCACCCATTTGCAAGATGTCCCACTTCATGGCACTTGAAGCACATGAAATGAGATAGCTCATTTGTTCTTGCTTCTTCATCTTTATTTCTCTTTTTCTTTCGCCCTTTGTCATGCTTTAGTTGAATTCAAGGCCACTCTTGTCACCAAAGTTTCTTTGAGTCTTCAACATATGCTCAAAGGTGACTTTTGAGTTGTAGCACCTCTCTAACTTGTAGCTCAATTTCTTCACTTCTCTTTTGAGCTCATTGTTCTCCTTTAAAATGTTAGTCTCATAAGATATAGAGGAAGAACAAGCATATATATGTGAAGCACATGGCATATCTAATAAATCATTGTTGGTATTTCTTAACGTCTACATAGTTAATCCACAAGCGTACGGAATTACCATTGTAGCTTTCACTAGGAAGTATTCAGGGTATCGTATTTCCACAGGGAACAGAGGTATCTCTTCTAGCTGATTCGTCTAAGGACAACACAAGGGGTAAAGTTTGAAAGGGAAGAGATGGATTCATATGGCTTTCGGGTCTAGGAGAAGCTAAACTCTACTTATACTTGCTTACTTCGGTCACTGGTGAACACCTGGTCTGCCAGGCATAGCCAGCCTATGGCTCTACGTCATACCCAAACATGGTGGATTATAAGGGACGGACAGGGCTATCACCACCTGCCGCCTACCCCTCAAATAGAGGGCACGAGGCAAACAAATGTAGCCTCTAGCCTAGACACCTTGTCTATGCTATTGACTACTACTCTAGCGTTCCGGTAGGGTTATCTGTCTTTATCAGGGCCCTCTACTAGAGTATCCACTATAAGAATGGACGATGAACCCACAAGCAAACAAGAGTAAAGCTTAACAAATCAAAAGACTTTATACCATAAGAAACCCAAACACTTACTTAACGAATATTCCATCGAGGTATAAGTGTTCGCCGAGGTACAAGTTCGGGGAGACACCGACAAGTTTGGCTCTTCCCCGTACTTTCCCTCACATCTGTCCCAACTAACTCTACTAGCTATCTAGGGCCTAAGCCCTTGGAATGTTGCTCTTGTGTGGTGCTCTTGCTCTTTGCTATGTTGTTTTGAATGGAGGAGGGAGGCTTCTTATATAGTACTCCATAGGCAGTTTGCTCAATTATTTTAGGATACCCCCACCGCAACCGACCTCGATAGCATTAATGATACCCCCCTCGCAAAGGATGGGCCCAAGAGGAGCTAGTGGTGGTGTGGCCGCACCCTAGCTTGGTCGCCTCAGCACCGCCTTCGCCTGGTGGTTTGCTTGATGGGCCTAGAGCATAGCCATGTTGGTGCTTGGCCCAGTTTCTTTGGTGGAGTGGGCCCTCTCTTGGTTCCTTTGCGCAAGATCTGCTTTATACTTCTCTGGGTTGCACCTTTTGATGTGTTTTCCTTTATATGCCATGTATATGTCTTGAAAATGATCAATTCATCAAAACTTATGGAAAGATGTTAGATTTGAACCCTATCACTAAGTTTGGTGTTTGTTTGGTTAGATTTTATGTAAAAATTGGTGGTTAAAAATATGAGTTAAGGACCGCCAACAAACTCCCCCACACTTAGCTCTTTGCTTGTCCTCGAGTAAAGTTAAGGACTAAGATATGTCATCTCCTTGATATGACATTTGCATACTAGTTATTCCATGCTTCACATGCACTTGTGAACTTTGGAGTGTCTACCACATATCTTGGGTGACTGAATAATGGAACAGCATGGATTCAAATCCCCTTGCATCAATTAGTTCTGAAACTTGGGTTTTCATTTGATTTTTAAAAAAATGTAAACATAGCTTTGCTCCTCAAATGATTCTCTCAGATGGCTTATATATGTGTTTGGTTCCTCACCAAGGCATATCATAGTGTTGCCTTCTTTCTTTCCTGCTTCTAAAAAGCTTATATGGATCTTTGGGTAGGGAAAGATATGAAGGCATACTTACTCAACATATTTTGTTAAGTCAAAGCTCGGATCCAAGGAGAAGGATGTCATACCCTTAGATCAAGAAGTGCAAGTGTGTGGATAAAACATTTCTAAATCTATACTATACTCCTTTTGTAGATATGATCTCTCTCTAGCTTTTTATTGTGAGACATGGCTATCATTTTTTTCTTCTTTTTATGAGCCTTCATGTGCTCATCTTTTTTTAATACCTTGGGACCTTCATGTGCCCCCTTTTTCATACTTTGGGACCTTCATGTGCCTCTATATTTTTTTCAATACTTTGGCATAGCCTTTATGTCTCTTCTTTTTAAACCACATCTTTAGAGAGATCACTATCTTGTAGAACTTGGAGTATTTGTCTATCAAACATTTTTTTTGTCTACTCCCAGTGTAGGAGTAGAGTTTTTTTTGGTGGATGGAAGCATATTTTTGCATACTCCTAGTGTGGGAGAAGCATGTATAGGTGGGTGTACGTGATCTTGATCTTGGGAGCATGATAACTTTCTCAACAAGGGTCAACAAGACTTGACAAAATTCAAAACATGAGTAAGTAGCATAATTATAGAGGTTTTAAGCTCTAATCACTAGGTATGGCTTTGGTAGGAATTTGCATATCATGGAGGAGCATGCTATTTTGATTTTAATTTTATAAAATAAATCCCAAGTCCTTCACATGAGAGAGCAAGGTTCATTTCCATCCTACTATATCACCTATTCTAATTACTTAGATAACATGGGGTCCCTATGATGAATTGTTCACAAGTTATAGGAATATTAGCGAGGAATAAAGAGTATGCAAATTCAGTCAAAGGATTGCATGGAGATGGAGCGTCAAAAGTTTTGCTTTTTAATTTGTTCAGTTTTAAACTTCAAAACTTAGGAGAGTTGAGGGGTAATGTTGCACAAACCAATGTTAAAGAGAAAGAAGGGGCTGAGGAGAATCAAAGATGGCTTGGCTAAACCAGAGGTTCAACCAATTCTCTCTGGGATCATCTGTCATGTCCTTCTGCATGATGTATTGTCTGATGTTTTGTGCAATGTGTTGGTGGGAGATCTCAAGTGTATGTTCATTATGCATGAGAGATCTCCCCCACACTTATTCTTGTACCTATTTATTTAATCAAAGAAAAACAAAGAAGGAAACAAACAAGGGTTCTACCGATTTGAGCATCGAGGAACCTAAATCATTTTATTATTATTATTATTATTATTATTATTATTATTATTATTATTATTATTATTATTATTATTATTTTATATCTTTATTATTATTTTTTATTTTAAGTGTTCACTCAACCTTATTTTAGCATACACAAACAAGGCTAAGTGTAAAGTTTGCCAAATATTTGTCTTAGCCTTGGTTTATCTCCATCATAGATTGCATTCATTGTTTATGAAACTAATAACACAAGTTCATTAATCAAAATTTCAACACCATGTCAAAAAATAAAGGTAAAAGAAATATTTTTGTTTTTTTATAAAAATAAAGGATACAGATACGAGGACAAACAAGGTTCGAAAAAGATAGCAACCATTTCCCGACAGCGGCGCCAGAAAGCTTGTTGGGATTTCATACCGTTGTAGCTTTCACCCAGAAGTATTTAGGGTATCGTATTTCCACAGGGAACAGAGGTATCTCTTCTAGCTAATTTGTCCAAGGACAACACAAGGGGTAAAGTTTGAAAGGGAAGAGATGGATTCATATGGCTTTTGGGTCTAGGAGAAGCTAAACTCTACTTATACTTGCTTACTTCGGGCACTAGTGATGTCACACCCAATTTTAAGGATAAAATTGAATGCACTAAACTCATGTGTGCCCAGGGATCAGTCACACACACAAGTTGACAAATCATATAAAGTATCATCATGGTGTATCTTACATCACGATTAATAACATCACATAGTCTTACACAACACAGCGGAAGATAAAAAGATAACTCTCTCGTGGAACTCCATCACAGGGAAGGTCAACTGGTTGACCACAAGCCTAATAATCCTCAGGAAACTCCTCATACCCGTTGTCATCTGTTACCCATCTGGGATTTTTATCCAAATATAGAAAGTAAACAAGCGTAAGTACTTCCTGTACTTAACAAGATAACATGGGGTTATGTAGCTCAAAAAGGATGGCACTGGTTTACTGCAGTTAGCACTTTTAGTAAGTCAAGATTTTATTATCAAGTATTATCAAGTTATGCTTAAGCTCCCATTTAAACCCACATAAGCAGATATCAGAATCATTTGCATCATAATATCATTGTATACCATCATAATGAACCACAATGAGTAACCAATTATTCTATGAGTTTTCCAGGCCACTCGTGACCGTGAGCACGGCTGTTATAACAGTTTGTAACCCTCTGCAGAGGTGGTGCACATTCACCGCGAGTCGCGATTCCCATATGCCCGGATTAATTACTCCCATGTCACTACCAAGGTGAGCGGGCAGGATACACTATGAAGCATTTCATAGGCTTCCCTAACAGGTTAGGGCCGCTAGGTTTCCTCGGTAGGCATATGTTGGAACCCCCCTTTTCTATGGCACATATCCATCGCGGCTATACACATAGGAACAGAGGAAGCCCTATACCCAACATGGCAAGCCCCTTTTGTGCCATAAAGGTAACCTCTAACAAGTTAGAAAAGGTCCTATTACTGAGCTAAAGTCAGAGCCATATGACTCTCACGGTTGCACTGTCAGTCCTAGCTTTTGCCGACAGATAAGTCCTTATGGAGGGCCGGGAGCAACATGATCAAAAGTCATTTGCACCTTCGCCCTATGGGTCAGTTGTTATAAATCATGTTTTACTTTTAGTTCCATAGAACCATTAACCATTGTATAGATCATGTTTAGTTAGAGCACTAGCAATCTACCCATATGCAATTAGCCCATAGGAGTCAAGGAAACATGTCACCAAATAACTAGGATGTCCTTATGGTTATCAAAGTTAGACACATGCACATGAGTGAATGATTAAAGTGAATAGGACATCAAGGTAGGCCCAAGCTATACTTGCCTTGGTTAGCAAACTCCTGCAGATCCTGCTGGTCGTCAAAGAACTCTAGGTCTCCAACGTTCTCCTCACTGTCTGAACGCGACCAACACGGCAACATACAACATTCCAAAGGCATTCATGCAAAGCAAACAATCCTACAGTTAGAATAGTACACCAGCAGTATAGAAGACAAGATAAAATGTTTATGAAAAGAATCTACGTCTCGCTACGATCACGTCAACGCGAAGTTCATGAAAATCGGAGCTAAAACGTGAAAGTTATGAATTAAATAGGGTTTCCTATAGCACTTTATTTAATTAAACCTAACCATGAAATTTAAAAGTTGCAAACTTGATTAACAGTGGTACTAACATGTAGATTATGAAATTACGAAGCTAACGCAATTTGAACGGGTCAATTCGGAGCTAAAACGAAGTTTTTATGAGCAAAACAAATCTAATGGCATTTCTATAAATACTAAAAACGTATTTTTGACCAAAACAGTATACTTTATGTTTTCAAAATGAGAAAGCGTACTCTAGAAACGTGCTTTGGATGGCGGGTTCAATAAAACAAAACCTAGGGGTCTCTTTAGAAAAATAACCCGCGAAGGGGTATCGAACGTTCTGGGCTGTTGGATCATGGATGTGTGGCTTAGAACAGATGGGAGGAAGAGAGAAAGGGGCGCCGACCAGGAACAGTAGCTCCGGTGGCGGCACTGCCATGGACGGTGGCAAGAAGGTCACCGGCGCGCGTGGACTAGGGTCTACGGGCCACGGTTCGAAGAACCGAGGACACCGGGAGACGGCGGGAGTGAAGGGGAAACCGCCAAGGCCGATACGGCGGCCGGAAGAGAGAGCCAAGGCGGCGGTCGCCATGGCCGGCGAGGCGGAGGTCGTCGGCGCACCCAAAAATGGACATACAAGGCATGAGAATTGAAAATAACAGCATGGGGAGGTAGAGGGAAGAAAGGGGGTTCTCACCGTGGGGAAAACTGGCGGAGACGACGGCTCGGAGATGGCAGACCACGTGGAGGCGGACGGCGGATCTCGGCGTGCGCTGCGGTGGTTGATGTGGCTTCCTCGGCGCCTGGCGAAAGCGAAGAAGAGAGCGGGGAGGCAGCAGGGGTGCATGCGAGGGTTTGGCACCCTTTAAATGAGGCCGGGGAGCGGGGCGACGCGCCCACGACGCCAGGAGTGAGCGGCGGTTGCGGCTTGGACTCGCGCGGCGGTTGTGGGATGAGGGAGACGGTGCTAACACGTGGGCCCGGTTCGTCAGCGGCTGCGGAGAGGGAAGGGCGCATGGCAACGGCCGCCTGGCCGAGCTGGGCCGGCCTAGGAAGGGAAGAGGGGAGGGCGAGCGGGCCACGGGAATGAAAAAGGCCAATAGGGCCGAAAGTGAGGAAGAGAAAGGGAGGGAAAAATATTTCCTTTATCTTTTTCCAAATCAATTTTTCAAATGATTTTCAATTTGAATTTGAATTCAATTCAAACTTTAGTCAAAGCTAATCATTACAAAAACAAATGTGCAGCAGCATGAATGCATCAACATGTTTCTATCCTTATATTTACTTTTAATTTCATAAAAATATTATTTCCTAAATTTGAAAATGCACATATAATTGCATAATTAAATCAAATTTTTCTTATTTCAAAAGACTGAAATTTTTGGGTGTTACAGGTGAACACCTGGTCTGCCAGGCATAGCCAGCCTATGGCTCTACGTCATACCCGAATGTGGTGGATTACAAGGGATGGATATGGTTGTCATCACCTACCGCCTACCCCCTCAACCAGAGGGCACAAGGCAAACAAAGGTAGCCTCTAGCCTAGACACCTTGTCTACGCTATCGACTACTACTCTAGCATTCTGGTAGGATTATCCGTCTTTATTAGGGCCCTCTACTAGAGTATTCGCTACAAGAACAGACGACAAACCTACATGCAAATAAGAGTAAAGCTTAACTAATCAAAAGACTTTATACCATAAGAAACCCAAACACTTACTCAACGAATATTCCATCGAGGTACAAGTGTTCACCGAGGTACAAGTTCGGGGAGACACCGACAAGTCCGGCTCTTCCCCGTACTCTCCCTCACATCTCTCCCAACTAACTCTACTAGCTATCTAGGGCCTAAGCCCTTGGAATGTTGCTCTTATGTGGTGCTCTTGCTCCTTGATGTGTTGTTTTGAATGGAGGAGGGATGCTTCTTATATAGTGATCCATAGGCAGTTTGCTCGGTTATTTTAGGAAACCCCCACCGCAACAGACCTCCATAGCATTAATGATACTGCCTCGCAAAGGATGGGCCTGAGAGGAGCTAGTGGCGAGGTGCGGCCACACCCTGGCTAGGCTGCCTCAGCACCGCCTTTGCCTAGTGGTTTGCTTGATGGGCCTAGAGCGTAGCCGCGTCTATGCTTGGCCTAGTTTCTTTGGTGGAGTGGGCCTTCTCTTGGTTCCTGTGCGCAAGATCTGCTTTATGCTTCTCTGGGTTACGCCTTTTGATGTGTTTTCCTTTATATTCCATGTATATGTCTTGAAAATGATCAATTCACCAAAACTTGTGGCAAGATGTTAGATTGAAACCCTATCACTAAGTTTGGTGTTTGTTTGGTTGGATTTTACGTAAAGATTGGCGGTTGAAAATATGAGTTAAGGACCGCCAACAATCATCATAAGAGGTGGTACATGCTTCTTGCCAACATCACAAGGGTTAGTAACAACATGTGTTTGATCAATTGACCCATGTGATGAGCTCTCATTATTTTTATGTTTCTTTGAAAATGCTTTAATGAGAGACGCATGTTGTTCTAATAATTCTTCATGAGACAGAAGAAGCTTCTCATGAGTCAATTTTAGCTCATCATGTGAATATTTAAGAACATCAAGTAAGTGCTTATGTTCTCCACATGAATTCTTTAGAAATGAGTTTTCATTTTCCAATTTTATTATTTTAGCTTTCTCATTTTCTAAAGACATCGTCATGCAAGCAAGTCTACTAACAAGCTCATCATATGAATCAACATGATCAACTTAATTAGCATTAGATACCTTGGTGTCATCTTGTGACATGAAACAATGTGGTGAAGTGGATGGGCTTGTAGTAGCATCGCAATCATGGCCCAAGCATGAACCATCATCATCATCATCACCAAGTGTGCTTGAGGTAGAATTGTCATTTGCATCACTTGGGACATCACATCAACCTTGTCAAGTGAACTTGTGGTAGATACATCATCATCATCATCACTTGACCATGAGGTGGAGCAATCTTCCACAATCACCAAATTGTGGTTATGCTCAACACGCTCATGTACCTCCTCCTTGGATGACTCATCATCATCAACATTTGAGACCCTCCCATATATCAAATTGAGGTACAAACAAATATCATGGGTGGTCTTCATGTACATAATCTCCCCAAATATCTTATCACTCAAAGATTGATAAATTATGTTAGTAGCTTGGCAATAGAGATGTAGGTATTTCTTTTGCGCTTGAGTTGCATTCTTTTCATCCAATGCATGAGAAACACTCACATATATGATCCACCACATTTGAGGGGAAATAAACTTAAAATTGCATGTCATTCAATTTTTCCACCATGCAAAGTGTGTGCCATCAAAAGTGTATGGACACTCAACATCTAGCCCATAAGTCGCCATCATCTCGAATCGGTGAAGACCATAAATGAGAGACCTTGCTCTGATACCATGTATAGGGTCGAGATGATGGACTAGAGGGGGTGAATAGTCCTTTCTAAAATTAATCACACCGGCTAACCGAAACAAATGCGGATTTAAAACTATCATTCTAGCCAAGACTATGCCCCTCTATCTATGTTCTCAAGCACCTTAAAAAGGTCCTAAATAGGCAACAAACGTGCCGTGCTAGATAGAGCTCACCTAACAATTCTAGCTTGCAAGGTCACACAAACCTATACAACTAGTACTCAAGCAATCAAGGGAGCTCCTATATAATCTAGTAAGCAAAAGCACAAATCTCCTAAGCTCACTAGTAATGCTCAATAACAAGGCTACACAAGCTAAATTAGAGAGCTTAAATTACTTAGCTACACAAACTAAGCAATATGACAAACAAGGTTACTTAAACCGAATTAGTCACGCAAGGGAGCTACTTCTATGCTACACAAGCAAGAAGGTAACTAGAAAGCTACACAAGCTAACTAATTACAAGAGCAACTACACAAGCACAATATATATGAATGTAAATACAAGCTTGTGTAAAGGGGATGCAAAGACAAGGATGACACGGTGATTTTTATCCTGAGGTTCACTTGGTTGCCACCAAGCTAGTCCCCGTTGTGTCGACCGCCACTTGGTGGTTTGGCAGCTAATTGGCATCACCCGCCAAGCCCACACGTTGGGCACCACAAGAACCTACCCCAAAAGTAAGGGTGGCTCAATGACACGCTCTACAAGTGTTGCTCTTTGTGGCTCTCGCGGGATGAGCACGGTACCCCTCACAAATCCTTCTTTGGAGCACCGCATAAGCTTCCTTGTGTGCTTCGACGGAGACCACCACCAAGCCATCTAGGAGGTGGCAACCTCCAAGAGAAACAAGCACCACTGGCTTGCAACTCGATCACCTAGTGCCACTTGATGTAATTCTCGTAATGCAATCGCACTATAATCACTCACTCGGAATCGGATGCAACCACTTTGTGCACAAGTGAGTTAGAGGCTCTCGTAGAACTCCCAAGCATGGACACTAAGTCCCAAGGGTGCTAAGCATGTGCCAAAGCAGGCCACACACTCCTTTTATAGCCCCAAGGGCTAAAATAGTTGTTACCCCCTTCATCCTGATTTTTTGTGCACTGACCGGACTCACCCCAGAGTCTGGGCTAGAGTCCGGCTAGAGTCGAGTAACTAAGATGCAGCCACATAGCCTCGCTGTTCGAAGATGACCGTTGCTCGCCAATGGATAGCTCCTGAGCGTGCATACTCCTAACTAGATGCGCCTAGGTCCATCGACCAGACACGCCGAGGCCGAGTCCAGTCACTAACGCGCCTCTGCACAATTGACCGGACTCCCCTTTCTCCTAGGACCGGACTCGACTCTTCCAGAGTTCGGTCACTTTCAGAGAGGTTCCAGAGAGCTCTTTTGATGACCGGACGCATTAGGCCATCCCTGACCGGACTCTCCTAGCATCCGGTCACTTCTGCTCGTGAAAGAAACACTGACCGGACTCTTGACCAGACTCGTAGGCATTGACCGGACGCGTCCAGTCATAGACTTTTCATCACTAAAATGACCATAACTCTTAGCTCCGGAGTCTGATTTTGATGATCTTGAATATTTTGGAAAGCTTATTTAGAGAGCTACACATCCCACTTGCATATATGATCCAAAGCATAATGGATCAATACAGAATTCTAATTCAAGAACCATCATATAGTTTGGAGCACACCGAAAAACCTTTTTCTCTTCTCCAAGTTGATCCAACTCAACTCCAACAACTTCTCCTTTGCAAATGTGCCAACCCCACCAAGTGTACACCACCATGTCCAAGTGTGTTAGCATTTCACAAACATTTTTTCAAAGGATTAGTCACTCATTTCACCATGCCACTCGATCCTAGCAATGATGCAAAGTTAGATCACTCGAGTGGCACTAGATGACCGATATGCAAACAAGTTTGCCCCTCTTGATAGTACGGCCATCTATCCTAAACCCGGTCATAAACTTCTCTACTCACCTATGACCGGTGAAATGAAATGCCCTACAAATATACATTTGCCTTGCGCATTCCATTATTCCATCTCCTCCGGTATTGATGCAACATATGCACCAACCATATCACAAATGATATGATCCGCTTCATATCATCATGTGACCATATTGGTTCATCGATCTTGACCTCACTTGCTCTTCACCGTTGCCTTAGTCCATCGGCGCCAAGTCCACGACTTGCCCTTCACTCTTGCAACTGGTCCATCAAGCCAAGCCTTGTCTTGATCTTCTCTATCTTAGTCACATGACTCAATGTCATGTCTTATATGCAATGAGCTCCTTCATTACATGTGTGAGCCTTGCAACAAATCAAAGTCATTTCACCTTCATGGCATATATTGCTCACACACATGTACCTGTGGACTAATCACCTGTGTATCTCACATAAACACATATTAGTCCACCTAGGTTGGCACTCAATTACCAAAACCAAACAAGGGACCTTTCAGTCTTCCCAAGTCGGTTTTGTCGCTGATAACCATGATTTAATCTGACAATTAGGTCCACCTTGGCGATTTCTGAATAAACCCTGCTGAAAACACAGATTCACCAAAACTCATGTAATTTATTAGTTTATAAACCCCTAAACCTATGTTGGTGATCATATTCATACATTTATACAAGTTATATTGACGGTTTATAATAGGAGTTAACTACCGTCAATAGTCTTCTAGTGACACCGTGTGGTATCCAAGGATCTAGCCAAATATTAATCTGAGTACCATCACCATCTCTCCACACCAGACCATTCTTTAGTGCTCGCACCCCTCGTATAATACTTCTCCATGAGTAAGAGATACCAGGTTTCTCCACAACTAACAAAAGGTCACCATCAGGGTAATATTTAGATCTAAGACTTGAGCACACAAAGATTCTGGATTTAACAGGAGGTGCCACCCTTGCCTTGCGAGCATAGCTAGATTAAAAAGGTGCATCTCTCTATATCCCAAACCACCTTTGTCTTTCCTAAGACAAAGTAAATCCCAAGATAGCCAGTGCATTTTGTTTTCCTTTTCCTGTTGAGCCCACCAAAACCTGCCTGTCATGTTACTAATCTCATCACAAAGAGTTTTTGTGAGATCAAAACATGACATTGCATAACTTGGAATGGCTTGTACTACTGCCTTGATTAGAACCTCCTTACCAGCCTTTGACAAGAGTTTCTCCTTCCACCCTTGTAATCTTTTCCAAACTCTTTCCTTCAGGTACTCAAAAGTTATTTTCTTTGACTGTCCCATGTACATCAGTAGTCCTACATATTTCTTATTTTGTGCCTCTGTTGTGATTTCCAGGGATGCCATAAATTAATTTTTCTCTAAACTTTTGGTGTTCTTGCTGAACATCACTGAAGACTTCTCCTTATTGATCATTTTCCCCGAGCAATCTTCGTACGAAGAGAGAATATTTTGCAGATGAGTTGCACTCCATTCATAAACTTTCAGGAGTAGCAGAGAATCATCTACAAACAAAAGATGATTTATACTCGGTGCATGCTGGCATATCTTAACTCCAGTCAACTCCCTACTACCTTCGGCTGCCCCTAGCAGACTTGAGAATGCCTCAGCACAAACTAAAAACAGGTAAGGAGAAAGAGGGCCCCCTTGTCTAAGACCCCGACTGGGAATAATCTCTTCTGTTAATTCACCATTAACTTTAATACGGTAGGTGACCGTTGAAAAACAATTCATAATTACTTGAACCCAATTTTCATGAAAACCCAGCTTGAGCAGCATCTTCTCCAGGAAAGACCATTCAACGCGATCATATGCTTTACACATGTTTAATTTCACAGCAGCATAACCATCTGATCCGGTATCTTTTTTGTTTGCATATAGTGTGTCAATTCATAGGCAAGCAAGATATTATCTGTAATAAGACATCCAGGAACAAAAGCACTTTGGTTCAAAGAAATAACCTCCGGTAAGATGACTTTCAACCTGTTTGATAAGACTTTGGATGCAATTTTGTACACAACATTACATAAACTAATTGGTCGAAGGTCTTTTAATCTTTCCGGATTCTGCAATTTTGGAATCAGGACAAATGTAGTTTCATTCCAGCCTTTTGGCATTGTGCCTCCATTCAGAAAAGCCTTTACTTCCCTTACCACATCCTATGCCTGATCTTTTTTTTTTTGTAAGTCAAAGGATGTTTTTGGGGACGCTGGCAGCTCCATAGTTGACTAATAGGAATCGTGCTCCTCGGTATCCTGAAACCGTTCACACTGTGCGGGCATCCTCTATACCTACTAGTGGGGGTACTTTTTTCGCTTGCTTGCGCATGCCACATTGGGCTGCTACTGCCCAAATCACATGAGCCCATCCTGGTGTTCGCACTGGACTTGGACCTAAGACCATCAGGCCCTTGGAAGACGAAAAGGGTGGTCAGATTAACGCGGCAGGTCTGGTCACGAACTGCCGGTCGTGCAAGCTCCCCCCATTGACTGGCATGTGTATTTTGGCATCCATGGGCCATGATGGCCTGAGCAAGAAAACGGCCGGAACACTCTTACGACCTGGAGGACACACACATCCAACCTCTTCTCGTCCAATAATCTCATCTCCCTTCACATGATAGATGCTTCTGTCCTCCTTCCAATCTGATCATCCTTTCCTGTGCAAAAAGTGGATCAACTACTGATGTGATTATTAGCATCTGTAGGCGGGCGCCGGTGAGAGATCAGTCCAGAGACCTATCGCAATCATGGCAGAGATGGTGGGGTCCATCGTCGTCGGCGAGGTGGTGAACCGGACCTCCGACTTCCTCATCAGCAAGCACAGGGAGCGGCTGAGCACGCGAGAAGCCATCGAGCGGCTGGAGATGGCGCACATCAAGATGGAGGCCGCGCTGGAGCTGTCCGGCCGCTGGCAGCAGGCCACCGACGCGTCCCTGCTCCGCTGGCGCCGCAAGCTCCGGCGCGCCGCGGACGAGTGCGACGCCGCGCTGCACCGGTGGAAGCTGCGGGAGCTGCAGGAGGAGGACGCCCGGGAGAAGCTGGCGCGGGCGCCGCTCCCGCGGCGCGTCGCGCACGCGGTCCTGTGCTTCGTCTCGGGGCTCCTCCTCCTGATCGCCCGCGGCGGTGGCGACGACGAGTGCTCCCGCGCCTGCGCCGCCGTCCAGAGGTTCGAGAGGCTGGCCAGCGGCGCCGCCGAGTACCTCAGGTGCGTGGAGTTCGGCAGCGCGCCGCGGAGGTTGTGCGGCCGCAGCGGCGGCCTGTTCGGCTTCGGCCCCGTCGTTGGGAGGCTCGGCGGTGAACACGCGAGCTACGAGAGGCTGCAGGGAGCTCCTCAGCAGCACCGCTTCTTGGACGCTGCGCCCGCAAGTCCGGCGGCAGAGCTTTGGGTGGACAGCAAGCCCTGCCGTGCCTACCCAAAGCGAAGGGCGTCCGGGAAGAAACTGCTGCTGGTATGAAACATGGAGAGGCAACCGGGATGTGCTCCAGTTCCAGACTTGCAGTCAAGTCAGCAGGGCCACGTCACAGCAGCTCTGGCAGGGGGTTCCGTCTGGGCTCCGGAGAGCGCGCGGCCACTCTCACGGCTGAAGGGGACAATTTTAGGGCCCAACTTGTAGACCGTACCGTGCAAATTCATCGAGTCTATGGTAAAAAAAAATCGTCTTGTTTCGTGTTTCTTCACGATTTCTAGATTGTTGGGAGTCTAAAGTCCTGCTGGCTCTTTTGGTGCAGCCATCCAGGCAGTTCAAACAGATTTAGAGAATTATAACATGCCCGTATGTCGATGGGGAACCCTATGGGCCCCCCATAGACCATACTTCAGGGAGGTAGGCCTTGGTAACAAGGCCTACAGTCCAATCGCCAAGAAGAACGCGGAGCAAAGCAACGTGCAAAACCGAAACTCCAACCCAAACTATACAAGGAAAGGCGCCCGAAGCGTAGCTTAGGACTCTGACCTTGTATCCGAATAGGACACAAATAACCCCTCTCAGCGCCTGGACTATAAAGGGCTGGTGAGGGTACCCATTGTAAAGAGAGAACGCATACCCGATACTCAAAGCAATACAACGCAAACAGGCTAACGCCAAAACTGTACGTAAGGTTATTACTCGACCAAGTCGAGGGCCTAAACCAGTATAAAATCGTGAGTCTTTTTGCGTAACCGCCGAATTCCGCTATTCGCCGAAGCCCGAACAACTGTCCCGGGTACCCCCGTGGCAGGCTATCGGTGGTAAAACATCGACAGCTGACGCGCCAGGTAGAGGCTTTCGACGAATTTTTTCTCGAGAGTTCGGCGGACCTCAACCTCAAGATGACCTTTTCGGCGGGAACAACCTTTGTCTTCAGATCCTGGATCTGCAAGGCTAACGGCGACGACAAGCTTCGTACCTGTCTCCGAGAAGAAAAAGAATTCGATGACGAAGTTCAATACAAACTCGCCGAGAAGATGACGAAACTCTCAACTTCGGATACAGCTCGAAATAAGGAAGAAAGCGGATACGAAACCGACTCTGAAAAAGAGATACAACCCGATTCCAAGACAATCTTCACGGCACAAGAGCCAAGCTTAATTGGACTCGGAGACACAACAACGATCGCGAAGGGATACGACCCGTACAACTCAAAGAAGAACTTGGGAACTTACGGACTGCGCAACGCGGCATCAGTCTGTCAACACTTTACCCAAAACAAGATGAACTCAGCAAGAAGAATACTCCTGGAGGGAGCACAAGAAGGGATGATCATGACAGTGACCCCGCAAGATTGTGTGGTGCATTGGCCAGGTTCTTTCACCTCAAGCAAAGTCCAGACTGGCACGCACGTTGAAGAACTACCTTATCAAGAGGGAAAGGAACTCGGATCCAGTTCAGAAGCTACAGACAGCTCAACCAAACGAAGGATGGAATACCGTACAAGAAGAACTCGGAAGAGGTATACTGTATACATGGCGGAGCAGTTAGAACAACCTTTGGAACCACCACAGATACCAGATATAAAATCTTCAGACGAATCAGAAGGCAACATCTCGCCAGATGAGAAAAGCGACAGCAACGAAAATGATGAGCAAAGACTAGCAAGGCTAAAGAAGAACAAATTGAAAGCTAGAAGGAGGAACCGGGCTAAACAAAGGAAGCAAGTCTAGAATAAATACAAAGCGGAGCTAACGGAATACAACAGAAAGAAGGCGGAAAAAGAAGCCACAAAAAATACAAAAAGGGAAAGAATTAAAGAATTAACAAAGGAGTTGTACACCCTCACGAATAACGGGAAAGCAAAGGAAGATCAGAAGAAAGAAGTCGGGGGATCAGAAAAACAACCCGGTGAAGAAATTCCACAGGAGCCACAAAGGGAGCAGCCACCCAAAAAATTGAATTTTCAAAGGATAGGACCAGTAGAAAGTGTTGATATCAATGGAAGGAAGGAACACTACTCAAAGCAACAAGAAAGAGACAAACCAGAACTGAGCCAACGCTACCAAGAAATATCAAGAAGATTTGACAAAGAAGATGACTACGGAGAGTCTGAGTTAAAAGAAGACATGTCTTATTACAGAAGGGCAAGATCGCCAGATTACGGAAGAACAGAACCATACGACAGATTCCCTTGTTTCGCAGGAAGACTACAACTTTAAAGCTACCGCACAAGTTTAAACTAGCAAATCATTCCAAGTATGATGGCAAAGTCGAACCAAGACAATGGCTAAGGGTTTACTCCCAATCTATTGAATTAGCTGGAGGAGACGACAACATCAAGGCTCTATTCTTCCCAATGGCCCTCGAAGCAATGCCGCTACAATGGTTTGACAAATTGAGGCCAAGATCAATTAGGTATTGGAAAGACTTGCAAGAAGCTTTCTGCAACAACTTCGCAGGCATTATTACCCATCCAATGACTGCAGCCGAATTGAAAGGAGTAAAGCAAAGGAGAGGAGAAAGTCTAAGGGAATACTATAGAAGATTTGGAGAATTCAGGGCTCAAGTCCATGACATTACTGATAGGGAGGTGATAGAGGCCTTTGCAGAAGGGATCTGGGCAAACTGGCAATACAAGGACTATTTCAATGAGAACCCAAGAACAAACGAAGACTTCAAGAGGGTTGTTGAGAAGCTAATTTTGTCAGAAGAAAGAACTCGGCACAGATTTGCTAGGGACAACCCAGAGAATAGAAGACCCAATTACAGACAGCAAGACAAAAGACCAAGGCAGGACAATATGGTGGCAACCACAGACAACAAAAGAAGATACAATGGCAACGGCAATGATGGCAATGGTAGCAATCACAATGGCAACTACAACAATAGCAACAACTGTAACAACAGCGGTTACAATAGTAATAGCAACTATCAGAGTAACAACTACCGAGGAAGAGCACCAGAAAACATAGAAAACATGCCGTGTCACATACACCCAGGGGCCAGACACAAGTTAGTTGAATGCAGCACTTTTCAGCGGCAATTCATGAAGAGAGAAAACAGGAATCAAAACAACTCGGAGCCAAAGCAAGAAGAATCCAAGAAGGAGGAAAAGAGAGCTGAAGGAGATTATCAAGAACCCCAACGCCAATTAGCGGTGATATTTTCAGATGTTCCTAACACACGAAGCAAAAGACAAGAGAAACTAGCTCACAGAGCCATCATGGCAGCTGAACCAGCCATCCCAAGATATCTAGATTGGTCAGAGTACCCCATCCACTTCACAAGAGAAGACCAATGGACCAGTGCAGCAAACGCAGGATGCTACCCGCTGGTACTGGGTCCGACTATCGCAGGAGTAGCAGTAACTAAGGTACTCATCGATGGAGGAGCCGGGCTTAACATAATTTTTGCAGATACTCTCAAAAGGATGAATCTGGATTGTGAAGGTCTAATGACACCCACAAGCACACCATTCTATGGAATAGTACCCGACAGAGCAGCTATGCCCCTCGGACAGATAACCCTACCCGTCACCTTTGGCACACCAAACAAATACCGGACGAAATTCATAAAATTCGAAGTTGCAGACTTTGAATCATGCTACCACGCAATACTTGGGAGACCAGCTTTAACAAAATACATGGCAGTACCACATTATCCATACCTACTGCTCAAGATGCCAACAACAAAGGGCATATTATCATTGAAAGGAGATCTAAAGAAAGCACATGATTGCGACGTACAAGCAGTACAAATATCCGAAAGATTACAAGATATAAAGGAAAGAAAGGAGATTGCAATACTGGCCAACGAAATGAACCCAGATGAGATTAAGATACCGGCTAAGAAGCCAAGCAACTTCGCACCATCAAAAGAAGCTGCTACCAAGACTATTGACCTACTGACTGGTGATCTGGAGAAGATGGCAATCATCAGTGCAAATCTAGACCCCAAATAGGAACTCGCGCTCACCAACTTTCTTTGGGACAACAAAGATATTTTTGCTTGGAAGCCAGCAGACATGCCAGGGGTCCCAAGGGAGTTGGCTGAGCACATAATTGATGTAAATAAAGGGTCCAAACCCGTTAAGCAGAAGTTACGAAGATTCGCTCCAGACAGAAAAGCAACAATCAAAAAAGAGATCACCAAGCTCATGGCAGCAGGATTCATCAGAGAAATAATCAACCTAGATTGGCTTGCCAACCCGGTCTTAGTAGAAAAGAAGAATTCAAAAGAATGGCGCATGTGCATTGACTACACAGACCTCAACAAATATTGCTCAAAAGATCCATATGTCCCACCAAGGATTGATCAAATCATCGACTCGACAGCAGGATCAGCTCTGTTATCCTTTCTAGATTGCTATTCAGGCTATCATCAAATATCCTTAAGAGAAGAAGACCAAAGCAAGATTTCGTTCATTACACCCTTTGGGGCATATTGCTATAAATCAATGCCTTTTGGGCTAAAAAATGCAGGGGCAACATATCAAAGAGCAATTCAAACTTGCTTGGGGAGTCAAGTCGAAAGAAATGCAGAAGCATACATTGATAATGTAGTAATCAAGACAAAAGAACCCGAATCAATGATAGAAGACCTCGAGGAGACTTTCAAGAATCTAAAAGCATGGTAGTGGAAGCTAAACCCCACAAAGTGTGTTTTTGGGGTACCATCAGGACAACTACTTGGGTTTCTAGTCAGTAACCGAGGAATTGAAGCAAGTACAAAGCAGGTTAAAGCCATCATGGATATGAAACCTCCAAAGAAAGTTAAAGACATACAGAAGCTTACAGGATGCATGGCAGCACTCAACAAATTCATCTCCCGACTAGGAGAAAAAGGGCTACCTTTCGTCAAATTATTGAAAAAGGCAGGAAATTTTGAATGGACAGAAGAGGTAGAAGAAGCATTCCAAAAGTTAAAATAATACTTGGCATCATCACCAGTAATGACACCACCAAAAGACAAAGAGGACATGATGCTATACATTACAGCAACCAAGAACGTTGTCAGCACAGCAATTGTGGTTGAGAGAGAAGAACCCGAACACGCATACAAAATGCAAAGACCAGTCTATTACATAAGCGAAGTACTAACAGAATCAAAAGTGAGATACCCACACGTACAAAAACTACTTTATGCAGTGTTGATATCATCAAGAAAGCTGAGACATTATTTCCATGAACACAAGATTACAGTGGTAACCAATTTTCCACTTCAAGACATTCTACGCAACAAAGATGCAACAGGTCAGATATCAAAATGGGCAGTAGAACTCGGTGCTCTCAACCTAGACTTCAAACCAAGAACAGCAATCAAATCTCAAGCATTATCCGACTTCATTGCTGAATGGATAGAAATCAGTCAAAAAGAACCCGAACCAATACTTGATCATTGGAAAATGTATTTTGACGGTTCCCTAAAGTTAGGAGGAGCTGGAGCAGGAGTTCTATTCATATCACCGGGAGACAGTTAAAATATGTGCTACAAATACTTTGGCAGGCAACTAACAATAAGGCAGAATACGAAGCATTAATACACGGTCTAAGAGTTGCAAGCTCGCTTGGGATCAAAAGACTACTTGTCTACGGTGATTCAGCTGTAGTAATCAATCAAGTCAATAAGGATTGGGATTGTACAAAAGATAACATGGATGCATACTGTGCAGAAGTTAGAAAATTGGAGAAAATTTTCCAAGGACTCGAAATCCATTATGTACTAAGAGATTCCAACGTTGCAGCAGATGTACTAGCCAAATTAGGATCAGATAGAGCAAAAGTACCACCAGGTATATTTGTGGAAGAACTCACAACCCCATCCATCAAACAACTCGAAAACACAGAAAAAGAGGAGACAACAGATCCAATGGAAATAGATCAAGCAGAAGAACCAGACCAGTCAAGACAAATCATGGTCATACAAAGTGATTGGAGACAAACATACATTGATTTTATCAAAGAGAAGAAACTACCCGAAGACAAAGCAGAAGCAACTCGGGTTGTACGAAGAAGCAAAAACTACGTTCTGGTGGGGGATAAACTATACAAAAGAGCAGCAGCATCAGGAGTACTGCTTAAATGTGTTCCAACAGATAAAGGAAAGGAAATCTTGGACGAAATCCACTCAGGATGCTGTGGAAATCATGCAGCCTCTAGGACACTAGTCGACAAAGCATTCAGAACCGGTTTCTATTGGCCAACAGCACTCAAAGATGCAGAAGAGCTCGTCAGAACATGCAAGAATTGCCAAATGTTTGCTAGGCAATCACATGTGCTGGCTCACAACTTAATATGCATATCACCGTCTTGACCATTCTCATGCTGGGGGCTGGATCAAGTCGGACCACTCAAAAAAGCAAAAGGAGGCTTCGAATACATATTTGTGGCAATCAACAAATTTACAAAGTGGATTGAATACAAACCTTTGGTCAAATACAGTGCAGAAAAGGCAGTGGAATTCATACAAGGCATCATGCATAGGTTTGGCATGCCCAACAGAATAATCACAGATCTTGGTTCACCATTTATAGCAAGAGAATTCCAAAACTGGGCAAGAGATTGTGGGATAGAAATCGACTTTGCATCAGTAGCACACCCGCAGGCCAATGGACAAGTCGAAAGAGCAAATGGAATCATATTACATGGTTTAAAACCAAGATTATATGAAGATTTGAAAGATTATGGTGGAAAATGGATCGACGAATTACCGAAAGTAGTATGGGGTCTAAGAACCCAGATCAGCAGAGCAACTGGATACTCACCGTTCTTTTTGGTCTATGGATCAGAGGCAGTACTACCAGCCGACTTAATATGGCTATCACCAAGAATAGAACAATATGAAGAAGGCGAAGCAGAAGAAACAAGGCGGTTAGAAATTGATTCAATAGAAGAAATAAGAGACAGTGCAATCATACAAAATGCAAGATATCAGCAAGGGTTACGAAGACATTATGACAAAAGTACTCAACCCCGATCACTAAAGCCAGGGGACTTAGTACTATGACTAAGCTAGAAGAAAGATGGATGACACAAACTACTCAGTCCATGGGAAGGACCCTTCATCATGAAGACAGCAACATGACCCGGCACATACGAGTTGATGACTCCAGATGAAATACCTGTAAAGAACACTTGGCATATCAGCCAGCTCAAAAGATTCTACAATTAAGTACAACAGATTGTACTCAAGTTCCAAGAGAAATAAAACAGAGATTATCCAAGAAGAACAGCTTCAAATATGAGCCCTATCCAACGGACAGAACCAACCCATAATCAGGTTGGGGAAAAAGGGGCTTCCCTGTTAACAGCCAACTCAGAAACGGTTGCGCTACACGGGCAATCTGGTCACTCAACCATATGGAGATGGTCTGACTGACGGCCAATAGCCAAATAGCTTCTTGGGTAAGGAGACCCAAGCTAGCATTTGTCACTCTACCATAAAGAGATGGTACGACTGACAGCCCTGTCCAACGGACAGAACCAACCCATAATCAGGTTGGGGAAAAAGGGGCAGCCCTGCAAACAGCTCAACCCAGAAACGGTTGTTGCTATACGGGCACAATCGCTTACCCCAAGAGCTGGTACGATTGCTTACTTACCCTGCAAACAGCCAACCCGGAAACGATTGTGCTATACGGGTCCGGTCGCCTACCCCAAGAGTGGTACGATCAAATACTTCGCCCAAGAAGCGGCACAAGCACTCCAACAACTCGGTCGCCTACCCCAAGAGTGGTACGATTGAATACTTCGCCCAAGAAGCGGCACAAGCACTCCAACAACTCGGTCGCCTACCCCAAGAGTGGTACGATCGACTACTTCGCCCAAGAAGCGGCACAAACACTCCAACAACTCGGTCGCCTACCCCAAGAGTGGTACGATCGACTACTTCGCCCAAGAAGTGGCACAAGCAATCCAACAACTCGGTCGCCTACCCCAAGAGTGGTACGATCGACTACTTCACCCAAGAAGCGGCACAAGCACTCCAACAATCCGGTTGCCTACCCCAAGAGTGGTACGATCAACTACTTCACCCAGAGAAGGACACAAGCACTCCAACAACTCGGTCGCCTACCCCAAGAGTGGCACGATCGACTATGTTGCCCAAGGAGGGGCACAAACACTCCAACAACTCGGTCGCCTACCCTAAGAGTGGTACGATCAACTACTTCGCCCAAGAAGCGGCACAAGCACTCCAACAATCCGGTCGCCTACCCCAAGAGTGGTACAATCAACTACTTCACCTAGAGAAGGACACAAGCACTCCAACAACTCGGTCGCCTACCCCAAGAGCGGCACGATCGACTACGTTGCCCAAGGAGGGGCACAAACACTCCAACAACTCGGTCGCCTACCCCAAGAGTGGTACGATCGACTACTTCACCCAAGAAGCGGCACAAGCACTCCAACAACTCGATCGTCTACCCCAAGAACGGTATAATCGACTACTTCGACCAAAGAGTGGCACAAACACTCTAAACAACTCGGTCACCAACCCAAAGAACGAAACAAGCTATGGCAAAGCAGAAAAAAGCTACAAGGAAAGATAGGGCGAAACTTGTCCATATTATTCAAAGACATCTAAGAAGAAAAGAAAGACAGGATGAAGCCTGCTCACATCTTAAAAATTCAGAGACAGTATATTACAAGGACATCAAAAGAAGGTTGACTTTTCACATCTGTTCAAGAAGACGGAAGAGAAGGAGGAAGTACATTCATTTGATCAAGAATTTGGTCTGATAGACCACTAAGCTATACTTTGGCCTCCCCCTAGTGTCTTGAAAACTCAGCCATTATAGAAGCTTCAGTAATCCGCTCAAAAGGAGCATTAGGGGCAACAACCCGGACATAAGAAACCACATTGTTGATGCACCGGTAAAAGTCACCCTTCACAAAATCATAAAACCGGGAAAAAAGCACCGGCAATCCCTGCTCGGCAAAGACCTCAAGGAACAAGAAGAAATTCCTAGAGCTCCACCATGAAGTACTCAGAGGCTTATCAATCTCAAGATCGCCGATCCTAAGTCTTTTTCAGTACTAGCAAGAACATGAAGTCTGACAAAACAACAATTTATACCGAGTTGTTTGCATGAGAGCCAGACAAAGCACTCGAAGACAGTCTCTCAAGACGAAGTTCTACACATACCGAGTTGTTTACATGGCGCAAATGAAAGCCAGACAAAACACTCCACCTACCAAAGAGTCATTTCATGACAAATGGAAACAACTCGTCTACTCAAAGCTACGAATACGTACCACGAAGCAACTGCTCGGAAGAAATCTTGATCACTCACACAATTTGTCTGACAAATAAGTAAAGCAAAGACATCCACACAAAGAAACAAAAGAAGTCACATCAAAAGAAAAGGAAAAGAGAAATTGGGGAAACAAATTTATGATGATCATAGAAGAACACGACTACTACAAACATCAAGATAAATCTACGACTGGACAATCTGCCCTTCGATATCCTTTACGCCAACATCAAAGCAAGGGCTAATGACAACGCATCCAACCATCATCAGTTCCTCGCCGGAGACCCGCTACCCACAGATTCAACATCATCGTCATCTTCGACAGCAAGGGCGCCCCAGTCGACTTCGTCTTCAGCGGCGAGCGCCTCCCAATCAACCTCATCTTCACTGTCACTACTAAGGACGATCAAATCCGCCCTTGTCGAAGTAGCATCAGCAGCAGAGAGGGGGACAAGAGTGACCACAGGAGCAGCCGAGGGATCCTCCTTCTTCTGTAGAGGGACAACCGGCGCTGATGTCCCAACAAGGGGAGCCTTCCCCACCACCGGAGGGGCTGGCAATGAAGGCAACGACGAAGACCTTCCGCTCGATGACTCTGCCACGACCATCCTTGGAGAGCGAACAAGCGAAGAACGCGGCACCTTACAGACACTCTGCCTATGGATGAACTTCTTCTTCGTCATTGTGGCTATGGCGAAACAATTGTGGAGTGGCCAGTTAAATAGAGACCAAATCGCCACCCCAGGCAGTTCAATAGCCTCCTCGAGATAAGGATGGAGTTAAAACTTTCTTCATAAAAGGTTAAGGGCGTAGTTAATTCCTTCATCAAAACCAATATGGCGATTCGGCTTCTACCGTCAACCATGCGACGATCCATTTACTGACACAGCTAAAATGATGGAAGGCACAAATCTACACAATGGTACGATCCAACGGGCAGATTTTAGACTTATCCATCCAGCGCCATGGCAGAGTTTTCAGATTACTACAAGAACAACCCGTCAACCATGAAGAAATGAAGGGCCACATCGCAAGGAACAAAAGAACCCGGTTATTAAAGAAAGAACTCGGGAGCCTCATGAATAACCAGGATTACAGCAGAAAAAATGAATGACAACTCTGAAGACAAGATTCTTTCCATTACAAATGGTTTCAAAAATAGAAGATTACACATCTTACAAGACCTAATGAACTCGGCACTACGACAAGCAAGGTAGCAAAAAGGAGCCTGGACACAACTAGACTCTAGAACGACTACGTGCTCCAATTTGCTACTCGGTAGAACAAACCGCGCCCGGCTACACTATTTTCTTCAAAGGATGGACATAGTGCATACAAGGCAGAAATCAGCAGCATGGCGGGACAACATAGACCAGGGGAAGTCGGCAGGCATTTGTCTACCCTAGCCCGACGTGATGCAGGATCAGGTGTTGATCTACACCGGACAGTCTCAAGACAGGCGGCGAGGATCAACCTAGAACTGCTGAATGAAGGAACGAAGCCCACATCATAAGACTTCCTCCAACTACCACCACGTACTTCCAAGTACAATGCCGCTGCGGGATTAGTCTACCTCTAATCCCTATCACAAGACTTCCTCCAGCTACAACAAAATGTACAAGAACTACAAAATACGCCCAGGGCTGCTCTACTTCACACACTATCATATTCATAACTACAGAGACTTCAGAACAGGCAACAAAAGGCTCGATGAATCAAAACAGCACTCCGGAAGGGCATTTATAGGCAAAAGAAGCGGTGCACATGGACTAGGAGCACCAACAGAAGAAATCTAACAAAGGACACAATGAAAAGACAGAATTCAATGAAAGAGGACTCTGGCGTGAAAGAACGACACTCAAGAACAAGCATATCCAAGAGAATATTCCACAAGCAACAATACAACCCGTGAAGACATGCATTGAATTCTCCAACAACCAGAATGACAACAGCAATAAGTGACTGAACAAACAACTCGGAAACATATGAAGGATCACATACAAAATTACAGTGTCAAAGGATTACAGTTGAAAAAGAACTCGGACGGAGAAAAATTATAAATCTCATTGATCGAAGACAAATACAAAGGTTACAGACAGCCAAACAGGACCGGATAAGCTCAGACATAAGATAGAGATAAGATTCTTAAATATTGCAACAAGGAACCTAGTGGCGGCAGCAGCGGCAGCTTGGATGCAGAAGAACAGATAGAGCAGCATGATCATTACCAACCAGGCATAAGCCCGGGGGCTACTCAACCTCACACACCAGCATATCTACGAATGAAGAAAGAATTGAAGAAGAATTTTCCTACTCAAGGCAGAACCACAACCAACAAAGAAGGTATTTATAGCAAACCAGAGGTAAACAAGGCTAAAGATCACAAGAAAGAGAGAGGAAAAGAACAAAAGAGCAAAGCAACAAAGGCAAATAGTGCCCAAAAGCAAGATTCCTGACAAAAAGTAAAAGAAGACAAAGATCAAAGGAGTACAAATCAAGACCCTTCTTCCGGCTTCTTTTCAACAGAAAAGAACCCGGAGAAGGCTCGGGGGCTACAAGTACCTACCACAGAAAAACATATTTCCAAATTTTTTGACCCTCCAGCTTTTTGTACCAAAAAACAAGAGGCTCGGGGGCTACACTCAATGAGTGCAATTTTTGCAAAATTACACTCGCTACACTCAAAGGAAAAAGAACCCGGAGGACATCAAGCAAAAGTGCACATCAGCCAAAAGAAGAATCAAAGAAGACCATCTCAAGATTTCACTTCAAGAAGGACCTGGATCAAGACTACAACAACTCGACCCTTGAAGCTCAATCATGAAATGCTCGGGGGCTTGTCGATGGGGAACCCTACAGGCCCCCCATAGACCATACTGCAGGGAGGTAGGCCTTGGTAACAAGGCCTACAGCCCAATCGCCAAGAAGAACGCAGAGCAAAGCAACGTGCAAAACCGAAACTCCAACCCAAACTATACAAGGAAAGGCGCCCAAAGCGTAGCTTAGGACTCTAACCTTGTATCCGAATAGGACACAAACAACGCCTCTCAGCGCCTGGACTATAAAGGGCTGGTGACGGTACCCATTGTAAAGAGAGAACGCATACCCGATACTCAAAGCAATACAACGCAAACAGGCTAACGCCAAAACTGGACGTAAGGTTATTACTCGACCAAGTCGAGGGCCTGAACCAGTATAAAATCGTGAGTCTCTTTGCGTAACCGCCGAATTCCGCTATTCATCGAAGCCCGAACAACTGTCCCGGGTACCCCCGTGGCAGGCTATCGGTGGTAAAACATCGACACCGTATTTTTAGTGCTCAAATATATTCCTTGAAAGAATTATTTCTTTCATGTCGGTGTCAATACGATTTGTTAACATTATGGATGGCCAAATGGGCAGGACCAACGGGTGCCACAGGGCACAGTCCAAGCAGGCCCGATGGCCAGTGCTATGCTTCGACCGTGGTCTTGGCCCGTAATGCTAGCATGAGCAAGACATAGTTGGTTTGATCCCATTTTACTCAAAAAAATGGTCTGATCTCATCATGTTAACCTTGAAGACTCACCTCCATACCCTAGTCCCAACTCTCAATCTCACTTGCCTCCCCCTCCCCCTTCCCTCCACAGTGCAGCATTGTAGCTCCACTCTAGCGGTCAACCAGGCATGCTAACACTTGGACCCCCTAGATGATATCCACAGACATTAGAGCAACCATCCACTCTCATTTGCTTTGAGAGAATGCATTAAGTGGAATTAGAGATCATGTTTGCTTCGGGTTTGCTTACTATTCTTGGTGGTTGCCGCCATCTTAATGGCTTAGAGTAGCCGGACTCCGTTGAAACACTCAATTAAAGATTGTGCGGAGCTCTAGAGGTGATTTGTGATAGGCTCTTGTGCTCATCCCTGTTGGAGTTTGCGAAGATCAAGTTTAGTGGAATATAGGTGTTCAGAGTGCCTTGTGATTGAGCAGGCTTAGAGACCATGCCCTCAAGTGAGGAGGCAATCTTGGAGGGAAAGCGGTAATCCTATAACTCACCTCAACGTGGACGTAGGTGACTAGCAAGTTACCAAACCACATGATATATCTTTGTGTCATCCCTTGTGTGGTATCACTTCCTAGCTCTTTATTACTTGCATTTCAATTCTAGTGACATAGCCTAATTTACATCTTTGATACTAGAATTATGTAGGTTCTCACCCTAGGATAGCAAAACACTAGCTAGAGTAGAATTATTATATTAGTGTCTTCTTTTAGTCTTGCCTAGTGTGTTTTTGAACTTGCATAATTTTAATTTAGACTATTCACCCCTCTAGCCATCCAAATAAAGATCATTTTAACAATGTTGTGCCTCACTACTGTGATGGACTTGTTAGCTCCAAAGGATATGTTAGCTTCAGATGATGAGACCAAGAAGGAGGTGAAGGATTACTGATTCGAGGGATGTTGCGCTCTTTGAGGCAATGTTGTGCCTCACTACTGAGAGAGATGTTAGATCCAAAGGATATATGTTAGCTCTAGGTGGGGAGACGAAGAAGGCTGTGAAGGATTCTTTGTATATGAGTCAAATGGCTGTGCACTAAAGTGAACGGTGTGACGATTTAGTGCTTCACGTTTGTGTTGAAGGCTCGATATGGTTGGTCCAACAATAGTTAATAGTGTATTTGGTTTATAGAATCACCCCATGCTTCATGAGGTGGTACATCATACTTTCATTCCATGAATTTGGTGGAATCAATTCATTCCTCGTGCGTATACTAATTATTAGCTTGTGAGAAATAAGGTGATAGATCAACTCATTCTGTTCCACAAATCAAACAATAAAGTGAGTAATAAGTAGATGATAGACCATCTCATTCTTCAAACCAAACAAATCCTTAATGATCTATTTGGATCTCTTACCTGCTTTACATGTGGAAGGATAAAACAGTGGCTATCGATACGGATCGAGTGAATAAGCTTATCAAACCATTAACGTTGGGTCTGCAGAAAATAGACGCGTGTGTGCGTGTTCGTGGCCTCTGGCCTTCTGCTCCGGGTGCCATTAGAATGAGCTGGCTAGTAGTTTATTCCTAGATTCTGTATCTAATAAATTATGGCTGCTATGCGAGACTGGATTAGCCAACAAATAAGTGTTGTACAGCTAGTGAGGAAATGATAGCGACTTTTCTGAAAGTCAACACTGACGACGGTGATAGGTTTGTTTGGATGAGGCTGCTATCCGAAAGTCAACTGACGGTGATAAATTTACAGAATCTAAAATACACGAATACAGTAGTGGGGCTGTTCAAACCAACATCCAACAAATTTATTATGCAAAAGTATTTATCTAAAGTTTGTAGTGTTTATCTTTTATACAAATAACAAATCCCTTTCACTTCACTGATCAGCCCGGGCAGCTACCTAGGGTCCCTAAGCAGTGGTTTTGCCACTACGGAGTATACATAATAACTAAATAAATGATTGTGTTACGGTACAAAAGAAATCTAAAAAAATAAAAAAAAAGAACACTGAATATTTTATAGAAAAAAAGGAATAAAATTAATTAGCCCTAGGTCTTTAATGTTCATCCGATCAATCTAATTCTTAGACCAGAGAAAAGAATCACAGTAATAAAATGAACAAAGAAGAAATGAAAGGTAATAGGACGACTAATTCTAAATAATATAAATACTATTAGAGTTCAATTTAGAGGGAGAGCAGGTAAGAAAGCACTAACTACATTTAACAAAACTAATTAGTGAGTGTACTATGACGACGAACTAGATGTTTGATAGAAAAATAATAAATAAAAGGAACAAAAGATATGAATAAAATAATAAAAAACCAAAATTTAATTATATAAGATGCTATTATAGAAGAAATTTCGAATACAAATAACATCATTAATTAGCTAATTAGAACATTAAGTAGATAATTAAGGGGGTGTATTAATGGGGGCATGAAATTTTAGGGGTGCCTACCCCCCTCAGCCCTCTTGCCTCCGCCCGTGGCTCCAACAAGCAATAGAAAAATATAAGGACACTCTTAACAATATAGTAATTTATGCTCGATCTCTATAAGAGATGTATACCTCACCTATAGATGGATCAAAATAACCCTCATTCAATGATGTAGCTATAACACTATATCCAAGACTAACGTGGGCCCCACCTATTAGCTATATTATAATCTTATATTACCCAAAGCTCCTATCTTCTCTTTTTATCATCCCCGTTGTTGCAAGATCCAGCCCAAGGCCCTGACATCGCCATCGATGTGGTCCTTCTCGCTCATCCTCCGCCTCCACCACATCCTCTAGCTCCTTCACGTGCCTTTGCTCCCCATGCCAGTGATGGTCCATTGTGCTCGTCCCCCACCTCCTCCATTTGCCCACACGCCTTGTTCGCGGTGGCCGGGGCAAAGGCCACCTGCGTAGTGGCGAAGGAGACCCGAGCCCACCTGCGTGAGCACCCACGAGGACCATGGCGGACGGGCCCAAGCTCGCCCACGGACATGGTTCGTCGAGGTCACCGGCGTGGCGGTGGCCCAACGAACCCGAGGTTAGAAAGAATACTAGAGATAGAAGAACGTCATGGGATTTGGGTAGAATCTCGAAGGAAGGATTAGACTTATAGATTTGTGGTTCTCTCTATACAGCTCACCCTCTTTCTCATGGCTTCTCACATTTTTACATCCAAACGCAACCCATCCCTTGCTCGCAGCAGCTTATCTGCTCTGTTGTTATCTGGCTAACCCTAATCTAGGCTGACGATGCAGGTGTTGGCCTGCTTGGTGTGCATGCTCCTCTAAGGCCCATGGAGTACTTGTGTTAGCTTGGAAATTGTAGTGGAAGCAGAATATGTAACACCGAGCTCACCTGCGTGAGCACCCACTAGGACCGCGATGGCCGAGGTCCAAGCTCGCCCACTAATGTGATAGGTGGCTAGTGCGTGAGCTCTAGCTCGCACACACACGTTGACGGTGGCTGCGTAGGGACCTCTTCTGAGGCCTGGTGCATGGATCCAGAGAGAGGGATGGGAGAGCAAGAAGACTGGCATGTGATGGGGCCCGCTCAGATGAACTCTTGTACTAGCAGCTCTCGCCACATGTAGCGACAATTCCATCTCTCTTGTGATTTCTCTCTCCTATGTGGAGGTGTTGTAGAGAGCTAATCAACACTGTTGTGGGTGCCCTAAGAGAGAGGGAGGAGTGAGAAAAAGATAGGGTGGAGAGTGGTGGTGGGCTTGGGTACAGTGGGTGTGGTGCAGTGGGTGGGTGAGGGAGGGTACAAGGTGAAAAGGAAGTTATCATCACCTTTGGTTAAAGGGGTGGGCAATATTATCTGTGGCTGCAAATTATAATCTTGGGTAAAACACTTTTCATTGTTGAGTATACTAGATATATCACAATTTTATAGAAGAAACAAACCATTAACTCCCATGACTAAGGTAAAGGACTTAATGTATTACAGATGGTAAAATGGTTATATTCAGTACTTTGTTTAAAATTTGATCGACAATAAAGGCAGAATAAATTTCATGTAGCAACCACAAATGTTAGACAAAGAGCAAGTGTTCTAGGTTTTCGGCCTTGTTTGGTAGGGCTTCTCCTTGGCTCCGGCTCTAGCTTTTCTGGAGGAGTCCTACCAAACGTTTTGCTGCAGGAGCCGTTTTTCAGGGAAAAACAGAGGAGTCGGAGCCGTTTTGGAGGAGCCACATATTAGCTCCTCCGGAGGAGCCTCTCATATGTTCTACTCTCTCCATTCCAATTGTAAGTCATTCTAACTTTTATAGATATGTAGCTTTTATTATTCTATATCTAGACATAGTCTATACTAGGTGCATAGCAAAAGGATTGTACCTAAAAACCAGAGTGACTTATAATTTGGAGAAGAGAGAGTACAATTCAATTTCTTCGAAGTGGAGTCAAAAAAACAAAATTATGCAGTGATTTTTTTTGTTATCTTGCACTCCATTCCTTCCAAAATATAAGAGGTTGTAGTGTGGTCCTAAACCAAACTGCTCTAGTTTTGGTTAATTTGTAGAAAATTAAAACAACTAAAATACCAAATAAATGCATGATCAAGATCTATTTCATGGAGGATTTAATGAAATTAAATGTTGTTATAGATGGTTATTTTTTTATAAACTTGGTCGAAGTTAGGGAAGTTTGACCTAGGAGAAAACTGAAATCTCTTACATTTTAAACAGAGGAGGAAATTGGTTGCGTGCTCCTATATAAACCACACAACTCCGTTGAAAAACAAAACATATTGAAGCCTTATTTTGATCCACTAGTGGCAATATTAGTTAGCTAACTATTAGCTAGGTGTTATTTGGATCCACTAGCTAAAGGTGGACACATCGGTGATTTTGTCTATAATGATATCATTTTCTGTTTGCTATTGATAGTGTACAAGCTTAGAGGTAGGTGGGATCCACATGCTTAACGAGATCATTCACAACCGTCTTTCTTAAATACATACACTCTCTAAATCCTCGTTTAGAGAGTCGTTCTAATAAAAATCATTTTATATATCTCTCCACCCTCAACAATTTTTCTCTAAATATTTTTTGGCACTTTGGTTATCTAAAGGGGTTAAGAATAATATATCGATAAAAACATTGTCTAATGGTGTTTTGGCTATCTTAATCGTGGGTCAAATTATGCATACCGTTAAATGTAACTACTCTATTATGATTTGAGTCAATGCAAGGAGGTGGTTTGGAATCTTCTCTCGAAAGAATTGAACATAGTTTCTTTATATATACTGGGAAATACCTCATTCTCTTCGGAAGTCGCGACTTGACGAAATCTGTTCACTGCGCTGCTAAATCTTTCTACCCCTTCACATTCTCCATTTCGCAAGTTGCCTGCGCCATCTTTACTCACAAGGTTCGGTCTTTGGAATTCCCAGGCTTGAGACTTGCAGCACTTTCGTTACAACTATACGTTTCATATTCACCTTTTTCATGTGCAGATGTTCGGTTCTGTTGTCGTCGAGGAGACAGTGAAGCAGATCTTGTCAGCTCTGTCTGACAATGATCATGAAGGGAGATCGGATGATGAAACGGAACACGTGGAGAGGACACACACATGTTCGATGGCACGCCGCGCCGCTACATGTTCTTCGACCCTCTCATCGGGCAACTCCTCGCCGGCAAGGAGCTCCGGTACAGGCTTGTCCGGGGAAGCCAGCACCATGTCCTGTGCATGCGCCCCGTGAGCTTTGAAGGCCGCGGGCTGGAGGCCAAGTTCCTCTACGTGTACGAAGACGACGACGCGCCGGAGAACAACTTCTGCCTAGGTCTGATGCTCCGCCTCTCCGAGAGCATGGACGTCGTCGGTATCGCCATCAAGTGCCTGCAGCAGCTGCTGGTCACGCCTCACTTCAAGTCCACAGCCGAGGTCGCCATGCGAGAGATCGCTCAGCTGCCTACACAGGACTTCTCCTGGGTGCCTTACGTTGAGTCTGGTCACAAAAAGAGCTGGAACAGCATCCACGGAATCTTGTCCCAGGTGTCGCGCCCAAACCCAAACTGCTGCAAGCATCACCACCATGAGCCCAAGCCTTGCAGCAGCAGCATGCACGCAGCGAAGCTACCATTACCACACGTGCCACTGGAACCAGTTATCGAAATGTATTTCGTGCGCATCATCCCTGCAGTGTCGTCACGGCAGAGCGCTCGAAGGAGAAAACTTGTGCAGGGTGAAGCAAGAAGCCCTTCCAAGGAATTGTTCCCACATCTGAAGCTTGCTATCCACTAGACCACTACTCGCCTCATGGTGTTCCAGAAGACATGGCGTCGCCTTCGGTTGGGAGTTCGACAGTTGAGTTCATGGATGGCAAGCAGCAGCATCTGATGCATAAGGACATGAGCCTAGAGCAACTCGACGAGATCATGCTGCCGAAGGCGATAGATTGCCTTAACCGGAAGCCCGAAGCATCGTTGTATCAGCTGTCCTGGAAGTCTAAGCATGAGATGGCGTACCTTCGGCTTGAGAAGACAGGGATGGTAAAAATGACACGGGACGACATTGGTGACAATCCTAGCAGGGACAGAAGGGCAATGCTCCAGCGCCGGCAAGATCCGAAGCTGGAGGCATGGTTAGAGGTGTTCACAGACTTCCTGAAGCCGTGGGTTGCACTCGCACCTCAAAGGCTACAGGGCCCAGTGTTGGAATGGATTAAAAAGGCAGATGAAATGTAATCAGAGTATCAGACACACAAAACCTGCTGTTATATTTGTCAAAAAGGGCAACATCAGTCAACGAATCAGTGGTGCTTCTGTAAAAACCGTTCTACAATTGTAAGTTTGTTCATGTGCCCGTACTGTGCCGCGTCAGGTGTATGTATGTCCACCGTCATATATATTGTACCCCCTCTGGTACAAAATTTGTGTAAAGAATGTAAGGATTATGTGCCCATTACATGATCATATCTTAACTTTTGGTGATTCAATTACAACACAAGTTTAGAACTAATATGCGTGTCAAAGAAGTTGTTTTTTAGAAAGGACGTCAAATGCTGTGCCGCAATTTCTATTAGACGAAGAAAGAAAAATGCAAGCATCAGCTCAGTTTCTTTTATTGGAAATTAGGTCAGAAAAACCATACAACTGAGGAGAGTGCCCTACTCATCCTGCACAACTTTGATACAACTGTCACAACTAACTTGACCACTTGTAACTTGGTCGAATCAACCCAACTAACAACAACTACTCAACTATCAACAACTTGGCAAAAGAAATGACCCAACTAAGACACCTCAACTAGAAAAGACAACTTGGAGAACCGAGCACCATCACCCTTAGAGCACTGAGCACCGTCACCCTTGGGAAGCGCCATGACAGATGACAAGAGGTCCACAGCGGAAACTGGACCGCTTAGCAAAGCCTTCAAGAAGAAAACGATGCCAAGAGCGTCAACAAGCTAGCCGTTTCACATGCAAAATCCAGTACGGTAGAAGGAGAGGTAGAAAAGAGTGCCTCCAAGGAGGGCACGACGTCCGCATACGTCGTCGCCCAAGCTTTCACTCCGACCTCATTCAACCTCCACACCTTAGTTGCCGGAGACCCTCAGAGATAGCCTGACCCGAGGAAACCAGCCCGAGCAAGGGATAAGGCAGGTGGTGGGGAGAAGAGGGCCGAGATCATAAGAAGCCCCCAGTGGCCCAGCCCGCCACCCCTACCGAGCAGTCCCAGCATCAACCCACGCCACGCAGGGCCTCTAGCAGCCCCCGCACCGAGCTACCGCGCTGGCTCCCCGTTCCTTCGTGGCTCTGAGCCAGACCACAGCGAAGGCACCGAATCCAGGTGAAAGGACGCCAGATCCAACATAGGGAGCGCTAGCCCCGACCAAGGATGTGCCGGTGCAGGCGTGCACCGCTAGAACCACATCGAACCCGCCACCGTCGCTGCCATCTCCAATTACGTCAACAGCACCCCACAACGACACCACCACCGGTCCTCGCGTGCTGCAGCTGACCGGGACAACACGCTCCACTCAGATCCAGCCATGGAGCCTGTAGATCCAGCCTCGGAGCTTCTGGTTGGTCCCATCGTCGTTGCAGATGTCGTCGGACTGGATGTCCCCGAGAGGAAGATAGGGAAAGAAGCCCCGCCGCAGTCGTCCTCACGGACGCGCGATTTCCGGTAGTCCGCTCTGGCGACGGCGAGGTGGGGATGGTCGAACAGGGGTAGTCGAGGTTTGCTCGCTAGGAGCCGCTCGTGCCGCCATGAGGGGCGACGCGGGGGCAAGAGTGTTTTGTCTGGTGTTCGAACGGCTAAGTTGGGATGCATTGTTAAAGAAGTTTTAATAAGGGGGTGTTTGAATCTGGCTACTAAAATTTAGGAGGTATGTCGGGAGAATGTTGTATGGGGTGTTCGGATACTAATAAAAAAATAAATTACATAATCCGTCAGTACTCCACGAGATGAGCCTAAGTAATCCGTCATTAGAGCATGTTTACTGTAGCAAACATTGTCAAATCATGGACTGATTAGGCTTAAAAGATTTGTTTCGCAAATTAGTCGTAAACTATGCAATTAGTTTCGTAAGTAGTCTATATTTAATACTCCATGTATGTGTCCAAATATTCGATGGGACAATAATTAAAATTTAGGAGGGGCAACCAAACACCCCTAAGTCCTAGTAATGCAAGAGAAGAAATGGCACGTATACCAGTGACGAAACATCAAATAGACAAGTGTGCAAAAGATGCACACACTAGCTGATCTGGCGGGCTGCGTAATGCACTGGACTATCGGACGCATCGTCCGGTGACATTGTACATGACACTTGTGTAGTGACACACACCGGACGGTCCGTCGAGATGGAAATAGGAACACCAAGCGATCGATAAACACATCAGATGAACTGTCGAAGAAATTCCTACGGAGGATATTCCCCATCAAAGCATGTGCCGAATGATCATATTGGAGAAGAGAAGACCGGCAGATCATCCGATGAATTCTGGTTGCTTGGTCACTATGCTTAGCCATGCACCAGATGATCCGGCATGTATGGGAAGCTGCAGCGGATCATCGTACGATACTCTGAAGTAGGGATGAAAACGGTACGGATATTTTCCGACCATATTCGAAGTCGAATCCGTTTAGAAGGGTTGAGATCTGTCCGTATCTGAGTCCGGATATTTAACATCCGATACCGTATCCGTATCCGAATACTCAAATCGCATATTTATGATGTCGATATCCAATCGTATCCTATCCGACATAGTTGACACTATCCGTATTCGAATCCGAATCCGGACAGAAATATAAAAACAAATGTAATATCGGTAATATCCGTCCGTATCCGATCCGTTTTCATCCCTACTCTGAAGGCTTGCCATTGTGTGAGTGAACACATCGAACAGTCCAGCAAGGAGAAAAAGACACATATTTTTTTTGAGGGAACAGGAGGGGCAGAGCCCCTACTGAGATTTATTGAAAAAAAGTTGGGCTGTGAAAGGCAACCGAAAAACAAACAGACAGGAATACAGGGGGGTTACAGGTGGAGACTGGTTCAGGAAACAAAAAAGAATTGGAGAAAATACTCCAAACTAAGAACAAAAACCAAGCTAAATTGGACTTGCTATCCATTGATCAATTTGAGGGGAGTAACTTCTCTTTGCTCTCAATAACAGTAGCCCAAATTCTTTTCTAAAATCAGCTTTTGCACTTTCCATCATAGGATTGATCTGACGAAAAATAAGATCATTTCTAGCCTTCCATATAGTCCAGCACATGAGGGTGATGATTTCCATGAAAAAAGGTACTGAAAGCTGATCTTTGAAACTTTGGAGAGTTTGAAAAGGATCCAGGTTTTGATCCACTTGAACGTTCAGCCACACCCAACATTGCACTACAAATGGACAGTGTAGGAATAGGTGAATCAGATTTTCTTCAGAGGATGAATTGCAAAGGACACATTCATATTCCTGTAAGGTTATATTCTTTCTCTTCAGCAATTCTCTTGTGCTTATTTTGAAGGCAGGGTGTGGGTTGCAGTGTCCACTAAGATGCTCGTAAACCCTTTTAACTGAGAAAAGGCTGGAGTTCCAAATGTATGTCTAAGTATCAGCCGAATTTTCCAAGTCAATACCATCAAGCTCTTCTTGCAAGAAGATCATCTGAGTATGTGCTTGCTGTGAAAGAGGAAGGTGAAAGAGACCATGAAGTAGAACCTGTGAGAATCCTTGTCTGAAAGTGATTTGTTTTTTCTTTGCAAAAGATAGGAGTTCTGGGTATTTGTGGGCTAGGATGTCATCTCCCCATAGATCTTTCCAAAACAGACATGATGTCCCATCATTAATTTTGACTCTGGCCAATCCTTTGAACTTATCAAGTAATCTTAAGACTTCCCTCCACCAAAATGACCCCTTCTTTGAAGTACCAGGCAAATTTCCAGTGCTATAGTAGCATTCCCAAACCAGAGAAACCCAAGGCAAGTCTTGTCTGTTGAAAAATTTGTGCAAATGTTTTAGCAGTAGTGCTTCATTTTGTGTCTTGATGTTAAGGACCCCCAGACCACCTTCCTCTCTTGCTCTGCATACCATAGGCCAAGCTGCCTTTGGTTTTTGCTTTGCATTGATATCAGCTCCCTCTAGAGGCAATGCTTCCTGTATTTATCTATCTGGTCTATCATAGTTTGCTGAAGTAAGAAAGTGCTCATGCAGAAGGATGGAAGTGCAGTGAAGACTGAGTTTGTAAGTTCCAATCTGCCTGCCTGGCTGAGAAAAGTAGAGGTTGCAGCTAGTCTTCTCTCACACCAATTCACCATCGGTGTGAAGTCAATTACCTTGGGCTTTGAAAGGCTAAGAGGCAGCCCCAAGTAGGTGAAGGGGAGTTTTTCAGTTACACAGCCAAAAGTTCTTGCTAGGCGTGACAACTTATCTTCACTTGTGTTTATGGGCACCATCATGGATTTTGCATAGGTAACTCTAAGGCCTGTGGATTCCCCAAAGCTATGCAGAAGGGCTTTTAAGACCCATAGCTGTCTACTGCAAGCTTCCATTATAATCAGTGTGTCATCTGCATATTGAATGATTGGAAAATCAGTTGAGCTTCTGAGAGGAATTGGAAGCTTGATTAGATTCTGATCTTTAGCCTTGTTCAGAATTGACTGGAGTAAATCAGCTGCAAGCACAAATAGTAAGGGAGATAGAGGGTCCCCTTGCCTTACTCCTCTTCTACAATGGATCACTTTCCCAGGAACACCATTGAGTAGCACTGAAGAGGTCCTAGAATTTAGGATATTCTTTATTCAATTGATCCACTTCTGCCCGAAACCTTTTGCTCTAAGTATCTCTAAGATGGCTTCATGTTCAATCTTGTCAAAAGCTTTTTCAAAATCTAGCTTTAAGATGATCAAGTCTCTCCTAGATTTGTGGCAAATGTGTATGTACTCCAGAGCCCAAGCTAACCAATCATGTATTGTCCTTGTCTTAATAAAACCATACTGGTTTTTATGGACCAAATTCCTGATTACTACTTGCAACCTGTTTGCTAGCAGTTTTGTTAGCAATTTCAGTGAGGTGTTGAGCAAGGAGATAGGCCTGTAGTCTGAAACTGTTTGAGGTCCATCTTTCTTTGGAACGAGGGTGATGTGAGAGCCATTAATACTTCTTAAACAAACTTCACCATCATTGAAAGTTCTACATAGCCAGTAAAAGTCATCTGCAATCAGAGGCCAACATCCCTTCACAAACTCATTATTATATCCATCAGGCCCTGGGGATTTATTATTTGGCAGTTTTGTTACAATATCATCAATTTCCACTCTGGAGAAGGCCTCCTCTAATGAACCCAATCCATCAATAGGTTGAACAAGATCATCAAGGTTAAACAACATTTGACTGAAATCTAAAACAACAAGCCTTTCCTTGAAAGAATTCCAAAAGAGAGCTACTTTTTCTTCATGTGCCTGGTGTATGGTTCCATTGCTGTCTTGCAAAGAGCAAATTGTGTTTTTCTGATGCCTTATTGTTGCCTCCAATATGTTCTTTGCTGCTTCAAAAGATAGATGAGTTTTGCTGATATAATGTTTCTGAAATTCCACTCTGGTAATGAGAGATCTCTGAGCCCTTCTATTGCCTCTAGAAGATGCAGCACCAATTTGATGTTATCTATAACCAGAGCAAGTTTTGGGAGGCTGGCATTCCAAGTTTTAAGGACTCTTCTTAAATTTTTGAATTTAGCAGTGATGGCTTTGGTTGGATCCATCTGAACTTGTGGAGAAAACCAACCCTGGACTGCCACTGAGATGAATTGTTCACGTGATAGCCAGTGGTTTTCAAATCTAAAGATGCTAACCCTGGGTATTTTAGTGCTCACCTCAATTACACAGGGCCAATGGTCTGATGTTTCCATCACCAGGGTATTAGGATATTTGATTGTCCAGGAGTTAGATGTAAAAAACTAATCCAACCTTTCTAACAAAGGCTCAAACTGCTTATTTGTCCAAGTGAATTGACTGCCATGTAGAGGGAGTTCAGTGAGCCCCAACTTGCTAATGGCTTCATTGAAGAGAAACATTTCGTTCACATCGGCTCCATCTTTGTTTCTATCTTTAGGCTTCCTAATCAGGTTGAAGTCACCTACAATGAGCCAATCTATTTCATGAGGCATTTGGATGTTTCTAAGGCTATCTCCAACAACACCACATAAAATACAAGACCTATTTGTACTTTGGGTAGCGCTACAGGCAAAAGGTTCAATACCTATTCGGCATCTTCTTCAACAACAAGACCCAAAAGAGAATCCTTTCTGCAAATGGGTTTCTAGGAGAGAGGATATCCATATTTGAGTTGTGTCTCTCAAGCAACCCAAAATAGGTCTCCCGTATAGGTACTCTGTTGGAGACTGATTTTGGATCTCTCACTACCCATTTTGGGTTTGGGTCTCCTTATTAGAGACAGTCTAAACCAATCCAAAAAAAGCTCTCTTCCCTGCTGGTGTACATGGGGCATACACTGTTGTTAAGAGCCAATTGTCATTGTTTCACTTTGAGGTGAGCTCCACCGAGATAGCATAATCATGGGACAATTGTCAGTTGGACATCCAAAGTGATGGTCCTTCGCTGGCGGACACCCACTTTGGAGCATTTTGCCAGAAGACACTCTGGTTCGGTGAAATTAGGCCACAGGACATCGCGGACCAGTTGCAGCCGGTTGAGGAGAGAGAACAGCGGTGAAATGACATTCTTGCCCCTACCGCTTTCTTCTTCCTCTCTCCCTTTCTCTTTTTTCTGTTTCCTACTCCACGGCAAGCAGGTCGCCGCGCGTGCCCATGGTCGGGGAGGCTGCTGCTGGTGTGCTCATGCTCCTCTAGCGCCACCATGCCGGGCTCCCCCGTGCTCGCAGCCTCGCACGGAAAAAGGACAAGAGGTCGTGGCGGCGCGGCGCACCTTCTCCACCGCCGGTTGCGTCCGTAGTTTTCGACAGCGGCGTCGTCCCACGTGGCGAGCACGTGGCTGGGTGGCGCAAATGATAAGGCTACGTGGCGAGCAGTCGAGCATGTACGCACGCACAGCCGGATGGTGTGGACGAACGCGGGCTTCGCGGCGAGCACATGGCCGGGCGTCGTAGTGGCACAGCAAGCATGGGCGCATGCCCAGGCTGCAAGGACAGGAGCGGGCCTCGAGGCAAGCATGTGGCCAGGCACCTTGGCATCCATCATCAGGAAAGCCACCACGTGTTCCTCTTCCTCCTTCCCGCGGCGCGTTGATGGGATGCGGGGGATGGGCCGCCGGGCACGGGGAACCACTGCAGCCAAGGCACGCACGAGCAGGAGCGGCCGCAGTGGCGTGTGCGAGCACGGCCGCCAGGGCGCGGGCAGCCGTGGCCACCATGGCTCTAGGTAGTGCCCTGTTTCATCCTGAGCACCCAGTCCAGCGGCACGTCCGGGACGCCGACCTCTCGCGCCGCCACGGCCACGAACGACATCGGGATGTCAGCCACGACATAGCTGATCGGCAATACGCTAGGCCTGCTAAGCAGGTCATGCAGCAGCGCCTTGAATGGCTTGAGGCAGTTGCGCTCCATCGCCTCGTGGTGCGCCCACAGCGTGCGCGGTGGGCCATCGAGGGACAGCCCGTCCTTGGTGCCAGAGGCGCTCTGCACCGTGCAGGGTTGGCCGGGGAGCGATCGGCAAGAATCTCAGCTTCACATCCTCAGTTCGCGTGGCCGCCAACGCATGGTGCGCTCGACATTAAGCTCGACGAGACACCGAAGCGAGAGGCACCGGTTGCGGTGCTTGCCATGGAGTAGGAAACAGAAAAAAGAGAAAGAGAGAGAGGAAGAAGAAAGCGGCAGGGGCAAGAATATCATTTCACCGCTGTTCTCTCTCTTCAACCGGCTGTAACCGGTCCGCGGTGTCCAGTGGCCTAATTTCACCGAACCAGAGTGTCTTCTGGCAAAATGCTCCAAAGTGGGTGTCCGCCAGCGAAGGACCATCACTTTGGATGTCCAACAGACAATTGTCCCCATAATCATTGCTGAAAACCAGTTGACTTGAGAACATGGAGCTCTTCTAGATCACCAAGATACCCCCAGAGGCTCCTTGTGAAGGTAGATACTAAAAAGAGCCAAAGACTGGAGGACAGAAGTTCTTGATGAATCCTATATCAAAATCTTCCTTTTTTTTGTTTCTTGGAGACAAATAATTTCACTACCACTTTCAAAAATCTTGTCTCTGATGGAATTCCACTTCTTGTCTGAATTAAGACCTCTAACATTCTAGTTGAGGATTTTCCAAGTTCTGGTGTGATTCATGGATATAACCAAGTATATAACAGGAGCATCTTGGAGTGGTTACAGTTCCACCCCAACAACCACCAACCAAAGTAAAGATCCAGGAAAAAAGATTCAACAACTGGTGCTTCCATCTTAGAGCTAGTTGGCTTCTTATTCATCATCATCCTTCTTGGTTGGGTCCTTCTTTGACTTCTTCCCAACTGGTGCTACCATCTTCTTTAGGAGTTCCTGTTCCTCCAATTCTTCAAGTTCCAGCTGATAGAGGGCCACTCCAATTTTCTTCAAAGAAGTTGGGGATAAGGTTGGAGGAGCAGATGAATAGTTCTTTACTTTGCAAACATTTGGCTTGAATCCATTGTTACTTGCTCTAACTCTATTGCTTCTTCTAACAGCTGTCTCAACTATAGGGGTTTCCACCCTAGTTTTCCTGCTTCTTTTCTTTCCAGGTGGGGTTTCCTCAAGGGTCGACTCAGGGATATTCTCCTCTAATTCTTTGACATCCTGATGCTCTTCTTGCAGATAGTCACAAATATCAGAAGCTGCCAGCTTGCTATTTAGAGTTACACTCTTCATGGGCCCAACTTTGTCATTTATCAGGCAAGGAGGGAAAGTGGTCTCCAAAAGCTTCTTTGCCTAGGTTTGTTGGGCTGGGGTAGCCAACAAAGCTTGAAAAAAGCCCACCCAAGCTTCAGGGACTTCTAGAAAAGTTTTGGCCCCTAGAGCCTGTTTCCCAGTAATGATTAGCGCCAACCCATGAACATTAAAATTGCTGGTCATGTCAGGTTGATGAAAGTAGGTTCTCACCATCCCCAACTGAATATTTTCCTAAAAGATTCCATCCTATGCAAGCTGATCCTGACCCCCTCTTGACCATTCTGTAACTCCATTAACTCAGCATCATCCATGATATCATCTTCCGGTGGGGCATATTTGTAGGTGGTGGATCATCTCAGGTATGTTTGGATTGAACCCTGGATGACCTGCCTGGGAAAAGGAAGGCATGAAGAACTACCTATCAAGCTACAGTTTTCTTCCTAGCCAAGCATATGAAGTGTATCATTGTTTGGTTGGTGACTGGGTTTAAAAAGGTATAGAAAGTAAAGCTCCAAACATAAATGTATGCCTAACACATAATATGTTTTGTGCCTTGTGGTTAGTTGCAGCCACACAGGTAATTACAAAGAGAATCTTTCCATGCAACATCATTCTATGTCTAGGCAATCGTGTTTTAATGCTTGTACCTAACAGTAGTTGCTTGGGCTAGGAGACAAACCCGGGTTGCAACCAAATGCATCACAGGCAAGTCTCAGGTCCATTCTAGGCACAGGCAATTTCTTCCAAGGCTTGAACCAGACAAGCCCCTCATGCATGTAATGTACAATGGTGGCAGACTTTGACTAATGGCTAAGCTAGTTGGGGTCGATGGGGCTATATATAGGGCCTATTTGGGACAGCTCTAATGCTCTAGATTCACCAAATAGAGCTCTAGATTTGATTTTTTTAGCCAAACACCTCAGCTCCACCAACTCTAAATCTCCCAAAACTCCACATTCGAGGAGCAATTCCATCGATTTCCTAGAGCACCTCAAGAGGTGCTCTGAAAACTCATAGATATGTGGAGTTAGCCAAAATTATCCACCATGCCACTGATTAGCGGAAAATAACGGTTTGTTCTATTTCTTTCTCCCCTTTCTTCCCCGTCGTGACTCCTACGCATCCTCTTGCCTAGCCACGCTGCCCCAGCAGTTGAGCTCGCCTCCATGCGCGATGGCCTCGACCGCGCTCACAGCGCACAGCCACTAAGCTTGCTTGGACACGCACGCCCTTCCCCTGCATCTCATGTTGCTGTCGTGCCGCCCTTGGTGGTCCGCCACACGGCCCCCTAGCCAGCCCGAGGGCTACCACGCCGCTCCCCTGGCCCACTCTGCCTGCGCTCAACCACACCATTCCACTCTGGCCATGCTCCCCCCCCCTGCCCCAGACATGCTGGCCCTGGCCGAGGTCGCATCTGTCGCTGTGAGTCATGATGCTCTGGTTCTACTACTACGAAGAGAAGACAAAGTCTGATGTGTGGTCTCAAGGCGTCTATGAAACAAAGGGGGAGGTGGAGCTCCCATAGATGGGCTGCTGTTGCGCTGTAATTGGCTGGTAGTTGGGCCAGCAAACCAGATCCACCATGGTGCTCTCCCAAACATGTTTCTTAGCAGCTGTAGGATTTTAGATCCAAGTTGGAGCTGCTCCATGATGGATCTGAGATCTTGGTTCCATTTTTCCTAGTTGGAGCTTTACCAAATAGGGCCTCAATTATATATGAGTCCCATTGCCCGCCTAATGTTGTTGGAGTATCTTAAGACTGCTAAAAGCTAGTGCAAGTTTATCTTCAGTGTACACTCCATCCATCCTCTGAAAGCTCTAGTTTGGTTTTGGTGAATTGATGAAACCCTAAGTGCTAACCTAGTTTATCATAGTGATCATGAGACAGGTAGTACTATTCCAAGTGGTGGAGCAGTGGTGAAGATCATGATGATGGTGTGATGGTCATGGTGATCGTGATCAAATGCTCGGCTTGGAAAAGAAAAAAAGAGAAAAACAAAAAGTTCAAGGCAAAGGTGAAACTTAATAGGAGCTTTTTGGTTTAGTGATCAACACACTTAGCGAGTATGGTCACATTTAGGATCGATAGCCATACTATTAAGAGGGGTAAAACTCGTATCGAAATGCGGTTATCAAAGTGTCACTAGATGATCTAATTCATTGCGTATGCATTTAGATTATAGTGAGTGCTAACACCCTTGAAAATGTTTGTGAAAATATGCTAACACATGTGCACAAAGTGATACACTTGGTGATTGGCACATTTGAGCAAGGGTGGAGAAGTTGGTGAAGTTGAGGAGATGGTTTTCACTGAAAAATAGTGACCAGACACAGGTGATGTGGTGACCGAACTCGGGGTCTCAGCGTTTGGTCATTTATAAAATTCAGTGGCACGCTCGGGCTATGTTGGCCTTGTGACCGGACGTAGGTGCATGTTATGACCTGATGCGCTAATGGTGAGTCCAGTCATGCTGACATATGGTGGCATAAGCGACTGAGCGAACGCAGTAAGGACCTAATGTGGTGGTGCGTTCGGTCGAGGAGCACTTAACGCGTTCGATCGTAGAAAAGCACCTCTAGAACCTCTCTGTAAATGACCTGACACATGGTGGCTGCTATTAATCGGTGTGTACGGTCATAGTGTGGTGGCGCATGCGGTTCTATTGACCTAATGCTGCGTGAGAGAGTCAGGTCGGCCGTTGGTGCGTCCGATCACAACTTAAGTGATCGTGCAGGAGATTTCAACCGTTGGAGATCGACGCATGCGGTTAAACCACAAGGACACTTGGTAGCACATCAGTGACCGTACGCTAAAGGTGGTGCGTCCAGTCACCCTGAGAAAGCTGCAGTGAGGAGCCCAACGGCCCTATTCGTGGGGGCTCTCTAATTAAGCCCCATAGCCTCATCAAGCTCACTCTCTTGGCCATTTACATTGACATAGCAATCTTGTGAGCTTAGCCAAAGCCCTCCCACTCATCTCTATCATTGATTCATCATCTTTGGGAGATTGGGAGTGAATCCAAGTGCATTGCTTGAGTGTTTGCATCTGAGGCACTTGGTGATTGTGTTTCGCTACATGTTTCGCTTGTTATTCTTGGTGGTTGCCGCCACCTAGACGGCTTGGTGCAGCGAGGATCATTGAGCGGAGGAAGGTGCTTGTCTCCGGCTCTGATCGTGGTGATTGTGAGAGGTTCTTGACCTTTTCCCGGCGAAGAGCCAAAAGGTACTCTAGTGGATTGCTCGTGGCTTGTGTAATCCTCATCTTGTGTTGGTTGTGCGGCACCCTATTGAGGATTTGGCGTGTGATGCAATTAGCACGTGAACCTCCAAGTGAGTGAATTGCCACAACGAGGACTAGCTTTTCGGCAAGCAAGTGAACCTCGGTGAAAAATCTTGTGTCATCTTATCTTAAGGATTTGATTGTGATCGATTGGCTCCATCATATTGTGATTGGTTCTATCCTTGACACGGTGGTATAATTATCACATCCTCTCTCTTGCATTTACATTTATAGTGTTGCTTCACTCTTTAGTGTAGTCAGTCTTGAGAGCAAGCTTATGTCGGGTCTAGTGGTTAGTGTGGCTCTTTAGTTAGTCTTTGAGAGCTCACTAATTTAGTGTAGTGACATAGTGTTTGTGTGCTTAGAGATCATAGTCACTAGAATTGTGGTAGGTGGCTTGCATTTTTAGTAGGCTAGCGCAACACTCGCATCGTCGTTTAATTGTCTAACATCTTGGCTAAGTGATGTTGTAGAAATTTTCAATAGGCTATTCACCCTCCTCTAGCCATTAGGACCTTTCTAGTGGTATCGGAGCCATGGTCACCGTGATTTGAGGCTTAACAACCTTCGGTGTCAATATGGCTCAAATCAACAACACCAAGAAGCCACCCAAATTTGATAGCTTCAATTATCCTTATTGGAAGGCTAAGATGACAACATACATCAAGTCAATCAATGGAAAGGTGTGGAAGGTGGTGGAGACCAAGATTGAGATTGCCAATGAGGAGGCTCCCACCGCCAACGAAGAAGTGCTACTCCAAAACAATAGCATTGCTCTTAGTGCCATTCATGATGCTTTGGATGAGAGAACATTTGAGCAAATCAAGAATATTAAGAGGGCTCATGAGGCATGGAAGAAGTTGGAGGAATCATTTGAGGGCACTCAAGCCGTGAAGGGTGCAAAGGCATATATTCTTAAGGAGAAGTTTACAAGCTTTAAAAAGAAGGAAGATGAGAGTGTGCCGAAGATGTTTCATAGGCTTCAAGCGCTTGTCAATTATCTCAAAGCACTTGGAGAAGAGGTGAAGGACAAAGATTTCTCCCACAAGTTCTTCAGATGCTTACCTTTGAGATTTGACACATTGGTCACTATTATAGTGAGGAGTGGTTTGGATACCATTCACCAAACCAAGCATTGGGAGATGTGATGATCGATGACACCTATAGAGATGATGATGAGAAGGAAGAAAAGAAGTAGAAGAAAGATGAGAAGAAGGATGAGAAGAAGAAGAATGTGGCATTCAAGGCCACATCATCCAAGGGCAAAGCAAAGCAAGAATCATCAAGTGAAGATGAAGACTTGAGCTTTGATGAGATGGATGATGAGAAGATGGCTCTCTTGTGAAGAGATTTGGCAAGTTCATGGTGAAGAAGGGCTATCGTGGTAGAAGGAAGAAGTCTTCATCCAAGAACAAGGAAGAGTCAAGAAGGTGTTTCAAGTATGAAAGCAAGGATCATCTTGTTGCTCAATGCCCATACAATAGCGATAATGATGATGATGACAAGAAGAGCAAGAAGAAGGACAAGAAAGAGAAGAAGGACAAGATGACCTTCAAAAAGAACAAGGGTGGTTCATATGTGGTCACTTGGGATAGTGATGCTTTCTCAAGTGATTTTGATGATAGTGATGATGACAAGACCACCAAGAAGAAGGCTCTTGCAAGCATTGCTATCAATGAGAAGCCATCCCTCTTCGACACTCCATCATGCTTCATGGCTAAGGCCACTAAGGTACAAACTTTGTGATGATGGATGTGATGAGTAACATGATAATGAAAATAAAAGTGATAGTGATGATGATGAACCAACTAAGGATGAACTACTTGACATGCTAAAGAGTATTTTGACAATAAGAGAAGGGAATGCAAAGACTTGCAAAAGGAACTAAAAGCCCTTAAGCAAGTCTTTGATGAGCTCAATGCATCTCATGAGAGGCTAGAGGAAGTCCATGAGAAGCTTGGCAAGGCTCATAAGAAGCTTGAAAAAGCTCATTCCTCTCTACTTGATGAGAAAAGTGTGAAAGAGCATGCTGTAACATGTGATGTATGCTTAACTTGTGATATAATTGATGAATTATTCTATAAGCCTATCATTGTTGCTCCCACTAACCCTTCTTGTAGTACTTTCACTTCTACCTCATCTAGTAGTGATAGTTTCACTTGTGATGCCTCACTAATGGTTGAGAATGAGACACTCAATAAGGAGGTCAATGAGCTCACTCGCGCCTTGGGAAAAGCCTATGGTGGTGAGGACCGCTTGCTTATGTGTTTGGGTAGCCAAAGAGCTTCTCTCTATAAAGAGGGATTGGGATATACCTCCAAGAAAGGCAAGGCGCTCTTTGCTCCTCACAATACTAGTTTTGTGAAGAACAATGGTTGGTTTTGCACTAGTTGCAAGCAAGTTGGTCATAAAGAGCATGAGTGCAAGACCAAGAACAAGAATGCTAATGTATCCTCAATTAAGCTTGATTCTTTCTATATACTTACTAAGGGTATAAATGGTGTGAAGGCTAAGTTCATTGGTGCACCATGGATGGGCTCAAGGAAGAAAGCTATATGGGTGCCAAAGAGCTTGGTCACTAACCTTAAAGGACCCAAGCAAGTTTGGGTACCTAAAAAGAATTGATTTTCTTTTGTAAGTCAATTATAAAGCCAGAGGAAGGCATTGGGTTCTTGATAGTAGGTGCATTCAACACATGATCGGTGATGCAAGAATGTTCAACTCAATCAATACCAATGGCAATGATGGTTATGATAGTATTATATTTGGTGACAATGGTAAAGGCAAGGTCAAAGGGCTTGGTAAGATTGCAATATCCAATGACATGAGCATTTTCAATGTGTTGCTTGTTGAGAGCTTGAACTTTAATTTGCTATCCGTGGTTCAATTATATGATCTTGGATTCAAATGCATATTTGGGGTTGATGATGTAAAGATCATAAGTGTAGATGGCTCTAACTTGATCTTCAAAGGCTTTAGATATGATAAGCTATACTTGGTTGATTTCAATGCTAATGAAGTTCAATTGTCTATATGCTTGTTCACTAAGTCTAGTATGGGTTGGTTATGGCATAGAAGGTTTGGTCATGTTGGAATGAAACAATTGAATAGATTGGTTAAGCATGACTTGGTTATAGGCTTGAAAGATGTTGTGTTTGAGAAGGATAAACTTTGTAGCTCTTATCAAGCCGGCAAACAAGTTAGAAACACCCATCCTAAGAAGAGCATAATGAGCACTAGTAAGACATTTGAGTTATTGCACATAGATTTATTTGAGCCAACACAATACACTAGCATCGGTGGAAACAAATATGACTTTATGATAGTGGATGACTATACAAGATACACTTGGACATTCTATCTAGTGTACAAGAGTGATGTGTTTGTAACATTCAAATCATTTGTCAAAGGCATTCACAACAAGTTTGAAACAACTATCAAGAGAGTTAGAAGTGACAATGGTAGTGAGTTCAAGAACACTAGAATTGATGAATTATGTGATGAATTTGGAATTAGACATCAATTCTCGGTCAAGTACACTCCATAATCAAATGGCCTTGTTGAGAGGAAGAATAGAACCTTGATTGATATGGCAAGATCAATGTTGAGTGAGTACAATGTGAGTCAATCCTTTTGGGCCAAAGCTATCAACATGGCTTGCTATTGTAGCAACCGCCTCTATTGTCACCCATTGAAAGAGAAGACACCTTATGAGCTATTGAATGGTAGAAAGCCCAATATTACATACTTTTGGGTATTTGGTTGTAAATGATATATCTTGAAGAAAGGCACTAGATTGAGCAAGTTTGACAAGAAATATGATGAAGGATTCTTGCTTGGATACTCAACCACTAGAAAAGCATATGGAGTTTAGAATTTGGCAAGTGGTACTCTTGAGGAGGTTCATGATGTTGAATTTGATGAAACCAAGGGTTCCTAAGATGAGAATGAGAATCTTGAAGATGTTAGAGGCATTCAACTTTCAAATGCCATGAAGAACATGGATGTTGGTGAATTGAGGCCTAGGCAAGTGATTGATGTTGAAGATTATCAAGTGCAAGTGCTTTCTAACTCAAATGTGCAAGTTGACACTAATCAAGCAAGTTCAAGTGGCTCTCATGACAATGTGCAAGATCAAGTGGCTAGTTCATCTCAACCCAATGATCAAGCAAGTGCAAGTAATCAAGTTCCAATACTCCAACCAACTCATATTGCAAGAGATCATCTATTAGACACTATAATTAGAGATATTTCTATAGGTGTGCAAACTAGATCAAGATTGGCTTTATTTTGTGAGTTTTTCTTATTTGTGTCATCCATTGAACCAAAGAAAATAGATGAAGCATTGAAGGATGTGGATTGGGTCAATGCAATGTATAAAGAATTGAACAACTTCACAAGAAATTAAGTATGAGAATTAGTTGAGAGACCAAAGAACCACAATGTGATTGGAACCAAATGGGTCTATAGAAACAAGCAAGATTAAGATGGCATAGTAGTAAGGAACAAAGCAAGATTAGTAGCACAAGGTTACACTCAAGTTGAAGGTCTTGACTTTGGAGAAACATATGCCCCAGTTGCTAGATTGGAAGCAATTAGAATCTTGCTAGCCTATGCTTATGCCCACAACATCAAGCTCTATCAAATTGATATCAAGAGTGCATTTTAAATGGCTACATCAATGAAGAAGTATATATTGAGCAACCTCCTGGTTTTGAAGATGACAAGAAGCCCGACCATGTGTACAAGTTAAAGAAGGCATTGTATGGCTTAAAGCAAGCACCTAGAGCATGGTATGAGAGATTGAGAGACTTCCTACTCTCAAAAGGGTTCATGATGGGCAAGGTTGACACCACTCTTTTCACCAAGAAGATTGGCAAAGACTTGTTTGTGTTGTAAATCTATGTTGATAACATTAAATTTAGATCAACCAATCAAGACTTTTGTGAAGAGTTTGGAAAGATGATGGCTAATGAGTTTGACATGTCCATGATTGGAGAGATGAGTTACTTCCTTGGTCTTCAAATCAAGCAATTGAAGAATGGTACATTTGTGAGTCAAGGCAAGTACATCAAAAACGTACTCAAGAAGTTTGGCATGAGTGATAGCAAAGCCATTAGCACACCAATGGGAACAAATAGCAATTTGGATTGTGATGCAAGTGGCAGCATGATGGATCAAAAGTTGTATCGGTCTATGATTGGAAGCCTACTCTATGTGACCGTATCAAGGTCAGATGTCATGTTTAGTGTGTGCATGTGTGCAAGATTCTAAGCCTCACCAAGAGAAAGTCATTTGAAGGCTACAAAGAGGATATTGATGTACTTGAAGCATACACAAAATATTGGTTTGTGGTATCCCAAAGGAGGAAAGTTTGAGCTAGTTGGATATTCCAACTCGGATTATGCGGGATGCAGGTTGAAAGAAAGAGTACCTCAGACACTTGTTAATTGTTGGGAAGATCACTTGTTTCATGGTTATCAAAGATGCAAAATAGTGTTGCATTATCAACCGCTGAAGCCGAATACATATCCGCCGGTAGTTGTTGTGCATAAATACTTTAGATGAAGGCCACCTTGAATGACTTTGGAATCAAGTTCAAAAAAGTGCCATTGCTATGTGACAATGAGAGTGCAATCAAGCTAACCAACAATCTGGTTCAACATGTAAGAACAAAGCACATTGATATCCATCACCATTTCATAAGAGATCATCAACAAAAAGGGAACATTTGCATAGAGAGTGTGGGCACCGAAGATCAACTAGCCGACATATTCACCAAGCCACTTGATGAGAAGAGGTTTTGTAAGCTAAGGAATGAGTTGAACATATTGGATTTCTCAAATATGTGTTGATGCACCCCCACTTATATGACATGCCTCTTCTTCAAGCAATCCAAGGTAAAAGTTGATTGGCAAGAATACATCCTTTGCTAAGGACTTGTTTAGTGCATCTAGCCATTCCTCATGTCTTAGGCTCATTCATGAAAATCAAATGAATTTGCTGCTTGTATGGTACCACTATTGCTTCTATGCTTGACTTGATCTAGTGGTAGCATATGATATGTTTGTGGGCTTGTGAACCTAGTGTTTGATCTAGAAAATGAGCTATAAGTGTTTAACTCAACATGGTCAAGATAACCCTTGAAATGAGGTGTGAAGAAGCTTGTCCTTGGATCAAACCGAGTTAAATGTCTTTCGCAAGGGTTCTAGATTGGACCAAATTTTGGAAAATAATCCTCACCCCATTGATTGACCTTGATAGTCCTAACCTATCTAAAATTGAACCTTTGTGGTCATTGATGACAAAGGGGAGAAGTAATGCACAAAGATAATGAAAATATGACAAAGGGGGAGAACTTTGATATAGGGGGAGAAATATAAAAGTAAGTGGATCAATTAAAATTTTGAGCACACAAGTAGGGGGAGCAAGATCATAAACTTTATTGATGCATTTGAATGTGCATTTCATATGTTTACTTGCATGGCACAAGTTTCGAAATTAAAATTTCATGCTTGTGTTGTGTATGCTAGTTGTAGGCTTGAATGATGAAATGAAAAAATAGCATGCATAGGTGGTAGTTAGATATGCCTTGCTTTGCTTTCACAAGTGTACTAGAACCTTGCTTCTAATGTTGATCTCACGAGGTATCTAGTTCTTGTCTTTGCAAGTGATATCTAACTAGCAATGGTGCTGAGGATGGTATATTTGGTACACTCTAATTAGTATCATGCTTTAAAGGTCTATCTCTTATACCTTAGCATCATTTGGTAGACATTACTCTCCTACATCTAAAATCCATGCATATGTGCAAGCTTCAATCCAAACTCTTAGCACATATGTAGGTGGAGCAAATGCTACCAATGGGGTCCACGAAACTTGTCCATATCCTTTTACACATGGTAAATATGCTTGGGCAAGCAATATGGATTCAAATGAATTTCAACTCATATCTTTGTGAAAGGGTTGTCATCAATTACCAAAAAAGAGAAGATTGAAAGCTCTAGTTTGGTTTTGGTGAATTGATGAAACCCTAAGTGCTAACCTAGTTTATCAAAGTGATCATAAGATAGGTAGCACTATTCCAAGTGGTGGAGCAATGGTGAAGATCATGATGATGGTGTGATGGTCATAGTGATCAAGTGCTCGGCTTGGAAAAGAAGAAAGAGAAAAACAAAAAGCTCAAGGCAAAGGTGAAACTTGATGGGAGCTTTTTGATTTAGTGATCAAGACACTTAATGAGTGTGATCACATTTAAGATCGATAGCCGTACTATTAAGAGGGGTGAAACTCATCTTAAAATGCGGTTATCAAAGTGCCACTAAATGCTCTAACTCATTGCATATGCATTTAGATTCTCGTGAGTGGTAACACCCTTGAAAATGTTTGTAAAAATATGCTAACACACGTACATAAAGTGATACACTTGGTGGTTGGCACATTTGAGCAAGGGTGGATGTAACACCCTCGGTGTTACACCCTAACAACCTACTTAACCATGTCATGAGCATCATGTTTATGTGGTAATGCATGTGATAAAGTGTGTAGATAAATTTCTTGTAACCTAAAATGAATAATAAAAATGCTAAATGAAAGTTGATTCAATAGCTCATGTATACTAGGGTTGAAAACCAATTTTTATTGAGCAAAAATATTATAGAACATGTGTGTGGTATCTAAATAAAGCTTGAAGTATAAACTTTGTAGAGGACAATGCAACTCGTGTTAGAAAAATAATATTGCAAACTAGTATTTCTAATAGCTTAGAAATAGAACTTGAAATCAAATTCAGCCCAAGACTTAGCAAATTCTTAAGTCTAAAAATAGTGTGACAATGAAATATTGGTGAATTAATTCTGAAAAATCTAGCTAAAGGTCAATGCTGTGTTTTTACTCCTTATGATAGACTGATGTGCCTTCTTTAGCATGGTCGAGGTAGTTTAGCTTCAACTTTGTTAGGTTAGTTTTTAGACACGCTTTAAAATTCATGCACGTCATATGTCTGGCCTGTGCGCATGGTCACCTCACGTGGCCGCTCGACATCTTGTGCTGGCCGCGTCCCACGTGCCGCGGTGCCGAGCCCGATCGGCCTGTCTGGCCGTGGGTTGGCCGTGGCCGGCCCCAGTGGGCCGCTGTCATTGCCCTACAGCTGCTGGCCACTGCACTACTACCCCACCTCGCTGTCGTGCTTCTACCACCGCTGTCACCCCTCTCACTTGCAAGCTCGTAGGCTTGTCCTAGCTACCCACCGTCGTCGCCTCACCATCATGTCTGTGCCCCTGTAGCTTAGCGCCGCTGCCTAGCCTTGTCCATTGGCCCTGCCACAGTCGCGCATGTGCACATGGAACACTCGCTGCCCGGCCCATGGCCGTGCTCTCAGCCGTGGTGTTCCCATGTGCGCCCAAGCTGCCACGACAGCTGTACCCCCTAGCAGCCATCGTCTTTAACTATGTTGCGCCGAGCGTAGGCTAACCTCCCTCCCCTCCTTGTCGTTTTTAGCCGACGCGACGCCATTCATTAAACCCATCAGGGAAAGGTCACCATCGCCCAATTCATCGTGGCCCTGGCTTCGCCATTAACCCCCTTAGCCATCTGACTCCATCCCGCCTTGAATCGAGCCCGGCCAAGCTCCAATTTGGAGTTTTCTCCACCGTCGAGCCGTTAAGGCCATGTTCGGCCGACGTGAGTGGCAGCTCCCCACGAGGTTGTTAGAGGCCAACCTAGCTACACCATTAGCTTTGCCTCTATTTCCTCTGCAACCTACGCACCTAGGCCGAACCACTACCGCTACCCCAACGCCGCTGACGTGGCCATGCCGTCACGGAGCGCCATCGCACCATTCGGTCGCACGTGGCAAGCTCTGCTCAGACCACCTCCGACCTAACCACCCCTTCTTTCGAGTCTGTGGTGAGTCCCTGATGCTTGCCCGCTATCTCTACTGCTCTGATAGCGCCATGGCTCATTGGAACACCGTCGTCGTCACCGCGGTTTGTCCGCCGACATGGAGGAGCCGCTCTAGTTCATCTCTGGTCTCCTAATCGCTGCCCATCGTTGCGCATTGTCCCATAGGTGAGAATTGGCCCTTTAGATGCGCCGTAGGGGTCCCTAGTTGGCTAGCGTAGCTGCTCAGTGCCGGTCAACGCTACGCCGGTGAGCGTGGGGACATTGGGGACCATTCCGTTGCGAAGACGGGTTAATGCGAGGGCTTTCATTCATATGCGCTGTCTGTAGGAATAGTGCGCAAAGTGATCACGTTAATATCGGATAGCGCGGGGACGTTTCTGCAAAAGTGCCATCGCGCGCGGGCTTCCCCGTCATGGGCCGCCTCGCATGTGGGCCACGCCTATGTGGGCCGCGCGTTTGTGGGCCACGCAGTCGAATTTGTTTTTCTTTTTCTTAAGGAATTAGTAATAGTTTTCTATTTCAATTTCTGAGCTAGATATGTATAATTAATATAAAATTGTATAGGTGTCCAAAAATTATGAAATTAATTTTGTTAGATTCCTAAAATTATTGTCTATATGTTGGTATAGTTAGTTCATACATATCTATGTTGGTACTAAGGGCTATTAAATCGTTTGAAAGTGCTTCATTTTATTAGGGTAATTATTGTAGGAATTTTTGTGGTAAATTGGTGATAGCTTGAATCATAAAATTTTTACAGTAGCTTCATTGTATTATTATGTCTTACTGTAATTTTTGTAGCCCTAAGATAGACTGTTTATGAGGGTAGCTAAATATCCATTAAACCTTTAATATGAATGAGAGAATAATATTGACTTATGAAATTAAGCATTTGTTAGGATGAGCTTGACACTTGATTTGATAGAGCTGATGGTTAGCTTAATGTCTTAGTCATTAAAGCTAGCTTGTTAGTATGGCATATGTGTTCTTATTTTAAGAATTGTTGTTGCCTAAATACTAAATAGCTGCATCATCATCATCGCATGCATATAGAGAACGAGTCGGCAGAGATCGTGACCACCGGCGAGCATGAGTTCAAGGAGATCGTCGAGGAGTACGAGGAGGAGATTCTCATACTAGAGGAGGTCCCAGAGCCGCCACTGACTGGCACAGTGGACACCACGCTTGCCCAAGGCAAGCTTCGGTACATAACCTCTATTTTTCATATCCATCATATATATATGTGTGTTGTGCATTTACGTTGTAGGAATTTTATGGAAACCACATGCATATATATATACCCTATGAGTCCTACTAGTGCAGGTTCGAGTAGCTACTATGCTTAGGTTGTCGGTAGCGTGAGTAACCTGTCGTTACTCACAATAGGTGATTATTATTACTCTCATAATAAAATGATGAAAAGAAAATAGAGACCGAGCAGGGATATGGCATGGGTTATTGGTGGGTGTAACAAGTGTCACGTGGCCACGGGGCATAGCTTGGTTACACTATTTTCCCTGTTCGAGTCGATTGAGGACCGTCCGTTGCTGTGGATGGTAGTCAGATCATAGACTTATTATCCTGAGCACATACTTGCTTATGGGAGCGGAAAGGCTCATTGCGCTCTTGTCGTGGGTTCTAGCTCTTTCTAGACCAACTGATTAGAGATGGGGAAAGGTGAAGGTCTAAGCACCACACTAAGACCGGGTCTCAAGTGTGGGGGCTTGGAGTCCAAGTTTTGATGGGGTCCTGGACCCCTCGGCAGGAGCGGAACGGGTTGATCTCATTTGTGCCTGAGGTACAAGCGAGGCATGTGTTTTGGGGTACCCAGCTAGGATACATTGGTTCACGAATCGTTGTTTTCATGAGACGGTACGACTTGGCTATGGTCTAGCACCGTAGTAAGAACTAGAATATGAAAGATGGTAAAATAGTTCTGATTGCTCAACCCTTGCTTGAAAGTAGAACATGTGCCTACCTAGAATGGTTAGCTAATGAAGTAATCCTGAATGCTAATAAAAACTTGATCTTAAGGATGAACTACTAGTAATGCTTTCTGTAAATAAAAGAACCTAGCAAACCATATTGCCTATCATATCCTTGAGTGTCAGGAAATTATTTCCACTAGTCGGGTAAGTCTTGCGAGTACATTGTGTACTCAGGGTTTATTTTACCCTATTGCAGGTGAAACTTGAGGAGTTAGCTCTTATATGGAGGATTCTTCTGGTGAGCACAGATGGATCCGTGTATCATTTTTGCTAGATGATTATTACATTTTTCGTTGTTTAATTATTGCACTCTGAACTCTGGTATTGTAATAACTAAATTCCAAGTCTCTATGTTGTATGAAATGAACTAAGTGATGTAAGCTCGTACACATTATTGGATTCTAGATGTAAAACGTGGATTGTTTCGAGTCCTCCCTTGAGGTGTGCTCGACGAAACTGCCCGGTTTAGCCCACTTTTGGGTTGCTTAATGTCTAGTGGAAGACGAGCACATCCGAAAATGTGTTATTTCAGACGGTTCTGTCATAGTGAAGAAGTTGGTGAAGTGGAGGAGATGGTTTTCACTGAAAAACAGTGACCGGACGCAAGTGACGTGGTGACCGGACTCGGGGTCTCAGCGTCTGGTCATTTATAAAATTCAGTGGTGCCCTCGGGCTCTGTTGGCCTTGTGACCGGACGCAGGTGCACTTGTGACCTAACGCACTAATGGTGAGTCCATTCATGCTGATGTATGTTGGCGTAGGCGATTGAGCGAACGTAGTAAGGACCTGACGCGGTGGTGCATCCAGTCGAGGAGCACCTGACGCGTTCGATCGTGGAAAAGCACCTTTAGAACCTCTCTGTAAATGACCTAACGCGTGGTGGCTGTTGTTAATCGCCGCGTCTGGTTGTAGTGTGGCGGCGCGCATGGTTCTTTTGACCTGACGCGGCACAAGAGAGTCAGGTCGGCCATTGGCGCGTCCGATCACAACTTAAGTGATCGTGCGGGAGATTTCGACCGTTGGAGATCGACGCACGCGGTTAAACCGCAGGAACATGTGGCAGTGGATCAGCGATCGGACGCTGAAGGTGGTGTGTTCGGTCACTTTGACTGGCGCGTTCGGTCGCCCTGACAAAGCTACAGTGAGGAACCCAACGACTCTATTCGTGGGGGCTATCTATTTAAGCTCCATGGCTGGCTCAAGCTCACTCTCTTGATCTTCTGTATTGACATAGCAACCTTGTGAGCTTAGCCAAAGCCCTCCTACTCATCTCCATCATTGATTCATCATCTTTGTGAGATTGGGAGTGAATCCAAGTGCATTGCTTGAGTGTTTGCATCTATAGGCACTTGGTGATTGTGTTTCACTGCGGGTTTCGCTTGTTACTCTTGGTGGTTGCCGCCACCTAGATGGCTTGGTGCAACGAGGATCATCGAGCGAAGGAAGGTGCTTGTCTCCAGCTCCGATCGTGGTGATTGTGAGGAGTTCTTGACTTTTCCCCGACGGAGAGCCAAAAGGTACTTTAGTGGATTGCTCGTGGCTTGTGTGATCCTCATCTTGTGTTGGTTGTGCAGCACCCTATTGAGGGTTTGGCGTGTGATACGAATTAGCGCGTGAACCTCCAAGTGAGTGAATCGCCATAACGAGAACTAGCTTGTCGGCAAGCAAGTAAACCTCGGTAAAAAAAATCTTGTGTCATCTTGTCCTAAGGATTTCTTGATTGATTGTGATTGATTGGCTCCATCATATTGTGATTGGTTCTATCCTCGACACTGCGGTTTAATTATCACATCCCTCTCTTGCATTTACATTTATAGTGTTGCTTTGCTCTTTAGTGTAGTTAGTCTTGAGAGCAAGCTTGTGTCGGATCTAGTGGTTAGTGATACTCTTTAGTTAGTCTTTGAGAGCTCACTAATTTAGTGTAGTGACATAACGTTTGTGTACTTAGAGATCATAGTCACTAGAATTATAGTAGGTGGCTTGTATTTTTAGTAGACTAGCGCAACACTCGCTTTGCCATTTAATTGTCTAACATATTAGCTAAGTATTGTCGTAGAAATTTTCAATAGGCTATTCACCCCCTCTAGCCATTAAGACGTTTCATCCTCTCAAGAGCATCAATTTTATCCTCTCAAGAGCATATTTAAGGATGAAACTGGATCAAATACGAGTGAATATTATGAATGCTAAATATGAGTAGTCATAATTTTTTAGGGGGATTGGGAGTCGAATACGGACTCATATTTTTTTTATTTAGTCGAATACGGATAATATCAGATGCGACCGATATTGATATCTCTGCCACTATCCTCAGAATTACAAACCGACCTTTTTTTTAGCAACATTAAAAACCGGCTTATAAAGCCACCGGATCACTCACTCCACTTACACGGCCCACGACGACCTTAACCGAAGGTCTTAGCCCAACCAGCCCACTATCCTCAGCCACTAGTGCTAATGTTCCTGTGTTGTGTAACGTGTGCTTGGATTGCTTTCACAGGGACCGGACAGGGCATATTCTAACAGTTAGGATGTTTTGGTATACCTAACCTACGTCACTGGTGTCTCACGTCATGAGAGTTGTGCAAATATGGATCCAAGAGAGTGACCGATCAAGGAGGACCCATATTTGGAAGAAGAAAATAAAAGTACAAAAGATAGAGTAGGCTATACTTCCGTCTCCTGTCTCCGCCGGATCTTTCGTTGTTCTTCGTCAAAGTCCACATATTCTGTCTGACTCTGACACAATTGTGGAGACCAACTGTTATTTAGCCACCGCCACTTTGTCTCGTAATCCTAATTCCTATCCTAATCTTGCACTGGAGTGTTGTCGGTCAATACATACTCCTTCCCCTTCCTGTACGTCATGCCCACTTGATTTGCTTGGTGTTTCCTGTGAAATCTCCGCATACATATAGCAACAATTCTCCAGTCTTCAGTCTTCAGATCATCCATGCAATCAGCCACTTCTCGAACATATATTACTACTAGTATACATTCTTACAATAGCTAGCTAGTTCAGTCCACCAAGCTCCAAACTCATGGCGGAGATCGTGAGGTCTGCAGCTGCCGAGGAGATAGCGAAGCAAATCGTCTCCGGCATCCTGGACAAGCTGGGACGGAAACCGAATGAGGAGGAGGAGCACCTGGAGCGGCTGGAGATGGCACAAATCAAGCTGGAGGCCGCGCTGGAGACCTCCGACAAGTGGCGGATCAGCGACGCGTCTCTCCTCCGCTGGCGCAAGAAGCTGAAGCGCGCCGCTCAGGAGTGCGACGACACGCTGCGCCGGTGCAAGCAGCGCGCCGTGGCCGTGGACGACCAAGAGAAGGATCAGCGGGTGGCCGTGAGGCACTCGTGCTCGTCCTTGCCGACACGGCTCGCCCACGCCACCAAATCCTTCGTCTCCTCCATCCTCAGCGGACACAACAGGACCGACGACGACGACGACGGGTACGGCTGGAGCGGCGGCAACGCCGTACGGAGATTCGAGTGGTTCGCGGACGGCGCTGCCGAGTTCCTGCGGATTGTGGAGCTTGGCGGCACGCCGTGGCCGCGGTACACGTTCTTCGACCCTCTCATCGCGCGCCTGCTCGCTGGCGACGAGGCGAGGTACAGGCTCGTCCGCGGAAGCCAGTACTACCTGTTCTGCGTGCGTCCCATCGTCCTGGAAGGCCGTGGCACGGAGGCGAAGCTCATCTTCTTCTACGAAGACGACGACGCGCCGGAGAAGAACCTGTGCATCGGCTCCATGCTGCGGCTTTCAGAGAGCACGGACGTTGTCGGGATCACGATCAAGTGCCTGCAGCTGCTGGTGACGCCGCATTTCAAGTCCACGGCTGAAGCCGCGACCAGGGAGCTCGCTAACCTTCCGACGCAGGACTTCTCCTGGGTGCCCTACGGTGGCTCCACTCACAGAGAGCACTGGGACAGCATCCACAGAGACATGAGCCAGTGGTTCCGGCCGGACCCGCTGTGCTGCAACCACCACGAGCCCTGTCGTCCCTGTGAGAGCAATGCAGCAAGCACAGTGAGGCCATCGCATTCACAGGTGTCTCTGGAATCAGTCATCGAGGTGTACTGGCAGTGCCAGGTCCCACTGTCCGAGTACAACATGCTGCAGAGGAATGCAGTTGTTGAAGGTCCAACGACTTCTTCAGAAGACATGCCATACCTGAAGCTTGGTCTCCTGTTCACACCCCATGGCTCTTTAGGAGACTTGACGCCGAAAGCCGAGTCATCGGCGCTGGAGGTGATCGACGGGGAGGAGCAGCGTGGTAGGCACACCAACCTTAGCCTGCGGCAGCTGGACGAGACCATGCTGCCGAAGGCGCTGCAATGTCTCTACCAGAAGACAGAGGCGATGGCGTACCAGATGCTCTGGAAATCCAAGCACGTACCTTCAGGTGAGGAAGACGACGCCACGGAGGAATTGGAAGGGAGATAACAAGAACAGAAGGCTGCTAATGCAGCGATATCATCAAGACCCAAAGCTGGAGAGATGGACACATGTTCTCACAAACTTTCTCAATTTGTGGGTTGCGCGCGTACCTGATGATAGGCTGCGCAGTTCAATGACCCAATGGTTGCAGAGGGCAAATGAGAAGCAATTGGCAGTTCTGCGTTGTTAAGTCCTGAACAAGTTTGCTGCACTGGGAAGTTCTGGTCTCAGAAAACAAGAAAGCATGAGGCTTTGCTTGCTTTTCTTATTTTTTATTTCTTTTGTGTTATTGTTCTCTCTGTTTTCTAATCAGCATGTTGTAATTGTAATAAGCTCTAGCAGTCTAGCTCTCATGCACTTCTATATTCTGCAAAACTTTTTCCCCTTTGGAATAGCTTTTTCTTTATGTGAATTCCATCAGCAATTTCTGAACTTGTTCGGCGTCCTCATATAGGTCCAGAGACTTTCAAATTGCATTTTACCTAGTCCAAGGTATTTAGATAAGTCCAAACGTGTCCAAATAAGCCCTGGGAACTGTTTATTTGGGGTGCCACCACATCCCGAGATGGCGTGATTGTGAATGAAGACACACAATTATGCCTCATGTATGGTACTATGGTGTCAGGATGGTGTGATTTGTGAATGAACTAGTATGGCGGCGCGCGCATTCGCGCGCCCGTGGCCTCGTACTGTTTTATTTTTGAGCTGGATATCTTTTTTTTTTGGATTTGTTATATCACTATATCTGCACGCCTGTTGGGTGGTACCGTGTGTTATCTGGGACTAAGACGTATCTGTTTTTTCCTCTATTATATCATGGCGCCGTGGCTTGGATAATCGAGGCTTGATGATATGTGAGAGCACAATCCTTTTTTTTCTTGGCTCTGTGCGGTGTGCTAAAGGGGGGCGCCAAAGGGTGTCAGCAGGAAGTGGTTAGGAGGCTATGGATTTTGCTGTATATTTGTGGGAACTATTTTTTAGTGTTGGTACCTGCTGTTTTAGCGGGTTTATTTTGTAACATAGATCTCTTTTTTTAATATCTATGAGGTTTGTGTATACTTAAATTTCGTTGGGTGGATATCACCTGGCGGTACAAAGTTTCTCTGTGGAGCACGGTAATGCTAAGAAAACGGAGTTGGGACAGTAGTCTGATGATATTTTAGTAGGATTTATCTAGGATTTACAGAAGGCAAATATAGTTTCATATACAACTGGAACAACACGATTTCATAGCGACAGTTCGAACTGATACATCCATAATCTGTGGTAGTCTTAGCGGAGTCTATAGCAGGGAAAGTCGTTAGCAGGATGTATCTAGGTTCCATACACGTCGAATATGTTCCCATAGCTACGTCTATATCGCAGACATGACAAATACTACATAGAAGTTGATGCATCATAGCCTGATGCATGTACCACAGAAGTCGATGCATCGTACTCTGATAATTTACATATAGGTTTTATTTCTTCGAGCGGCAGTTCTTTGTAGGACGCAAAAGCTTGTTACATGTCGGCAATAGTGCGGCAGCACCTATATGGAACAATAAAGGAAGAATGTTTAGTATTTGAAACTAACTGGTGTGAGACAATGTATTGTGTATGTCTCTGTCCAGAACTAAGTTAGTTATGTGATAAGAGTTGGCCAGGAAGACCTTATCTTTTTGGTTGTTTGACGCTGCTTCACTTCTATGAGTCGCTACCTGCATCATCTTCCTGGTTTATTTTTTTCTGCCTAGGAAAAAACCAGTCAGCACTATACTCGATTTCTATGTTTAGAGGTTGTATGTCAACATGTTTGGACATAAAAAGATGGTAAGTTAAAATTCTTGAAAGTATACTTCTTTGATTATTTGGCACGCTGTTCTTCTTCTATCTCTGTAGTTTCGGCCGAATCAGCGTGGCCGAAGAGGTTCTTGCAAGCACTTGTCCGTCCTATCGGTGACCTTACATAAATTGGAATTGTGCACTGATTATGTACACTGCTTGTAAGCAGTATATATGTATTTATCTATTACGGAGTTTCAATGTAGAATGGTGGATTATTATGTACTTGTCAACATCATGTTTGGAGGCTTCATGGTCTGGTTCGCTACCAGGTGCTGGTGTCTGTCACACGAAAAAATTGTTGAGTGGACTACAGCTAAATAGGCTGGAATGTTGTTGCCAAACAAGCTGTAAAATCTGCTTACAGATTGTGTAGCGGCCTCAATCAGAAGTAGATCGGCCGAATGCTCTAGACTCTTAATGATTGGTGTTGAGCTTGTTGTGTGAGGTGGGTGATACGGAGATGTTGCCATGATCTGCAGCGAAGGTCGCTTCGGTGGCCTGTCTAGAACTGCTTTGACTTGGTACTGCCTTTTTTTCATACTTTTGCACGATTCGCTGGTAAGATTAACTGACAACACATATGTCTTGTTAAGTATGTTGTGCATCGCCTGAGGCAATCCTTCTTTTATATGCAATGGGTTCACCAATGCCTGGCAGTCTTTTTGAATTATTTTGCTTGCTTCATCATCATATGCAAAGAACCGTGCTTCATCTGTGTCATCCTTTGCAATAAATGATAATAGGTACCTGCACAAGTTATAAACAATGAAAGGTGTAGAAACGTTGGAAAATATTCAGTTCATGTATGGATTGGAAATGGTATTAAGCTAATGAAAAGGTACCTAGGAACTGTGGTTGTGCCTCCACACTTTGGGCATCTGTAGGTACCATCTAGTTGTTGATCAGCTCTTTTTTTGCATGGCTTGCAAGACATGTACCACCAGTTAATAGTGTTTGTAATAGACACAATCGTTACCGCAACTTTATATGGTCCTGTTTCCTGCACCGCAGCAAATAATTCAGAAGTTTTTACATCATGACCGGTCCTGGTTCGCTAACAAATTTGATAAACAAATTTGATATGGCATTGGTGAAAGAGCTATAAAATCCATCTGGAACATATGTAATAGGAGGCTGTTTAGGAGGATGAGTTTACAGCTTTATCTTGTTTACCATGTCATCAAAGGGATCAACATGGTTCAGGTCAGCTATAGTTTTTTCTGGTAGTTGAATGTCTTCGACCAAAGCTGGAACCGCCTCTTCTTCTGGCGCAGGTCGGTCGATGTAGACTAGCGTATTTTCGAACCTGGTGATACAAAGCATATTAGTACAAACGTTCAGCCATCTTTCTCTCTCTGTGTTTTTTTTGTTTGGGTTGACCTCCATGTGGCTATACCTGGAGTGATAAGCACGGGCGTCTGGGATGGTAGGGTTGAAATAGTAAGCGCAAGCTGAGCTTCTAGTTAGACATGTTTTATCTGCAATAGTAAGGAATAAAATGGTTTGTAGCGCGTGTATCTTAAAGCTATGTTAGTCGCCAATGCATATGTAAATATATTCAGAAATGTTGAGACCAATCTGGAAAAGAAGGCTCTACCATTGTTTTTGAAATCTTCACGTGGTATGCAACCAACGACAAGGCAAACAATAAGATTACCAGCTGTAGCATCGTATATGTTGTCGATACTGAAATTTGTGGCATGCTCACCCCATAGGGTAATTTTCATAATATTTTCGCTGCATAAAAGTAGATTTTGAGGCAGTAGGACAGAACCACTGTTATGTAAGTTATCGTAGGGGCAAGTGATACATATCCTAAATCCTTAATGTAGATTTCTCTGAGTGTTTTAGCCTTTTCCATGTTCTTTGGAACAAATGTGTGAGTTGCCTCATACTTAATGAGATATCCAAGGACATCTTGTAAAAAGATCAATGCAACTTTGTCAGTTACCAGATTTATATAGCACGTACAAGGTAAATCTATCTAGAAATGATATCTGAAAAAATAGGTCACCTGTCAGGTTGAAGACGACTCGTGCTGGTCTAATGGCTCGTAATGGAGTGATTCTGTAAATGTACTCTGGAACTGAGTGTGGAGGATTACGAACAAGCTCAACTGTTGTGTAGTCTGTAATGTCTATCATGAGGTTCTTGTCAACTGCTCTGTAGCTCTTTTTGGCATTTTGGACAACAAATTTCTTAACAACATAAACTTTCCCAACATCAAAAAGACAGGCTTTGTCATCGATGAGGTCATCTGAAATTTCAGCATATATGGCATTTCCCTGTTATTGTAGGTATTAAGCTGATTAGATTGCATGTCAATGTGTATGAAGTATTGTTTCTGCTGATTGTAAATATGTGATCCTTATGGTTAACACAAAGATAGTATTATTATCTTTTTTAAAGAACTGGTACCAGTACCTTTGCGTCTGCCACAACCATCCCAACGTACTGAGGTGGACCCTGTCCATTGTTTTCGTAGTGAACCCTAGTGAACCCACTTCCTTACGACTCGAACAACGACGCCATGCGAGTGGCGTCCTTTTTCTAGCTTGTCAAGAAATGTCGGTTCCTGCATGATGGACCTGGCACAGACACAGCAGCAATTCATAAAGCTATTTATGTGTACATATAGTTTGAGGAGAACCCAAATACATTGAGGTACATCGACGAAAGATGTAGAACCAGTAATGCAAATCATGAGCACCAAAAGTAACAATTTCATTGCCTGGTGTTTACATAGAGAGGTATAATTACATTGCCCCACTGTACATTGATGTGGCCACTACCAAAATATTTGGCTAGAAAGAAACCCTAAATGTTGTATGCATATGGTCAGTGCTGAGTAAGACAAAGCACATAGGCATGGTTTTTCAAACTGAACACATACATGTCCACTGGTCTACAACTTTATTTGTGTACTACATGAGACTATACAGCCAAATATTAGCAGCACCAAATGTGGGGTCATTGATGACATGTAGCCATGAAGGCCATTTTAGGTACGAAGTAATTATAGAATGGCCCTGCATTTAGCAGCTAAGATAGATGGTGGAGAACTTCTCTGTACACAATGTTTCTTGTCTCATTGGAGGGATTGCCATCATCATCTTCTATGTAGATTTTGAGACCTTGTTTTGTTGTTACTCGCGAAACAGCTACATAGAGTTGACCATGTGTGAAGACTGGTTTTTGGAGGTAGATGCCAACAACTGATAATGTCTGTCCCTGACTTTTATTGATTGTCATGGCATAGCAAACTCTTATAGGATATTGGCGTTGTTGTAGAACAAATGGCCACTTGTTACTTTTGAGAGACAGAGTTATGCGTGGAATTGCAAATGTTTGATTTGCATGGCGTCCATTCATAATTTTTGCCTCAATTGTCCATTCTCCTATAGAGGTTACAGTCAGCCTTGTACCATTGCAAAGGCCTGCTCTTTGATTGAGATTACACAACAGCATTATAGGAACTCCTCTTTTGAGCACAATTCGATGCTGCGGGAAGTTATTACCACTAATTGAGTTAAGGAACTCAATAGGATATAGAAGATCATATGCCTCATGTTGAGCAGTGGCCTTGGCGATAGTATCCAAACTGAGACATTCCTTTTCTCTGCCATGAACTAAGGGAACCATGTACTCATTTATTGTATCTGTGAGTTCATTTGTTGGAGCTAGTATGGCCCTTTGAGAAAGGTACAGAGGGTCTCTGTACCTGGTTTCAAAGTTAGGATATACCGATTGCACAATGGCTGCAAGTTTATCCTCACCAGGCACTATGAGCAATTCTTCAGGTATTGTAATCCAGCTCGGTTCATCTTCTCCATCCTTTGCAAAGGAGGGTGCCTTACCTTCGCCAATATCTAATATCCATCTGCTGAACGCGGCGACCTCCTGTTGTTGGCAAGCATCATTCGGCGAACATACTAATCGCATGTTCTGATTTAAGCTGAGCACCTCTACATGAGCCCACAAGCGTGAGGTGATTATAGCAGCACTGATGACATCTTGTTTGGTACCTCCTTCAACCACAGGTAAGATTTGCCTGAGGTCCCCTCCCAGCACGACAACCTTACCACCAAATGTTATATCTGCAGCCTCAGGGTTTTTTACCTTTTCTATGTCACGTAATGTGCGGTCTAATGCTTCAAAACATTTTCTATTAGCCATAAGGGCTTCGTCCCAAATAATAAGGCTTGTAAGTTCAATAAGCTCTGAAAGCATGGTGCCCCTGCTAACATCACAGATCATATCATCCTCTACTTCGCAAGGTATTTTGAATCTTGAATGAGCAGTCCGTCCCCCTGGTAAGAGTAGCGCTGCTACCCCGAAAGACGCCACAGTAAGAACAATTTTGTTGTGTCCTCTGAGATAGCCTACTATTCGATTCCATAAATATGTTTTACCAGTTCCCCCATATCCTGATACAAAAAAAAGCCGGGCTCGTTCTGCTGCACTCTGTGGACTATTTTATAGAAGGCGTTTCTTTGATCTTCATTAAGGAAAGCAGTTGGATTATTCATGTCAATCAATGGATCAGCAGGATATGATAGCTCTTCTTCGACAAGCCGATTGTTTTGAACAGGATATTCAGCATGTGTCTTTGGAGGTAAGCTGAAATCAGCTATGTTCCTACCATTCTGACAAAAAAGAGTGGAAAGTTCATCCAGAAGGTAATCCCTAGCTACTGAATCAGGCAACACATAATTAGGATCACCAATCATATCTCTGTACTGGTAGATGATATCGTCTGCTAGATGGCGCCAAATTTTCTCGAAGAAAGTGTTTTCATCACCAACTTCGCAGAACAGTATCATTGTTACAAATAAGCTACGAAGCTGCGGTGAAGTAGCCCAAGCTGCTGCCTCATTGAAAGCGTTGTACCACTCCTGATCATCACCAAGAAGGCCGCGGGACTTGCACGCCTCTTTGAATGTACGATGATATGTTCGGTTGTGGAATTTGAGATGTTCATAGCTTGTTGCACCCTTAACTGTTAGCAGCAACATGCGAAGGTAGTACCGATCCCCAGCTGATGGGTGTACATAGTGAAGACGGCCTATCTTACCATGTTGTTGTTTCCGCTTTGTCCACCTTCTATCTCTTTGATCCCATATCCATTTCGAAGGAAACTCAGGATAGGTCAATGCTCTAGCTTCAGGAAAAAGCTCGTTGCAGACAAACCACTGAGTTAACATCGTTCTTTTCAAAAACTCGGTAGATACTAACTTATCCATCCTTGCTCTAGCACTAAAAGTTATGAAATTCTCGTTTGGAAGATGCACAGGCATTCTTTCTACTGCTGGATATTGTCTATGAATATCATATCCAAACATTCTCCAACATGCATCTTGCTCACAGATATATCTACAATCAAGATATTCTTTTACCTCATTTATAGTCTGTGTTCCATCATCATACGGCGCCTGCTGGCCTCTCTTGACTCTCTGTAGATAAGCCTTGCTACAATCTGCTCCTTTGGTTACATACTTGAAAAGGTACTTGATGAATGTAGTTTTATTGCACCACTCAACATTGATGTGTGCCTGATATTTTTTAAGGAGGAACATGTTATATGGAACAACCCATCTGTTATCCATTTGGAGGCCTCCTTTGCAAACAAAGAGATTATTCTCAGGTCTCCTGTACACAGCAAAGCCAATAGAACTAACTGTAGTTTTAGGCTGGTATGGTTTGGGAAAATGCTTGGAACACTTATTGTTCTTCATGCATGGACACCTAGGATTGTTTTTACTGCAGGGTCCATGTATCATGTGCTCTGCAACAAGAGCATAGCCTAGCGGATCATTTCTTGGATCAGGCACTTCTGCAGACACATATTTGTCTATCATTGCAGAAGTTGGATCAGATGTATCTCTTGAAGTCCAAAGGATTGTGTGCATGTGGAAGTCCGCGTTTCTGGAACTCTATAGTGTGGAGCACTGCATTTTAATAGGAAATATTTAGGATCTGGAAGAGATAGTAGACAAATGGACGTAGATAGAAAGGATGGTTTTGATGTATGTAGATGAATATATCTGCGCTGCAAGGTCCAAAGGGTGTACCACCTCTAATATCATGCAGAAGTTCTTCTAACTTGATGTTGAACACTCTGACAATTATATCATTCCTATCACTTGGCCTCTGTCCAGGCTCAAAGATAGCCTCAGAAATCTCTAACCATTTAGGATTACATGTAAATGTAACGAAGAAATCAGGGGGGCTGTATTCTCGGCAGATAGCTATACCATCATGATAATTTTGTATCATATAACGTCTACCGCCTGTATATGATGCCGGTAACACGGTCATTTTCCCAACCTCACTTCCTTCTTGGGAACCTCTGCTAATAGCATCACAGATTCCTTGAATACTTTCCATCCTGATATCAGCCTGATGATCCACTATATATTTCAGTCTATTTTCATCGACACAGGCCCGGGCATCAACCTTGGCCTGACTTGACAATGGCCCATAACATAAATAAGGATTGGGCTCATTTTTTCGATAGTGGAACATGTAGCAGTAGTAATCTTGCATGGTTAGCTTTACATGAGCATTCTGTGCTGACTGAGTGGCACCAGTGTATAGAATACCGGTCTGCCAACCACGTTCAGCATATGGAAACAGTAGAGGATACTGAAGCACCATGAAAGCAGGATGCAAAGCAGAGATCTGATCTAGATCTCCTGTCTGTTTCTGCACAATAATGTCCCGCTCAAATTCTTCACAGCTAAAATCACCAACCACAAGCATGGCCAATTGATCTGTAGTTGGTAAACTGTACTGAGGCGGATCTCCGTTTTTCGGACCAACAATGCGAATGACAAAATCTTCAGCCTCATTGTCTGCTAATCTGTCCCTGGCCATTCTAAACTGCTTTGCAAATAAATTATGTTCATCCAACATATTAACCAAAGATTGTACAATAGTAGGATCTAGATCTGGTGCTGTTGTGTCTTCATGGTCTAATGAGGCAATTCTGTTCTCAACCTCGGCTGATGTATCATACACATATAGCTGAATAAATTTTGGAGGGCGACCATCTGGAGGTATCAAAGAGCCGATGCGGTGATGAATCTGTCCACAAATTTTAAAAACCGGTGGACCCCTGCCATCATGCATGGTTCGATCTATACTGGCTCCCATAGAGGTGAATGCAAAAAGACAATTGTAGCATCTTATATTCTTCATAAACTTGTTAGAGACCGATTCGCCATCAAATCTTGCCAAAGACGCTAAGGGTTCAGGCCTAGGAAGGAAGGGAGGAATAACAACTCTGCCTCCTTTACAACACTTGTTGTAAATAAGTGATCCAGAAGAGGTGCGCGCTTCTTTGCCAACACTTTCAGCATTCCAGAAAACGGCGTGGCAGTTAGAGCACTGTTGTGCAGGTGGTCCATGGTATGATCTCCTAGGATAAGAAACTGGTTTATGCACATTTAAGAGAGTGTTAAACATGGATGAGGTAGATACCCGTAGGTAGGCCTGGTGATGATGGAAAAGATAGATGCAGCATACGAAGGTACAGCCTTTACCTTTAAGAGCTTCTACGAAATCATCATCGAACTGAGCACACTCTAAGTTAGCACTATACGCTGAAGCTGCACCTGTACACAGGGTATAGGATTGAACCATATTGTAGCCCAAAGGCATGAAAATATCATTTGCTGTACAATCTGCTGCAGTACCTCCCCAAACAAGACGATGCTGCTTTAGAAGCTTTCTCCTCTTCTGTCTACACTGCGCTGGATCAGGACTTTGAATGCGACATGAGGAGTTATTTCCTGGTCGAAGGACAGAATAGATAAGAAGAAGATTCATGCAATATTCTTGCCTCATATGGGACTATACACAGTAGGCTACATACATGGTCTTGCACGGCGAGACCTCGCTGTGGTAGCAGCAGAGGTGTCTATATCCACCGAAGCAACCACTGAGTAATATAGGTAGGCACTGTTAGATATCGTAACACAGCAAAATAGCGAGGCCACTGAATATAGTAGCGCTCACTGAAAACATAGATATGTAAGCAAAATAGAGCACAGTTTACATACGTGGTCGCTGAGCAGGCATACCAGGTTGGTATTCCATAGACGACGAAGGCTGTGCATCTTACCATGGACATAAAACAATGAAACCATTTTTTGGGGGAAAATTTTTTTGGAAAAAATAGCATGTGGTGTTTATGGACCGTTAACATATATTGGATAACCCAGAATAACAACGCACAAACAATGTGATAGTAGCAGAGAGTTGGTATAACGCATTCTTTGATGCACCTTTTGTTTGTGCTGTACCTGATTCTATAACAGTCTAATGTACCGAATATGATACGCATGATTCTGTTAACATGCACTGGATAATCCAGAAAAATAGCACACAAACAAGCTGATAGTACCAGAGAGCTGGTGTAATGGATTCCGTGACATGCATTCTGGCTCTGTTCTAGTTGGTTCTATAAGAGCGTAATGTAGCGAATATGATAGGCATGAGTAACGGAGAAGGCAAAACATTAATATATGAAACAGGTAAGTGCAGGCACAGGTACAAATCTAGATGTATAGGCAGGGTGGATTCATGCAGTAAGAGCGGTAGAAGCACGATAAGAGCAAAAATGACTATATGAAGACGAAAACTGAAAGCGGAGTGTACAGTGCAGAAAGAACGAAAAACAATTACATGAAGATGAGAAGTAAAATATGGATGTATAAACAGACCGATGCTGAATGAGGTGTAACTGAAGTCACCTCATGTAACATTTTTATAATTAATTGTGCGATGCGTACAATGGAAGGAGGAAAAAATACATAAAGCCGAAAAGGAAGTGTAAACCTACAAACATGCTAACACTCAATCGCGCGCCAGCACGATGAGTTCATCTAACACCTGTTGCGCGAACGCTGTAACAGCTGAAAACGGTCTAACATCGTCGCTGGGCGCTGCAACGACCAACCTAGCAAGCTGAGCTCCTCTATTTGCAATGCAGAATAGATGGCGAGCTAGATCCCTATATAATTGAAGCCCATGGACACTATAATCAAGAAGAACAAATTCATATATCCCCTGTAGAACTACAAGAGCCTGCAATGCTGCTACTTCGTAGGCCACGGCAGGATCCACAGCAGGCTCAGCCTAGAAAAAGAGTGTTGTTGAGGCTCCCTGGACCATACCAAGGGTCAATTCAACCTCTATACCGTATATATCTTTCCCATCCTGTACCACCTCATGTATATAGGATACATAAGGTAGGCAGCACCGGTGAGCAACCTCTTGCAACATAGCTACGTAGGACAAATTGATAAAAAACATATCTACCACACCGAGTGAAAGTAGCAGTCCAAATCTGGGCACACTTTTTTGTTGCCGCCTCTGTCTGCAAGGCACAAATATGTAGGGCCTTTTAAAACCAGAAGATAATTTTAAAATCAGTTTGCAAGACCCTTTTTTTTGCAAATAAAAGACAACAGCCGATCTTGGAACAGTTCCAACAACCGTAAGCGTCCTTTGAATGATTTTGCAAACGGCAAAGAAGAGCAAAGGAATATCAGTTTCATAACATAGCACAAACAATGAGAAAACAAAGCAACATATATACTGAACAAAGCATCTAGTACCTAGAAGCGAAGATAGTCCAATAAGAGCGTATCTCAGTTAGGAAGATATCCAATTGAGCACCAGGAACAACAATCGCAGCAATGTTCGGCCAACGACACCTTTGAACAACAACGACGCGAACCTGCGTCAAACAGTTTTGAGATCAAGCCATCAGAACCAAGGAAAGCAACAGATCTATCTATAAGCAAACATAGCAGAACAGATATAAACAATCCGCATTAGGCTAGAGGGGATCGAGCGTGATAGAGGCGAGAACCTACGCACGAAATTAGGCAAGACCAGCGTAGCAGCCGAGGCAGGAGCAAACAGCGACGCTGTCCTTGAGAGTGTCCACCTTTCCTCCCTTTCCAACCCCTCGTCGCCCCCCACCCGAATCCGCCACGAGCGGCGCACCCGGAGGAGGAACGCGAGCAGGACTCCCGGAGCAGACAGGAGGCGCGACGCGAAACCCTAGGAAGAACAAGACGAAGAAGAAGACCTCCAGCGACGACGGCGGCAACAGAGGAGCGGGCCGGCGAGGAAGAAGTAAGAGAAAAAGAGTGACGCAGGTCGTTGGGCCGACAAGGACAAGGAATGACCCTGCAGGTCGAGGACAGCCGAAAATTAAAGGGAAGAAACCCGATTGGGGAGAAACCGATGCACTTCACAATGGAGCCCGAGGACATCAGAAGGTAATGGATTCTTACCAACCCGTGGTAAGAAGCTGGAAACAAAGAGGTAAAGTAAAAGCTAAAGCTGATTAACGAAATCATGACCCTGCAGGCCGCGATCGCACGGTAGAAAACAACTTCACTGACGTGGACGGTGTTTCTGCCGGAGGAGCAGGCCGGGCATGTGTAGGTAAATTTTGTTTTTCCTTCCCGAAAAACAACAATGGCACTGTGCAGGCAATAACAACGGTATATTTCCCAAAGGCTAAAAAGAACAGAGGCATAGCAGGCTGATAAACTACGAAAGCCAATGCTTCAAAGTGTAAGTATAGCTCATATACGAATTCATTTTTTACCTAAGAGCAACTGGAGAGCAGGGAGACCGATTGTGATATTGAGCAACCCAATGCAGCAGGAGCACCAAGAACAACAACTACCTTGTGACTGGCAGAACGGCGCAGATCAATGGTGCAGTGGAGCACGGCCTTGAGGTTGGGCAAGTATTTTACTGCAGGCAATGAATTAACAGAACAATCAGTTGGCTTTCAATGTGTATGAAGTAGGCAGAGAAGCCCATAGGCATGTCAGGTGAGTAAACCATAACAATTGCTGATTGCAAGTAGAGGTGCAGTTGATAGGTGCAGTTCATAAACAAACTCACTGTTACCTGACAGCGATTGGAACGGCAAGTGGAAAGCACAGAAGCTAATTTTAGACAGTGAACGACCCAATGCAGCAGTAGCAGCAACAGCACTAATTTTCTTCCTGCAGTAAGAACAATGCAGATTCAGTGGAGCACAGGGTTGGAACTGGGGAACTCTTTGATTGGCAGCTTCAATTTAGCATATATGCATTCATTGTGGGCTGTGCAAGCAGGATGGAAAGAAGGGGAGATGGCCACGATGACGACAGCAGCCATACCCGAAGCGCCGGTATTGTTTGACGGTGCATGTGTTGGGGGAAAATAAGGAAGAAATAAGGACATACATTGTAGGGTTCATGCAGCCTATACTGTAAACCTAGGAACAATAGTAAGACCCCCACCACGGTGGTACGGATGAGCAGCAGCGAGGTGTCCCCAATGGCACGGCGAGGAGAAAACGCGGCAACCCAATGGAGGCGTATACAAACGCAGAGGAAAGGAAACTACAGCCGCGAAAGAGGAAAGCAGACCGCACCCACCTGGACACCGGGCCGACGGCTAGCTGGAATGGAGCGGCACCTGTAGGGAGGTGAGTACCCCCTCCCGACGACCCACCGTTCCTCCGGTGGCCCCTCCGATGACCTCGCCGGTTCTCCCCCCCCCCCCCCAACCAAGTCCAGCAGCGCTGGCGTACCAGGAGGGGGGAAAAGAAGCACGGCGCCGTCCACCACCAAAGTAAGCGGCGGCGCGGAAGGTACGCAGCAGCCTAAGGCGGCGACGCAACGAAGAGGAAGTCGCGAGCACAGGAAGCGGCGACGCGCCGGCGGGCTGCGGAGGAAATCGCGGCGCGGCGGAGCAGACGGGGCGCGTCGCGGTGAGAATGGCGAGGAGACCGATCGGGGAGAAGCCGAGGCAGTAAAAAGGAAAGAGCAGCCGAGGGTGAGAAGCCGAGGTAATTCTGGTTGGAGAGAAGGTAAAACAAGGAACGGAAAGAAGCGGGGCACGAAGGTAGCAGGAAGGGCAGCTGATTGGAAAATCCGATTCTGTGAAGCCAGTAAACGAAATCACCGCGGTCCACTAACACGATCCAAAGGTAGTAAACATTTCGGTATACGTGGACGTGGTTTCTCGCGGAGGAGCAGGCCGGGCTTGTCTAGGTAAACACAACACTCCACTTCATTCACAAACTACAAGGGAATGAACACAACACTCCACTTCATTCACAAATTACACCATCCTGACGTCCAATTGCCTCATGGATCATTTGCACATATTACTCCTAGAGCAAGTGGAGAACACAATGAATTCAACATCTACACGTGAATTTTTTTTTCTTATATATCTTTGTCTTAATTATTTTATACTTCTCAACATCCCTAAACAAAATCTTGGAATAAATACGTGGCGACAAAATTTGAGTGTTATAGCCCTCTAAAAATTTCTGAAGAGATTTAGGCCCCGTTTGGCACGGCTCGCGGCGGCTCCGGTTTTTCTGACAAAATCTGACAAAAACACTGTAGCAAAAGCCGGTTTTCTCTCTCCTCTCTTCCCCTCTCACTGACATTGTCACTGTTCACCGAAGCCGGAGAAGCCGGTTTTCCTGCTCCCCCCGTTGCTACAGTACGCGTGCTACAGTGCTACAGTGTTTTGTAAGAAAAGCCAGAGCCGCCGCGAGCCGTGCCAAACGGGGCCTTAACTTTCCCCTTTCGTGATAATTCTTTCCGAATGCTACAAAATGTTACGTAGTGGTGCAGTTTGGTCTTAGTTGTAAAATTGGGTCTGTTAGGCCTTTTTCTACTCAAATATTGCACAACTCTACAGCTATATATAAGCACCTTTGAAATGCTGAGCTGGCGGATCTTGATATTAATGAGATTACCATATTGCTATAACTATAACTGAGCATGTCTCCCTCCACGAATAATGTTGTTTCTTTCTAAAACAAATCCAAGAAAATATGATGACTAATGCCAAATCTATGAGTTGAAGTGGGTGGAACCAAACTAACTAAGGGTATGTTCGGTTAGCCGGGAATCACTCTTTGGAAAAAATACAGCTGGAACAACTAGCTTAATTTGTACTAATCAAGTAAACCTAGAATTGCTCCTGGCCTAGAATCAGCCCCTAAGGGTGTCTAGTACGGATTCACGTCCTTGTTGAAATGTTTCTAATCTAAGTTCTGTGATGATACGTTTCTACGATGAATTAGAATTACTCTGTGAGACCGTTTCTGGTAAGCAAAATTTTGATTAAAAATATGTTTTTTAATAAAAACTTATATAAGTGAAACTATGCTTCAAGCTAGACTTCTATCAAATAAGTGATTTATTTTAACTTGTTGTACTTAAAAAAATATACATAAAAAATTACAGTTGTCGGGTGCAGAGGTGAGGGATGAATAACAGAGTCGAAGCTAGGTTATCACTGGTTCGAGCTCCTAGCCAGCGACGGAGAATCGTTTTGAGCTAGAATCGCTGCCTAGGAGAGGGTGGACGTTTTCTTGGGTTGTTGGCTGCTGGCGAAGCACGTTTTTCTCTCATTTCAGCCAAACACAGCAATGGACAGTAACAGTATCTCTCCTGGAGATGCTCTAATGAATCAAAATTATAGAAAAAGAGCAGGATCAGGAGAAATGAATAAATATATATATTGCAGGAAAAATGATTCCAGATGTCTAAACCTATATAATGCAGAAGTTGTGAAAAAACCGTTGTCTGAAAGGAAATCGTTGATAACTTTGTCATAACCCTCCCTTAATAAAAGCAACTCCAGGGACTCTATAAATTCTACTCTCTAATTTTTAATTTAGAGAGCCATTCAACGAATATTCTATTTGTATATTTCTCATGTCTCCAACAAACTCTCCAATCTTTGTTCTCTATTCTTTAATAGTTTATCATAAATTTTCTTATATAAGAAAAACCATGAGAAAACTACCATATATCTCATTTAGAGAGCTTCTCCGAAAATGGAGAGCGAGAAGTGTGGTTTTAAAGAGCGAAAAAGATGGAGAATGATTTAATGAGTCTATTAGAGCTTTTTTTTTTCTAAATTTCTAATAAAGAGCTATGTAGAGTCTATGGGAGATGCTATAATGCTTGTCAAACCGCATCTTTTATTTAGTGGTCCCCTCAAACTGTAACTTAATGTAAAGTTTAGGCTGGAGCAAATAATCTTTTTTTAGAGGAGGCTGGAGCAAATAATCTCATTCAGGCTAGAGAGATATTTGGAACAAAGCTATCCCTCGGCCCAACAAGGGTATAAGGCCGGGCGTGGGCTCAGTGGTTCGGCCCAGTTGGCTACAAAGCAACAATACATTTTCCCCAGGAACAAAATGTTCTTTTCTTTCATATATAACCATAAATGGACTCCAAGTTTAGTTGGCCGTTTGTCACACAAGATAAAGTAAGAAAAAGACATCTTTTTTTGTAAATACTCCCTCCATTTTATTTACATGTCGTATTAGGTTTGTCCTAAGTCAAACATTTATAATTTTGACCATCGATTTCATGGCATAAGATTTATATTTTTTACATTCATTATGAATAGTACTTTCATAACATATAGTTTATAGGTTGTAAAACTATAAGAATTTTTTTTAAAATGGATGGTCAAAGATATTAATGTTTGACTTAGGCCCCAACCTAATGTGACACGTAAAAAAGAACGGATGGAGTAGTATCAATTTCGTTAAAATAATAAACTTGCAGAGACATATGTGTTTGAACCTATGCATACTACCACAGAATTAACGCACTCATAATGATAAAACTCTCTTTTTGCATGTTTTCTCAAGGGGGCAACTATATTAATAAGTTGGCACAATACACTCCCTAATTACAATCTTTCCCTCCGCACTTAGTCGGTGTAATAAGTACTATGTACTGATTTTGTTGATTTGGCATGATAATATATAGTGATTTGATTTACATATTCATGTGTAGTACATCTTTCACCCCAAATTATAAGACGTTTTAACTTTTCTAGGGAATACCCGAGAAACTAAAAAAAATGGAGTATATGACATGCATCATCCCGGCTGCCTAAATGATTGTTGATTGGTCCCCTGCCTCTCATTACTGTGCTAGAAGCATTTGGTGAAGCAGGCAGGGTCCATCAGTAAACGGCCTGTTGGCCTGACATTAGCTGCGATCTGCGGATCCATCAGGATCAAGGGAATCCAATCCAACCAGAGGCTTAACAAATTTGATGCAACTCTGCATAAATTAGAGCCGGTCCCCATGCACGCACGCATAAAACCGGAGACACCACCAGATCAACGTTGGCAGTACCTGCCAGGCTGCCAGAGCCAATCGTGTAACTGTTATAGGAACCACATACTCTGTAGTTTACACCAACCCCTTTTGTTTCTCTCCTGAATCCTGATGAGAACCTCAGTAGAATACAAATGCATCAACACGAATCTCAAGTATCATTAGCTAAAGAAAGCTGAAGATGCTTGTTCGGCTGGTATTAAAGCCGGCTGATAAGCCGGCCTTGGCTGGTTTGTTGTGAGAGAAAAATAATGTAGATTCTAGCTGATAAGCCGGCTGAAAATACCTCTTCTCTGTATACTGTATATATGAAACAAAGGAGCATAAAAAGAGCAACCGCATCAAAGGGAATGGATCGATCGGATCTTCGTACCCGACAGTAATATATGAAAGTCGCAAAGCCATGATAATTAATTGTGAGATGGCCACTTGCCATGATGAGATTTGGATCCGATTCAGCAGGAGTAGTAGTTACTTATTAAGTGAGCAAATGTTTTCGTCCCCATGGAAAACTAGGCATGTTGATGTACTACATACGTTTTGATGCATTCAGAGTTCATATATATGCTGTGTGTTGTTTGGCTACACTAAGCAATAGGATTCAGAATCCCAAGCAGTGACATCCAGGTGAGGCATCGTATCAATGGATCGATCGGATCTTCGTACCCGACAGTAATATATGAAAGTCGCAAAGCCATGATAATTAATTGTGAGATGGCCACTTGCCATGATGAGATTTGGATCCGATTCAGCAGGAGTAGTAGTTACTTATTAAGTGAGCAAATGTTTTCGTCCCCATGGAAAACTAGGCATGTTGATGTACTACATACGTTTTGATGCATTCAGAGTTCATATATATGCTGTGTGTTGTTTGGCTACACTAAGCAATAGGATTCAGAATCCCAAGCAGTGACATCCAGGTGAGGCATCGTATCAATGGATCGATCGGATCTTCGTACCCGACAGTAATATATGAAAGTCGCAAAGCCATGATAATTAATTGTGAGATGGCCACTTGCCATGATGAGATTTGGATCCGATTCAGCAGGAGTAGTAGTTACTTATTAAGTGAGCAAATGTTTTCGTCCCCATGGAAAACTAGGCATGTTGATGTACTACATACGTTTTGATGCATTCAGAGTTCATATATATGCTGTGTGTTGTTTGGCTACACTAAGCAATAGGATTCAGAATCCCAAGCAGTGACATCCAGGTGAGGCATCATATCAGTCATGCTTATCAACCATGATATAGTATTTTTCTCTCACAGCAAAACAGCATCAGCCGTAAGCGAACAGGGTGGAACATGTAATGGGAGCTTGTGGTTGTGAGTACTTTTTTGTGTCTGACAGATGAACTAATGAAAAATGGCTGCATCGTACTAGGAGACTAGGAGTATGCATGTACGTTTTCTCATTGGACGCAATGATGTGCATAGGATCGAGCACATATGTTCCCCTTTCCCTTTTTTTCGGGGGAAGCAATTAAAAGTATACAAGATGTGAAAGAGGTAAAGCGAGCGATCGATTTGAAACGATGCACGAGGGTATCAAAAGGAGAACACCAACTTGAGGTAGAGGGATAAAGAGGACAGCTCCAAGATTAGAATACTACTAGGGCGTGGTGATGCATTTGAGTCGGGGCCTCTGTCAAGATTTTAATCACTAGATTAGCGAGATGTCTAATACAGTGTGTCTTGCAGGGGACGATATACTTGCACACTGCAACTCGGCTCATATCGGATTACGTTGCTTCCTATGATATGATCTTTTTCAGTTTTGTTACCCCGAAACTCCAGCGTTCCACATATAGGGCAATGGACCATGCAACTTTTTTTAATGAATAGACTATACTCCCTCTGCCTCAAAACAGAAATCGTTCTCGCTTTCCGAAAAAATCAAATTTGACCAATTATATATAAAATAATATTATCATTAGATAGATCGTTGAATATACTTTTATAACAAATTTATTTGAAGATATAAATGTTGCACATATTTTCTACAAAACCTTAGTCAAAGTTAAGAAAAAGTTTGACATGCACATATCCCATAACAACCTTTTCAATGGGACCGAGGGAGTACCATCAGAATGGACCATACTCCCTCCGTCCTATTATTAGTGTTGTTCTAGACATGGACAAGGGTACCAAGGAGGGAGCACAAAGACCTGCATACCCCTATATCCCAATCATTCCAAGTGAGATGTTGCAACATGCTTCATTAAATGTGCACACATCTTATTATTTCTACAGATGCATCCATCTTATAAAAACCTGCCACCACACCCACTATTCACTACTTAAACAAATCCAAACCAACTTTTCACTGCTCAAACGAATCGGCAAGCACTGAAAATCAGCTTTTCCAGCATAAAATTTTTAGCACCAAAACATGTGGTACACACAAAAGGCAAAGCTTCAAAATTGAAATCCTAATTTTGAATCAAGCACCCTTTTTCACTTCTGTCCAGTTAAGTCACCTCCCATAACTTCTGCTTCCACCATTTACCATCCACCTGAACCCTTGCCCTCCATGGCCATAGAAGCATTTATCTTCTCCTCCTTCTATTCACCTCCATGGCCATACTTGACTTAAACACACCAGGTGAGGAAGAAGACCAGTTCTTCGATCTGAACAAGCCACCTGCCAAAGACCATGATGAAGTGGATGGTGGGAGAAGCGTAGGAGGGCATCACCTGGGTATCAATCCTGAAGAAACTGAGGAACAACATGAACTTCTTCAAGGTTAGCACATCTATCTGCCTCCCAAAATGATTGTACTTGTTCTTTTTACCTGTCTTCTATCTCTCCTAAAATGAGAGTACTCAGATTCTTGTTTTTTCTCTTGCATCTCCCAAAATGAGTGTGCTCAGATTCTTGTCTTCATGGCCTGTAAGTTTATTATAGGTTTTCTTGTTCCTATGTGTTCTTCCTCTTTTTATTATGCACCTGTGTCCATAGAAAACACAAAACTGAGAGCAAACTCATTAGATTGGTATAAGAGAAAAATGCAAAGAAAAACTAATTGTTAGGTTGAACAGCATTACTATATTACAGCAGCTATATACAAAACATGGAACACATGAGTTGGATAAACATACCATGCAATGGATTTATATTAAAAAAGTCTATGCCTTAACACTTCTTGATCTAAGACTCAGAAAATTTTAAAAATTCTTTAGGTGCATTGCATCTCACCTGATGAACCTGCAACTCTATTGCTGCACTTTTTTTTCTAGATGATGATCATGTGATGTGCACATGTGCACAATAGATGCATTTTTAGCTTCTAGTAGAAAACATATGTACTGACCAGACAAGATAATTCATAGGGGAGGATATCTCACATGATGCTGGCCTTCCATTTGATTTAATAAATCCACAAGAAGAACAAGAAAACGTACATGGAGGTATTATTTGCATCATTTCCAAGACATCATCCATGTACTAACAATATGCATGCACCATCTAAATTATTTTGGTAGGCAATGACGATATTTGCTTACAAGATGCACAAGATGCCATGGACGATCTCATACAAGAATTTGGCATGTACACAGATGCTGTGAACATCATATTTGATGAAGAAGAGTTGACCGACTCAGATGACGAAGAATTTTAGGAAACACACCAAGATGAAGCATCAAATGCAACCAAGAATTTGACAGGAAGACAAAGGCAAGACATATATGAAGATTTGCTTCAGAGAAGCAAGAATGGCAAATTAAAAAGGACAGACGTTGCTGCAAAGTTCAATATGCAGTTGTGTACAGTACAACGTATATGGCAGAGAGCAAAAAAAATGCAAGGCACAAGGCATACCAGTAGATGTCAAATCACTGAAACCTAGGAATTGTGGTCGTCAAAAAATTGAAGTAGACCTGTCAAGGGTTGCTGAAAGGTCCTTGTTGGTTTTGGTAATTGAGTGACAACCTAGGTGGACTAATTGTGTTTATGTGAGATACACAGGTGATTAGTCCACAGGTACATGTGTGTGAGCAACATATGCCATGAAGGTGAAAATGGCTTGGAGATGTTGCAAAGCTCACACATGTGATGATGAAGGAGCTTATTGCACATGAGACATGACATTGAGTCATGTGATCAAGGTGGAGAAGATCAAGACATGACTTGGCTTGATGGACCGGTTGCAAGCGTGAAGGGCAAGTCGAAGGCTTTGGAGTGATGGACCGCGTGGCGGTGAAGCTTGAGCAAGACTTGGCGCCGATGGACGATGGCAACGGTGAAGAGCAAGTAGAGTCAAGATCGATGAACCAATATGATCATGTGATGATATGAAGTGGATCATATCATTGTTGATCGTGTTGGTGCATATGTTGCATCGACATTGAAGGAGATGGAATGGAATGCGCAAGGCAAAGGTATAACCTAGGGCATTTCATTTCACCGGTCATAGGTGTGTAGAGAAGTTTATGACCGGGTTTAGGATAGATGGCCGTACTATCAAGAGGGGCAAACTTGTTTGCATATCGGTCATCTAGTGCCACTCGAGTGATCTAACTTTACATTGTCGCTAGGATCGAGTGGCGTGGCAAGTTGAGTGGCTAACATCCTTTGGGAAATGATTGTGAAATGCTAACACACATACACATGGTGGTGTACACTTGGTGGTGTTGGCACATTTACAAAGAAGGTGGTGTTTGCAGGGGTGAGATGGGTTTTGGGTCCCTCTCTCCCTCCCGCCGAGCTTGCGAGGCGGGATTCGGCGCTTTCGGGAAAATGGAGTGCCTATTTTCTATTGCGCCGGATGCAAATTCTTGGTGGTTGGCTCTTTGGAGCAAGGATGAAGATGTTAGAGGAGAAAGGGATTCGGTCTCACTGTTTAACAGTGACCGGACGCTGAGTCCGAAACGACCGGACGCTGAAGTGGTGCGTCCGGTCAGGCTGTCGGTCAGACACAGTGCTTAGGGTTAAGCACCGGACGCTGGGCTGAGTCCGATCGCGTTCGACCGGACGCGTCCGGTCATGCTCGGGAGCTTACTGGAAACGACCGGACGCTGAGGGTCCAGCGTCCGGTCAGTTGAAGTGCTGCGTCCGGTCGGCAGATGACCGTTGGGATCAGAAGATGACCGTTGAACGCAGGGGACACGTGGCGAGTATCGCGTGACCGGACGCTGAGGTCCAGCGTCCGGTCGATCGGACCGGAGCGTCCGGTCGGCCCGACCGTTGCCCAGTGAAGGGGTAACGGCTAGTTTAGCCCTTGGGGCTATAAATAGAAGTGGCCCTCGGCCATGGCTGGAGCTGAGCACACTAGAGCCTTGGTGGCTTGTGTAGTAGTGCTTGGGAGCCCTCCATCTCACACATACATGATAGTGTTCATCCGATAGTGTGAGAGAGCGATTCTAGTGCGATTGCATCGTGAGGTTGCATCGAGTGGCACTAGGTGATCGTGTTGCAAGCCGGTGGTGCTTGTTACTCTTGGAGGTTGCCACCTCCTAGACGGCTTGGTGGTGGTCTCCGTCGAAGCCCGCAAGAAGATTGTGCGGAGCTCCGGAGAAGAGCTTGTGAGGGGTACTTGTGCTCGCCCCGCGGGAGCCGCGAAGAGCAACTCTAGTAAAGCGTGTCATTGAGCTACCCTCACTAAGGGGTGGGTTCTTGCGGCGCCCGACGTGCGGGCTTAGCGGGTGATGCTAATTAGCCACCGAACCACCAAGTGAGCGGTCGACACAACGGGGACTAGCGTGTTGGCAAACACGTGAACCTCGGGAGAAAAATCATCGTGTCAACCTTGTTCTTCCCGTTGGTTTGCATCCCCATTACACAAGCTTGCAATTACTTTTATATATATATTAAGCTTGTGTAGTTGCTCTTGTAATTAGATAGCTTGTGTAGCTTGCTAATTACCTTCTAGCTTGTGTAGCATAGAAGTAGCTCCCTTGCGTGGCTAATTCGGTTTTAGTAACCTTGTTAGTCACATTGCTTAGTTTGTGTAGCTAAGTATTTGCGCTCTCTAATTAGGCATTGGTTGCCTTGTTATTGAGCATTGCTAGTGAGCTTAGTTAGCTTTGTGCTTTTGCTTACTAGCATGTGTAGGAGCTCCCTTGTCGCTTAAAGTACTAGTGGCATAGGTTTGTGTAACCTTGCTCCTAGAATTGTTTAGGAGAGCTCTAGCTAGCCCGGCACCTTTGTTGCATAATTGTTATCTTTGCAAGGTGCTAGTGAACATATATAGTGGGGTATAGTCTTGGCTAGACCGATAGTTTTAATTCCGCATTTGTATCGGTTAGCCGACGCGATTAAGTTTTAGAAAAGACTATTCACCCCCCCTCTAGTCGCCATCTCGACCCTATAGTTGCTAATATTCCCTTAAACAGAAAGGTACAATAAGGTCATTAGCAAATGCTCTCGGTGTAAAGAAAACCACTCTACATAGGGGGTTCAAAGAAGGATTGCTCAGACGACATTCCAGTGCAATCAGGCCCTATTTAAAAGAAGCAAACAAAAAGGATAGGTTGCGCTGGTGTGTATCTATGCTAGATCCAAGCACTTTGCCAAATAATCCCAAGTTTCTTGATTTCAAAAATATTATCCATATAGATGAGAAATGGTTTAATGGGTCAAAGAAGGATAGAACGGTTTACATGCATCCCGATGAAGAAGACCCACATAGGACAGTGTGCAACAAAATTGCAATTCACAAAGTCATGTTTTTTTTGCTGTTGGGAGACCAAAATTCGATGATGAAGGTAGAGTTATTTCGATGGGAAGCTAGGCACTTGGCCTTTTGTGCGAACGGTATAAATCTTCTTAACATATGATTTGCAATCCATGTTCTATTACTTATCATAATAATATTTATAATTTCAGGAACCAGCAAAAAGAAGAAGTGACAATAGGCCGAGGGGCACACCTATCACAAAAACAGTGAAGCTTGATCGACAAAGAATCAGATCTTATATGATCTCCTATCTCCTACCAGCTATACAAGCTTGTTGGCCTCGAGAAGATGCGCAAAAGACAATATGGATCTAGCAGGACAATGCTCCTTCTCATCTACCAGCAGATGATGCAGAGTTTGCCAGAGCAATAGCCCTGACATTACTTATGTTGCTTTTGTTCATATCAAAAATCATTGCCATCAGAAATCACAAATAAAACAGCCCGGTCCGCATTGCAAATCACAAATGAAACAACCCAGTTCACATTGCAAATCACAGATAATACAGCCCATTCAAACATAAAACCATCACTCCATTAGTTCAAGCAAGTAAAAGCCCATCAGTACCTTCTACATATCACTATCATCAGTACTATACATATTTCTGCCCAGTGGCGAAGCTAGAGTACATTAGAGGGGGGTGCCTTTCTCTTATAGGTGTGAAAATTTGATCTACAATCATGATAAAAATTTGTTCCTAATAGAGGTTTTTCAAATTTTTGTGGGTGCATGGGCACCCACAAGCTACTACGTAGCTTCGCCCCTGTTTCTGCCATCACTACTAAACAACATTAGGGAAGCGCTAAGGTTTGGGACTCCTCAAAACATAAAGGGCACATCATGGGTACAACTACAACGACCAGCAAAAGACCTTCAGGCAAATCATACTATTGCAGCCTAATAGTCTCTAACGTTGGCACTCTATAAAACATCTCTATATGTAGGAAAGAAGGCAATGATCAGGTCGTTTACCTTGTTTTTGAAGTCATCACCTTCCACATGTGAATAGCCATATGAATCCTCGCCATCCTGCACCCAATTGTCCGTTTCCACCTGCGAATGGCCGCGCAAGTCCACACAATCCTCCACCCAGCTTGCTCGTCATTAGTTTTCATATCAAAGAAGCTGGCCTTGTGATGCAACTCCTCCTTGGTGTTGTCCTCATGCTCCTTTTCAACCTTGGAATTGTCCTTATGCTCTTTGTCCTCCTTTACGCTGGCCTTATGGTCCTTCTCCTTCTTGGAGCATGCCGTAAGCCCCTTCTGTTCCTTGGTTGCAATTTGCCTTGCACATTGCTGCTCTTCCACTATAATAATTTGCCACCATTTATGAAGCATGGTACTGCAAATAATACATAGGATTTATGAAAATCATTAACTTTACCAAAATGAAAACAAAATTGGTGGGAAAGATAAGATGGCTTCCCCAAAACGAGGACGAGCTTTGCTCACCGCAACAATGTCCTATGGTTCCGTCTCAGGCACAAACTCATCATCGCCGCCAATTAAGGATGGACCATTATCACCTCCTTCATCAGAATCTAGGATCAACTCAAATCGGTCCGCGTCATCTTCCTGTGTGTCTTGGGAAAAATCCTGGCCTTCTATGGCGATGCAGTGCTTTTCCCGATCCCACCACGTTCCGCGACGACGATCCTGGCCACACGTGCAACTGGCAGGACGCATCCCACGGCTGGATTAGATCCCCAAGGCACGCCTCATCCGCAAAGCGACGGATGAGCCTGCTAGTCCCGTGTGCCCCCTTGTCGCCCACCATTGGATGCCAGATTGAAGCACAGGAAGCCTGCTAATGTAAGAACGAATAAAAATTTCAAAATTAAATATAGACCACTGTTGTGGTTTTACGAAATTAGAAATAATCATCTTTGCTAAAGTCCTACAAAAAAGTCTGTGTGAAGAATTAATGTTTTTGAGCATGCTTACCTGAGTTCACAAATAAAATAATTCCATATTGAAAGGAGTATGCATGTTTGTACTAATAAGCACGACCAAACAAGGTAAAAACCTAAATTGATTGAAACGTTCTCAAATGAATGTGCATGACAACAAACCTTCATAGGAGAGGTAGAGGCAACGCCTGGCGCTAGTGCAGGGGGCAGGCTGGCGTCGGCGGGTCTAGACAGGGAAGGGGAAGCCTCCACCCACGCCCGGTGGAGGGGACAGGCCGGCGGTGCTTGACGGGGAAGAGGAAGCAGCCGCAGATTGGGGCAGCTCCCGAGCCATGGACGAAGATGTGAGGGACGAGGTGTCTCGGAGGATGCAAGCGGAGGTGGCGCGCCGAAGGAGGCGAGCCGAGGTGGTGGCCGCTCGTGAGCCTGTGGGCCGACCGGATCCAGATCGACGTGCCGCCGCACGCGGACTGGAGGAGGAAGCGGAGCGAAGGGCTGACGCCGCACGTGGACCGGAGGAGGAAGAGGAGGCGGCGGAGCGGAGGGGCGACAGCGCACGCGGACAAGAGGAGGAGGCGGAGTAGAGGGGCGACGCTGCAAGCCGACTGGAGGAGGTGGAGCGGAGGGGCGACGACCACGAGCGGATAGGAAGAGGCCGAGAGGATAAGACTATGTCATTTTTTTAATTATTACCGCAAAACACATAGGTTGCGTCGGCTGCTTTACTGGGTGTGGGACCATGTTACAGTTACAACCACACTTTTTGTGGGACTGTAGCCGGCGCTAGAGCGACCCTGATAACAAGACGGAGGGAGTATACATCTGTATGCAGCTACCGTACACCTCGGCAAAAATTATAGCAGCCGTACAAAAGCCAGTAAGGCATCAATCTAGGGGAGGGGACTGTAAATATCCTGTTTTACGAAAAGAAGAGAAACATGTGAAATGCTCCACTTTTGTTTCCCCGTCGCACGAGTACTGTACAGAGTGCTGATTAGCATGGCCTGGCATGCAGAGCGTACAGTACGGTACAGCTGCAGCTGATCTCACAGCTCTGAGCGCAACTCCATGCCCTGTTCTTGCTCTTACGTCTGCGTGACGACGGAACATCGGCTGGGAGGAGATGCCTTGCCAGTCGGACAGGCTGCTCCGCCGCTGTGCCTCTGCGGTCTGCCCCAGCAACGTTTGTTTCCTGTCCTCCTGGGTCCTGTCCAACACACATCAGGCATCAGCCATGCCCATGTGAAGGCAGCGTGTCGTTTCTGTAGGTGTGTTCACTGCGGAGACGGAAGAAAAGTCGCCACCAGCTACTTTGGCCCCCTTAAACTTACCGTACAGCGTTTTTTTTCTGCAATAAATTAATAAACAGTATTTTTAGTCCGGCTTTTCGGGGAATTGAACAGGGCTATGTCACGTCAGATGTTTGACACTAATTCAGAATATTAAATATAGATTAATTATAAAACTAATTGCACAGATTGAGACTAATTTACGAGACGAATTTTTTAAGTCTAATTAGTCCATGATTTGATAATGTGATGCTGCAGTAAACATGTGCTAATGACGGATTAATTAGGCTTAATAGATTCATCTCGTAAATTAGGCCCGGTTCGGCTCGCTGAAACTGACTGCAAAACGATGTTCCGGCTAAATTGTTGTGAGAGAAAAACACTGTTCCGGCTGAAAAAACAAGCTGAATAGTGCGGATTATAAGGTAAGCCGAACGAGGTCATAATCTCTATTTATGCAGTTAGCTTTATAATTAGGGAAAATGGTGTTCTTGCCCTTATGTAGGAGTCCAATTGTGATTTTACCCTTGTTTTCTCAACTTTATGATTTTGCTCTTGCTATTTTGAATTGAATCATCCGTTTGCCCCTGGTTTGGATGTCGTCAGATGGTCATGGAATAAATGAATTAAAAAAATTCAAAATCTGAAAAAAGAAAGGCGAAAAGATCAAATTGCCCCTTATCCTTATATTCAGCCTCCATATGGAAATTGTGCCTTTCTCACGGGCCGGCTGCATCAACCGGGGCGTCGGGGGCATCTGGCGGCGGCGGCATTGCCAGTGCACAGTGCGCGGTGCGGCAACGGCTCCCGGCGGCGGGGCTCGTCGCGCGCGGGGCTACGGCGGGGCTCGGCACGTGGCGCACAGTGTGGGGCGCGTGAGGGCCGCGGGGCTTGGCACGCGACGCGCGGTGCGGGGGCTTCGGGCGTGCGGTGCTCGGAAGCAGTCGCGGCTCGGTCGCTCGGGCGCGGACGTGAGGTGGCCGGCGTACGGTGGCAGGCGGCGGTGGTCGTGCTGGTGCAGCGGTGCTGCCTACGACCCGGAGCCGTCGCCCTCCCGCGCACCGCATCTCCGGTGGCCGCGCCATGGCCGAACGGTCGACGATGTCGGAGTCGCCGCCGAGCACCTCGCGATGAAGCCGAGGTCGTCCGCCGCCGCTGCCCTGCCCTGCAGCTCCGCCTGCTTCTCTCTCTTCTCTCCGTTCCACGCCGAGCGCTCTGCTCTTCCCCTCCCCTTGCTGCCTCTTTTGGAAGAGGACGGCCGCAGGTCGCCGGGGCAGTCGCTGGTGCTCCCCGGTCTTAACGCCGCCCTCTAGTCTCCCACCGCCTCGCTTCTCTCTCTTTCTCTCCCTCTCACTTGCTCTGTCTGATCTCTTTCGTAGACCACTCAGAAGGAAAAGGAGCAGATGCGCCTCGTCGACGGCACCCAATGCCCAGCTCAGCATCGTCGCCAGGGCCAACCAGGGCGCGCCACCTCGCCCCGTGGACCCCGCGCGTCAGTGGCTCTGTCTTCCTCTTCCCCTGTCCATAGACTCGGCTCACATAGGCTAAAGACAGAGAGCGCATGGTTCACCGATCGGTGCATAAGAGCAGCAGCAACATAGCGCCCACCTGCCTCGGCCAGACAGGGGCAAAATCGCAATTATGCATAATAAACGAGGGGCAAAATCGCATGGGCATTCATGTCCTTTTGTACAAAGTTTAACACCGTTAGGGGTGGATGACGGAGCAGGGGTAAATTGGTGCTTCGTGAATGGCACAGTAGGGTAAATTCACAAAGTCAAAAAAATAGGGACAAAATTACAGTTTCGACACAAAATAAGGGTACAAACGTAAGAGTCCCTTATAATTGACTCATATTTAGTTCTTCTAATCAGTATACGAAGTTTCGATGCGATAACAAGTAAACTTTAGTCCACCGATCAAACAGCTTTCAGGAACTCCATGATAGTCTTTCACACCCGTGCGAGGCCGTGAGCCAGTGACACATCATATAGGAGTACATACATATATCCTACATACACTTGGCATTGCCAGGAACAGGAATGAAGAACATGTACTGGAACATAACTGTAATGGAAACGTCTTGTACAAGACAGCCGTACTATGCCCACAGTCGCGCGCGCGCACACACACAGGACACAGCAGCGCACTGGGGGTCGTTGGTCAATAAAGGCAAACACGCAAGGTCCGGTTCTTCCACAGACCACACGGTCCACAACGCACCTCTGCATCACACACACTCGGCCTGCAACTGCAAGTGGGGGCGCGCATTCCCTACAGCTGCAAGCACTGCTACAGCGCAAGGATAAGCCGAATGATACCGTATTTTTGTCTCCAAACAAATTAGCCGTACAAATCAGTACAATCGGCTTATAGACCCACCAGACAAGGCTGTAGTAACACCAACTTGCGTTACTATAGGATGGAAAAAAGTGTTACTAGCTTTCTTAGTAACATGTCTTTTTTTGTGTTCTAATTGGCCATGTTACTATAGATTGGTTTATTATAACACATTTATTTGTCTACAAGAATATTTGTCTAGTGTTACAGCGATTTTCTGTTGTAACACATTTTTTTTGCTCTAGTAACACTTTAGGTTATAGTAGAATGCAGAGTTTGTAACACAATAACTAATCTATTGGAACATTTGCCTAGTGTTACAGTGATTGTCTACCCTACTAGAATTCACCCCTAATGCAACAACCTGAAAGCATTGCAATAGGTGGAACACTCTATTGCCACATTTGTTGTTTAGTTGTAATAGGTGGAACCCTCTATTGCCAATTGCCACATTAAATGTTTGGTTGTTGTAGGTATGTAATATATATTGCCACCGCCAGATGATGATACCGACAGTTTACATTGCAACACTTTATTTACTAGCATCAAACAATATTGGAACATCATTAAATTTTCAAAACAATATATGGTTAAAAAGCATTTTGACAAAGCAATTAAACCAAAAATATGATTTGTTTACACATCTGGAATGAAACCATCTCATATTAAACTCAGCTTAGCTACACACATTGTTCAAACTTCAAACCCAAAAGGTATTTGACACACTTGTTTGTACTTGTACACATCAAAATCTAACGAGCTATGTCTACAACTACAGCAAAGATTGGCTTGAATTGACCATTCCATCACTCGAGTGCTCCACTCAAACTCTATCTTCCTGCTTAAAAAAATCATTCACGTTTGGATTGACAGAATATCCCAGAGTGAGAAGACCATCACACAGTTCTGATGAATCAATTCTACCACTTCGATCACGATCAAACCTCTCAAATATTGCCTGAAAAATACAATGAAACACCACTATATTAATTTATTGGGTAATTTTGTTTACATATAAGTAATGTGGAAAAGGGATCATTAAGTTGTAGGTCATCTTACTCTCTAGTTCTGAAGATGGTAAAACACAAAAGTAAATTCCTTGGGTTCTGAAAGAATAGAAGCAAAAATTAGCATAATTTTATTAAGAAAAATAGACTCTAAAGGAGATAGAAGGAAAATGTTGAATCTAGTATAGGTGTACTTCACACTAATCGGAAAAAGGTAGAGAAAAAGAAACACAAATTAGCACTGATCTTTAAGTTTAGATGGGAATGAACAAACACAGATCTCATGGCTTGAATAAAAATTGTATATGAAAATCTTGCATAAGTTATTAACTGTGAGGATCATGTTAAGACTTTCAAGTTACACATGATCTGTACCAAACTGGATCCAAACTCCAGCAAACAGGACCGCTGAAAAGGCAATTAGGAATCTCAAAGCAGTGCAGAAGCAAAGCAATAGGTGCAGATTAATCAATTCACAAATAAGCCTGCTAATAAGAGGTCTAATTAAAGATGTGAAAATAATTATCAAGCTCACTAGTCCAAAGCTAATGATCGCATGAAAAGTTCAAAGACTATTGCAACACTATATATAGCTCACATAGACATTTCACAGGAATTATGGGTGAGACGATGTACATGCTTGGGAAATTAATACCTATGCACTACCTGAGATTCTCCATTAATCAGTTACAGCAGTTGTGATAGATGAGAAAGCATGCACTCTGAATTGCAGCAGCTGTTGTTGATGACCAAGCCAGGGGAGAGAATAGACACTTGATGATGCTATTGCTGCACTGTTAAAGATCTGAAAACCAGAGAAGAAAACTTCTAACCAATCAAAGAAAAATAGTCGAGCTAGACAGCCTGCACCAAGCTGCAGAAATAAACCGACGAGCAGTACTCCTACTGAAGAAGTGAACTGCAGAATAAAAATAGCTAAGCTGCTCTTATAGAACTGAAGCTCTGAAGAAATAAAATAGTTGATTTTCTGCTGTTGCCAAGATGACCTGTTTTGTTCACTGAAGCCAACAGAAGACAGGAAAGTGAAAATTACAGCACCAAATTTTAATTTGATTCAATGAAAAACGGCATGGTGTCCAAGGTTTATTTGCAAGCTCCTGAAGTCCAACTGAATCTCTGAAAATTAATACAGTCGAGCTGCTTCTTCTTGTCAGCTGTACAGATGAATAGAATACCACAAGGTATTCTAGCCGCTGGAAGCACAGTGGAGAAGTGTGATATGGAGCAAGCTGCTGAAGCTTGAAATGAACAGATGGACTGAAAAAACAAAATTGTAGCAAGGTTAACCAAATTTTCTTAAAGCCATATCAAATCAAGATAGCTAGAGTTGAGATGTAAACCATAGGTTTGCTGCATCATGGTTTCCTATAAATCATGCTTAAACAACATAAAACGACATTTAACAATCAATCTATTTTTTAAAAGCATAAAAAATAGTAGAGTAAACATGCACATGATCACTCGTGTGTTACAGAAACAAAAAATCAGTAGTCAATATGAATTTTAGCAGGATCCCACTAAGTCAACTAGGATTACTGGAACATGATGAATTCAAACGATAAGATTTCATATAGCACCATGAACCCCTTCCCTTGTAAGAGCATTGAGATAAGCTGCAAGTGTAGAAACAAGCACTATTGTCTTCATCTCCACAAATTTCACCACTGAAACAAAACTCGATCAAGAGAATGAACTAATGCCTTACTTTTCAAATGTGAGGGAAAAGTTGGGTACTTGGCATGAATTTCACCTTTGGATCTCTGCTGGCAGCCGCGCTAGTGCCCCATCCCGCACCGCCGCCCACCCGCCTCGGTGCCGCATCCCGCGCTGTAGAGATCCGCCCTGCATCGATGTGGAAGAGGCCTCGTCAATCGAGCCTGGTGGAGAGCACGGATGGAAACGCGTACCAACAACCTAGCTATGACTATCGCGGTGGAGGAACTGCATCCAGCCGGTGGTGTACGAACGGGGGACCTGAGCGCGACCTACCGCAGGAGGAGGGTGATCCGCACCCCATGGATGCCAGTGTGTGGATCCGCTGTGGCACGTTACATAGGAGGGAAGGAGGATGATGCGGGCGACGGGCGGTGGCTGGACGCTGGAGAACGGCGGTGTCGGGATCGGTCTTCCCGTGAGCAAGGAGCTCACGACCAATGGAGGGGTCTGAAGGGGGCGGAGGCAAATGGGGGATTAGGGAGAGAAAGCACAAGAGACATGAGGGTTTAGGGATTTTTGGGTGAGGAGCGAGCGCGCGGACTAAAATCGTTTGAGATTGGGATTTTTTTTCAAAAAAAGCATGAGCGCGGGACTTAGCCAATTTTTGGCTCGTGGCTGTGGTTTGGTGTTGTTGTGATAGATAGAGCGCAGGATATTAGAAGTTAGCCAAATTTTAGCTCACAGTTTTAATAATTTTTGAACTTTACTACTTCCTCCATTCCAAATTAAAAGACTTTTCTGCGAACCGAGTGTAGCTCAACTGGTTGGATTCTTACGTGTGCGTGCGTGCATTCACAGGGGTGATTTGCGCTTGTGTATGTGAGCGTCTGCGTCTATAGTTGGGCCTTGAAAAAAAGATTTTAGCTCTTCTAGAAAGATACCTTTGGTTATGCACTCTAGTGCTCCACGTGTTGCCGGATCTACGTGTGACTTGTACGAATCCACGTGTTCCTTTGCTGATTCGTCAAATGCCGGCCATCAAAGTGGATCGAAGACGAAGTTAGGGTTCTGAGGAGCGTGTGGCCACAATATTTTTATATCTATACATTTATTCCATGGTAATCCAACTAATAATTACAATAATAACTAAAATTTGGTCAGACCATTATGCAAACTGACACAACATATTTTGAGTCCATAAGCATAGCATAATACTTTTAGGCAATTGTAACAAAGTGGGACTATACATTCTTCACAGATAGAAACAACTTTCACTTGGTCCTATAACTATGTGTAAGATACATCTATTTGTGAAACAATGCACAATATTCTTTTTCTAAAACCATTTGAAATTTTTATGCAATGATTATACACCAAAATAATATTGCCATGCATGGTTATAGATTTTTCTAACCAAGTTTAGATATTATTACATTTATTCTATGTTAATCCAACAAATAATTGCAAATAATAACTAAATTTGGTCAGATAATTCTGCAAATTGACACAACATATTTTGGGTTTTTTAGGCATTCCATAACAATTTTAGACAATTTCAATAAAGTAGGACTAGACATCCTACATATAGTAATATCTCTCACCTAGTCATATAACTATGTGTGGGATATGTCTATTTATGAACAATGAGTAGTATTGCTTTGCTAAAATCATTTGAAATTTTTATTCAATGATTATACATCAAAATCATGTTATCACGCAAGTTTATAGATTTTTCTAACCAAGTCTAGATATTATTACATTAATTCTATGGTAATTCAGCAGATAATTGCAATAATAACTAAATTTGGTCAGATAATTCTGCAAACTGACCAGAAATAAATTCAAATGAAAAAGTTGTCAACTACAACATCAAGATCTATAACTTTAGTTTCAGTCATTTCCATATATGAGTTTGTTTGAATAATTCAAAATTTTGAATTTGAAATTATGAGAATTTCAAACAAAATTTTAGGAGAGTAATGATTTCAAATGCAAAAGTCATCATCTACAAATTTTTAGAACTCATCAAGATCTTTAACTTTTGTTTTGGTTATTTCTTCATTCGAGTTTGTATGAACAATTCAAAATTTGAGTTTCAAAATATGATAAGCTCTCATTCTCCATTCACTTGAGAAATAAAGTGACAAATAATATTAATAAAAATGCAAGTGGTCTAGTGGTAATGGTGTTGTTGGTGATTGGTGAGGTTGCAGGTTCAAATCTTGGTGGTTGTCTTTTTTTATTTTTCTTCCGATTCTTTTCTATGCCATGCTAAATTTGAATTTTAAAATATGAAAACTTCAAATAGAATTTTGGGATAGTAAATGATTTCAAATAGATTTTTCTTGTCATTTTTTCCACGCCATGCTAAATTTAAATTTTTAAATATAAAATTTCAAATACAATTTTTTGATAGTAAATAATTTCAAATGTAAAAGTCATCAACAACTTTTGTTTTAGTTCTTTTTTCATTAGAGTCTATTTGAAGAATTCAAAATTTGAATATCAAAATATGATGAGCTCTCATTCTCCATTCACTTGAGAAATAAAATGACCAATAAACACCAATAACCACATAAGTGGTCAAGTGGTAGTGGTGGTGTTGGAGATTATTAAGGTTATAGGTTCAAATCTTGGTGGTCATCTTTTTTTGTTTTTCATGTCACTTTTTCCACGTCATGCTAAATTTGAATTGTAAAATATGAAAACTTCAAATAGAATTTTGGGATAGTAAATGATTTCAAATAGATTTTTCTTATCATTTTTTCTACGCCCTGGTAATTTGAATTTTGAAATATGAAAACTTCAAATAGAATTTTGAGACTGCAAATGATTTCAAATAGATTGTTCTTGTCAACTTTTCCACGCCATGCTAAATTTGAATTTTAAAATGTGAAAACTTCAAATAGAATTTTTAAACAGTAAATGATTTCAAATAGATTTTTATTTTCATTTTTTCCACGCCATGCTAAATTTGAATTTTGAAATATAAAAACTTCAAATATAATTTTGTGATATTCAAATATAATTTTTTGATAGTAATGATTTCAAATGTAAAAGTCGTCAACAAGTTTTTAGAACTGATTCAAATCAACAACTTTCGTTTTAGTTGTTTCTTCATTCTAGTTTGTTTGAAGAATTCAAAATTTGAATTTCAAAATATGATGATCTCTTATTCTCCATTCACTTGAGAAATAAAATGACCAATAATCATTAACAAACACACAAGTGGTCTAGTGGTAGTGGTGGTGTTAGTGATTATTGATGTTGCAGGTTCAAATATTGGTGGTCATCTTATTTTTATTTTCTAGACATTTTTTCCATGCCATACTAAATTTGAATTTTAAAATATAAGAACTTCAAATAGAATTTTGGGATAGTAAATGATTTCAAATAAATTTTTCTTATCATTTTTTCCACGCCCTACTCAATTTGAATTTTGAAATATGAAAACTTCAAATAGAATTTTGGGACTGCAAATGATTTCAAATAGATTGTTCTTGTCAACTTTTCCACGCCATGCTAAATTTGAATTTTAAAATGTGAAAACTTCAAATAGAATTTTCAGACAGTAAATGATTTCAAATATATTTTTCTTTTCATTTTTTTCCACGCCATGCTAAATTTGAATTTTGAAATACAAAAACTTCAAATATAATTTTGTCATAGTAATGATTTTAAATGGAAAAGTCATCAACTACAGTTTTTATTACTGATTCAAATCAACAAGATTTGTTTTAGTTGTTTCTTCATTCGAGTTTGTTTGAAGAATTCAAAATTTGAATTTCATAATATTATGAGCTCTCATTCTCCATTCACTTGAGAAATAAAATGATGAATAAACATCAACAAATACATAAGTGGTCCAGTGCTAGTGGTGGTGTTGGAGATTATTAAGGTTGTAGGTTCAAATCTTTGTGGTCATCTCATTTTTATTTTTCTTGTCATTTTTTTCACGCCATGCTAAATTTGAATTTTAAAATCTGAAACCTTAAATAGAATTTTGGGATAGTAAATTATTACAAATAGATTTTTCCTGTCATTTTTTGCACGCCTTGCTAAATTTGAATTTTGAAATATGAAATCTTCAAATAGAATTTTGGGACAACAAATGATTTCAGATAGATTGTTCTTGTAATTTTTTCCACGTCATGCTAAATATGAATTTTAAAATGTGAGAACTTCAAATAGAATTTTCGGACAGTAAATGATGTCAAATAGATTTTTCTTGTCATTTTTCCATGCCTTGCTAAATTTGAATTTTGTAATATAACAAACTTCAAATATAATTTTGTGATAGTAATGATTTTAAATGGAAAAGTCATCAACTACAAGTTTTTAGAACTGATTCAAATCAACAACTTTTATTTTGGTCATTTTTTCATCAGACTTTGTTTGAATAATAGAAAAGTCGTCAACAATAAAGTTATAGAACTCATTAAGATCTACAACTTGTATTTTGATCATTTTTCCATTCAAATTTGTTTAAATAATTCATAATTTATATCTTGATGGCTCAAGTCATGTTTTTATAACAAATAAAATAAAATGCTCGATCTTTCACAAACATATAAGTGGTTTAGTGGTAGCAAGGGTGTTGTTGTCCTCCTTGGGTTGGTGGGGAGGTTGAAGGTTTAAATCTTGGTGGCACCCAATTTTTATTTTCTTATCATTTTTCACGCCATGCTAAAGATTAGTAACAATTGGACCACAATATTATTTTGTGTTACTATAGGTCATATATTTGTTAAACATTTTATATGTTTCATTCATGTGTTACAATATAGTACATTTTTGTAACATTTTGCTTGTAACACTAATTTTGTGGTACTATAATTACCGTTAGTAACACATCTTTATAAAAAATGTGTTTTGTGTTACAACCCAAGTCTATAACACATTGTTTTGTGTTACTATAAAATTTCATAGGAACACATCGATGAATGACAATATCCTTGTTTTGTAGTAGTGAAGCCTGCCATGGCTCCATGAGGCTATCATGATGTAGTGAGCAAGCATGGACAGGGATAGGGACCCTGTTCGACTAGGCTAAATTGGCTGGCTAGGCTAGTTTTGGCTGGGCTATTCAGCCCAGCCGTTCGGTGGCCCTAGACCAACCGCATGGCTAATCTAAAAGCCACCCGGCCCTAGACCAACTCGCTTTTAATGGCTAGATGATAGACAAATGGTAATTTTACCCTCACTATAATTGTCAAAAGTATTCTCAACTAGATAGATTTTTCACCTCATAACTCTTATAGCTGCTATTTTTTTTGTCTATGCCGCGTACATCATACTAGACATTGTAAATATGGCAATAGATGTCCACGGATCATGCTAACTAGGATGACGCCACTTTGAGGACCTTTCTGGAACTAGTGATAGAATAGAAAAACCTATTGCACTAGAACCAATGAGGCCTCACAACCGTCGGGTGAGCAAATGTCTATCTAGCATTCTCAAAGGCAACGGGGTTGTTGTATGACAAGAAATAGCTGCAGAATGAGATGAAGCGGGATACTTTACTTGGCATGACCTTCAAACCCACACTGGCCTAGGTCGTGACCCGAGTATAGGAGGCATCATAGTTGACCCCTCGTTCTTTGAGGGTGGCAATGGGGTACTAACTTCCACCCAATTTTCTTCTAACCCCCTAACTACCCAGTACTAGGCATGTTCCCATTCTACTGATTCTAACCTATGGCTCCATGGCACATGTGCAAGAAAATAGCAAATCTTCTACGAAGTGGACCAAAATTCCCAAATGCCTTGACCTACTGATCACTCTTTGGGGACACACACCCTACGATAGGGGTTCATTGCTATCTTCTAGTGGCCATCATTACGAGAGGACACCTAGTATTGCCAGCCATGGTAGTCCACACAACATGTCACCAGACCCCGTAGGTGTCCATAGTGGTGGTTAGTCCTCCAAGAGATCCACTAGGGATTACTCTATGAACAGTCGTCCTAGTAAGAAGAGTGCTTCCATTGATGACTACTTTAATGACCTGACCGACATCATTAATGACCTTATGACCCACTCATCTCCATCGTTGATTCATCATCTTTGTGAGATTGAGAGAGAATCCAAGTGCATTGCTTGAGTGTTTGCATCTAGAAGCACTTAGTGTTCATGTTTCGCTATGGGATTGTCGGTGTTTTGAATAAGCACCGGCAAGTAAATTTATAGTTATGCGCGTTAGGCCCGGATGGTGCGCTAATAGACACAAAATTTATACTGGTTCGGGCTGAATGTCCCTACGTCCAGTCTATTGCTGCTCGTGTTATTAGCACCGAAAATGGTTCGTAGTAGGGGGTACAAATGGTCGAGAGAGGGACTGGTCCCAAGTCTCTGATGGAAGAGTCAAAAGGATGTCAAGAGCCTGATGGTAGCTTGACTGTGTGTGATGTGTGTTGTTCGTCAAGCGTCGGTCCCCTCGTTGAAGGAAGCACATCTCCTTTTATAGATGAAGGGGACGGCTTTACAAGTGAGAGGGCTCAGATGCGTACGCTACCTCGCCTTGTTGTTCACGTCTACCAAGCCTTGTTGTCCATTCCGGTGGGTGCGAAAGGATGATAAACACCTAAAATACTATCGATGGCACTGTAGAATGTCAGGATGGCTACAGAGTACTGCCCTGCGCAGGGTATGGACTATGGTACAATAGTTTTGACTTATGAGCCATGCCTTGCCTTTCTCCGCATGTCTTCTGGTTCCCTCCGAATGGGGAGCCCCCGGTCAGATGGCTCTAGTCGGCCCTCAGTGCGCCGGTCGGAGAAGAGCGGTGAGCAGGCTTCCTGCGAGCTTCGGTCATGGGGTCGGAGTTGTGGGGTCAGAGCAGGAAGTAGTGCTGTGGGCAAAGCCTTTTGATCGGAGGGGGTGTTCGGAGGCTGAAGCGAATACTCTAATCTAGTGGACCCGAGGGGCCATGAAGCGGGTGCCGCTCCCTTGGGACCATATCGTGGTGATAGCATATCCATCATTTGTGGAGGACGCGAGTCTTTTTCTAGACCGTAGTGGTTGTCGTATGTCTACGTCGGGTTCTGTGCCCGAGGGCTGAAGGTGTCGCCCACAACTCTGTAGGGCAAAGAGCACGCGCCCACAACACTATTCAGGCTCTGCTACGCCTGGAAGGGTCTAAAGCACCCATCCCGTCATTCCTCGATAGTACTTTTCCTATCGGGGCATAGGGTATGGACTCTGGTTCAGTGGTTTTGACTTATGAGCCATGCCTTGCCTTTTTTCGCACGTCTTCTGGTTCCCTCCGAACGGGGAGCCCCCGGTCGGATGGCTCCAGTCGGCCCTCAGTGCATCGATCGGAGAAGATCGGTGAGCAGGCTTCCCGTGAGCCCCGATCACGGGGTCGGAGTCACAGGGTCAGAGCAGGAAGCAGTGCTATGGGCATCCCTCGGGCAAGACCGAGCCTGTCCCTCAGGGGTCAGGTGAGGCGGAGTCTATCCCTCGGGGGTCGGGCGACACGGAGTCTATCCCTCGAGGGTTGGGCGACTCGAAGTCCATCCCGCGGGGGTCAGGCGACACGGAGTCTATCCCATGGGGGTCAGGCGAGACCGAGCCTGTCCCTTAGGGGTCGGGTGAGGCGGAGTCAATCCCTTAGCTCTTGGACGAGGCGGAGACTAGCCCTTAGCCCTCGGGCGAGGTGGAGCTGGCCCAACGGCGTTGGGCGAGGCGGAACCAAACTCCCGTCATTTGGGCAAGGAACGTAGCGGCGCCCTTGTCCATCCAGAAGTTTTTAACATTCAATGGTTATTAGTTCCACCTCCTTGGGTACTCCGGTATTAGGTCCCCGATAGTAGCCCCCGAGCCCCTGAGCCCCCGGGTGATTCGGGTAGAGTCGCCTAGGGGATGTATTTGATTTCGTCGGAGTCAATTTGCTAGAGGGTGCGTGCGAGCATACCCGATGGGTGTAGCCCCTGAGCCCCCGGGTGATTCAAGTAGAGTCACCCGGGGGGAGTATTGGACCCTCCGTGGGTAAGGCCGTAAGACTTGGTTTTTTGTCAACTGGATATTTTTAAGGGAAACATGGTATTCTGTTCACAGGAATTTTATTTAGGGCCAGCGAGCTCCTGGCGGAACTACAGACAGAGCGGGACCTCAAGCTGAAGGTTGAGGAGAGGTCCACGACGTTGCAGGATTAGGCGAACTAGGATGCCATGGTGGTCAATCGGGCCATCTAAGAGCGCGACGAAGCGCATCGGGAGGCCGAGGCATGTCGGGTGGATCTTGGAGTCGAGGTGGCCCGATGGCTAGAAGCCGAGGAAGTTTCTTCTGGTCTGTGCGCCGATCTCACCGAGGTGCGGGGGCTTCTTCAAGTCGAAGGTGTTGAGTATGATCGCCTGTCTTCCACTGTCCTAGCGGTCTATGACGACCTGCGGGTGACGCAAGAGGAGGGGGCTGATTCCCTCGCGGTCCGTGCTGCTGGTATCACGGTGCGCGTGGGCCAGTTTGAGGATAGCACCTTTTGCCTTGGGATCACCTAGGCCTTCACTGTCGCCCATTCCCATTATGCTTAGGAGATCAACCTGGCGGAGAAGCTGAAAGAAGAGGTTCTCCCTTCGCGGAAGTAGTTAGTGGAATTGGTTTGATAAACACTTATTTGTAACATGTGAACAAGTGTCAGTGCTTTGGTGTCTTGGAAATGGTTGCGTAAGTCTTGTTTAGTTTGTTTTGATCTTACCTTCTCTTTTTGTGATGAAAAAGATTTAGACAATCGACCCTTCTGTTTGTTAAGACCATAGGGCCCGAGGTTTTTCTAGGGGAAACTTGATTGTGCTGGTGAGCAAAATTACCGTAGCTGTCTGGGCGTGGGCCTTTTGCGGTCTTACCAGTCTGTTCCGCTAAACCTTGCCCCTGGTCTTGATGCGACGAGGAGGTCAAATGTAATATTTTATCGAAAAGAAAATAAAGGAGGTTCCCATACCTTTATCAGCCCCCGAGTGAGATCCGACCCCTTGTGGTTGCTGGGGTCGGATGTTACTGGAGACCGGAGCAAGGGAGGCGAACTTACGTTTGTATTTACTTGTACCCCTTACCTTAGGACTTTGATGATTGCTGTGTGACCGTGCGTTATGAGCTTGCTAACGGGGATGTTCGGATGGAATCCGATCCCGTTTGCTTCGCGACAGGGTCAGCGAAGCCCTCGGGGGGCATTCTGTTACTCCTTTGCCCACCTTCCAACAGATTCCCCCTCAATGGGGTTTCTATGGGCTCGGCTAGAGGCTGGATTGAACAAGAAGGTTGAGATAACCCTATTCGCCTTAACGCGGGTTGGGCAAAGGCCATTGAGGCTCATCTGTGTTTTCTCCCCTAGCTCTTGTTCAACGCGAGGCGGCCCCAGACCCTTCGCTGGTCAGCCATCGAACCTCGGTCTCTCGATCTTGGATCGAGTGGCTCGAGCCCCCAAGCCCTTGAGGGTCTGCTAGGGGTCGGCCATGTTTTCGTGCGCTACCCCGTCCTCGGTTTTCACGGCCGAAGGGGCTGAGTTGATGACACTTGCCTCGATGGCTCGAGTGTCGCGCTCAATGAGCTCGCTAATGGGTATGTTCGTGTGGAATCTGGATCCATCATTCGCTGACGGGGTCGGCAGAGCCCTCATGTGGCATTCCACTACTTCTGAACCCGCCTCCCGGCAGATGCCCGAGCCGTTTGTTGGGCTCAGACGGCCCATTGGCCTCTCCTCGACGGAGATTCTATGGGTTTGGCTCGAGGTTAGAATTGAACGAGAAAGGTCGAGATGTCCCTGTCCTCTTCTGAACAGGGTCGGGCAAGGCCGCTGGGGCTCATTTCGGTTTTTCTCCCCTGGCTCTGTTTGACATGAGGTGGCCTCGAGCCCTTCACGAGCCATCCTTTGAACCCCGGTCAGGCGTCGCTCATATTGAATGAGGCGGCTACCGCTTCGTGATGCGACACGAAGCGTTGAGATGTAAGGGTTTGCATATGCAATGTTTGAATGCATGAATTTAACATATAGTTTAATCGAGACGAAAGCAGGGGTCGGTAACATTACCTTGGTGGTATGAGCCGTGGGAAGCTCCTACCAGACATGTCCATGCCAGGTTCGGGTCTAACATTTGCGATGAGGCCAGCGTAACCTGCATAAGTATCGCGATTTTTTGTTTCCATCTCTCGGTGGCAATCCGAGTCGTACGATTGGCTTTTAAGCGATCTGTTAGCTTTCCCCCGAAGGGGGGTCTACAGGTGGACCCCTCCAAACTCCTTTCAGGAAGGCAGGAGCTAAGGTTAGTAGTGTGAGGAATTGTGAACGCGATTATGCTGGTGAACCAAAAAAACACCGTAGCCATCGAGGCGTAGGGTCTGGTGGTTTGTCCAGTTGTACTCATCGTTGTATTCCCACATGCCATGCTTTTGGTTCCCCAAATGTAAGGAGGGGTCGGGCTAAGAGGGTGTTTAAACAAACATGTTCCCTCGGCAGCCCCCGAGCGATGTCCATGCCCCTGCCGTTGCTAGGGTCGGAGGCCTAGTAAAGAATTTAATACTCAAAGTAAGTAAACAGGGGTACTTATCTTTTAATTGGTTGTTCGTTCGTTGTTTTGCCTAGGCCGCCCGATCGACCCAGGAGGCCTGTTGGACTCCCCCTAGAGGGAGGTTCCGTCGTTGGGTTGTTCCATGGGCCTTTCGCCTTTCCTCCGCTACTGTGCCCCTTCTTTAAATAGGGAGGGGGAGTGGAGTTCTCACCCCATTCCTAGCCAGCCTCTGAGCCGCCACCACTTCTCCTTCCTTTCCACCAAATGCAGCGGTTCTTGAGTAAGAGAGGGTGATGTGAGGGAGAGAACAACTCATAGGTCTGCTTGTGAATCCAGAGCACGATGTTGAGCTGGAGGTCATCCCACGTAGATGAGATGGTGCGAGCCGCCCTTGCTGTGGGCGCACCACCGCCATCGATGGAGGAGGGGCATTGGAGGGCGCCGAGCATTATCGACCTTGCCGTCATTTGTTGCAGCCTTCCTTCGGCGGGAAGCGCCTCCTGTCCCAATGCCATTGTCGGGGTTGGAGCTGATGATGATGGCGTAGTCCCTGAACGCCTTAGCGGAGGGGCACCGCATTCGCCAGCGTGGTGCTCGATGTTGCAGATGATGGTGCCTTCGAAGATCTCGTGGCGCGATGGGATGTTGCCGATGGAGAGCTTGGCGCGGTGGCCGCAGTAGTACATGTAGTAAAACTAAGCTGAGATTGTACTTGTATTGTCGATGTCGCTTCAAATACTTCTTGATGCTGTATGGGAGTTTCTAGCGGCCCCTTTCTCTGCTCGTCTTCTGGTTCCTTCCGAACGGGGAGCCCTCGGTCGGATGGCTCTAGTCAGCCCTTAGTGCGCCGGTCGGAGAAGAGTGGTGAGCAGACTTCCCACGAGCCCTGGTCGTGGGGTCGAAGTCGTGGGGTCGGAGCAGGAAGTAGCATTTTGGGCCAAGCCTTCCGATTGGAGAGACTACTTGAAGACAGCTGGTGCCTGAAGCGAGTGCTCTGATTGGAGAGGTGGGTCTGCCGAGCGTAGTACTAACACCCTTCGCAGGTGCGTACAATTTGCTCGGCGTTGGCTACTGCGGTGGGCTAGTAGAAGCCCTGTCAGAATGTGTTTCCAACCAATGTCCTTGGCGCGGCATGGTGACCATAGACCCCACTATGGATATCGCTCAGTAGAACTTTTCCCTGTTCGCTTGGGATACAGAGCTATAGGATCCCGGTGTGACTCCATTTGTAGAGTTCGCCTTCTACAAGAGCGAAGGACTTGGCACGACGTGTGAGCCATCGGGCTTCTGTCTTGTCTGTCGGTAGTGTGTCGCGGAGGAGGTAGTCAAGGTAGAGCGTTCTCCAGTTGTTTGGGAGGGTCAGACTCTACTGCTAGACCCTCTTCAAGCTCCATGACTTTGGGGTTGGGCAGAGCAGTCGGTGGATCGGCCCCCGGGGTCGGATTAGATGCGCCATCGTCGACCTGTTTCGACCCCGCATAGCACACCGAGGGCTTGTGTTGATTGTTGGTGAAGACACTTGCTGGGACTGGCTCTCGGCCAGACGCTGCTTTCGTGAGTGCGTCGACGGCTTCATTGAGGCGCCTTGGGGTGTGATTGAGCTCGAGGCCATCGAATTTGTCCTCTAGTCATCGAACTTCTTGGCAATATGCTGCCATCTTGGTGTCATGGTAGTTTGACTCCTTCATAACCTGATCGACGACCAGCTAGGAGTCGCCCCTGACGTTGAGGCATCGGATGCCCAGCTCGATGGCGATTCATAGGCCATTGATGAGCGCTTCGCATTCTACGATATTGTTTGACGAGGGGAAATGGAGTTGAACCATGTACCTCATGGCGATTCGTCCTTCTCCTCTACGTCATCTGTGGTAGGGACAGGTTCCTTCCCCTGCTCCCCTTTGTTGAGGCCCCCGGACAAGTATTTGCGCATGAGGCCACAATCCTTGTATAGATGCTTGGCCGGGAAAGCATGGTTTGGGCATGGCCCCTCGAGCATTTTCTCAAAGTGGTTTTGAGCGCCCTCCACTGGCTTACGGCCACCCTTGTGGTCGGCGGTAGCCACGAGCGAGCTATCGCGCCGTTGCTTCTTGTTTTTTCTTTTGGCGGGACGGTTGGAGGCTCCCTCGCTGGTGTCCTTGTCCCGCCTCGCCTTGCCGTCGGAGCGTTGAAGATGGCTCCAACCGCCTCCTCCCCTGAGGCGTGGCTGGTGGCAATGTCCAGGAGCTCCTTGGTAGTCCGCGAGCCCCTTCGCCCTAGCTTATGAACCAAAGACTCACATGTTGTCCTAGATAGGAAAGCTCCTATCACGTTGGCATCGGCGACATTAGGGAGCTCGTTGCACTACCGGGAGAAGCGCCGGATGTACCCGCAGAGGGTTTCATCGGCCTTCTGGCGGCAGTTCTTGAGGTCCCATGGGTTTTCGGGGCGTTTGTACGTGCCCTGGAATTTCCCACGAAGATCTTCGTCAGATCCACCCAACTTTGAATGGCGTTGGATGGTAGGTGCTCCAACCATGCTCGCGCCGAATCGGCCAAGAATAGTGGGAGATTGTGAATAATGAAATCGTCATCACTCGCACCACTGGCTTGACATGCAAGCCGATAGTCTTCGAGCCAAAGCCCGGGGTTTGTTTCCCCAGAATATTTAGGGATGTTGGTTGGCGGTCGGTACCTTAGTGGGAACGTAGCGTTGAGGATGTGTCGGCCGAAGGCCTGAGGGCCTGGCAGGCCAGGGCTCGGGCTTCGGTCCTCGCCGCTGTCGTAGCGTCCGCCGCGTCGAGGATGGTAGCCACGGTGGGCTGCCTCTCTTGCGTCACCGTGGGTGCATCTGTAGGCGTCGATGGTGCTGCGCACGTCATGGTCGTGGCCGAGACATTGATGTACCGGGACAGCGGAGGGCTGCCTGCCGCCTGGCGGTGTCTAGTGAACGGGCGTGTCCTTGGCGGGGCGTACCAAGGGCGTGCGCTGGCTGGCGTCGGGCTCGCATCGTCAAGATAATAAGCTTTCCACCTGCTACGCCGCCGCGCGCTCGAGCAACGTACGAATCTCATGGTGGGCCCGGTGATCCTCGGACGTCGCGGCCTCCGGGAGGCCGTGAAGCAAGGTCGTTGTGGTGGCGATATTCTAGCTTGCCCGAGCGAAGTGAGGGAGAGTCCCATCGTCGGTGAGGATCCTCTGGTGCATATCACGGGCCGCAGCGCGTGCGTGCCCACCGACTCCACGACGCTTGATTTCCTCATCAATCTTCTGGTACTCCCGGACAAGCTGTCGTCCGGCGTCATCGATCTCTAGCTTTCGCGCTTTTAGCTACTCCATCCTTTTGTGAGATGGAGCCGCCGCCTCCCCCTCGGTCCTAGCTTCGGGGTTGCCTGTTGGGGTTGCCTCCTCTTCAGAGACGCTTTGGACGTGCCCCTTGGGGGTTTGCATCATGAAGCATTCCCGGGAAGGGTGATGGCTCCCCCTGCTAGAGCCAGAGCTGGAGGACGACTCTGGTTCCTCCGTGAGGAGCCCATGGAGTGATTCTGGATCGTGTTCAATTGCCCCCACAAACTCGTTGTCCGTAGGTGGCTGAACCATGCGCAGTGCCAGATGGTGGCCAACGGTTGCCACAGCGTTGCGGAGGCCGAACGGAAACGTCGTCGAGGTGCACCCAGGACCCAACTGATTGCGTGGTTAGCCATCTGAGGCCTGATTTGGAACGCGCAAAGTCCCCTACCTGGTGCGCCAACTGTCGGTGTTTCGAATAAGCACCGGCAAGTAAATTTATAGTTATGCACGTTAGGCCCAGATGGTGCGCTAATGAACACAAGATTTATACTGGTTTGGGCTGAATGTCCCTACGTACAATCTATTGCTGCTCGTGTTATTAGCACAAAAAATGGTTCGTAGTAGGGGGTACAAACAGTCGAGAAAGGGACTGGTCCCAAGTCTCTAATGGAAGGGTCAAAAGGATGTTAAGAGTCTGATGGCAGCTTGACTGTGTGTGATGTATGTTGTTCGTCAAGCGTCGGTCCCCTCGTTGAAGGAAGCACATCCCCTTTTATAGATGAAGGGGACAGCTTTACAAGTGAGAGGGCTTGGATGCGTACGCTACCTCGCCTTGTTGTTCACGTCTACCAAGCCTTGTTGTCCATTCCGGTGGGTGCGAAAGGATGATAAGCGCCTATAATACTGTTGATGCCACTGTAGAATGTCAGGATGGCTATAGAGTACTGCCCCGCATAGGGTATGGACTCCGGTACAGTGGTTTTGACTTATGAGCCATGACTTGCCTTTCTCCGCACGTCTTTTGGTTCCCTCCGAATGGGGAGCCCCCGGTCTGATGGCTCTAGTCGACCCTCAGTGCACTGGTCAGAGAAGAGCTGTGAGCAGGCTTCTCACGAGCTCCGGTCGCGGGGTTAGAGCAGGAAGCAGTGCTGTGGGCAAAGCCTTTTGATCAGAGGGGGCGTCCGGAGGCTAAAGCGAATACTCCGATCTGGTGGACCCGAGGGGCCATGAAGCGGGTGCCGCTCCCTTGGGACCATATCGTGGTGATAGCATATCCATCATTTGTGGAGGACGCGAGTCTTTTTCTGGACCGTAGTGGTTGTCGTATGTCTACGTCGGGTTTCATGCCCGAGGGCTGAAGGCGGCGCCCACAACTCTATAGGGCGAAGAGCACACGCCCACAACACTATTCAGGCTCTACTACGCCTGGAAGGGTCTAAAGCACCCATCCCATCATTCCCCAGCAGTACTTTTCCTGTCGGGGCACAGGGTATGGATTCTGGTTCAGTGGTTTTGACTTATGAGCCATGCCTTGCCTTTCTCCGCACATCTTCTAGTTCCCTCTGAACGGGGAGCCCCCGGTCGGATGGCTCCAGTCGGCCCTCAGTGCGCCGGTCAGAGAAGAGCGGTGAGCAGGCTTCCCGCGAGCCCCGATCACGGGGTTGGAGTCGCGGGGTCGGAGCAGGAAGCAGTGCTGTGGGCATCCCTCGGGTGAGACCGAGCCCGTCCCTCGGGGGTCAGGCGAGGCGGAGTCTATCCCTCGGGGGTCGGGCGACGCGGAGTCCATCCCGCGGGGGTCGAGCAACACGGAGTCTATCCCGTGGGGGTCAGGCGAGACCGAGCCCGTCCCTCGGGGGTCGGGTGAGGCGAAGTCAACCCCTAAGCTCTCGGGCGAGGCGAAGACTAGCCCTTAGCCCTCGGGTGAGGTGGAGCTGGCCCAAAGGCATTGGGCGAGGTGGAACCAAACTCCCGTCATTCGAGCAAGGAACGTAGCGGCGCCCTTATCCGTCTAGAAGTTTTTAACGTTCAATGGTTATTAGTTCTACCTCCTTGGGTACCCCGGTATTAGGTCCCCGATAGGGATTCTCTTGTTACTCTTGGTGGTTGCTGCCACCTAGATGGCTTAGAGCAGCGAGGATCATCGAGCGGAGGTTGGTTATTCTCTCCGGCCCCGATCATGGTGATTGTGAGGGGTTCTTGACCTTTCCCCAGCGGAGAGCCAAAACATACTCTAGTAAATTGCTCATGTCTTGTGTGATCCTCATCTTGTGTTGGTTGTGCGACACCCTATTGAGGGTTTGGCGTGTGATGCCAATTAGCGCGTGAACCTCCAAGTGAGTGAATCGCCACAATGAGGACTATTTTGTCGGTAAGCAAGTGAACCTCGGTAAAAAAATCATTGTGTCGTTATTTGATTCTAAGGTGATTGGTCTTCATTGGTATTCATTCTTATGATTGATTGATCCATTCCTCGACTCAGCGGTATAACCATCTTACTATATCTCTTTATATTACCGCAAACTAGTTGTCAAGCTCTTTAGTGTAGCTAGTCATGAGAGCTTGTTAGTTTGGTTAGTGTGGCTCTTTAGTTAGCCTTTGATAGCACACTAACTTAGTGTAGTGACATAGTCATTATGTCGATAGAAACTGTAGAAACTAGAATTGTGGTAGGTGGCTTGCATGTTTAGTAGGCTAGCGCAACACTCGCTTCGCCTCATATTTGTCGAACCGGTTTGCTAAGTGTTGTTGTAGAAAATTTTAATAGGCTATTCACCCCCGCTCTAGCCATTAGGACCTTACAAGTGGTATCAGAGCCGTGGTCACCGTGATATGAGGCTTAACAACCTTCGGTGTAAAAATGGCTCAAATCAACATTACCAAGAAGCGACCCCAATTTGATGGCACAAATTATCCATATTGGAAGTCAAAGATGACCACACATATCAAGTCAATCAATAGAAGGGTGTGTAAGGTGGTAGAAACCAAAATTGAGATTACTCATCCGGAGAATCCCATCGTGGGCGAAGAAGTGCTTCTCCAAAACAATGACATTGCTCTAAGTGCCATTCATGATGCAATTGATGAGAGAACATTTGAGCAAATCAAGAACATTGAGATGGCTCATGAGGCTTGGAAGAAGTTGGAAGAATCATTCAAGGGCACCAAGGCAATGAAGGGTGCAAAGGCATACATTCTCAAGGAGAAATTTGCTAGCTTCAAGATGAAGGAAGATGAGAGTGTGCCGGACATGTTCCATCAGATGAAAGTGATCGTTAATGATCTCAAAGCACTTGGTGAGAAGGTGGAGGACAAGGACTTCTCTCATAAGTTCTTAAAATGCTTACCCACAAGATTTGGCATATTGGTCACCTTGCTAGTGAGGACCGCTTTAGATATAATGACACCAAACCAAATCTTGGGAGATATCATGACTGATGATGCTTATAGAGATGATAATGAGAAGGAAGAAAAGAAGGAGAAGAAAGTTGAGAAGAAGAAGAGTGTGGCATTCAAGGCCATATCAACCAAGGGCAAGGCAAAACAAGAATCATTAAGCGAAGATGAAGACTTGAGCTTTGATGAGATGGATGATGAGAAGATGGCTCTCTTTGTTAAGAGATTTGGCAAGTTCATGATGAAGAAGGGCTACCATGCTAGAAGAAAGAAGTCTTCATCCAAGAATAAGGAAGAGTCAAGAAGGTGCTTCAATTGCAGAAGCAAAGATCATCTTGTTGCTTAATGCCCATACAATAGTGACAGTGATGATGATAAGAAGAACGAGAAGAAGGACAAGAAGGAAAAGAAAGAGAAGAAGGACAAGATGACCTTCAAGAAGAAGAAGAAGGGTGGTTCATATGTGGTCACTTGGGATAGTGATGCTTCCTCAAGTTACAATGATGATAGTGATGATGACAAGACCACCAAGAAGAAGGCACTTGCAAGCATTGCAATCAATGAGAAGCCTTCTCTCTTTGACACTCCATCATGCTTCATGGCTAAGGCCACTAAGGTATAAACTTGTGATGATGGAAGTGATGAAGAACATGATAATGAAAATAAAAAATGAAAATGAAAGTGATAGTGATGATGATGAACTAGCTAAGGATGAACTGCTTGTTATGCTAGATGATGCTAAAGAACACTTCGACATTAAGAGAAGGGAATGCAAAAGCTTGTGTAAAGAAATAAAAGCCCTTAAGCATGCTTTTGATGAGCTCAAAGCATCTCATGAGAGGCTAGAGGAAGCCCATGAGAAGCTTGGTAAGGTTCACAAGAAGCTTGTAAAAGCTCATTCCGCTTTGCTTGATGAGCAAAATAAAAAGAAGCATGTTGAGACATGTAATGTAGGCTTAACTTGTGACCTAATTGATGAATTATTATATAAGCCTATCATTGTTGCTCCCGCTAACCCTTTTTGTAGCACTTCTACTTCCACCTCATCTAGTAGTGATGGTTTCACTTATGATGCCTCACTAATGGTTGAGAATGAGACCCTCAGAAGGAGGTCAATAAGCGCACTCATACCTTGGCTAAGCCCTATGGTGGTGAGGACCACTTACTTATGTGCTTGGGTAGCCAAAGAGCTTCTCTCTATAAAGAGGGATTGGGCAATACCCCCAAGAAAGGCAAGGCGGCTTTTGCTCCTCACAAGACTAGTTTTATGAAGAACAATGGTCGGTTTTGCACTAGTTACAAGCAAGTTGGTCATAAAGAGCATGAGTGCAAGAACAAGAGCAAAAATGCTAATGTATCCTCAATTAAGAATAATTCTTTCTGTGTGCTTACTAAGGGTACAAATGGTGTGAAGGCTAAGTTCATTGGTGCACCATGGATGGGATCAAAGAAGAAAGCTATTTGGGTACCAAAGAGTTTAGTGACAACCTTCAAGGACCCAAGCAAGTTTGGGTACCTAAAAAGAATTGATCTTCTTTTGTAGGTCAATTACAAAGCCGGAGGAAGGCATTAGGTTCTTAATAGTGGGTGCACTCAACAGATGACCGATGATGCAAGAATATTCAACTCAATCAACACCAATGGCAATGATGGTTATTATAGTATCACATTTGGTGACAATGGCAAAGGCAAGGTCAAATAGCTTGGTAAGATTGCAATATCCAATGATATGAGCATTTCCAATGTGTTGCTTGTTGAGAGATTGAAGTTATGAGAATCTTCAAAGGCTTGATCTTCAAAGGCTTTAGATATAAGAATCTATACTTGGTTGATTTCAATGCTAGTGAAGCTAAATTATCTACATGTTTGTTCACTAAGTTTAGCATGGGTTGTTTATGGCATAGAAGGCTTGGTCATGTTGGAATAAAATAATTAAATAGATTGGTTAAACATGACTTGGTTAGAGGCTTGAAAGATGTATTTGAGAAGGATAAACATTGTAGCTCTTGTCAAGCCGACAAACAAGTTAGAAATACATATCCTAAGAAAATAATGATGATCACTAGTAAAGCATTTGAGCTATTGCACATGGATTTATTTGGACCAACACAATACACTAGCATTGGTGGTAACAAATATGGCTTTGCGATAATGGATGATTATACTAGATACACTTGGGTATTCTTTCTAGTGGACAAAAGTGATGTGTTTACAACATTCAAATCATTTGTCAAGGGCATTCACAATAAGTTTGAAACAACCATCAAGAGAGTTAGAAGTGACAATGGTAGTGAGTTCAAAAATACTAGAATTGATGAGCTATGTGATGAATTTGGAATTAGACATCAATTCTTGGCCAAGTACACTCCACAATCAAATGGTCTTGTTGAGAGCAAGAATAGAACACTCATTGATATGGCAAGGTCTATGCTTAGTAAGTATAATGTGAGTCAACCTTTTTGGGCCGAAGCTATCAACACGGCTTGCTATTGTAGCAACCGCCTCTATTGTCACCCATTGAAAGAGAAGACATCATATGAGCTCTTGAATGATAGAAAGCCCAACATTGCATATTTTCGGGTCTTTAGTTGTAAATACTATATCTTAAAGAAAGGCACTAGATTAGGCAAGTTTGACAAGAAATGTGATCAAGGATTCCTACTTGGATACTCAACTACAAGCAAAGCATATATAGTTTGGAATTTGGATAGTGGTACTCTTGAGGAAGTTCATGATGTTGAATTTGATGAAACCAAGGGTTCACAAGAAGAGAATGAGAACTTGGAGGATGTTAGAGGTATTCAACTTTTAAATGTCATGAAGAACATGGATGTTGGTGAATTGAGGTCTAGGCAAGTGAATGATGATGAAGTTGATCAAGTACTAGTGCTCTCTAACTCAAATGTGCAAGATGATACAAATCAAGCTAGTACAAATGGCTCTCATGACAATGAACAAAATCAAGTGGCTAGTTCATCATCTCAACCCAATTATCAAGCAAGTACAAGCAATCAAGTTTTAATACTCCAACCAACCAATATTGCAAGGAATCATCCATTGGACACTATCATTGGTGATATTTCAAGAGGTGTGCAAACTAGATTAAGATTGGCTTCATTTTATGAGCATTTCTCATTTGTGTCATCCATTGAACCAAAAAAGATAGATGAAGCATTGAAGGATGTTGATTGGGTGAATGCTAGGCATGAACAATTGAATAACTTCACAAGAAATCAAGTATAAGAATGAGTAGAGAGACCAAAGGGACACAATATGATTGGAACCAAATGAGTTTTTAGAAACAAGCAAGATCAAGATGGGATAGTAGTAAGGAACAAAGTAAGATTGGTAGCACAAGGCTATACATAAATTGAAGGTCTTGACTTTGGAGAAACATATGCCCCGGTTGCTAGATTGGAAGCAATTAGAATCTTGCTAGCCTATGCTTGTGCCCACAACATCAAACTATGTCAAATATATGTCAAGAGTGCATTTCTCAATGGTTACATAAATGAAGAAGTATATGTTGAGCAACCTCCTGGTTTTGAAGATGACGAGAAGCACGACCATGTGTACAAGTTGAAGAAGGCATTGTATGACTTGAAGCAAGCACCTAGAGCAAGCACCTAGAAGGCATTGTATGTTCAGGACGAGGTAGCTGTTGCAGCCATCATCGAGTCGTAAGGTACGAATCCTTCTCTACATTTGTGTGCACATAGGCAGTATATGCTCCTAGCTTCCTAACTTGCTTTTAATACATGTTGTAGGTTCATCTACAATTGCATACTACTGATCACTATTAATTGGTGTTCTAGGTTTAGCTCACATTTTATCCTTCAATGGGACGTAAACAAGAGAAGACTCTATTATTGTAGTCTTGAAACCTACAGACCCTTCATCTGGACCCAACCAATTTCAAGGTTCGTATTTGATACTCCATTAACTCATTTCTTTAGAAACCAACCGTCTAAATTTAGGACTGAATTTAAATTTTTGCAGATGAGCACCTCTGAGGACTCCGACAACAGCAACAACTCCAGCGAAGGACCGCCCATTTTCAACTTGGCGGTTGTTGTTGTCCTGCTTGCAAAGTACAAAGCAGCAACGGCCAATGCGGCTCCAGTGGTGAACCTGGACCTCCCCTTCTAGAAGATGACCGGGCGACAGTGGATGGAAGTCAATCTGTGAAACCAACAAAACTGCTTGGACAACTTGCGTATGTCTCCTAATAACTTCCTGCATTTGCATGACATTGTACTTGGGTTTGGACTAAAGGGTACAAGACATACATGATCCCTAGAATGTTTAGGTATATATGTGTGGACTTGTGCTCACAACCAGACATTTCGAAGGACAGGGATAGATTCAAATGGTCTTTAGATACATTTAGTAGGAAGGTGAGTCATGTCACTGAGGTTATGTGTAGGTGGGTAGACTATATTCTTGTTCCAGCTGATAGCACTTATGCTGGAGTGAAATGGACACTTGGAACATGCACCATTCTTTGATGGATGCATCGAGGCTTTGGATGGCACTCACGTTAAAGTTAAGGTGAATAAGGAGGCTAAAATTGACGATATAAATAGGAAGGGAGATGTAAGTATTAATGTTTGTGCCATTATCGACATGGATGGCCGCTTCACATATGTCGGTGTGGGGATGGCGGGTTCGGTGCATGACATGTCGGTCCTGAAAGAATGTTGGGAGGAACCAAACTGCCCGCATCCACCATACGGTGAGTGACGACTGCCATGCTATTATTTGACCTACATTTTTTAGTTGTTTGGACAGAAAAGAAAAACTAATTGTGCAAATGGTTCATGTGTTGTAGGCCGCTACTATCCGGTGGGCGCTGGATACGCACTGGAGTCTGGATACATAGGTCCTTTCAAAAATATAAGGTACCATCTAGATGATTTTAGGGGTGTACCTGTTGAGACTATGTCTCGATAGGAGAAATTTAACTTGACTCATTGTAGGCTACGCAATGTCATCGAACGTACATTTGGGGTTCTGAAAGGCCGGTGGCACATTCTGGATGGGGTATCTTACTGCCATAGGGAGAAACAAAAGATAATTATTATGTCATGCTTTGCACTGCACAATTATTTGTTCATTCGGGGGCATGGATTTGGATCGCCTACCTACCCACCGTCTACCTGGGTGCAGCTCAATGCAAGTAATACTATGATAGCAATCAGAGAGTACATATCATTAGGGCTCTGGGGAGAATGATTGTGTAGATGTGATGTAACTTAGGAAAGAAAGTAGGTGAATTAAAGATATATGGGCTGTGGTTTGAATTATATATGTATGATACTTGGTGGTGCAGCTGCAGGTTGCATGTGGACTTGTCCGTGTAGTTTGTTTTGTGGCTTCACGAAGGCTACAAGTTTTGTAAATGTTGCTTGTATACGTAATTGTATACCCTTTGTATCGAATGTTGAACTGGACTGTAATTTGTATTTATGCTTAGAACCTATTGAGGCATGTAAGACCTTGTATGTAAACTTGTCCAATAGTCCAAGTTGAACTAGGTCAAGGTTTGTAATGTATGAAATTGTTGGTTGTAATGAACTGCCATTTCATTTGGTACTAATTAATTGGTTGTAGAACGCTTAGTATGAACTGTTATTTGGTAATGTGGCAGTGGTTGCATTCCCGCCAGAGTTTGAATGGAAATGGACTCTGGGAAACAGTTTGAATTGCATTAAATGCTGAGTTTGAATTTGAACGTTGTGATGTTGGGCTGCTGGTTGGCTAATGCTGCTGGTAGGCTGGAGCTGGCTGATTTAGGTTCCTGTAGAATCAGCCTAATTCAGCCGGAAGTATCCCAGCCGAACAGAGCCAAGAAAAACAGCAGCCCGGTTGCAGGTACACTGGGCCGTCTGGGCGGTGGACACTGGACAGGCATGCCAGGGCAGGGAGGAGGAAGGAATAGAGGATAGGGGTCACCTGATCAACCACTGTTAAGTGACCTCAAGCATCCAATGCTAGCTGTAGCTCCACCTCCACGGGGTGTATGTTCCACCACCAAACTTAATTATCTGTCTCATCGGATATTTAGACATATGCATAGAATATTAAATATAGATTATTTATGAAACTAAATACACAGATTGAGACTAATTTACGAGACGAATCTATTAAGTCTAATTAGTCTATGATTTGACAATATGGTGCTACAATAAAAATATACTAATAATGAATTAATTAGGCTTAATAAATTCGTCGTGCAGGTTACTAAAAACTTCATGTTACTAAAAACTTCTGTAATTTATTTTTTATTGCTATCTGAACATCTCATGAGACGTCCGATGTGACACCTTACTAAGTGAGTACTCTGTGCTGAGTGTGACAGTAGTAGTAGCTTGGTTGGTAGTGGTAGTGGGGGCATTGCCTGGCTACAAGCCAAGAAAGTTTGTTCTGTCACGAGGAACTTGTTGGTTTACTTGCAAGCAAGCAATGCTTATGCTTTGCTCCCTCGCAACTCACTCTGTAGCCACCACTCCAAGGAAACTACTCTGCTACGCCGACAAGGAAATGTGGCAAGTAACTCTCACAAGTACTATACCTGGAAAGCAAATAAAGGGTGGTAAAGATACTTGGATAAGTAGTTTCTAAGCAAAACCTGCGACCAAGCCCAAAGCCTGATTTTTTTTAGCCCTTGTTTTAAAAATATTCACATTTAGATCCCTAAAGGTTTTCTTTCATTTTATCGACCTAAGCTCTGCGTGATGTTGACGTGGCTGCTTGCGTAGCGTAGACGTGGCGCCGCTTGGCCAGAGCTCGACGCCAATCGCTACGGCATCGCACTCGGCAGAAGATCAGAAACCAAGATCGACAGCAAGACATTACCTTTACCTACCAGTTACCAGCTTGGAGATCCATCCTAGGCAGTAGGCACCCACACAATTGCAATTGCAAGAATACCCAACTCCAGCGTTTCAGAAATATATTAGGGGCACAAGATCTGATGATGCTTGTGTACAGTACATTTTTGCAATTCTTACAGTTAGTTATACAGTAGCAATACAATTGATGAGCTCAACGTTGCCACGGAGGGCGCTTCCTCTCATCGATCTGTACAGAATACAAAGCCACTGCTAGGGGGAGGAGACGAAGTTAGTTAGAAACAAAATCATGCTGAAAATACCGTTGGTTGATTTGTTGTTAAAGAAAAAAGTAAGGCTTACTGGCTGCTTAAGCTAAATCTTCCACTCTTACGATACGAATCCGCTCGATCAGTCCCGTTGCCCGCAGTCAGAAGAGAGTCACATCTCCACCGTCCAGTGGATCTTGTCGTCGCGCAGGCGGGTGCACGCGGTCCGCCACGGCGGCGACGCGCGCGGGGTGCACGGCGCCGGCCTTGACGCCGCGCGGCGGGAGCTCGCCGCCGCCGCAGGGCTCGCTGCCCACGGAGTCGCCGCGGCGTATGTCAGCGGGCGGGATGAAGCAGTCCGTTGACAGGCCCGGCACGTTGAAGGCGGCCTCCTGGATGGTCCACGCCTCCTCCATCCGGGTCTTGGTGTGGCTCATGGCCATCTCGCCGAACCGGAACAGCGTGACGGCGGACCGCCCCGCGTGCGCGATCACCACGCCGCCGTCGTCCACGGCGCGGTAGTCCTCCAGGAAGCTGCTGATGGTGGTCTCCCAGTACACGGCGTCGCCGCCGGCGTGCGGCTGGATGCGGGTCAGGTGCGAGTCCTCCACGTGCACCAGCAGGCCCGTCCGCTGGCTGAAGTAGCCGAACAGCACGTGCCGGATGATCTCCGCCGGCCCCTCGCTCCGCTGCCGCAGCGTCTCCGCGTCCGCGCACAGCTTCAGGATGAAGCAGTCCTCGTCGCCCACCTTCTTCTCGCCCACGCACCGCGCCTCCGCGAACAGCCCCGCCGTCGACAGCGGATCCAGGCCCTGGATCGAGGGCGCAAGGCACACAATGGCGACTTGTCGGTTAGCACCAAACCAACAAGTGGGCAGTGGCGGCACTGTCGTCGCCTCGTGGGATTCATTGCTCGGGAAGGGAATGCTACCTGGAGGGCGCGGCGGAGCGGGCGCACGGGGCCCTTGGCGGCGTGCGCGCCGAGCCACGGCGTGTGGCGCCACACGAGGCGGCCGTTGCATCCGGCGCGGACCTTGCTGCCGCCGACGGCGAGCTCCACGTACCACATGTCCGGGGACATCCGCCAGAGCACGAACCCGCCTTGCTCCACGGCGGCGGCGGCGGCGGAGCCCCGGTTCTTCACGACGCGCGTGGCCGTCTCGAACTCCGACGCCACCATCCGCACCTTCCCCATCGCGTACGCGTTCCACACCGACCGCAGCACCTTGGCGCCGCCCGACGCCGCCATGTACTGCTGCAAGATGTACTGCGCCGACGAACATTCCTGCAGATTGCAATGCGGTAAATAACAGATCGAGCACCGCCGGCGGAGTCAGGACCCAAAACGCTGCCGCGTTTGTCAAAGCCAAGCGCGAAACAGAGGAGATCCAGCCGAGGCGTGTGCACTGACAATGGGGGCGCCCTTGACGGAGAGATGCGGCAGCGGCTCGGCGGCGGAGACCGAGACGGGCGCGAGCGGCGCGCCCATGACGCCGAGGAGGAGGCGGAGGTCGGAGCGCCGAAACGAGCCGTCGCCGCCGCCGGACATCAGCGGGGCACGGGTCAGGTGGCCGCGGACCCACTGCCCGAACCCGTCTCGCCGTCCGGACTCCTCGGCGAACGTGTCGTCCTCGGCGACGTCGGGCCCTTCCATGAGCGGCGCTAGGACCTCGCCGGCAGGCCGCAGGCTGCCGGAGTGGGCGACGAGCGGGTCCGGCGCGTACTGGGCGAGCTCCTCCGGCGGCGCTACCGCCACCGCCTCCGCCGCCGCCGTCTTGCGGCTGCGCGAAAGCAGCAGCGACTTCCCCCGGGACCTCGCTGGCGAGAGGCCCCGCACGACCTCCCCCTTGAGCGCCGAAAAGAAACCCTGCTTCCTCTCCCTCTCCATTGCCTCCGGATCCCGAAAGAAATGGCAACTAATTAGCAGTAAGGAAAGGTTTGCATCAAGAGAAGGGAGCGGTACGGCGAGAAGTAGTGGAGTGCAAGACTGCAAGTGGAAGGGAAGGGGGAGGAAGAAGCGCAGGTTGATGACAAGTGAGGGGTTTGGGGTTTGTGACTGGGAGCTGGCTGGGGGAGACGGGGAGTGGGAGAAGAGAACAAAAGATAAAGGAGGGGGAGCAGAGGAAGCCGTTTGGGAGTGAGATCGCAGTCGCAGGCCGAAAGCGAAAGGAAAAGTGGCGAGGTGGGATGTCGGGGTAAAGACAACGGCTGCAAGGGAATGGCTGCTTCCAAGAAAACCACGAGGATTTCCATTAAGATCTACTGTATCTACCCCTTGGCAAATACTCCACTGTCTCTATCTCGAAAGCATTCTAAAATATAAGTCACCGAAGAGTTAAAATTTGTCTCAAATTATAAAGCGTCATGGTGTCGCCCTCAACCATTGAGATCTATCTCTTGGTGCTCGTTTAGTTCCTAAAATTTTGCAAAAAATTTTAAGATTCTCCGTCACATCGAATTTTTGGACGCATGCATAAAGCATTAAATATAAATAAAAAATAAAACTAATTATATAGTTTAGACGAAATTCACGAGACGAATCTTTTAAGCCTAATTAGACTATGATTGGACACTAATTGTCAAATAACAACGAAAGTGCTACAGTACCATTTCACCAAAAAATTCGCCAACTTAACGAGACCTTGGCAAATTATGCCTCCATCCTCAAAACATTCAGAAAATATAAGGTGCATGTGAACATATGGTTAATATATGCCTATGTGTGTTGAGTTATGATAATTAATTGTCAAGAGATGACCGGGCTTCGTTGAGTTTGAGACTAACCTAGCGTGAGTGTATAGGTAACATGTCGCTTGCCCGTGTTGGTGTGCAAGTGTGGAGCACAGAGACTGTCGACGGCCATAAAAAAGGTCAAGTAGAGATGTGCCGTGTTAATGGACTGGGAGTGTGAAGGACAAACATGTGGCTTAGACTGAGGGGCCTAGGTGGTTGGAAGACTGACTGTGGGTAGCTAACACTTGGGGACATCGACAAGCAAGTGTACATGTGGAGGAGTAGCCTGTATTGACCAAGTCAAGGCGGCAGTTAACCAAGTCCAGCAAATGTGTTGGAGAACTTGGTGATCGGGCGATCGAGGACATGCTGTGATACGTGTCGAGATCGTGGAGGAGGCTTAGAGGATACGCTTCTCCGGAGGGGTTGGTGGTTTGGGCATGAAAACCACCGGTGGACGGTTTTCGGGTTTGGGTCTCAAAACCTAAAGAGTGCGAGATGGATTCGGAGGCGACACGTGGTGTTATCACGAAGCTTGCATCAAGGCAAAGCAGAGTTGTGAAGATCCCGTAGCCATAAGATGCGTCGATCAAAAGTTAGACCAGTTTGTCTCTAGGGTTGAGTGGTTTAGCAAAAATATCTAAGGACATGTTAGAGATCGTGTAATAGCTCTATAAATAAAAGGATGGTTGCCCATAACAAGCCCATCTCTCCAGATTTAGGTTTTCCCCATCTTTAATTTTTAGTTTTTAGTCTAGAGTCTTGAGAGAAATTCGTAGACGAGAGTTTGAGTCCCTCTGTCTATGTAATCCTTCGTCTGTTGAACTTGGAAAAGGGTCTGAACTTGGCAAAGAGTTACTACAATTACATTATCAACATATATATTTTGTTAGTCATCGAATATCAATATACTTTACCATGGTGTGTTGCCCATTAAGAAACACTCTTTCCTCATTATTGTTAAACCCAATCGATATACACATTATTACCTATATTTATGTACATCCAATTGGCTTTCAAAACTTTCCTTGAGTTATAGTGGTGGTTTGGTGTTTTCTACATGACCGATAGAGAGAAGTGATTTACATGTAGATTTAGGAGTTGATTTAGATTATTTTCAATAAGAGAAATTTTACAGTGTGCTTGTATAAAAATAAGAGTCATCCAGGAAGAACCAATACAAAGAAACTTGAATTGTGGGCCGGAATAAAAAAAAATATGGATTTAGAAATAATTTCAAATTAAATATGAAGGGTACAATAGTACTTTCAAAAATATATGGGCTCTCTCTTATCGTCTCTGACATCTCCTAGCGGGCACGGGTGCTCACCGGCGCTCAGCACCCTTGTGGACAGACCCTGCAGCTCCTCCCTCCCCTAACTAGCGCAGGATCTCTATCGTGGGCGGGCTCACCGGGAGCCAGGAACCAATTCAAAAGGGTGGAGGGCAGATTGTTGTTTGATGGCAAGGACTCCTTTTTGCCAGATCAGAAGGGCATCAGGAGGTTCATGAAATTAGATTTCAAGCCTGCCGTCAAGCCTAGATTCCCGTCACATGATGTCGAGAAAGTTCTGCAGGCAGGCGGCGCCGACCCCTGTCTAGCGGACGCTGAGCACTACTTGTCTACTGGGTGGCGCCGAGCCCCAACAAAAGCCTTCTAGGAGTAATGTCACACAACCAACTAATTTATACGAGCACAAGTATAATGGCAACTCGTAAATAGTCGCACTGTTATACTTGCCCATATAAACCCGTCGTCGAGTACCATGACGGGTCTCGATTAACGATCCACATACAATCAAGATCGTACATGATTCAACATACATGTCACATGTTATATAAAATTCACAAATACAGTTCAATCATCAGAGTACGAAATAATGATATTACAAATCAAGTTCGGTAAATAGTAGCGAAAGTAAATTAAAGTTTGAAGCGAACATTTGCCATCATAGTTCAAATACAGTGCCAACTCGTGATCACACTCCCACAAAATCACATAAGGAGGATTAATAACAGATGCCTGCCCAGGGCTCACTCATCATCCATAGCGGGACAGAAGCAGTTTTTGCAATAGCCGTGATAACTGTACCATCTGCAACAATGGGAATAAAACCCTGAGTACGAGAATGTACTCAGCTAGACTTACCCGTCATAAACCAAAAATAAGGTGACTCCAAGAAATATGCAAGGCTTTATAAGTGGAGGTAGCTTGACAACATTTTGCATAAAAAGCGACTAACTCAGTTGTACAATTATAATCCGGTCATCAAGTTAATTATAACTATTCATCTCTAGATTAGCAACTAACCAGTGTCAAACATGTGGTATATCATTTAGTAGCATACAATAGTAACCATAGCCGGTGTAGTAATTCCATGTTCATCCGAACCATCACATTCCATAACACAATTACTACGATGTTGGGACTAGCCAAGTTTCTCACTGTCCGGGAGAGACGGCGATTCGAATCGATTTCAACCAGTTAGGAATTTATTCCTAACACAAACCCAGGCAGAGCAGATGAACGGTCACCTTAGATCACTTTTGGTCCAACTCAGGTACACATTTCGTGGGTTCGACCAGCGCCGCACAATCAGGGACAACCACTGCCAGGACGATCAGGACTACCCTGCCCTAGGGCTCATGGCTGGCTCCCCGCACATCCTTACTACCATCCAGAGTGCGCACTTTTATAAAACGGAGCCTGGCGTGACTTGAGCTACTCGGCTTCGCGGTCAAAACAAGTTATCCGGCCAGCTAAGTGATAGGCATGTGTTCAATCTTGTCAGAAGCGGCAACAACGATACGGTCCTTAACCAGCACAAACGAAATTATATGAGTCAACCTACACATAGACTCCGCTCTGCCTCTATTTACATTACTCCATGGTTCTTTCCCACAATAGCAAATATAGTCAACCGTGCTTCGGTATCCGCCTATATCTCGCAGGTGACAGAAAATCACCCGACTTCTACCGGTCTATGCATGGCTAAGCATATATTCGATCATTGATCTACATAGGGTTAAAGGTATATGTAACTGGACAAGGTAGTTCCATGCATCAAGTGCTTCCAATCAACTCTTATAACCTAATGCATCAAACATAAATGACTCAAGTAATATTTTATAAAACATGGGAGACTTAGAATGCTCCGGGGCTTGCCTTTAAGGAAAGAGGTTGGCCGATGATCCGGGCACTCAGGGATATCTTTGGGAGTCTTCTCCTCTTCTTCTGGAGCTGCGGTTTGAGCAGTCTCTTGCTGACCCTCCTCCTCTTCTTCGTTGAACTCCAATAATGTTATCTCTTCGGACGATCCTATATGCATGAGCATAGAATAAGATATCATGAATGCATATATGATGGCACGTATAATATGATATAATGTGATGAATGCATCCTCATAAGTGTTTTCAATAGCATGATATTAAAGTAATAACAAGTGAATCTTATTCTATCGAGTAGGTGCATATCTCTTCTCTACTACTAAAGCAAATACTTCTGTAAATCATTTTCTGGACTACAAGACATCACCTACTTGTTTTGGCCCTAACTGAAGTTATATATATCAAAATAATATGGTTGTAGATATTCTGAAAATATTATGAAATCTCCTACAACTTTTTTTAATCAACTTAATGTGGTTCAGCCGTTATCTAGGTTAAACAATTCAATCATTCAAATCTGTCTAGAGAGCAAGCATTTTAGACAGTAGACTTCTAACAACACTAAATCTTAAATCATAAGGCATATGACTATGAAAATTTAACACAAGGTAGATCAGTAAGTTATCTACAACTTTGTTATTAACAAGTTTTATAGAAAATACCATTATCATCATGAAATTATCAACTCAACTAAAACTATACATGCAGCCATCTAGTTGAAATTATAAAGCAATAATTCATTAGTTGCATACAACCAATTGCTTTTAAGCCTTACTACTAACATCAACAGTTCATATGTATCACAAGTACCATAGAAAACATCATGATCAAGCCCAATTTATTTATTTAAATGCCTTTATTAATTTAATTAGATAATTAGGTGAAATAACAAACATATATCAAACATGCACAATAAAGTCTTAGAAAATTACAATAGCTTACAAGTGCTCCCAATAGACTACTGTAAAAATTTCATACCATTTGAACATGTATAACATCCTCTAAAAATAACAAGCTTGCAAGTTTTATTTTAGTAAAAATAGTTAACCCTATAGAAAAGTGTCAAGAAATAGATTTTATATTTTTCTTAGCTTCATCCTAGTGCCAGAATACTGTGCAAAAATTTGTATGGCAATATGTTACTTATTTTTAGCCCTATAAATTTCCTCAGGAAACACCATTTATTAATAGATAAATAGAAAGACCCTACTTTAATCAAGTTTACTGCCAGTTTATTATTTTTCCTAGCTAGAGCATGTCAACACAAGATCAGTAAAATTAGAATCACAATTTGATCACTTTCCTTGCTCAAGTTATACATTTTACAAGATTGCAAACATTCAAAAAGTACTTATCTATCTACATTTTATTCACCTAGAAAAATACCAAAAACAGTACATTTCATATTTTTTTAAAATACTACACTTCATGAGGAATCCAACAAAATTTAGTTCACAAAAATTGGACACTCCGAGCTCTAGATATGATTTTCCAAAGTTAGCACAAAATCTGGAAAAGAAATAAACAAAATCCTAAACTGTAGTCGTTAACGCATGGGACCCACGGGTCAGCGGGTCCACCTGTCAGCCGAACTGAGATAGTGGAGTGGTTTGACCGGTGCTAGCTCACCGATGGCAAGCTTTCCGGTGAAACCAATCCCACAATCTTGTTCCTCACACTCTCCCGCTTCGACCGGTATAGGTGGTGGAAGCGCGGACGCACCGGAGCGTGCTCGTCGCTGGCCATGGCGGCATGGTGGCGCTGCGTGGAGGTGCGCCGGCCATTACTAGCCACGGCAAGGCCCGACGAGAAGCGCATGGGCTCCACGGTGACCAAGCGAACCTACCGAGGCTACCTAGGTTAGATGGGAAGCGTCGACGGGGTTCGCCCACGTGCGTGGTGGTGCGGCGGCGAGAGCGCGGCGGGGCTATCGTCGTGTTCAACGTCGGTGAGGCTACGGTTCGCTGTAGGGTCAAGCCAGAAGCTAAGCTGTAACGTCCCGCCTCTACAAGGCCAGGCTCGCTTACATCTGGCAGCTTTTCTAGGACATAGACTACCCTCACATACCCACACAAGTCTTTTCTGTGCACTTTGTCCTCACTCATGCGCACCCAGGAAGGACTTCCCGGTCGGTCACCCATCCTGAAATTTCTCTAGACCAAGCACGCTTAACCTCAGAGTTCTTTAGAGACGGACTTCCGAAAAAGAAGTTGCAACTTGTTGGTATGAGTATCCTATTAATCCTATTAAGCCCTGGGCCGGAATGTTATATCCTCACCCCCCTTAAGAGACCGACGTCCTCGTTGGTCAATCCCAAGCCAGGAACGTCCCCTCTTGGCCACATCCGTGTGTCCAGTGTCAGCGCATGTGCCATGCTGTGTGACCACTATAGGACCACTCTAGCCATGCGCAACATGCCTGCGCAACTACAACACACGCGCCTGTGAAACCGCGAGAGTCGGCTCTGATACCATTCTGTAACGTTCCGCCTTTACAAGGCCAGGCCCGCTTACATCTGGCAGCTTTTCTAGGACATAGACTACCCTCACAGACCCACACAAGTCTTTTCTGCGCACTTTGTCCTCACTCATGCGCACCCGGGAAGGACTTCCCGGTCGATCACCCATCCTGAAATTGCTCTAGACCAAGCACGCTTAACCTCAGAGTTCTTTAGAGATGGGCTTCCGGAAAAGAAGTTGCAACTTGTTAGTATGAGTATCCTATTAATCCTGTTAAGCCCTGGGCCAGAATGTTACATAGGCCACACCCTTATCTAGCCCTAACGTGAAGAAGATGGAAGAAGGAGCGATGGAGCTGAGCAGCGGCGAGCTCACCATGAAGGCAGCCATGGAAACTGAGATTCCGACGAGGACAAGAACGGTGAATTCGCCCTCACAATGGCTTGCCTGGCCCTGTAGCTAGGTCAAGGAGGTAGAGAGGAAGACGGCAAAGCTGATGGTTAGCTGGAAGCGGCAATGGTGCGGCAGTGAGGGAATAAGGCGACGACAAAGCAGTGCGGTGGCTCGGCGGCGAGAGCAGCGGCGAGCTCACCATGAAGGCAGCCATGGAAACTGAGATTCCGACGAGGACAAGAACGGTGAATTCACCCTCACCATGGCTTGCCTGGCCCTGTAGCTAGGTCAAGGAGGTAGAGAGGAAGACGGCAAAGCTGATGGTTAGCTGGAAGCGGCAATGGTGCAGCAGTGAGGGAATAAGGCGACGACAAAGCAGTGCGGTGGCTCGGCGGCGAGAGCGCCTCCGCTGCGCGCGTGAGAGGGAGCAGCAGAGAGGGAGAGAGTGCGATGGAGTGAGTGGAATGAGCAGCGCAGCTTCACTGATATAGCACACCAACCTGCTGTGACGGGGGTCCGACATTGGCTAGCGGCGGCCAGGCTCTGCGCTCGGTCGGCCACCCACGGCGTGACGACTGCGGCCATCAGCGCCCGACAGTGTGACTAGCAGCACGAAATGAGGATGGTTAAGCGCTTAATCCACGGTGAATTAGTGCACGACGTTAAAACAAAGTTTGTAGAGCTACGTAAGGGCTACAATATTGTTGTAGGAACCATCTCCTAATTCACAACGGTTAGGAAGTTAAATCATCTCAAAGTTAGGCATATTGAAACGGTGAAATCAATTTGACTTAGAAAAAATTCTAAGTTCAAAAAACAGTACAATGTTGATACTTTGAACCCTATTTGACCATGTTAGGCATAGAATTAGGCCTTGACCCAAAAATAAAGTTGTTGCTCTAATCAAGTACTACAACTTTGCTTAAGGGTGCACTGCCATGCAAATAATCTAGGCTATAGTTCAACTTAGGTCAAACATACAACTTGAAAATGATGAGTTACACTATAACCATGATTTAGAGACCAAACTAGCCTTAGTCATGAATACCAAAGTTGTTCCATGTGATATTCTAAACATGTTTAAGGTACTCCTAGGGTCCAACAACATTTTAGACATTGGTTACATGTAAACCCTAGCACATGTAAGGCATTTTAGCGACAACACATGCAATATAAGCCAACATAAAGATAATATTTGATATGCTAATGCTCATGAATGATAAAAAATGCTTGTGCTCATGCAATGCCAAGGCTAAATGCATGCTTAACACCTATGGTGTTATAGCCCCTCCCACTTATAGAAATCTCGTCCTAAGATTTGCAAGACCTACCATTCTTCGTAGAAAGCGGGATAAACCTCATGTAAGTAATCCTCCCATTCCCATGTGGCATCTTGTTCAATGTGGTTATTCCACACCACTTTGTAGAACTTAATGACCTTGCTCCGTGTTACTCTTTCTATCTCTTCTAACACTCGGATTGGTTTCTCTTCATATATCAAGTCTGATTGGACCTCAATGTTGGTGGGTGCAATGGCTTCCTCAGGTATGCGAAGACATCTCTTCAACTGAGAAACATGGAAGACATTGAATATAGCACTCATCTCTAGACGAAGTTGTAACTTGTAAGCGACATTTCCTTTTCGTCCAGTAATCTTGTATGGCCCTACATATCTAGGCGCAAGCTTTCTTTTCACTCCAAATCTCTATACTCCTTTCATGGGTGACACTTTTAAGTATACATAGTCTCCCACTTCAAAAGTCAGTGGTCTTCTTCTTTTATCAGCATAACTCTTTTATCTTAACTGAGCTGCTTTCATATGCTGTTGGATAATGCGCACCTGCTCTTCAGCTTCAGTGACAAAGTCAATGCCAAAGTATCTTCTTTTGTCGGGCTCAATACAATTCAAAGGAGTTCTACAATTCCGACCGTATAAGGCTTCAAAAAGAGCCATCTTGATGCTTGCTTGATAACTGTTGTTGTAGGAGAACTCAGCTAAAGGTAGCCATTTCTCCCATGAACCCTTGGAAGATATAACACAAGCTCTCAACAAGTCTTCTAAGATCTGGTTCACTCGCTCGATCTATCCAGAAGTTTATGGATGGTATGGTAAACTTCTAATTAGTTTAGTCCCCAAAGCTTGGTGCAAGTGTTCCCAGAAACGAGCTATAAACTATGGTCCTCGATCTGAGATTATAGTCCTGGGTACTCCGTGTAGTCTCATGATCTAAGAAATGTACAACTCAGCATACTTCCCAACTAGATACCTTGTGTTAACTGGTACAAAATGCGCTGACTTGGTGAGGCGATCTACAATGACCCATATGGAATCATGACGTTGCTGTGTCATCGAAAGGCCTGTAATAAAGTCCATACTTATTTCTTCTCATTTCCAGCCTAAAATAGGCAATGACTGAAGTAATCCGGTAGATTTCAAATGAACAACCTTTACTCTATTGCAATTATCACACCTAGCGACATAGGCGGCGATTTCCTTCTTCATCTTGGTCCACCAAAAATGGCTTTTCAAATCTTGATACATTTTGCTACTGCACGGGTGGATAGACAACTTGGACGAATGAGCTTCATCTAAAATTTGATTTCTAAGCTCATGGTCTTTTGGTACCACAAGTCGGTCCTCAAACCATAGCACACCTCTTTCTCTAACCAGAAATGTTTGGTTTCTTGTTCTTTCATCTTTCTCTTGATGTGAAATATACCTACATCTGTCTTCTGCGGTTCTATGATTTTGCTCTCAAGTGAACAACTGACAGTGATATTGTATAGCACAACAGGATGTAACAAATTAAATCCATCCTCCAACAATGTTTCTAAAGTGTTATAATGAGATTTCTGACTAACTGCATCTGCTACAATATTGGCTTTTTCTAGATGGTAGTGCACTTCCAAATTGTAGTCCTTGATCAGCTCTAACCATCTTCGTTGTCTTATGTTCAGCTCAGGTTGAGTGAAGATATATTTGAGACTTTTGTGGTCAGAATATATGTGACATACGTTTCCCAACAAGTAATGTCTCCATATCTTTAACGCATAAACAACTACTACAAGCTCTAAATCATGCGTAGGGTAATTGACTTCATGCTTTCTCAACTGCTGAGAAGCATAGGCAATAACTCTTCCTTCTTGCATAAGCACACACCCCAAACCTATAACCGATGCATCACAGAACACATCAAAAGGCTTTTCAATGTCGGGTTGTGCTAAAACAGGAGCTGTAGTTAGCAGGGTCCTTAGGGTGTGAAAAGTTGCTTCACACTCTAGGGTCCAACTGAACTTTTCATCTTTCTGAAGTAGTCTGGTCATGGGTTTAGCTATCTTAGAGAAATCTAGAATGAAACGATGATAGTAACCTGCTAACCCTAGAAAACTCTAAACTTCATGAACCAAAGTCGGGGCCTTCCAATCCATGACCTCTTGTACTTTAGATGGGTCTATAGAAATTCCATCTCTAGATAAGATGTGACCCAAGAAAGGTACTTTGCTCAACTAGAATTCACACTTGCTAAACTTGGCATATAACTTATGTTCCCTTAATCTGGACAAAATAATTCTCAGATGCTCTGCATGGTCTGCTTCGTTCTCTGAATACATCAAGATATCATCGATAAACACAACCACAAACTTGTCGAGCTCGGGCATGAATATAGAATTCATCAAGTACATGAAGTAGGCAGGAGCATTCATCAGTCCAAAAGACATGACCAAATACTCGTACAAGCCATACCTAGTGGAGAAAGTTATTTTAGGTATATCATCTGGCCTGATCTTAATCCGATGATAGCTTGACCTCAAGTCAATCTTGGAGAATACCTTTGCTTTTGCCAACTGATCGAACAGGATATCGATACGAGGCAAATGATACTTGTTCTTAATGGTCACAGCATTAAGTGGCCTATAATCCACACACATTCTCAAAGATTTGTCCTTCTTCTTTACAAACAAAGCTGGACATCCCCATGGAGATGAACTAGGTTGAATGAGACATTTGTCCAACAGTTCTTGTAACTAAATTTTAAGTTCAGCTAACTCATTTGGTGACATCCTATAGGGTCTTCTTGAGATAGGTGTCGTACCTGGCACTAATTCAATCTTAAATTCCACATCCCTATCAGGTGATAACCCTGGTAACTCATCTGGAAATACATCAGGAAACTCACAAACCACTGGAATATCACAAAGGGTAGTGGTTTGGATAGCACAATACAAGTTTTGGAGATCAAAGCTTTGGGAAAGTGGTACTAGAAAAGCATTACCTCCCTTTGGTTCTCTCAACATAATTGTATGAGTGCTAGTGTCAATGAGAACTCCATGATCGCTCATCTATTTCATGCCTAAGATCACATCTATAGATAATCTAGGCAATACTATTAGATCCAACGTGTACTCCCTCTCTTGTATAGAGATGAGCACATCTCTGACTATCTTATTTGTAGATATAGTAGCCCCAGCCGAACTTATACTATAACCACCCTTGCTTACCTCAATTACTTTCTGATCATATCTAGATGCAAATGCTTGGCTCATAAATGAATGAGAAGCTCTAGAATCAAATACAACAATGGTGGGATGTTTGTTAATAAGAAACGTACCAGCAGTGACAACCTCTCTTGCAAGAACCTCTTCAACAGCGGTATAATGCACATATCTAGGATGCGCTTTAGGATTTGCCTACCTCTGATTTCCCTAGTTTTGATTGCTGTTCTTCTTAGGATGGGGGCACTCTTTGTACCAATGGCCCAACTAATTATAGTTGAAGCATGGCTGATTGCTCATGGGTCCTGCTGAGCTTCCTTGCCCTTCGTTCCCCTTAGGTAAGGCAATGGTGAATGCCTTACGAAACACCTTCTAAGGTCGGTTGGCCTAGGCTTTTGGTGGAGGAGGCCTGAACTTGGGTGATGGCGGTCAAAACTGTGGCCTAGCCGCCACTGGAGCTCTGGACTATGAAGACTCTGAGGCGCCTACCTTAGCTGCCCTCTTGGCTACCACATGCAGATTGTCCTGGTTCTCCTGAGTCAAGGCATCACTGATGAACTCATTATAAGTGGTGCACCTTGAGTTGGCCATAGTTTTCATCAGCTTAGTGCTAAGACCTCTCTTGAAGCTTTCAATCTTCTTTTCTTCAGTATCGACAAAACCTGGAGCATAATGGGACAAATTGTTGAAAGCATGCATATACTTAGTAAGAGTCTTGGTCCCTTGGGTGAGTCGCATGAACTTGGTTGCCTTCATGCGCATTAGCCCTAGGGGAATATGATGTTCCCTAAAGGCTAACTTGAATTGCTCCCATATGACCTGTGCGTTGGTAGGTAAAGAGGATAGGAAATGGGTCCACCATATCCCGTCCGGTTCCTATAGCTGATGGGACACATATTCTGCCTTCTGATGTTCTGTGACCCTCAATAGACAAAACTTTTGCTCAATGGTGTTAAGCCATTCATCCGCCTAGAGCGGTTCTTCGGCCACCTTGAAGATAGGAGGCTTGGTGTCTAGGAAATACTTGAAAGAGATATATTGATTTGGCTCAGGCCCCTGCTGTTGCTGACGGGCGCGAGCTTTGTTCTGCGCAATGAGGCGCATGGTTTCCTCCATAGTTCTCGGACTACCGAGGAATTGTGCAAAGAATTCATTCATAGACGGGGGTGGCGGTGGTGGTAAATCACCATCGTTGCCCTCTTGGCTGCTGCCTACTCCAGCGCGAGTGTGAGTCATCTGCAAAGTTGCAACAATAAGTGATTATTGGATGATGTCAAGAGATTGCAGATGAATTGTATAATCATGCCAAACTGAAATTACTGGAGAGAATCTCAAATTCATACAATAAAATAGAGGCATAATAATTCATTCTCGCAACATGACATCACCAATTTGATCATTTATCAGGCTCGCAGCACATTAACATACAAGTCATAATCACCAATAAAAAGAAATTGGAATTTCATTAAGGTTCAACCTATCATGAAACAACATGCAGAGTGCCAATATTACACGGAAGTCAAATCACGAATACCAACTTCAAACTACAAGTCCATTACATAAATAGCAAGGATACATCTAGCGCTTTAACTAGTCACCAGGTGATTCTAATCTTTAGTATGCTCGCTGTCGAGGTCAGAGATAGGATCATCCTCATTCTCTAGCTCCACTTTTTCATCTCAGCCGTCATCTTCAACTAACATATCTGGATCTTCTTCTTCCTCATCAAGGATCAAGTGCAGTTGGTTGTTCAAAAAATGCACCTCATGCTGAAGATCAACTACTATGTTCTGGGTCTATGCAAGCTGCTGGTGCAAGTCCCTCTTGACATGGTCCTACTGGATGCTCAAGGCGTGGGTCCTATCATGTTCTACTTCTGCCATAGCTGCATGGTTATTTGCTAGGATCCGCTGGCGCGTAGCTGAGAACACCTCAGCACAGGTGGCCTCCAGCTGCTCCCGTAGTTTTTCTAACATTGCTTGATCATCCGCTCTTGCCTCTTGGGCGGTAGCTCTCTGTTGATCAACTTGCTTCATTTGGGTGTGGAGATTTCCTAAAGCTACATAAGCTTGATCAGTTTCCCATCGAGCCTCGCTTGCTGCCTTTTTGTGCTTGCGCACACGCTTCTTCAGCTTACGCTGTGCAGCTTTGGCTCTCATGAGTTTATCCATGCAAATGGTATAGGACTCCTACCAGAAGTCCCTTGTGTCCTAATGAGTGTAGAACATCTTCATTACTGCAAACATGGCACTCATAGCGGGACTAGAGCTGTCTGCCCGCTCATCCTGATCTCGGATCAATGCATTGATGTTGTGTTGTGCCCATACTGTTGTGGATGGATCCACCTGAGGAAAAATACCAGCGGCACTGCCAGTAAGCTCATCCCCATGCTACTGACAAATCTGACTCATTATCTCGAAGGCTACTACTTGGGCAGCCTCCCAAGGAGTTCTTCCTTCATATTCCACCTTCCATTCCTGCAAGAATGGTGCTTGGGTATGAGCTAGTATGGTTAGCCGTACTTCATACCATGGTTGTCCCTCTAGGTATACTTCATTCTAGTAATAGAGGGGCGGTTCATAATACCCCGCATAATGCAAGACAGTCTAAAGTACGGCAGGGGTTCCAAACATCAACATGAAACTCTCACTTCCAGTCAGTGCTGCCATCTGTACCAACAACATGTGCAACTCTCGTGAGACAAAGTCATAATGGATAAGAGTTACATAATCGAGTAAGAGATTTATAAGGAGAGGAACAATGCAAGTATGGAATAATGATTTATCATGATGCATGTACGTTCCATATGTCCTTACAAACTTAGGAAAAATTATTTCTAACGACATACATGGTGGCATACATACGTTCTCTCATATATAGCGTAGCTAGTCGAGCTACATGTTTCACTGTTAGTGTACCTGCACAAGAATTTCATTTCAGCCTAACCCCACAATTATATATGCAGAATGTAAATCTGGGCTCTAGGTTGTAATCTAAATACTTCCATATATATATACCCATATATATATACTTCTGTATCAAAGCTACCCAAAAGTAAATATGTCATCTATATACATATAAATATGCATACATAGTCGTATCAAAGCTAACCCATAATTAAATACCTCCGCATATATATATGAGACATATATATACTTTAGTATCAAAGCTAACTCTCCACATAGACCGCACGCTCACAACTTGCATTCATGCCACTGTAATGATGATTGGCATCTTACCTTAGGCGTAGAGGCATTTGATCCATACATTACCACTCAAGTAAATGGCATCCATACAATAGCATGCCGTATGGACGACGAAAATAAACCCCCCAAGTTAGTCCTTAATTAGCCACCTAAAGTCCTTAATTGGGCATAAAGGAAGTGATCACTGACACACTTTAGATTTCAACTCTATGTTTGAAATACCTATTTATATAGCTATTAGTTGCTAGAAACGTGTTTTGGAAAACAAAACCTTTGTTTTAAATACCTATATGGCAATTAATGTTGAATCTTGCTCTGATGCCGGCTGTCGTAGAACCGACCAATTTATATGAGCACAAGTACAATGGCAGCCCGCAAGCGGTCGCACTGTCATACTTGAGCCCATATAAACCCGATAGTCCATTGAGTACCACGACGGGTCTCGATTAATGATCCACATACAACCAAGATCGTAGATGATTCAATATACATATCACATGTTACATAAAGTTCACAAATACAGTTCAATCATCAGAGTACGAAATAAGGTTATTACAAATCAAGTTCGGTAAATAGTAGCGAAAGCAAATTAAAGTTTGAAGCGAACATTTGCCATCATAGTTCAAATACAGTGCCAACTCATGATCACACTCCCACAAAAGCACATAAGGAGGATTAATAACAGATGCCTGCCCAGGGCTCACTCCTCATCCACAGCGGGACAGAAGCAGTTTTTGCAATAGCCGTGATAACTGTACCATCTACAACAATGGGAATAAAACCCTGAGTACGAGAAGGTACTCAGCTAGACTTACCCGTCATAAACCAAAAATAAGGTGACTCTAAGGAATATGCAAGGCTTTATAAGTGGAGGTAGCTTGACAACATTTTTGCATAAAAATGACTAACTCAGTTGTACAATTATAATTTAGTCATCAAGTTAATTATAGCTATTCATCTCTAGATTAGCAACTAACATGTGCCAAACATGTGGTATATCATTTAGTAGCATACAATAGTAACCATAGCCGGTGTAGTAATTCCATGTTTATCCGAACCATCACATTCCATAACACAATTACTATGATGTTGGGACTAGCCAAGTTTCTCACTATCTAGGAGAGACGGCGATTCGAATCGATTTTAACCAGCTAGGAATTTATTCCTAATACAAACCCAGGCAGACTCGATTAACGGTCACCTTAGGTCACCTTTGGTATAACTCAGGTACACATTTCACCGGTTCGACCAGCGCCCCACAATTAGGGACAACCAGCTGCCAGGATGATCAGGACTACCATACCGTGGGGCTCATGGCCGGCTCCCCATACATCCTTACTACCATCTAGAGTGCGCACTTTTATAGAACAGGGCCTGGCCTGAGTTGAGCTACTCGGCTTCACGGTCAAAACGAGTTATCCGGCCAGCTAAGTGATAGGCATACGTTCAATCTTGTCAGAAGCGCCAACAATGGTACGGTCCTTAACCAGCACAGATGGAATCACATGAGTGAACCTACACATAGACTCCGCTTGGCCTCCATTTATATTACCCCATGGTTCTTTTCTACGATAGCAAATATAGCCAACCGTGCTTCGGTATCCACCTATATCTCGCAGGTGACAGGAAATCACCCGACTTCTACCGGTCTATGCATAGCTAAGCATATATTCAATCCTGGACCTACATAGGGTTAAATGTATATGTAACTAGACAAGGTAGTTCCATGCATCAAGTGTTTCCAATCAACTCTTATAACCTAATGCATCAAACATAAATGACTCAAGTAATATTTTGTAAAACATGGGAGACTTAGAATGCTCCGGGGCTTGCCTTTGAGGAAAGAGGTTGGCCGGTGATCCAAGCACTTAGGGAGATCTTCGGGAGTCTACTCCTCTTCTCCTAGAGCTACAGTTTGAGGAGTCTTCTGCTGGCCCTCCTCCTCTTCTTCGTTGAACTCCAACAACGTTATCTTTTCGGACGATCCTATATGCATGAGCATGGAATAAGATATCACGAATGCATATATGATGACACGTATAATATGATATAACATGATGAATGCATCCTCATAAGTATTTTCAACAGCATGGTATTAAAGTAATAACAAGTGCATCTTATTCTACTGAGTAGGTGCATATCTCTTCTCTACTACTTAAGCAAATACTTCTGTAAATCATTTTCTAGACTACAAGACATCAACTACTTGTTTTGGCCCTAACTGGAGTTATATACATCAAAATAATATGGTTATGGACATTCTGGAAAGCTTATGAAATGTCCTACAACTTTCTTTTAATCGACTTAATGTGGTTCAGCCTTTATCTAGGTCAAACAATTCAATCATTCAAATCTGTCCAGAGAGCAGGCATTTTGGACAGCAGACTTCTAATAGCCCTAAATCTTAAACCATAAGGCCTATGATAATGAAAATTTAACACAAGGTAGCTCAGTAAGTTATCTACAACTTTTTTATTAACAAGTTTTACAGAAAAGACCATTATCGTCATGAAATTATCAACTCAACTAAAACTATACATGCCAGAAGCTAGGCCACACCCTTATCTAGCCCTAACATGAAGAAGATGGAAGAAGGAGCGATGGAGCCAAGCAGCGGCGAGCTCACCGTGAAGGCGGCCATGGAAACCGAGATTCCGGCGAGGACAAGAACGGCAAATTCGCCCTCACCGTAGCTTGCCTGGCCCTGCAGCTAGGTCGAGGAGGTAGAGAGGAAGACGACAAAGCTGATGGTTAGCTGGAAGCGACAATGGTGCGGCGGTGAGGGAACAAGGCGACGACAAAGCAGTGGGGTGGCTTGGCGGCGAGAGCGCCACCGCTGCGCGCGCGAGAGGGAGCAGCAGAGAGGGAGAGAGTGCGATGGAGTGAGTGAAATGAGCAGCGCAGCTTCACTGATATCGCACACCAACCTGCCGCGATGGGGTCCAACGTTGGCCAGCGGCGGCCACGTGGCGGCCAGGCTCTGTGCTCGGTCGGCCACCCACGGCGCGACCACTGTGGCCATCAACGCCCGATAGTGTGACTGACAGCGCGAAATGAGGATGGTTAAGCGCTTAATCCATGGCGAATTAGTGCACGATGTTAAAACAAGATTTGTAGAGCTACGTAAGGGCTACAATATTGCTGTAGGAACCATCTCCTAATTCACAACGGTTAGGAAGTTAAATCATCTCAAAGTTAGGCACATTGAAACGGTGAAATCAATTTGACTTAGAAAAATTTCTAAATTCCAAAAACAGTACAATGTTGATACTTGTGAACGGTAGAAGTCGGGTGATTCCTATCGCCTACGAGACATAGGTGGCTACTCTACCACGGTTGGATATATTTGCTATCGTGGAAAAGAACTAGGTGATAATGGATAACTGGAGACTGGATGGGATCCGTTGCTATTATGGATGTTGTTGATGTCGGCTAGGCATGTATTCTTTGATCCCGTCTATGTCATTTAAGGACCGCTTCGTTGTCGGACCTTGGTTGAGATTGAAGGTACTAAACACATAACAGGGGCCTTATTTATAGTTGATCGTGAAGTCGATTAGCTCATTCAGGCTGAGTATATCGGACCGTTAGCATTGCTAAGAGGGAAGCCTGACAAGACAATGTTTGATACAGGCTTCGGGCTTTGGGCAATTCATGTGAGGATACATGATCATAAATTTTGTGAAACAGTCTAGACTCACCGTCGAATGGAGTGAACGGTGACCCACGCGAGCTAATGTGGGCTCGTACGGGTGTGTGTTTGGGATTACCCAGCTGGATGTAATTGATTCGAATTGCCGTCTCTCTCGGATAGTGAGAAACTCATACCTTGCTCCGACAGTCGTAGTAACTAATAAAACATGATGGTTCTGTTGATCATGATAATTGAATATGGTTACTAATATGATACTTATTAATCAAATGATTGTTACAGGATATATGCAGACTTAGCTATAATTGGCTTCACTAAACTTGATGCTAAAATATTGAAAGTGAGGACTTACATAGTAAGCTCTTTTGCAAAAAGATTATGCTATCCAACTAGCTCCACCAAATAAACCATGCATATTCTTGGAGTCTTCATTTTTCTCCTATCGGGTAAGTCTTGCTGAGTACAATTGAGTACTCAGGGTTTTATCCCACCCTGTTGTAGGTGAAGTGCTATGTCTGGTGAAGGTGGTGACTAAGTGCCGGTGGGCTCGGCTATTCCGTATTTGCTTCTCATCTATGCTTTTGTTGGAGGATGTTATCAGAGCTTGCACTATGATTCAAAATTATGATTTGGTAATCATTTCAAAGTTATGTTGTTTTAACCTATTGAATTTGAAACTGAACTTGTATTAATCACTTGTGACCCTATTGTAATATTATTTTCGCAGCAAACTCTATGTATGTGATAGGTATTTGCTTAATCAAGTATGATCTTGGTTGTGAAGTTGATTTATCGAGGCCTTCGTGGTACTCGACGGACTACCGGGCTTATATAAGTGACGGTATGCGCGTGTCAACGTGTTTAACGGGGACAGTCATACTTAATCTTGTATAAATTGGACGGTTCTGTCATAGTTTTAGATTTCTTTTAAAATGTTCAAGCTGGATATTTCAGATGTAGATTTAAAGGTTATTTGAATTTTTGTTTCATAACGGCAAATGTTGATAGCTTCCATGCAAATTTAAAGGGTTCCTTTAGATTAAGTTATAATGACAACAATGAGTATTGTAAATAAAAATATAGAGGGTTATTTATGCATGCATGTTTTGATCTTGGAAGCGAATTAGAGCATCTCCATGAGTCTTTAAATCATCATTTAAAGAGTCATTTGTATAAAAACCGTTTTCTATATTTTTCATTCTCCAACAGTTTTTCTATATCTTGTGTGCACTCTAGGGAGCCATTTTTATTTTTCTGTTTTTGGCTAGCGAAAAATCCAGAATAAAAGATGACTATATTTGGATAACCAATTAAAGAAGCTGTTGGAGGATATTTTTTTCATCAAAATTTCTGTTACTAATAATAGTCAAGAAGGATATACAGAGTCTTTTGGAGTTGTTCATAAGATATGTTTGGCTGAGCTCCGAAAATAAGGTCCTAGGCCGATTCTTGGAGTTGTTTTTATGACATGTTTTCAGGAACCACACCCAGACACGGTGTGACCGTGGTTCCATGAAATAAACCAAGGTGTGTTAAAGCTAGAAGAAAACTGGCTTCTCTTTAGTTGTTTGACTTGTATAGAACCGCCTATCCGACAGAATCGCTTCCGGTGTGTATCTGTAAGAAACAAGCCTTTGACATCCCGTGGCTATTGTTGACAGTAGTGGCTGAGTCTACAGATTAAAATTGACGGTCCGATGTTTTTTTATTCATATATATAATCGCATTGGGGCTGTCCTTTTTTACATCCTTCGTTATAGTACGGTACGAAAGAGAAGGGGAGATTTTGAAGCCTAACCGGGCCCGTGTTCCGACAGTGGGATTCCGGGCGTCCCAGACACGGCTGGTGGTTGAGGGCGCGCAGCTGTTGTTAGCTCATAGGCACAGATATATAATAATCTGCAGCAGCATGCCGGCGGACGGAGGTACCACCCTAGCAGTAGTAGTATTTTTTACTTTGCGATCGATCGGCAGCTGGGTGGTATTTCACTTATAAGTCATAGTTTATCAGCTAATGAATAGTATTTTTCTTTCCCACATCAAATTAGCCGATAATACTCTCAACCGTGACATATAAACAAAATTAGCCCAAACGAACCGGAGAAAAGCCGGTGGAGGCGGGCGACGGGCGACGGGACAGCTGAACATGCACGCCGTCTCGTGTAGGGCAAGACACGATCAATCTGTCGTGTCCAGGTGGTCTGCCAACGGCCTTGACACGGCGCCGGGCAGGTGAGCTCTCGCGCGCGCGTCGTCTCACTCTCATCCGCGTGCGTGCTTAATTTGTTTTCTTCCACGGCCCCGGCCGGCTGTGACTGTGGATATCATCAGTCTCGATCAGTTGACCCTTGCACGGTTCGGTTTCATCAATGGGCCTGCGTTGCGTTTGAAGCCAGGACCTGCCGGGCGGGCAAGCGCTAGGGTACGGTGCCGCGCATGCACCAGCTTTACCCTTTTTAATTCCCCCCGTTGCACAGTTGCATGCATCATTAACAACGCGCATGCAGTGGTAGCTCCATCCGTGCACCAAACACGTACGAGTACGTCCCAGAGCAGAGCAGGGCCGGGCCGGCAATGGAAAACTGACGAGAAAAGCTGGCAGCTGTGTTCGCTGGCCTGCCCATGCATCGTCGTCGGTCGGTGGTGTCCCCATCAGTTACCCAACCCAGTACCCAGTACCCACCCATGCATAAGCATAATAATAACGATCAATTAACAAGCCAGATGTGTTCGGCTAAGTAAGAAGCCAGCTTGTTCGACTTATTTTTATAGTCCGGGTAATATTTTTCTCTCACAATAAATTAGTATGATTTTTTTCATACCAGCCGAACACTGCACAACAAATCCACCGCTGCGGTGTGCGGGCATATATATGCAGATTGTTACTTACTCCGTAGACACGCATGGTCGCAGGGCCTGATCGGATGGACATGGCATGGTCCCGTACGAACGAGTGGGTATTACCATACGGATACGATCGAAGCACGCGTGGACCAGGCCAGGTCAGTATGCCCTGCTGGTGTTGGTGGCCGCCGCCCGGACGTCGGTCGTCCATCTCCGCTGCGTGCTGTCGCGTGCAAGAAACACGCCATGCCTACCACTGTCGCTACGTACCTCTTTCTGTAATTTATTTTTTTATGAGTATCAAACACCCTCACGTGACATCTTCTAAACTTTAGTCCTAAATCAAAGCAGTGCACGTACTCTCGTACGAGCGACGTTAAGATGACGTTGGAGTTCTGTACGTAGCAGCAGCAGCTTCTTCCGTTCCGGCGAACAACGGCGACAGTGGTAATCCACGGTCGATACTGCACGCATCTGTAGAGCAGACTTGTACGTCCGCACATGCATGCATCCTCGGGACATTACACATACTCCTATCATATGCGCTGGAGATCCATGGATCTTCATGAGCACGACTGTACTGTTCCTGATCGAGTGCGTGTTTTTTTTTTTTTTTGAAACAATGCGTACGTGTCAGGTCTGGTGGCGTCGTCCAATACGTGCACGCGTGCTCTTATCCCCTGGATCGCAGCTCTGTCGTCGTCGTCGTCCATCCCGCCCGGCCCACCTCCTCTTTGGCTCTTTGCCGCAGGCGATGCATGTGCCGGCTGTGGCGTCTCTGTACGTCCGCTTCGCGTTGTCGTTCCGCCGCCACGGGCGCCATGTGACTCGCTTCATTTCGTTGTGGTTGTTACTAATCGATCGACAGGCCTGCCAATTGTTCTGCTTCTGCTACAACTAGTATCTGTAAAAAGGTTCGATAACAACAAAACATTTCTTGATATAGATAACTAACAAAGCACTATTTCTGATTTTCAGTGCTGGTTCGTCCCTGATGCATCTCTGTGAGTGTGCTTCGTCCAACGCAACCACCGTGTCATAGTAGTTTCGGTCAATTTTCCAGCGGTGATGGTGCTTACAGGTCGTCCATCCGTTCGGATAGACCCGTATAAGACGTCGTCCGCTCGTTTTACGCCTCGCCCGCGCTGCCCCGCTCGTGTCGCCTTCTCGCTCAGCGCGCTACGCACTGTATGGCCCCTTGCTCAGCGCGCTACGCACTGATCGAGACGGACCCTGTCCTCAGCCACGCCGCCCTCGCTCGCGCTGCATGGCCCCACCCGCATCCTCATCGCCCACCCGCACCGTGTCCCCCCCACCCGGACTCGCGCCTTCCGTCGCGGTCACGCTCCATCCGCCTGCCCGTGCCTCTGCCAAGGTCCATGCCGCCGTTGAGCTCCACACCCCGACCTCCGTGTCACTCCGCAGCATCGAGCTCCGCGTCGACGAGCCTCCATTCGTCCAAGCAGCATGTAGATGCTACGCTGAAAGCGCATGTTGTAATAGTATATTTCAGATGCTTTAAGGTTATGTTGCAAGTGTTGTACATCGATGTTGCAAAAGTAGATTGGAATATTGCAAATATTGTAATGGCTATACACGTATGTTTTTAGTGTATGTTCCAAAACGTCTATTATGTTCCAGATGAATATTGCATGTGTTTTATCTCGTTGCAAAAGTAGAACTGGGTGTTGCATATACATGCATGTTGCATATGTATGTTTTAAGTGTTTTCAGGTGTTTCATACGTATGTTTGCGAGTGTTTCCTCTGGATGTTGCACATGTTTGCAAAAGCTTTTCAAATGTTTTTTCTGGCGTTTTCGCAAGGGTTTCATACGCTTGTTTTAAGTGTTTCATTTGTCTTCTTTTGTACTACCTCCGTCCCTAAAAAAATGTAATTCTAGCATAGTGTCACATTTTAGTATCTTAAGCTTGACCAATTATAGATAAAAAAATATCCATATTTATGATACCAAATAAATACCATCAGATTAATTACGAAATGTATTTTTATAATAAATTAATTTAAAAATATAGCTGTGAATATTATTCACTAAAAATTTGGTCAAATATGAGCTACTTTTCGTGACACGCAACCTAGAGTTGCATTCTTTTTCGGATGGAGGTAGTATGTTATAACTGTTGCATCTGGATGTTTCAAAACTTAAATCAGGGTACTGTATATGAGTATGCGCGTGGAAAACAGCCAGAGGCGTGAATGACGTTTGGGGACGGCGTGGACGATGTCTAGGGCGATACGGGCTACTGTTAGTGCCCTCCCTCGCGAGCCCGACGAGCTATGCGCTCATTTACTCTCTCTGCGGCAGCGTCCTGACGCTAGCACCCGGCACGGCAAGTCTGATTTTTCAGTCAGCATAGAGCGTTCGGCGAACGGATAGATGTCTGTATCAGACATGATTAGCGCTCCCAATGCAACGGAAGAGGAGAGAGACCCACTTAGCTAGCGTTCGCGTGTTTCTGTCGTGCATAAATACCACATGCTTTGTAGCGCTAAACATGGCGCCGAATGCGGCAGTCGCTTGCAACCTCGTGCCTTCAATTCTCCCGGCCAACTCCTCTCTGGGCCCTTCGTGTACGCAGGGACGACAGGGAGCCATAAAACCTAAGATGACAGGGCTCAAGTACACTAGCCTCTTCTAATTTTCTTGTACGTACCAGCTAAACAAATTAAGTATGCTGCAAAAGATGAGTGGGTTAGAAATACTAGGTACGAAATGATTTACGTAGCAGCGATCGCTGCCACAGGCAGAACCAACAACTCTTAGGGAAAGAACCGATCATGGTCTTCGTGCATGTTAGTTTTTATATAAGGCCCAGTTTAGTTCCAAATTTTTTGGCAAAATAGGTACTGTAGTATTTTCGTTGTTATTTGGCAAATAGTATCCAATCATAGTCTAATTAGGCTTAAAAGATTCGTCTCGTGGATTTCGTCTAAACTGTATAATTAGTTTTATTTTTTATTTATATTTAATGCTTCATGCATGCGTTCAAAGATTCGATGTGACGGGGAATGTGAAAAATTTTGTAAATTTTTTTGCAAACTAAACTGGACCTAAGTTGATGCTACTCCAACCGGTACCAGGGTGTTCAACACAGTTTAACACAAACTGGCTGAGGTGTACAATTGTTTGGACACACCTACGCTACCCCATAAACTGTTTTTGGAGGTGGTCTTTTCCCCCTCACAAGTCACAACCAGATCTCTCACATCAATCACAATTGGTGTTTATTTGTGTCTTATTAAAGTTGTGACTTGATTAGGAAAAGACAGCGTGAAGGAACTTTGAAGATTTGCTGAAAAATAATGACCAAACGCTGCACCAGACTCTGCTTTCAGCGTCCGATCAGTTCACAGGAGGTGAACAGATGCAGCACAAGAGTGATTGGATGCTGAATAGTGTTCATCCTGTGTCCGGTGTGAAGATGTCCCTGCGTCCGATCAAACGAAAAAGAAGAAGTCAGGACCGATCGGACTCTGTGTGTGCCCGATCACGTGGGACCGGACACGTCCGGTCGCGACTTGACGGGTTTTGGACCTCTCTGTTGTCGATCGGACTCCGGGTGGCAGCGTCCGGTCGTTGGCACCGGTGCATCCGATCAGTTGAATCTGAGTGGATCTCAAACTTCTTTCCTTCTCTGACACACGGGGGCCACCATATATATCTTCGTACGCCGCACCACTATTGCTGCCCTAATCCCGCGCCGATGCATCCCTACCGTCGCGCAGCCACCGCGCCCGTGCCTACCTTCACAGTTGCGCCGCCGTGCCCGCTGCACGACTGCATCACGCCACCGCTCCTGCGCCTACCTCTCCTACGCCTGTGTTTGCCCTAGCCATGCCCGCTCCGCGCCTGCATCGCGCCGCCGCACTCGCACCCGCGTCTGCAGTGCCATGCCTACGCCTCCACAGCGCCGTCGCGCTCCATGCCGCGCATTAGCGCCATCACCTAGCCGCGCCTGCGCCACCACTTGCCCCAGCCACGCTGGTGCCTAGCTCCTGCCCATGCCGCCATCCACTGCACCACCGCATCTCCTCGATCGCCACACCACTTCGCGTTGTCCAACCCTAACCCTAAACGTAAGATTGTCGATCCCCGTGGTACCCCATGATCCTCTCCTTTGCTCGTTGGTCGCCGGTTCGTTGAATTTCATCAGGTAGCAAGCCATCGCTTTCAATCTCTTATCTACTGCTTGCTTCTTAGGGTTTCGCACCTCTAGATGAATATAGTGATTATTTATATTTCCTATCTATTCCATCGTGCAGCGAGTCGGTGCTCCTGTGGTTGAATTAGCAGTTGTCAGTAAACTTGAGGCGAAGCCTGCGAGTACGGATTGAGGCCAAGCCTCACGAGTGTTAGTCGGCAGTTGTTTCCTGTCAGTGGCAGTGTTTCTCGACAGCTTCAGCAATGGCACGTTGCAAGAATGCCGGAGGTGGTCCCGGTGATGTGGATCCAAGGCCTTCGCCTCGCCTAACTGCTCAAGAAAAAGGAAAGGCGAAAAAGACTACAACGAAGAAGCGGAAGTTCGCTGGTGTGGAGATAGAGAGAGAGCAGCAAGCAGTGGCAGCCACCGCAGAGCGTGCCGAGAGAGGTGGATCTTGGAGTGGCATTTGTATAGGTGATCAGTTGTCACCAGCATAGAGGGCCACTGTCGAGAGGGTTGAGACTCGTCATGGTAGTCCACCTAGGACTGTCATGCTTGGAGGACGACATGCCTCTTTAGAGGAGAGTCAGCCTCAGGGGGAGACTGAGAAGTAGACACAGTCAGTAGAGCAGATAGAGGGTACTCAGCAAGCAGAGCAGATTGAGGAGACAGAGCAGGCAGCACAGCCACAGCTTCGACGCTCTGGTCGTACACGCACTCAGGTGTCACCGAGGCCTGAGACATAGAGGAGGGGCTCTCATCGACATCCTAGACCACAGGATCCGCCTCCGGTGGTTCACCTTGACCTGAGGGCAGCCACAACTAGATAGGTGCAGCAGCTCCGCTTCGTACAGTTTGAGGATTGGTTTCTGCCAAGGTGGGATGGGCGTGCATCAGAGAACTTCTACACTATGTTGCAGGACGATTTCTATAATACATATCTTAACAGTGGTGTTGCTTTCAGATCTCAGTGGGTTTGCTCCATAGAGTCTTTAGTTGCAGCTGCAGGCGAGCAGATTCATCCTCACCTCTCATATCTACCATGGTTGATAGATCTTGGACGGACTGGCCGCTATGTTTCGTCATGGGTCCGTGAGTTCTACTCCTCTCTTTGGATTGACCCGAGGCACAGATTCATTCACTTTGCATTCAGAGGCCGTGACTATAGGCTCCAGAGCTTGAGGGTCAGAGAGATTTTGGGGATTCTAGAGTCCCTTATTCGCCTTCACGAGGTATGCTATGGATAGACAGAGCCTTTGAGACGCCCTCACGGCAGACTTGTGCCACCTACAGACCTTGTCAGACCATGCTTCACAGAGCTATTTGGTGAGGGGTCGAGTAGGACACCACGTGATCTTACACCTATAGCTCGACTCCTTGATGCTATTATGAGGTGGACACTGCTTCTAAGGATGGGCTACTGCGAGGGTCTGACTCACATTTAGTTGTGGCTAGTGTATCACCTTGTGTCTCAGACTGCTTTTGATATTTGGGATGTGATACTTTCAGAGATGGAGGACACACTAGCAGAGGGCTTCAAAGGTCACCATCAGCTACCGTATGTTCATTGGATCACTTTCCTCATCCGAAAGGCAGTTACACAGAAGTCTCCTGAGACAATGGCAGAGTACACAGGTGCTACTATTGAGTTTCCACCATATGACAAGACCCAGATGCTATGTCACAGTCGTGCGAGGACACATCACCAGTTGAGCCATCGCCCAGAGGTCACAGAGACAGCAGCATAGCAAGATGCGATCATCAGCGGCATTGCAGCGACAGAGGAGGAGGAGCTTGATGTATAGCAGGAGGATGTGGTCGAGAGTGACCCGAGTGACAGCTCTGATGATGACTATCAGCCGATTTCACAGATGGCTCCTCGACCACACGATAGAGAGGCCAGTGGCTCTAGCTCCGCTCCACCACAAGCGCCGTAGATAGACCCAACTCTTCTAGCTGTACTTGAGTGGATGAGGCAGGACTAGGCATGCTAGGCATAGGAGACCGCAGCTACACTTGCTTAGGTTCAGACTCGATAGGATGAGTTCAGAGGCAGCAGCAGGCCATGCAGCAGCAGTAGCTTATGACTCAGCAGCAATTAGTTGGCTTCATGTAGCATGTCGTCGCTGCTATTGGGGTTGCTCCTCAGCAGTCTACACCTTAGATAGGCTAGCCTGCTACCACCACTCCAGCGACTCCAGCTGTACAACCCAGTGGGCTTCAGAGTCAGGGACAACCAGCTACTCAATTTGCTTCACCTACAGAGTAGGTGTCCTAGCGGTTTGCTTCACCAGTGACAGCTCAAGGTCCTCACTTTACTCCTATTGTTACGGGCTTTACTCCGCCTCAGAGTTCTTAAGTGTTAGTGACAGACACTCCAGTCTCTAGGAGTCTCGGTGCTACCTTCAGTGAGTTTATAGGGCAGCCTACACCTCTAGAGTTATGAGTCCCTGTCCCTACCACAGTTGCTCCAGTTATTGGGACTACCGAGATGCTCCCATCATCTGTTGCATCATCCGAGCCACCTCAGATAGTCACTCCTATACTTGAGGCTTCAGCGACAGCGACAGAGGCAGATGTGGCTCCACTTCCTATAGTGATACTTCCTGAGTCATAGGCTGAGCCAGTTACTGAGTAGACCCAGACTGCTTCACCTTCACTTCCAACGACAGAGGGTCAGACCACTCAGAGTTCAGGGTTAGAGGATGATGATGCTTAGTTCCAGATCTCTCACCACACCTCAGCGCCTGACTCGACTGCTCCTGTCCCGCTGTTCGACCCTCAGGTTTTGGTGCTTAACGCCAAAGGAGGAGAGGGAGCGAGTATGTTAGATCTAAGGGGAGCATTAGATCTAGGGGGAGCGTATGATTCGTTTATTTTGTGTGAGACTTCATGCATGATTCGTTTCTTTTGTGTGAGACTTCCTGCATTCATGTTTACTTTCATGCATTGTCTTATTTACATGTGATGGTGAGACTTATGTGACATGTGTGCTCTCTACATTGATTTATATATATATGTCATGTCACTTGGTTATGCTCATTTGGTTTGTTTCCACATTTTTACTCCGATTCAAATGAGCTTTACTTCTTGTACTCATGCTTAATTCATATCTATTGAGTACACCATGTTGGCTTGGGTCATATAAGCATGTTGAACCCCTTGTTCTTATTATCAAAAGCTTATGTGAACCAAGCATGTTGAAAACCTCACTCATCTCTTTTACATACTTGAGGTTGTGTTGTCATCAATCATCAAAAAGGGGGAGATTGAAAGCATTTAGGCTCCTAGTTGGGTTTTGGTGATTAATGACGATACGAGATTACTATAACTAATGTGTGTTTTGTAGAGGTAATTTGAGTTAGGTCATGGTAATGGCATTTGATTGGACAATCATGATTGTCATGCCCCTATCGATGGAAATCGTTTTGGTTTTCAAAGGATGGACGACAAGGTTAAGGACGAACTAGTTCTAAGTGTCGTTTGGTGTTGGAGAGACACTTAGAGTAGTTTTGGACTTTGTTTTTTCCTTTGGCCATACTATTAAGGGGGTATAGACTAGTAGCTTGACCTAGGTGAGTCTAGTGGGTTAGGTGTGGTGCACACTTGTCAAACCTAGCACTAGGTAACTTAGGAATAGCCTTAAAATCAATTGGAGTAAACTTCATTCACATAGAATTTCGAGTTTGAAGTGAATGTAGGGTCAAATGATTGATCGGACGCTGGAGGGTGAGTCCGGTCAGTTCATTTGATCAACTGAAGTCGTTTGGTACTGACCGAACGCTGGAGGGTGAGTCCGGTCAATTCATTGGATCAACTGAAGTCGTCTGGTACTGACCGGATGCTGAGTGAAGGTGAACCGGACGCTGGGTACCTGAGTCCGGTCAACTCCATAGAAGCTCCAGAGAGGGTTTTTCTTGACTGGACGCGTTCGGTCGGTGCTGACTGGACGCTGGTTAGGATCCGATAACTAACCGGACGCTGAACAGTGAAGTGATCGAACTCTAGGTGCCAGCGTCTGGTCAACATCAGTAAGGTTCCAGAGAGCGTTTTTCTTGACCGGATGCGTCCGGTCAGTACTAACCGGGCGCTGGTATGAGTCCAGTCAGAACTTAACGGCTTTTTCTGACACAGTGGCGGGGATAACTGACCGGAGCGTTCGGTCACCCTGACTGGAGCGTTCGGTCACCCCGCAGAGTGTTGACTCAGCCTCCAAACGTTATGTTTTAAACGAGGGGGTATAAATACTTACTCCACTCATCCATGGGAGGTCTCTTACCAATTTATTCAGCTGAGAAATACCTTTGGAGTGCAAGAAAGAGCAAGAGCCTAGCGAGATGATTGAGATTTAAGAATCCAAGATTAAGGACCTCATTAGTGTATAGAGAGTAGCAAGTGTGCATCCACCCTTCTTATTTGGCTTATCGTGGTCAAGTGAGAGTTTGTGCTTGTTACTCTTGGTGATCGCCATCACCTAGATGACTCGGTGGTGATTGGGAGCTTGGTGATCATCCGGTGGAACTTGTGGATGAGCAACTCAAGTTGTGAGCGGTTTTGCACGATTCACCACGACGGAGTGTCGAAGAATCAGCCCGTGGAAAGCACTTAATCGTTGCGCGGATCAAGGGGGAGCTACACCCTTGCGCGGATGCTCCAACGAGGACAGGTGGGGAGTGGCGACTCTTCGATACCTCGAAAAAACATCGCCGCGTTCCTTTCTCTCTCTTTATTTTATGCATTTATATTTGAGCAATTCATTCCATGTCTTTATATTTCTAGAATTGCCATGTTAGGGTAGGATTGGAACTTAGAGTGCAAAACTTTTATGCGGTAGAACAATAATAACATATTTTAGGCATGAGGGGTGAAGTGAGCTAAGTGTATGGCTTAATTATTGCAAAGAATTTAGAATTAGTCTAATTCACCCTCTCTATTGGGCATCTTGATCCTTTCACATTTGTCTTCTTTTGTACTACCTCCATCCCTAAAAGAATACAATTCTAGCACAGTATCACGTTTTAGTATCTTAAACTTGACCGATTATAGATAAAAAAATATCCATATTTATGACACCAAAGAAATACCATCAGATTAATTACGAAATTTATTTTCATAATAAATTAATTTAAAGACATAGCTGTGACTATTATTCATTGAAAAATTGGTCAAACATGAACTACTTTTCGTGGCACGCAACCTATAGTTGCATTCTTTTTTGAACGGAGGTAGTATGTTACAACTGTTGCATCTGGATGTTTCAAAACTTAAATCAGGTGTTATACATGGGATACGCGTAGAAAGCAGCCGGCAGCGTGGGCGATGTCTGGGGCAATGCGGACCTACTGTTAGTGCGCTCCCTCACGAGTCCAACCCACTATGCGCTAGTTTACCCTGTCCCTACGGCAGCGTCCTGACGCTAGCGCCCGCCCGGGACGGCAAGTCCGATTTTTCAGTCAGCATAGAGCGTTCGGCGGACGGATAGATGTCTGTATCAGACATGATTAGCGCTCCCAATGCAACGGAAGAGGAGAGAGACCCACTTAGCTAGCGTTCGCGTGTTTCTGTCGTAGATATGTACCACATGCTTTGTAGCGCTAAACATGGCGCCGAATACGGCAGTCGCTTGCAACCTCGTGCCTCTCCCGGCCAACTCCTCTCTGGGCCCTTCCTCCTGTACGCAGGGACGACAGAAAGCCATAAAACCTAAGATGACAGGGCTCAAGTACACTAGCCTCTTCTAATTTTCTTGTACGTACCAGCTAAACAAATTAAGTATGCTGCAAAAGATGAGAGTGGGTTAGTAATACTAGGTACAAAATGATTTACGTAGCAGCGATTGCTGCCACAGGCAGAACCAACAACTCTTAGGGAAAGAACCGATCATGGTTCGAAATGTCAACGGGGAATTCCCCGTCGGAAGTTACTGCCCCATCCCCATCTCCGTGGAGGCAAATTTCCCCCGTCCCCGTCCTCGTGAAGGCTCACGGGGAGCACTTTTTCCCCATCCCCGTCTTCGCTCGGGGATTTAATCCCCGCGGGGATCCCCATCCCCGCATCAGCCTGGAGGTTCTCGCCGGCGATGATGGTGAGGTTGGTGATGATGGGCATGGAGTTGAAGGTGAGCTCCCCGAGCGCGGTCCGGTACTGGCCGAGCAGCTCGTCGACCAGCGCTTGCTCGGCGGCGATGGCGGCACTGGCGGCGCCATTGGAGGAAGCGGCGGCGGCTGCGCGAGGCGCGGCTTCTTAGCGCCACCGGGGTCAGGGCCCGCGGCGGATCTGCGGGCGGAGGCGGAGGCTTCCATGGGGACCGTGGAGGCGGAGGCGCGCATGACCAGCGGGTGGGCCGTGGGTGGGCAGCAAGCTAGGGTTTGGGGTGCATGGGAGAGGGAGAGAGCGGGAGAGCTGGGTTTGCGAGGCGGGTTGCGTAATCGAAGCGGCTGGGGTCTAGGGATCGGGGGGAATGGATTGGGGCGTCAACGAGGGAGACGGCAAGTGACGAGTGAGGAGGAGGAGGCAGAAGCGGCGGCTTGGCTCGGCTGATGACCGGGCCACGCGCATCAGCTGCGCCCCCACGCCGCGCAGGCCGCTGGCCCAGCTCTGCGGCTACGACGGGTCGGCCCAACTACGCGCTCAGCAGACAGCTAGCCCAGCTAGCTTAAGCAGCAGTCTCCTTAGTGCACATTTCGGGTCCCTGCGGTGAACAGGGACGAGGGCATGCATACCATCCCCGTCCCCGTCATCCCCCATGGGGATGATTTTTTTCCCATTTAATTTTCCATGGGGAGAAAATTTGTACCATCCCCGTCTCCTAATTGGTGAATTCTCCACGGGAAATCAGGGAACGGGGCCGTTGACATCTTTAATCATGGTCTTCGTGCATGTTAGTTTTTATATAAGTTGATGCTACTACAACCGGTACCGGGGTGTTCAACACAGTTTAACACAAAACTGGCTGAGGTGTACAATTGTTTGGACACATCTACGCTACCGCATAAACTGTTTTTGGAGGTGGTCTTTTCCCCCTCACAAGTCACAACCAGGCCGTAATGGATTCCGCGTGCCAATCGGTACCAAGGGGCCATTTGGCAGCGCTCTTTGGATAAACTTCTCCACGACAATCACTCCTCCTCAGCTAAAAAGAAAAAAAGATGCACAAATTTTGGTAGAGAGCAAAGAAGAATCGCTTCTTCCATTTACACTGGAAGCTAATAAAAAGAACATAGTCTCCTCACTACTCCATAACCAATCCCCACCAGAATTACTCCGAATCATTTATCACCTGCTCTCCATCTTGACCCCACTGGAATCAACTAAAATGACTATATCTATCGAAGAATCAAGGAGCCAGAGCTAAGAATCTAGGAATATAGCTCTACCAAACAGACCCTAATATAGCACCTCAATGGCTGTCCCGTCCGCATCACCATACATGCATATCGAGATTTGTAAGGGAATGTTTAGCTCACGCTTGGATTATTGGAATCTTGATTGTCAATGTGATTATAATAATCTGCTGGATTTTGTTGGATCACGAGATTATATATAGGAGTTGGATTACTGTACTTTCACCTATTGTTGACGCTTGAATTGATTCTCGGTCGTCACGAAGTCTTTCATATGCCTGATCTATCACTTTTGACTGTCAACACATATAATCTCCTAATAGTAATTTTTATATGTATTATAGGATTATAATAACCTGTTGGTTAAATTATCATAATCTAACCATAATTTGATGTGTTTGGATAATCTTGAGATTATTTTATCATATTATTATAATTGAAGAGATGATCCAAACATATCTAAACATCGTCATAAAATCAGTAGATAAAATTGTCTCTCGAGCACCACGTTAATAATCTTAATGTAGACCCAATTTGTCACATGCATGAGAGAATATGACCTTAAAAGCAAATTTCACTTAGCTCATATATCACTAGGCTAATGGTCAAAAACTCGGTAGCCACAAGAAAAGATCATTTGCACTACGATGTACGGATTGTTTAGCATACCTGGTGCCAGTCAGTTTAGTGTTGTTAACTCTAATCTAATATAGTTGTGAAAAAGGAAAAATGGGCAAATACTGCCCCACCAGATGATAGGCCCAACACAAGGGATGGGCTTCATGGCTAGACCGCTAGACCATGAAGATTCCAAATCTCATTGCAGTGGAACAACAGTACACGAAGATTACTCCTATCAAGTCAATCTTTGGTTGTTTATACTGTGTTAGCCTGGTTAGCCTCAGGTTGTGTTTGGTTGCCCGATTTATTTTGATACACTCAACTCTTCTCTGAATTGATAAGGTTACCCCTTTGGGTGTGTTTGGCTTCCCGATCAACTTCTAACCTGGTTAGAATCCTAACTTGAGCAGCTTTGGCCTGCTCCCATCAAGCCAACTTCTTGTTGTTTGTACTGTGTTAGCCTGGCTAGCCCCAGGTTGTGTTTAGTTGCCTGGTTTATTTTAATACACTCATCTCTCCTCTGAATTGGTAAGGTTACCCCTTTGGTGGTGTTTGGACAGTGAGTAGGATCAGGAAATGGATATGTGCTGGGTTATAGCGTGGTGGGTTAGGAAATTAGCATTAAAACCCAATCCATCGTTCGGCTTGTGTTGAGGTTACGGTTTGGGTTCAAGTGGGCCCCACGTTCTTTTCATAAAAAATGAAGACAAAGACTGTTGCCTGGCCTTATTATCCATTACCCTGCTGATCGCTAGCTAGGCGGGGGCAGGTGAGCAGACAGAGCATGCTCCAATCGAGCTACATGGGAGTAATTGATTGTGTTTGATTTCACGAGCTCCTCGCCGGCCGACACTGCAAGGCGAGCGCGCGGCTACCTGGTCGCTTGCGGAAACGGTAGTTTTTTTTCGCAGCGGCTACCTGGTCGCTTGCGGACACTGTCGTCTTCTTCTTCACAACGGCTACCTGGTCGCTTACGGATATGTTGGGCTTTCTATCGGTGGATGCTTTGCCACCACGGCTTCACCCCCTCTGTTGGCGACCATTGCGCGGATGTATTTTTCTTTTGCAGGCATAGTCGGTTGGTGTTTTGAAGTGGAGGTTCCCCCCTCGTGTTTTCTTGCTGTTCGTTTGTGTCTTTCAGATTCCGCAGGTAATCCTAGGATTACTTGTGAGTCCTATGTAACTGTTGTCCGGCCTCTCTTTTGGCCTTTCCTCTTAATGAAAAATGGGTAAAAGACCCGATCGCGAAAAAAGAGAGCAGACAGGTGCGGGTGAGCGCGGGTGTGAGATGGGAGGTGAGGAGGAGCGCAGCAGATGCGTCGGCGATGCAACGTCGCGAGTTGGTGCTGCTGCGGCCCGATGGCGGCGAGGAGTTGCAGCGTCGCGTGCTGATGCGTCGGCGATGCAACGACGAGGACGAGGACCGCGATGAGGACGCCATCTTGGGTTCCGCCCCCTCCACCCGCCTGCCTGCGGCCGCGGCGGCGCCGTACATCAGCACGAGGCAGCACCCTCCCTTCGTCTCCATCAGGGGACCGAGCGTCATTGTGGAGGGCGCGAGGTGAGGCGCAGGCGAGAGGTCCACACTCCAGAGGAGGAACACTGGCGGGGACGATGAGCACCGGTGACCGTCATTGTGGAGGGCGTGAGGTGAGGCGCATGCGACGGATCCACACTCCAGAGGAGGAACATCGGTGGGGAGGGGACGATGAGCACCGGTGACCGCGAGGGAGGTGAGCGGAACAGGGACAGGAGCTGAGCCAAGCCTGGCCAGCCAAAAACGGTCAATTCCTGCGTTCTTTTGGAGCCAGGGCAGGGCGTGTTTAGTTCACTGGCTTATTTCTAGTCTAGAATCTAAGGGCACGTTTGGATCGCGTCCAGTTTGCCACAATGCGCCACAGTTTCCGTGCCGAAGTTTCGTGGGCGTTTGGTGCATGGCCGGACTTGCGGCATGCCACACCTCTTGCCACAAGCACTCGGTTGATTTTTTATGCTGTAATCTGCCTAACATGCGGCGGACAAATCAGCCAGTGCCGTCCCGAGGAGATACGGGGCCTTGTACAAAACTAAAAAATGAGGCCTACTAGTTTAGAAAAAAATCTCTATTCTTTGTTTTTTCTTACGCTTTTGCCAGCTCGATTCAAAATTTTTAGACCGATTTACAGAAGATATGGCTTCAATCTTCAAACACTAGTCCACTAGGCGAGTATAGATGAAAAGAACAAAATTTAGAGATTGATCCGCTACTCGCTATAGTTCAATGTGAATGAATTGGAAAAAAAGAAATATAAATGATTAGTATTACCTTCAGCCTTCAGGGCCTTGCCTCGGTGCCTCGCTGTTGCTGTCACTCGCGATACATGGCCGATAGAAGACGGACATGTTTGGGATCGCAGGAGTCGGGAGACAAAACGACGCCGTGCGGCCTCCGGAAAACCATTTTTTTATTAAGCTTGCCAGTGGGTGATCCTGTTTTGGACCAACGAAACAAAATCTGCTTAGCTATATGGGTTATGGTACTAGAAAATTGGAGGCCCTGCGCCGTCGCCCTGGCTGCACACCCGCAGGGACGGCCCTGAATCAGCCGCCGAACTTTTGGCGTGGCCACATGTGTGGCGTGGCAAACTGCGGACGCGATCCAAACGCGCCCTAAGTCTGGATAGTCTAAGCCTGGTTTCAGAATCTATAGTTGTTTAGTCGTATGCTCTAATGGTTGTCTGGTTTCTTTTGTTTAGAATAACCTCTTCTCTGTTCTGGTAAGATTAGCTCCTCTCAGACATTTCCTTGAACACCTGATCTGCGTGCACGAACACCACCAAGAGCAACCGAGAGCGGAGGAGCTGCCGAGCTCCGTGGCGGCCGAGAGCGGACGAGCATCAGCGGCGAGAAGGGTTTTGAAGACCGAAATCTTGGAGAAGTTCACTCCGGCTTCAATCAAGTCCAAATATATACGCATACACCCAGTGGCGGATACACGATGCGGGATAAGGGGGGCTAAAACAATGGAGATGTTGATTTTCATGAAGATTTAATGGTGAAATTAAGCTTTTCCTATAGTGATTAGGCTTGAAATCAAGCCATTAAGGGGGGCTGGAGCCCCCCCCAGCCCCCCCCCCCCTTTGGATCCGCCCCTGCATACACCGGCTGGACAACTAGTTTCACTACTAGTAGTCGCGTTCGTCAACGGATAAGGCTCCCAGCTGCCACCACCATGTCTCACTCTGCCACGCGCACACACTCCACCTCCACCACTAGCCATGGCGGACAACAACCGTGACCGCGGGCACACCTGGGTCGCCGGTGCAGGCTTCGGCGTGCTCACCGTCAACTCCGTCCTCGCCATCTACCGCGCCAGGGACGACGCCGCGGCCGTCGCCTTCGTGGCCGGTTCGTACCTCACCCTGCTGCTCCTCTTCGGCGCGCTCCGTGAGTACGGCGTCCGCCGCGGTAGCCGCGCCCGCGCTCGCATGGTTACCGGCGGAGTGGTTCGGTGCACCTGGCTGCAGAGGAGGGTCGAGGACTCCATGACCGGCTTGCACCGTCGATCTCCTCGCATCTGTCACGCACCGAGCACTGGGAGGTGACGGAAATGCCGACCGGGGCTTGGAAGCCTGGCCGCAGAAAAACGAGCTGCACTTGCATTCTTTCCTGACCAGGCCAGGTGCGTTTCTTTCCTGGCCAGGCCAGGTGCGTACGGATGGCCTCGTGGAGACAGGCCACAGTCTACTTACAGTTAACCAAATAAGCCTATGCTACAGGAAACCATGTCGGAGGTTGTCACCCAACCAGACAAACTTAAAGTGTCTAAGGTGGGCATGGCTAGAGGCTAAAAATAGATAACCAAACACCTGGAAAGTGATTTCCTACAGTCTAGACAGGGGTTAGCCACCCAACCAAATATGTCCTAGAGGCCTAGGGCAGCCTTCGACATGTGTATGAAACTATCCATATCTGATCTCTGCCGGGCCGGCAGCCCAGGATACGATCGACCGTTTTCCCAGTAGATGTACTTCTAACATTTAAAGTTTATTTCCTAATGAATGTATTTTTAGATTCTGTAGATAGATCACCTTGCATTAGATAGGTTTTACTGATATCTTTATTTTTAAAGTGTACTCATTTTTGCTAGAACAATTTTTATAGAGAATTTTTACAATGGTTGTCGGAAAATGGATGGCTCACGAGGGCCGATCCGACGGCTAAAAAAGCAGAGGAACCAAAAGAAACCAATTAGATAGGCACCGAGTGCGTACTAAAGGGTGGGACTATACGCACCAAGTGCATACTAAAATTGGTGGGATTAGCCCTTAAAAAAGATGGGATAATTCTATTTTTGAAATTGTTTTATGTAATTAAGGGTGGAATAGTAAATTTATAATAGTAAAATAATGCTTGAGTAGTATAGGAATGATTGAAGTAGTATAGTTTGTCACACGTTTATTTCTCAAATTCAACCACAGCTACTCTCTCGTCTGTCTGTTCTTCCTTCTCACCGAGTGTGTGTGCTGCGGCGGTGCCGGCTACCAGGGCGAGGTTAAGGCAGGGCTGCGGCGGCGCCGACTACCAGGGCTAGGGCCAGGGCGGCAAGAGCAAACGATAGCTTCTCACCAGTCCCCGATGAACGGCGGCACCGCGTAGATCCGGCGAAGGCGGTGGAGGAGGCGAGATCCGGGTCCGGCGGCGGCGGCCATCCTAGCTGCCGGGGGGTGCGGGCGGCGTGGTGCGCGCGTCCGCGGCGGTCCGAGGTCGCTCAAATCGGCCGCCACAAAGACGGTGGAGGAGGCGAGATTTGGGACCGGCGACGTCCGCGCTCCCGTTCGTCACGCTGGGGGGTGAGGCCTGGCTCAGCCACCGCTCGTCAACCACCGACTGTGAACGATTCCTGGAGCGGCCTGTGATCGCGCTAGGGGCGCTCCTCCTCGTGCTCTCCCTCACGGGCCTCGCGGGGGCGCTCTGTCGCGCCTCGTGCCTCCACTGGCTCTTCTTCCTCATCCTGCTCCTCTTCGCCTTCACCGTCTTCGCATTCGTTGTCACCAACCACAGCACCGGGTGGGTCGTCTCCGGCACGGGGTACAAGGAGTACCGCCTCGGGGACTACTCCACCTGGCTGCAGAGGAGGGTCGAGGACTCGCAGAACTAGGCCAAGATCCGCAGCTGCCTCCAGGACGGCAAGGTCTGCCAGAAGCTCGCAGCCAGGAAGGAGACGGTCGCCTAGTTTGTCAACAGCAACCTCTCCCCGATCTAGGTACATACACTAATTCCCTAGTTCTTAAGTTCCCCATGTTCTAAGTATTCCTGGATTGTTGAATTTGTATAGAATTGCTGATTTTGTTCTGCATTTCACTTCATGATCCAAATGTTCACTAAATATAGGAGTTCTGTCATTTTTGTCTAGCAATCACTGCATTAAACCTGTAATTTTTTATTGATCTGAACCTGCAATTTCTTATTGATCTGAGCTTGATTGGCTTGGTCATCTCGAAGTGATGTTAGCTTGTGACGAGTCAAGCCCACTTAGTACTTTGAACCCTCTCACTGGGCTACTGTATATGTCTGATAAGCACTATCAGTCTGCTATCATGTCCGGTTTTGTAATTATTAGCCTTGTCGATTATCAAATAGCCAAATTAGTAATGGTACGTACCCATATTTATAGTGAACTTACCCATACTGCATTATCAACTTATGTACTTTTAGTAATGTCCAATGTTACTAATAATGATTTGGTGGATCATCAGTAAAAATAAAGTGATTGCACTATTTTTTTCAGGCTATTGAAATAGAGGCTGAAGCTTACCCATTACAAGATGAGCTGACAACAAAAATCATTTCCATCAACATGAAACGAGTCTGACGCTGATAATTTGACAAGTTGGTTGATTGACAAGGAGAGTCTAGAAGGTAAAAGTATGGTCATAATGATGCTTTTGCTTGCTGCGATCCTTTTAAAACTTTTTTTTCAATATTCCAATCCATATTTTCACTTAAGGTTAGAGATGAGATAGAGCACCTAATGGATAACGATGGTGATATGGCTGAAATATATCTCACTGAGAAGATTGAATGCTGCTTTTTGTTTTTGATAGTAGCATAATAAGTTAGCATGGTTATGTTAGGTGCATGACTTAGCGAGGTTGAATGCTCCTTTTTGTTTGAGAATGACATGTTAAGTTGGCTTGGAAATGTTAGGCACACTACTTAGAGAGTCTGAATGCTCCTTTAGATTTGTGAGTATAGCATGGCAAGTTTCGGTGATATGATGTGACAATGAGCCTAAACTAGCGCCAGTAGCATGAGCCTCAGTTGAGCTGCAGCATTGTGCAAACGAGTTTAATATTGGCACATACAGAGGCTTTAGGCAAACTCTAGTTGACTTGCATATCAGATGTCTGCAGGTGGGTGCTTGCCTTCAACTGCAAATACCTTCCATGTTGCTGTAATCGTAAGGATTTTCATATTTTTGTGTGGAAAAAATATTTCCTTTGAACCACTGGATGGAGTGCAGTTGTCATGTGTGTGGTCCTTGATTTATAATGAATTTGCATCTGAATGTGATGCATGCCAGCCCCATAGGCACCTTTTAAGCACTGGATGGAGTGCATTTGTCAACAAGAAGAAGCTTGTCTCATGGGACGCCAGATGCATATCTTTAGAGCACCCAAAGAAATGACAATTTACAGAATGACTGAAACTTGTGGTATCATATATTTAGAGTACCCAGAGAAATAACAAGTTCGTCAATTTGGGTCAACTAGAGCACTTGTCTCGGGAGTTGAAGCAAAAAGTGATGATATAGAAGACTATATGGCATTTGCTGATTTAGTACTTCATTTAGAAGACTAGTTTTACTATGAAGCCTAGCTGCTGTTATTTCCCTGTTAGTAGTATTGCATGCTTGTATGAGGGACACATTCCATACTTCCAGTTAGACATGTATCATATGGATGTTTGTATGAGGGACACATTTCGTGTTCAGTTTTTTCAGAAAGAAATATGAGACGATTAGTTTCATCTTTAATTGTGCATGTTTGGTTAATGTCTCAGTGATTGTTTCCTTAATAATATCAGTAAAAAGTCATAGAAAATGCTATCTGCTTGATCTGTTAGAGGTGACATCCAAATTGTTTCATGTCCACAGGTCCATCAGATTTGGGAAGCTTCAGGGTATCCAAATTAGCATGTTATTTTATCAGACAACTGCTGGAGAGAAAAAAATTATCAGACAACTAAACATAATGTAAGTTTGAACTTTTTATTCGCTAGAAGTTTCACACATGAATTGCTGAAGAAAATGTTTGACTAAGTATTTGTGCCTGAACACACATGAATTTAGTTCAGCACATTGTTTAGGTCTGAACACACATCGTTCTAGCCATCTGGACAAACTAAAGATCAAATATAGCTTATTAAATAGACAACACATTAGTTCTAAAGAGGCCTAAAAGAGTTGGTCTGCTGTTTCCCTGGATGCTTGGCTATTTGAACTCGTTTAGCGATAGATTCGCTACTAAACTCATCTGCGACAGTAGGAGGAGTATTGACAACTATTTTTGTTGGTGGTCGTCCTCTTTTCCTATTTTGAGCTCCTGTTCCTTTTTCAGATCTTGTTCATTTCGTTCATTTCCCTCCTTTCATTCCTTTCCCTTCTTTCGTGTTGGCCTCAGGGTTTAGAGTTTTAGTCTCCATTATTTGAACATCGCTTGAATTTTCAGCATGTTCGTACTGGCGTTGTTCATCCGGATTGTTTGCATAGTACTCTTCCTCCTGAGAATCATCAAGAAAAATGTTAGACCCAGCATATTTTGTACAGTCTGGTATAAGCTGATGCAACTGGATCATTTTTAATATGAATTAAAAGTTCAGACCGTGATAGGATTTTGCTATGATTGTTGCCGTCTCATGTTGCGATTAGAAAGGAGCAACCTCGTGCATATTCTCCGTTTAAATCCTTGCATTTGTGTCTATACAAGTGAAAATAGCGCACTGTCATATAACAATTATTGAATGAGTCTGTAGATATTTGGAATTAACAAGGATAGTAAGACTCACGTTTGTGAAATGATTGGCTATTTTTTCTCCATCCCATGCCAGCATATAAAATATTATGAACGCCGCATGAATGATTGCAACGAACATAAGAATTAGTAATTGAAGTAGAACATTAATGTAGAAAAGGGAAAAGAAGTACCCCTCTATTTGTTGCGGTATGTTATGATAAGGAATTCTTTTGCAGACGCACAAGTTAACCAAGCCATCGTTGCCTGAAGAATCAATGCATTCTTGTATGCTTTCCACCTAGTGGATGGTGAGATAGATGTTAAATTTGATCGAACTGTAATTGTAATTGAATAGGTGATACGTGTTACGTTGTACTTACCAATGCATTCTCTTGTTTTTCATCTCGGGTTGAGGCTAAGGAGTAGAAAAGCGTAGACCACGGATCGAGTCAAGTCCGAGTTATTAAAATTGAAAACAGAATTGAGGAGCACGACGTGGTATGTATGATACGAAAACGAAGAGTAGTACATAGGCATGTACCGGATCCGGTGAGGACTCGACTTGGGAGAGAAGACGGAAGCCGGGACCAGGACGGTGTTCCTTCCCTTCCCTTGCTACTGGCACCGGAAGAAGATGTCGATGAAGACGAAGACGGTGGCAGGAGTCGGTGTTGCAGGTCAGCGAACGGTGAGCGCGCACGACGACGATGGAGGTGGAGTCAGTGCTGCAGGCCGGCGGACGGTGGGCGCGCACGACGGCGATGAGGCCGAGATGCAGATGCCGGGCTGTTGCGATGGGTGTGGACCGTGTCAGTGGAGCGGCAGCTTGACTCTTCTGTGCGGCAGGCAGGCAAGCAGAAGTCAGACCTCTTCTCTCGCTTCGGGGCCGCCCGGTTGCTTTATACGGCGTGCGCTTGGCTGGGAATCCCCGTCGTGGAGGACGAGATATTCTGTCGCCGCGATGGGGTTCGGGTGCGCGTGGACGAGGGGTGCAGGGGGGAGGAGGGAGGAGCGACCGGTGGTGGCAAGGGCAGGCCGGTGGCGGCGGCGCCGCGCGATGGCGAGGTCGAGGGCGAGGCGGCCGTAGCCAAGGCCGAGGGCAGGGAAGCCTCGCTTCCACGGACCTGCTCGCGTCCTTCGGGTGCGCGTGGGGGAGGGGTGGCGGGGGGAGGGGGAGCCGCAATTACTATATTAACCTTCCACTCATAAAATTAATTAGCGCTAATTAATTGCTTAGGAACTAAGATGAACCGAGAAGTACCCCCAACCACTATAAAACAATTTTTTATAAAGGTCCATGTAGACATTTCTGCAAGTAACATTTATATCTCCAAATCATTTTAGAAGAGGGAGTGCGTTGATTTTTTATTTCTTTAATTTAAGGTCCAAATTCTGTGAGAGAGACCGAGAATCCGAGATCAGGATGCATCCATGCATCACTGCATCAGGCCAGACGTCTGTCAGCTGCTTCCGTTGGAAGTTGGAACGACGAGCGTGCATGAGCGATGGCAGGAATCCAAAATCTCCGGCGGCCACACGGTAGAAGCCGCTGCTGGGTGGACTGCGTGCATACACTTTGGGCCTTTGGGGTGGTGGTGCAAATGCTGCTGGGGAGAGGTCTAGCAGGGACGGGCTGCCGAGCCCAGACATGCCGGCCCATCGAACTCACACAGTGCACGGCCCATTAGGCACAACTGCCATTTCTTCCTTTTTTTTATGTTATCCCGTGCATTGCAACGAGACTTTGTTACAGGTTGTTCCACCGTTGCATGTACTATGAGATAGGCCATCAAACTCGGACAAGCTAATTTAAGAATATAAGAAAAAGCTAATAAAATGTTAGATTGATTTATAAGAGGATGTGAAAAAAAGTAATTGTACATACTCTTGTTCCGCATCAGCTCTGCAGCTTGCTCATGACCCTCTTGTTCCGCATCAGCTCTGACATGCCCCAGCAGAGCGCTGATGCTAGTGTCCCCGTTCCAGACGCGAACATGTCGAATATGGCGGCCTTGATGCTGTTTCGAGTTAGATGGAACCCCAGGCTGCCTCTCTCTTGCAGCCCGAGGAGAACGTCAACCAGGTTCTCGTCCTCCTCGCCCTGCCGCCGCTTGCTGCCCCAGATGCCTCTCCTCTCCTTTATGATCTCCTCCAGGGTGGTGTCCACCGTCCTGTGGACCTGCTCGAGGGCACGGCGCATGCCGGTCACCGCGGCGAGCACGGGTCTCCAGGTCGGGGACCGTGAACCCGCTCGCCAAGACGACGCCAGCACTGACTGCCGACAGGAACTTGTCGGCGTGCCTCTGCACGTTGCCGAATGATGCACGGGCGACGATGCTGTTGGCCAAGTTGTGGAACACCGCCGTGGATGGCCCGGCAGCTCTCGTATCCTTGCCACCTCAGTCGCCATCTATATAAATAAATGAAACGTTTAATCTTTGTTCAATGCTAGGACTAGGAGTAGCTCAAGAATAAGATCTCGCCCGCACCATGTACCTCTTGTTCCCTTATGTGGCGGAAGGTGAGCACACGCTTGGGGCCGAGGATCTCAGCGGCACAAAGCTGCCGGAGCTTGCGCCAGTATTCACCTGTCGGTGAGATGACTATGTCCGACCAGCCGTAGAGCAAGATGTCGCCACCCAGGACCAGGAGCCTGGGGCGGGTGGCGAAGTTGGCGTCGTGCGTCTTGAGCACCTTGCGGGCCATCTCCTTGGACGACACCACCACCAGTGGGATCTCGCCTAGCTGTAGCATCATGACCGGGCCTTGGACGCGGGTGAGGTCCCGTAGCGCGCGGTGCGGGAGCGCGTTGACGAGGTGGTGCATGCTGCCGGTGACCCGCAGCTTCCACGGCCCCGGCGGGAGCCTCACCTTAGGCGGCCTCGTCAGGAAGAGCTTCAGGACCCGGATCAGCCCTATGGTGACTACGGAGACGAGCAGGGATTGGTAGAGAAGGTTGTGGCGGTCCATGGTCTAATTACGACGCGTGATCGTAACTCGGTCCAGGGTTCGTACAGCTGCCCGCTGGTTACTTAACTCTATGTATATAAGTACAGAATTATTAACGCCCAGACGACCGGCGCGCGAGATGCGTCCACACGCGGCTCCCGTTCTCAAACCCGCCCGCCCCGCAAACGCGAATAGAATCGGATTGAATAGAATTGCGCCTACCACGCCTCTGTCCTCCATTCCCCAGCGCCCCGTCCCCACCCCGTCCATGTCCCAGGAGCACGAAACACTTCAAAAAGTGCAACATCGCAAAAAATATGTAAATTATATAGTGCAACATCGAAAATTATGTACTACAATATTCGAAAATTATGTACTATAACATCTCAAGTAGTAGTACTGCAACATCATAAAATCAACCATAAAACATGAAAATGGAAACAACTCAATAATCACCTTTCAGTACCGCAACATTTGAAAAATGTAATTTGAACAATTAAATTCCCCTGCTACAATAATTCCAACGTTAGAACTCTCTTTTCTGCAACACATGAATCATCCTATTGCAACATTTGAAAATCACATCTGTTGCAACATCCTAAAAATCCCGTTGCAACACGGAGAAATAGCAAAAGACGTACAAAATAGCAAAGGGGATGGGTTCGAGGTGCAGACTGCTCCAGCCCCTGGCCCATCATCTTTGAGCTCGCCGAAGGGAGGGAATACGACCCCAGAGCTCGCCGGAACCTTAGCCACCGCCATGTCCCTCCGATCCAGAGGAGGAGGAGGAGGAGGAAGAGGAGGGCTTAGATCTAGAGGAGGAGGAGGAGGGCTCAGATCCATAGAATAACCGACCTACCTCGTCGAAGCTGTCGCCGTCGTCCTCGTCTCCAGTGGGAGGAGCGGGAGCCGGGTCGCTGGGGAGTCGCAATCGAGGTTGTGGAGGGGGAGCGAGGGAGAGAGGGAGCGCGAGAGGGCGGGACGACAGTGAGCGGGCGGGACGGCAGTGAGCTGGCGTGCGGGTGAGGCATCTGTCTCGGGGGCGCTAGCAGACCTGGAGAGCAGGCGGGCGGAGCGGCTGCGAGTGGGTGCAGGAAGCAGGCGGGCGGAGAGGTAGCGAGTGGGCGTGGGGAACGGAGAGGTCAGAGGATGCGAGTTGAGGACGAACGTCCGAATCATTATCGATACAAAGTATATATTGATCTGCGCTCATGTGGCCTCTGACCATGTGTGATAGGGCCCTATTCGTTTCGCTGAAAAGTCAGACTGAAAACACTGTTCGTGGATTTATTGTGAGAGAAAAACCACAATTCCATTTCGGCGGTCGATCGCCGGTTTGAGACTAAGTGAACGATCAGACCACCGCATGCTCCTCTCTCCACTCCTTTTTCTGGATGCTTATGTCATCTTAAAAAAAAAGAAAATATTTATTTCAAATTTCTATAACTTCTTAACGGTGTATTCATTTTAAATTCCGTATGGATCGATGTGTTCTACGCGACGAGATGAATAAAACTAGACCCCACTTACATATGTTTCGAAATTTTTTCTAGTAACAATTTATGTGTATGAACTTATGACAGATTCGTTTGGTGGCACAGCTACACCTGAAACTTCCTTTTTCTTCCATTTTTTGTTTTTTCTACCATTTTTCGTTTTCATTGTATATTTATAAGTTATACTACATAGTTATTTTCGTGCATAATTTTCATATTTCCACTAATATGTTATGATATTAATTTATACATCTAAATTTTTGATATAACTTATACGTCCAACTTTACATATAAGTCATTCATCAAGATATATATCTAAATTATACAAACAGGTTGTACATAAATGTTTTGTGTATAATTTTTGTAGTTTCCTACGAAATTATATTGATAAGTTTGTTCCACAAAATATTATAGATAAAAGTTATGCGTATAACTTTATCAGGTAGTAAGTTATATGTATAAATTCAGATACGCACCATATGTGTGTCTAGAAAGTCAAATCTCACATATAGCTACAAATAAGGGTAATATCAAAAGACAATGCTTAATATATAACGTACTTATTATAAATGATATAACCTTAGACATCAAACAGCAGAAAATACAACTCCGATATTCGGGTGAAGACTCTAATTCCACAGAGACAACTAGCTGGTTGATCACAAGTCTAATTCCTCCAAACTCTAGCAATCTGGTATCCATCCGGGATTTTTATCTAAATAATTGAAGAATAAAGCAAGCGTAAGTACATGTCGTACTCAACAAATATATCATGGGGTTCATGAGGCTCAAAAGGCTGACACTAGTTTAACTACGATTAGCTTTTAATGAGTTAAATTTTAGCAATTGGGTGACAACAAGTTTATTCACAAGCCCATATAAACACATAATCAGGTAAACATGAATAATAAATAGCATAAACAGTAATCATTAGTGAGCATCTTTACCATCAGTATCATCATTGTTCATCATCTATTCCATAAGAGTCTAAAACCGCTCGTGACCGTGAGCACGGCTGATATACCAGTTTTACACTCTATAGAGGTTGTACACTTTTACTGTGAGTCGTAATTTATCCTTTCGCTCGAGGTGATCATTCTTTTGACCCACTACCAAGGAAGGTCGACAGGGTTCACTATTAAGCCTTTCAAAGGTTCGTCAAACAAGTTAGGGCCATTAGATTCACTCGACAAACAGATGTAGGAACCCCCTTTCTGATGGCACAATGACACGCAGCCTATACACAAAGGACAGAGGTTGTTCTATACCCGATTCGGCAAGCCATTCTTATGTCAATAAGGGTAACCTCTAACAAGCTAGAAAAAGTTCTCATACTGAGCTAAAGCCAGAGCCATGTAGCCCTCATAGCTGTACTGTAAGTTCTGGATGTTCGCTTATAGATAAGTCCATAAGGAGAGGAATCTAGAGCACCATAAAACAGCTCAATGCTCTAGCCCCCTTGTTCCATGTTGCTAAAAACATCTTTTAGTGTTTATTGCATATATCATTAGTCAAGTTATAAGATCATGGTTCCAGTTGAGCACTAGCATCATACTACCCAATGCAATACTCCTTAGGTATCTAGGCACAAGGTACAAAGTACTAGAGAATTCTTAGTGGTAGTCAAGGTAGACACATGCAATATGAATTAAATGATTAAAGGTGTATAGGACAACAAGAAAGATCCCATGCTATACTTGGCTTAAACTCTGGTTCTTCTTCAAGTCCAAAACTTCAAAGAAACTCCTTCTGGATCACCACGTAAAACTCACCGACTGGACAAGATCATTAAGCACCACACAAGCATCCATGCAATCATACACGAAGCAAACAATATATCTAAATTAGAACAGTACACCAAACATGTGAAATAGCAAGTAAAAAGATTTTAAAGATGTTCTACATGCTACCATGTACACATAGACACGAAAAACACTCTATTCGGAGCTACGGTACAAAAGATACAACTATCGATAGATCAAAAAGAAAACTATATGCTTTATTTATTTTAATTATAAAACATATATAAGATACTTTAGAGAAATATCTAAATTGAGTTAAATCAAATTATGCTTGATTTAAAAAAACAAGGTAGAACTAATAATATAATTAACCAAGGTGAAAAGCCTAAGTTACTTTTAATTAGAAAAATCCAATTGCATAATCATTATTCAAGTTAGGATTTAAACCATGAAATTCCAAAGCTCTTGACATGGAAAACATCGATACTAATGCGTAGATTATGTCGTTATGAATCTAACACATCTTGAATGGATCGAATCGGAGCTAAAACGAATAAGTTACGATTTAAACAGATTTCCTTTGGTAAAATAATAGATTAAATCTAATCACAAATTTTAAAAGTTGAAAACATATCTAACAGTAGTATGAACATATAGATTATGGAATTATGAACCTAACGCAAGTTGAACGGGTCAAATCGAAGTTAAAACCCAGAAAATATGGTCTAATGAAAATAGTGGCAATTTTGTAAATATTTTGAATTCAATTTCATATTAAAAATAATTAAAATCCGAATTAAAACAGTCCTGTAGACCGAGCGTCGTTTTTGGAAAAACACAGGTGTCAAAACATAAAAACTAGGGGTATTGATTGAATTATTTTGAACTACGCTGGACGGCGGGTTGATTTCAAATAAGTAGAGGGGCTCTTTTGAAAATCTACCAGGCTAACCATGTCAATGCTGAGGTAGCGCTATGTGGTGGCTTGTGGTTGGGTGGCCTACTGTGGATCAGCTGAGGTGGAATGTGGCAGGCTGGTGCACCAAGTCCACAACACAGCATGGATCGAAGGGGTACCGATTTAATGGGATCTAATCTGGGCCGTTGGTTTTGAAGGGGACGACTGGAGTGAGCTGACGCCGGGTTGGTCATCGAAGCGAGGCTAGGAACGCCAGGGCCATGGCTGGGGTGAGCTCGGCCTCGCTGGAATCTCGCTGGAACTACGATTCCATCCATCATTGGCCAAAAGGAGGACACGGGAAGTGAGCTGGGCGCTAGCGGACTCGATCTAGGGTTTGGTGAGAGCCGCGCGAGCATAGAGACGGCGCGGTGCTCAAATTGGTAGCTCGGGAGGTCCGGCGAAGCACCAGCGATGGTGTGAAGGTAGCAGAGAGTGAGATAGAGTGCACGGATGGCACATGAGGCCTTCTTACCTAGACTCGAGCCTCGACTAACGGTCTTTGACTATGGCGTGGCACTGGACGGTGACCACCGTGGCGAAGGCAATTTCCTCTGCTCGGCGAGATCCCAAGCGGGCAGCGGTGGCAGTAGCTAGGGCTCGAGGCGGCGCTAAGGTTGGCAGAGGGGAGCGGCGAACCTAGGGCTCAGTTTTATAGGGCCTAGGCGTGGCGCACACGCCAAGACCGGGGCGCGGTGGTGGGGTGGATACGGACTCCTTGAGCGGGGCAGTCTAGCTCGGTGATAGGAGGAAGGGGATGACCCCAATAGGTGGGTCCCACCGATCAGCGAGACAAGGAGGTGGGTCCGACATGTTAGCGACCGAGAGAGGGAAGAAGACGAACGGTGCGGGCGTGCTGCTCGGCTGGGCTAGCCTGCCGGACCACGGAATGAGCCGGGCTGGAAGAATGCGCCGTGCGCTGGGCCAGCGGAGATGGAGCGAGCAGGCCGTGGAAAAAAACAAGTGGGCCACGTGGAAGAGATTGGGAGGAGAGAGGTTTTCCATTTCCCAAATCCTTTTCTATTTTGTTTTCAAAACCAAATTCAAATGTAAACCAAATCAAATTAGAACATGGTTTCAAATATACTTTTCACTCAAATAAAAATGAGAAATTTTGGTAAGTTTTCCAAAAATAAATTTTACAACTTTTTAAATTCTTTTATTTTCAAAATTTCTTTTCTTTTATTTCAAAGCCAATTTCAAAAGCATTTTGAATTCATTTTGCATTTTGGATTCAACCACTCATTGCAATAAATCAAATGCACCGACTTGTATGCACATCCATGTTGCTACTCCTTATGATGAATTTTAATTTAATGAAAAATATTCTTTTTCCTATATTTCATGAGCACAAAAATTCAAAATTATGTCAATTTACATCTATTTCAAAAGGAGCAAATTTTAGGGTGTTACAATTCTACCCCCCTTAAGATGAATTTCGTCCTCAAGATTTGGAAGACGTTGACTAGGAGATAGGAATACTCCGTCTTTGGATTCTTCTTTACTTCCTCGTGTAGTTCCATCGTGTAGCTCCATCTTCTTGATAAGGATTCCACCTTACTTTGTATATCTGTTAACCTTACGCCAAGTATCTTGCCAAACTGATTCCAAGATTCTAACAGATACTCCAAACAATACTCAGGTAACTCCAATCACTAGGCCACTTTTTCTTTTTAGTCCATAATATCAATTCTCTTTCTTAAAGTATTCACCTTCCAACGGAGCCTGACGAATCTCTTGGTCAGAAAGAAATTCTACTACCATTCTTCAAAACATTAAGGATTCTGGTTGAGTTGCTCAAACTTGGAATACAATTCTTAGTTGTTGGTGTCACCCAAACCTTCTTAGCACAATTCTCCATTGCTAAGGGCAGCGGCCATGACTTTGCTCCTCCAAGTGATAGCACTTTTCCAAGTCATAATCAAATTTATTCCAACGAGGATATCACAAGCTCAAAACCATCTTAGTGAAGATGTCCTGTAGATTCTTATGATCCTCCTAAATGTCACTTGTTATGCCTAAGTAGATAGTACTTTCATGCTTTACAATGAATAACTCCATATCATACTTCAGATGTTCCATCTCATGCTTTCTTGCATAAGCCTCTATTTTTCTTTTTGCATAAGGACACATCCCACACCTTTGACAGGGTGCATTATAATGGATATAAAGCTCTTGTCCTGATCTGACAAAGCTAATATATAGGTTTTACTTCAACCTCTTCTCTGACTCCTCTACATAAGGTTTTCTTGACCCCAACTAACTTGAAACCTTCTCCAGTAACTCTATCAATATGTTGATGGTCTTGGATAAACCTCCCTTGAACCTCTAATCAAACCTCATTGAAACTCTGAGTTTCTCTCACATCTTTGAGTGGGTTCCTATGACATCATTAACTTTCTTCAATCCAAACCTTCTTGTCATGCTTAGTATATCATTGGAATTTCTTGAGACTCCATAGAACCATCTGTAGTTATCAGATATCTCATTCCTATGTCATCAATGCCTACTTATCCTAGGTATGTTCAAATTGGACTCCCAGCTGAGGATAACTCGAATTGCAGAGCCATATTGACGAATGCATCCACTCCACGTAGATGATCCAATAACTTATCAACCAAGTAAAGGATACTTACTCTGGATGATGAAGCCCTTAAGTGATATACATCCTTTGAGTATACACCTTCTAATAGGTCATTCTCATATTCCTCAGGTGCAGGTTGAATACCCTCATACTCAATTCTTTCTCTTGACAGTGTTGTTAGAAGCACCGAACGTTGGGCATACTTAATCACTCCATTACAAACAGACAACCATCCTCTTCCAAGGATACCATCAATGTCCATTAACTCCAAAGCAATAAGGTTTGCCTCGAAGTTCTTCCCTTTTATGTGAAGACTAACTTTTGGGCACATGTGGTTTGCCTTCTTTTCTCCTTGTGGAGAGTTAACTATTAGGGGTTTCCTCATCAGAAGCATAGTTATCTTATGTTCTTCCACATATTCCCTAGAGGGGAATGAATGTGACGCACTGGGATCAAACAACACCATAGCATTGTCTGAGCTTACTGCTATCAAACCTTAAACGACCTCCTTAGCTCCATGAGTGGTAATCGGATCCACATTGTTCAACCTGCCTTGAATGTAGTTTGCCTTGCACCTGCTCCTTATGGACATTCCATTTTGACTCCTGATGTTGTTGATTCTGGCTTTGATTACTCTCAACAAGCTTCTCAAGACAATCGTTTTTATAGTATTCAATTTTACCACAATCATAATCTTCCTCACTAGTAGAAGTATTTGGCGGGCGGGCGCGGCGGGTCGCGGGCGGCGGGCGGCCGGCGTGCGTGGGCAGCGGGCGGGCGTGGCCGGCATGCAGGAGTGCGTGGCGCAGTGGCAGCTTTGCTTCAAACGGGTCGAGTGAGAGAGAGAGAGAGAGCGAGGCCGGGCCGCAGCCCTGTACATGGGTGTGCCGCGCGATGATGCGTGGCGCGGCAGTGCCGACGCGCCGTGATGCGTGGCGCGGCAAGGCCTACCATGTCACCGGTCAGCGGGCCTGGTCGCTGCCACGTTCGCACCCTTGCCGCGCCGCCATGCATGGCGCGGCAGAGTTGTTTCGCCGCGCCGTACGAACAGGCATGGCCAAAAGTGTTAGATTTTAAAAAAAAAATTAATCAATGTTCGTTTTAAAAATAGTTTTAAAAAGTGTTAAAAATAAAAAAATCCCCCCTAGCACCTGCTACAGGCGCAAACATATTGTTGAGCTCTATTTACAATTCCTACCTACCACCTCCCTCCCAGCCATTCGCCTCTATGCCCCATCCTCTAAGATTATCTCCAACATACCAAACTCAAACACAACACCTATTATAAGGATCGGGTCACGCACAGTCGCTGCATCACCGACCCAAAATTTCCTTTCTCCAACAGCGAACCCAAAAAATCTGCTGCTCCTCACCCGCCCGCGTCGCGCGGACTCATCCGTGGCGACGTGCCGCTCCTAATCTCGTGCCCGGGCGTGGCGGCGCGAGGGCGCCCCTCCAGGCCCGGCGCGACGACGCAAGACGAGCACGCCCAGGCGCGGCGGTGCGGCGCGCCCCACCCGGCCAGCGGTGCGGGCGAGCGTGCCTCTCGGTGACGCGGTACGGCGGCGTGGGTTGGTGGGCCCTAGGGGCACCACCAGCGCACGGGTTCTTCGGCGCGAGCAGACCAGGTGAAGGTGGCATCTTTCCCTTGCTCCTCTCTTTTCCTCGCCGGTGCCTAGGTCTAGCGTCGATCTATGCTTCTCGGCCTTGAAGGGGTCGATCCGGGGCCTCCACGACCGGATCCGGGGTCACCATGGCCGGATCCCATGCCTCCATGGCCGGATCCGTCCTCCCGCGCCTGTGGCCGTGGCCATGGACTGCCGTGTGGTGGTTCTGCCACACTTGCAGCACCGTCGAGGAGAGAGACGACGGAAAGAGGACGCATATCTGGGTTCCCTCTCTCCTTCTACCCAAAATAGGTGCTCCTTTTACCTATTCCGTTGGATGGTGTTTTTTCACTATGCCGAACCCAAAATAGGATTGGTGTCGGGTACCTTAGAACGGGGTACCCCAAGCAAACATCGAAAGGGTCGCTAAAGTACCATCTAAAAATAAAATAAAAATAAAAACTAGAAGGTAAGTCGTGGGTCCCTCGCCCGCCTCGACCGAGCCCACTGGGTCCTCCACCTCCTCGCCTCGAGCCTCGAGCAGGAGGTCTCAGCATCCTCATGCAAACTCTGCTTCGTGCGAGGCTCCCCAGGGAAGGCCTCGACAGGAAACGCCGTCTCCGCCTCGCCTGAGGCTCTCCACAGAAGGCCTCGGCAGGAGGTGTATTCTCCGTATCGCGCGAGGCCTCGGTAGGGAGCCTGATCTCCGTCTCGCGCGAGGCCTCATTCTTCGTGTCGCTCGAGGCCGGCTCGTCCGCAGCCCGGCACCCCCCGCCTCGATCAACCTCCTGACAGCACGTCATGTCTCATTAATACTCCAACCACTCAATCAATCTCAGCCGGACGGTGGCTCAACGCCACAGAACGGCCGACGCGACCCGAGGTCGCATCAGCGCCATACCGGCCGGGACAGGGTACGATGGGGATTACCGGCCACTGTGTCCTAACGCTGTACCCACGATCAGCCGCCCGCTCAAGGCCTCGGCATTGTACACCAGGGCCTCGGCGATCTTGGGGTTCGCACCTGCCGAGACCTCCCCACCGCAGTGCAAGCCTCGGCACCAACTAAAGTCTCGGTCTCGCGCACAGCCCATCCCATCAGCGCCATACCGGTCGAGACAGGGCACGACGAGGATTACCGGCCACTATGTCCTAACACTGTGTCCACGATCCGCACTATACTGGCTGGGACTGGGTACGACAGGGATTACCGGCCACTGTGTCCTAACACTGTGTCCACGATCCGCACCATACTGGCTGGGACTGGGTACGACGGGGATTACCGGCCACTGTGTCCTAACGCTATACCCACGATCAGCCGCCCGCTCAAGGCCTCGGCACTGTACACCAGGGCCTCGGCGATCTTGGGGTTCGTGCCTACCGAGACCTCCCCATCGTAGTACAAGCCTCGGCACCAACTAAGTCCTGATCTCGCGCACAGTCCGTCCACAGTGGCTTGCACGTTCGCCGACGCGTCCACTCCGAGGCATTCCCGGGGCTCCCACGACGCACAGGATCTGATGGGACAACCACGCCGCCCCAGTACTCCAAAGACGGACCGCTCCTACGACCACGCCGCCACAGGAACAGGCCACAGGGCTCGGACATGCCACCCCTATTGGCACGACGCCGCATAGCAATACATGTACGGACCTTGTCCTCCCTTCAGCTATAAAAGGAGAGGACTTGGGCCACTTAGGGGGAAAAGAGGGGACACACGTGCACATATTCAAGCCGCTTGAGAGCAACATTTCAGATGGCCCACACGACACCGCGCTGAGACCTAGGACTAGCTCCTTCCCTCCCTTAGCTTGTAACCCCCTACTACGAGCACTTTGGTGCAAGGAATACAATTTCGATCTCTCAGACTGGACATAGGGCACCGATTGCTCGAACCAGTATAAATCTTGTGTCTCTTTGCATCACCATCCGAAATCAGGAGCACGCAGAACAAATTCACTAGTCGGCTGAGGACCCCCCGGTCCGAAACACCGACAGTTGGAGCGCCAGGTAGGGGACGCTGCGTGTCAGTTTCATCATCCCAGCAGGTTCCAGATGGCAGACCCCGTACGACCATTGCATCTCGGCACCGTAGTTTGGTTCGGGAGCATAGAGTTCATGTCTCTAGGGCATGAGTATGACATGGTACTCCTCACGCCTCGAGTCCCACCATTCGATGATGAAGTTACGCACCGGTAGCCCATGCGCAGGCGGCGCCCGGGCGGCCGCTCTCGCCGCGCTCGCCAGGCACGACGCGAACAAGGCCACCCCGGCGCTACACGAGCCCGGGGCGGCGCGCCACTCCCCGCCGATATCCTACGACCAGCTGTTGGCACAGAGTCCATGGCTGGGGACCTGTCTAGCCTGAGCTTGGACAAAGGAAAATCACCGGTGACACGCGGCGATGCCCAGTCATCAAGCTCCGCTCCACCACTCCCTGAAGAACCGACCCTGGCGGAGCAGAATCAGGCGACGGCACCATCCCCATACCCCTTTGGGTTGAGAAATGCCGCCGCCTCTTACGCCTATGCTTACACTGCCGCTCACGAGGATCCCTCGGAACGTCGCCAGCGCTTCGCTCTCGACCTGAGCACCCACGCTGACCCCTCGAATGAGGACGAGGCATGGCTCGGAGTGGATTTCTCCGGACTCCACAAACCTGGGGCTTTGCGCCAGTTCTTGGCCATGAGCGACTACTGCCTCGGCTACTCCGACTCCGACGACGAAGGCACTTACGACCCCACTCGCGAGTGTTTTCACGTCGAGCTCGGGATGCCAAGGGCCGACGAAGAGGATGAGGGGGCGGGTAGCCTCTCCCCGCTTCGTCCAGGGGCGGGCGCCGCCACGCCCCCACGTAATGTCCTACTGGCCGCACGAAATGAGAACATCGCTCTTGCACGACTTCAGCGCCCAGACCAAGAGCAGCTCCGTGAGCTCCAAGCCAAGGTCGAATAAGACCAACTCCTTCTGCAGTAGCTTCGAGACTCTCTCAAATAGGAACAGCGAGGTCGTGGCGAAGGCGGGGGAGCCCGACGGAGGGCCCTCGACGTGCATCACCGCATCCATAATGACGAAGGGAGTGAGCAAACCCTAGTCTTCAATCGCGCTAGCCAGAACGTCGCGGCTGCGGCAATGCTGGTTCACGCAATGCCCGAGCCTTCTACCACGGAGGGGCGGCGGGTCCGCGGCGAGCTCCGAGATCTCCTAGAGACCGCCGCGGTTTAGCAGGCCGAGAGTTCCTCCTCCCGATGGCACGAGGGCGTCTCGAACCTACCCACGACACTGCCTCGGTAGGACAGGGAAGCCTCAGCTCGTCCCGAGCCTGCTCGAGCACCGATAGCCCACAGGGTCCCCGTGCTTCTCGATTGCCTCGATAATCGACACAAGGTGCAGGGTGACCCGAGGTGGTCGGCCGACGACGACGCCACGACGGTGAGGGGCCCGCCCGAGGCTACCATGTGCACCGAGGTGGCCGCTACGACAGCGAGGAAGACCACAGTCCTTCTCCTGAGCCTCCTGGCCCTCGAGTCTTTAGCAGAGCTATCCGTGTCGCCCAGTTCCCGGCCCATTTTTGGCAACCAGCCAACCTCGCGAAATACAGCGGTGAGACCAACCCTGAACTCTGGCTTGCCGACTACCGCCTGGCCTGCCAGCTAGGTGGCGCGGATGATGACCTGCTCATCATCCGTAACCTCCCCTTGCTCTTGTTAGACTCGGCGTGAGCCTGGCTCAAGCACCTCCCTCCCTCACAAATCCACGACTGGCGCGACTTGGTTAGGGTCATCGTTGGGAATTTCCAGGGCACATACGTACGTCCTGGAAACTCCTAGGATCTTAAGAGTTGCCGCCAGAAACCAGGCGAGTCTCTCCGAGGTTTCATCCGGCGCTTCTCCAAGCAGTGCACCGAGTTGCCCAGCGTCGGCGACTCAGAGATCATCCAGGCTTTCCTCTCCGGCACCACCTACCGAGACCTGGTGCGGGAGCTAGGTCGGAACGTACCACGCACTGCTGCTGTGCTCCTCGACATCGCCACCAACTTCGCCTCGGGCGAGGAGGCCGTCGGTGCCATCTTCCCTGACAGCGACGCCAAGGGAAAATAGAGGGACGAGGCCCCCGATGCCTCTGCCTCCCACCTCCCTAAGAGAAAGAAAAAGGGGTGCCTAGGGAAGCAGGAGGTCATGGAGGCTGATCTGGTCGGGGCCGTAGAACGCAAGAATCCTCGAGGCCCCAAAGGCCCTAGGCCTTTCGACGACATGCTCAAGAAACCATGCCCTTATCACCAAGGCCCGGTCAAGCACGCCCTCGAGGATTGCTCCATGCTGCGACGTTACTATGCCAGGCTTAGGCTCCCCAATGACGACGCCAAGCAGAAGGGCACCGGCGATCAGAACGAGGACAAGGACGATGGGTTCCCCGAGGTATGCAACGCCTTCATGATCTTCGGCGGGCCCTCGGCGTGCCTTACGGCGCGGCAGCGCAAGAGGGAACACCGAGAAGTCTTCTCGGTCAAGGTAGCCACCCCCTAGTACCTTGACTGGTCTTGAGAAGCGATCACCTTCGATTGAGATGACCACCCTGACCATGTTCCAAATCCCGGGCAGTACCCACTGGTTGTCGACCCGATCATCGGAAACACCCGACTCTCCAAGGTGTTGATGGACGGAGGCAGCGGCCTCAACATCCTCTACACCAACACCCTGGAGCTCTTGGAAATCGAACGGTCGAGGCTCCGAGGCGATGTCGCACCCTTCCACGGCATTGTGCCGGGGAAGCGCAGGGCCATCGGAGAGGAGGTACAGAAACTCTTGGCGGCCGGGTTCATCAAGGAAGTATCCCACCCAGAGTGGTTGGCTAACCCCGTTTTAGTCAAGAAGAAAAATGGAAAATGGAGAATGTGTGTAGACTACACCAGTCTGAACAAAGCCTGTGCAAAGGTCCCCTTCCCATTACCTCGAATCGATCAAATCGTTGATTCCACCGTAGGGTGCGAGACCTTGTCTTTCCTCGATGCGTATTCTAGTTACCATCAGATCAAGATGAAAGAGTCCGACCAGCTCGCAACTTCTTTCATCACACCCTTCGGCATGTACTGCTACGTGACGATGCCCTTCAGCCTCAGAAACGCAGGTGCCACGTACCAACGATGCATGACCTAGGTCTTTGGCGACAACATTGGGTGGACCGTCGAGGCCTACGTAGATGACATCGTGGTCAAGACCAGAAAAGCCGAGGGTCTCATCGATGACTTAAGAATAACCTTCAAATGCCTTAGAGAGAAGGGCATCAAGCTCAATCCCGAGAAGTGTGTGTTCGGGGTCCCCCGAGGCATGCTCTTGGGATTCATAGTCTCGGAACGCGGCATTGAAGCCAACCCAGAGAAGGTCTCGGCCATAACCAGCATGGGACCAATCAGAGACCTCAAGGGAGTGCAGAGGGTCATGGGATGCCTTGTGGCCCTGAGCCGCTTCATCTCACGCCTCGGCGAAAAAGGGTTGCCTCTGTACCGACTCTTGAGAAAGTCCGAGCATTTTTCTTGGACCCCCGAGGCCGAGGAAGCCCTCGACAGACTCAAGAGGCTGCTCACCAATCCTCCCGTCCTGATACCCCCGGCCATGGATGAGGCCCTCTTACTCTATGTCACCACAACGACCCAAGTGGTCAGCGCCGCCGTAGTGGTAGAGAGGCAGGAAGAAGGGCATACTCTACCCACCCAACGACCTGTTTATTTCATCAGCGAGGTGCTCTCCAAGACCAAAGCACGCTACCCCCACATCTAGAAGCTGGTCTATGCCGTGGTCCTGGCTCGGCGCAAACTATGCCACTACTTCGAGTCACACCCAGTGACTGTGGTATCATCCTTCCCCCTGGGTGAGATAGTTCATAACCGAGAGGCCTCGGGTAGGATAGCCAAGTGGGCTGTCGAGCTTATGGGGGAAACCTTGACCTTTGCGCCTCAAAAAGCGATCAAGTCTCAGGTCTTGGCTGATTTCGTGGCTGAATGGACAGATACCCAACTGCCACCCACTCAAATTCAGACGGAGTGCTGGACCCTGTACTTCGACAGATCCCTGATGAAGACTGGGGCAGGCGCGGGACTGCTTTTCATTTCGCCCCTCGGAGTACACATGCGCTACATGGTGCGGCTCCACTTCACCGCCTCCAACAACGTGGCCGAATACGAGGCCCTCATCAGTGGCTTGCAAGTCGCCATCGAGCTTGGGGCATGGCGCCTTGACGTCCGAGGCGACTCACGGCTCGTCATAGATCAAGTGATGAAGGAGTCAAACTGCCTCGACCCCAAAATGGAGGCTTACTGCAAGATGGTACGATGCCTAGAAGACAAGTTCGACGGTCTCAAACTAAATCACGTCGCGCGGAAGTACAATGAGGCCACCGACGAGCTGGCAAAGATGGCCTCGGCACGAGCCTCGGTCCCCCCGAACGTCTTCGCCAGAGACCTCCACAAACCTTCCATCGGCTGCATCTCGACAACAGAGGAGGGCCCACCTGTGGAACCCATGGCAAAGCCCGACGCCCCCTCTGCTGCCGAAACCACCTCGACCGAGCCCGAGGTCATGGAAGTCAACGCCGAGCCTCCACAGACTGATCAGGACACGGATTGGCGAGTCCTGTTACTCGATTGGGTTGATCAAGGGGAGCTTCCTGACGATAGAACCGAAGCGCGACGGCTCGCGCGCCGAGCCAAGACCTATGCCCTCTACAATGGCGAATTGTATAGGCGAAGTCCCTCAGGTGTCCTCCAACGTTGTATCAGTGCCGAGGCAGGCCAAGCCCTGCTTTGGGACTTACACGCAGGCGCCTGCGGACACCATGTGGCACCTCGGACGCTCGTAGGGAACGCTTTCCGCCAAGGTTTCTACTGGCCGACGGCGGTCGCCGACGCTACCAAGCTAGTACGCTCCTGCGAAGGATGCCAGTATTACGCTCGGCAGACACATCTCCCGGCCCTAGCCTTGCAAACCATCCCCATCACATGGCCGTTCGCCATGTGGGGGCTCGACATGGTCAGGCCTCTACAAAAGGCCCCCAGGGGCTACACCCATCTACTGGTATCAATCGACAAGTTCTCCAAATGGATCGAGGCTCGTCCGATCAATCGAATCAAATCCGAGCAGGCGGTGCTGTTCTTCACTGACATTATCCACAGGTTTGGGGTCCCCAACACGATCATCACCGACAACGGGACACAGTTCACCGGCAAAAAGTTCTTGACGTTTTGCGACGACCACCACATTCGAGTGGCCTGGTCGGCCGTAGGACATCCAAGGACCAATGGCCAAGTGGAGCATGCCAACGACATGATCCTACAAGGCCTCAAGCCAAGGATTCACAACCGGTTGAAAAAGTTTAGCAAGAAATGGCTCGCCAAACTCCCGTCGGTCATCTGGAGCCTGAGGAACACTCCAAGCCGAGCCACGGGATTCACGCCTTTCTTCCTAGTCTATGGGGTCGAGGCCATCCTCCCCACCGACCTGGAATATGGTTCCCCAAGGCTGCAAGCCTATAATGAACAAAGTAACCGCACCACCCGAGAGGACGCCATTGATCAGCTGGAGGAAGCCCGAGACGTCGCGCTACTACACTCGACCAAATACCAGCAGAGCCTGTGGCGCTATCAGGCCCGACACGTCCAAGGCCGAGACTTGAAGGTAGGCGACCTGGTGTTGAGGCTAGCACAAAGCAACAAGGGTCGCCACAAGCTGACCCCACCATGGGAAGGACCGTACATCATCGCCCAGGTACTGAAGCCCGGGACCTACAAGCTGGCCAACGAGAAGGGCGAAGTCTTCACCAACGCTTGGAACATAGAACAGCTACATCGCTTTTATCCCTAAATTTCCAAGCATTGTATATGTTGTTTCCTGAAATACAATTAAAAAGCGTTTTTTAGTTGGTCTTATTTTTCGAGAAACCCCCCGAGCCCATCGTAGGTCTCGGCAGTGCAATAAACACGACAAGGGAGACTCGGCTCTGCCTCGGCAGAACCAAGCCTCCCTCGGGGGCTAGATGGGGGACTCCCCCTAGGTCCCACGCACCATTCTTTAGTCGTTTTTCACAAAAATTCCTACGCCAAGACTCTAGCAGGCTCTGACGAATCATTTGTAAAGACTCCTTGGACCAAGGTCTATTACCTAAGCAAGAGGCCGGTAGAGTCGCGAGATGGCCTACGCCCCCGGGCTATGGCACTCCCTCACTACCTCTCGCTCAAGGGACGGCTTAGGCCCTAGAGGGGTGTTTTGCAAACGAAATCTGATCAGAAGCAACAGAGGACAAAGGCTCAGAAGCATGAGAAAAACAACTAAGAAACACAAATACTTCAGAAACAGGGGCCTCGACGGCCACAAACGTTATGATACAAAAATAACCCCTGTTCTATCTTTACATAGCCACCGGGGCCCAGATTAAGGCTCGGGGCCTTCAGCACTGGCAGATGGTAAGGGAGGAACCACCTCCTCTTCGAAGAGCGTCGCCAGCGCCGTGCCAGGGCCTTCCGCCGCCTCCATCAGCTTCGTGACCGCCGCGTTGGCCTCCTCGTCATCATCAGGCAGAACATAGCCATCACTGATGGCCAGGAGGTTGACGCCAAGGTAGTGAGAGGAGATGACGGCCATCGCCCGCTTGACACCCGTGTGCAATGCCCCTCGGAGTCGCTCGCGCATCTGGCTACTCAGCGCAATCAAGCGACTCCCAAGGGAGCTGCCCGACTGAACCCCCTCGACCTCCAAGGCCTCGCAGGCAGAAAGGGTGGCACGTTTCAGTGCCTCGTGCTACTCGATCTCGGTGTCGAGCACTGTCTGCACCGCACTGGAAGCCTCGGTGGCCCGAGCGAACTCCGCCTCTGACTCTGCACCGCGGAAAATGGAATGAGGTCGAGCCAGAGAAAAAACAACCCAAGTTAGGGATGGAAGCCCACGGAACTCACCCTTGGCCTTCTGCTCCTAGCGTCGGGCCTCGGCCTGACAGGCCTCGGCCACCCTGAAAGCTTCACTCCCCAGCTCTGCGTCATACAAAGAAGTTAGGGAGCGAACATAAGGAGAAGGAAACGCAACAAGGGGACTAGAACCCACCCTCGACTGTCCCCCTCAAAACCACAGCCTCGATTTGCGAGGCCCCAATCGAAGCAAGGGCCTCATTCAGAGCGCCTTTGGTCAGCTAGTGCGCACTCTCCTCTGCCCCCAGCTGCCCGGCAAGGGCCTTGCCCGAGGCCGTCGCTTCTTCAGCCCGGGATCTGAAGGCATCCTGATCGCTGATGGCGCGGGTAAGCTCCTCCTCCAGCTCCTTGATCCGCGCCACCATGGGGGCGAGCCGCATCTGGGCTATGGCCGCCTCGACCTTCGTGTCGGCATAGCGAAGGCGGAGGTCCTCCACCTCCGCGCTTCGTGCCGATAGAAGCTCGTTAGCATCGGCAAGAAGGCCCCTCTGCCGCTGAAGCTGGTCCCAGATTCCCCTCTCCCGCCGAAGGAAGACCGACTTCCCGAGGGACCGGGTCTCGAGCTCCTAAGGAGACAGAACAAAGGTCGTCGATTGCGACAAAAACCGAGAAAGGAACAACATCACGAGAGAATGGAAAACACGAACCTAGGCGACTCTGGGCAGTTCGTCGGCCACCACGAACAGTGCCATCCGTAGCGACCGCTCCACCAGCTCGCGGTACTGCTCGAAGGTGCTCCAGCGCCCGCCCTCGACCGCGTCCTCGAGGGCGAACAAAGGCTCCCCCTCAGGGTCATCCCGGCTCCGCCACAGTACCCTCGGGTGATCCCACCCGCGGGGCTCGGATCGCACCCGCACGAGGGCTGAGCTTCCCTCATCCAAGAGCGGCACCGGCTGCTCCATGGCATCGGTCTCCTCGGCGTTGACCACCTCCCGTGCCCAGGAAGTATCGTCGGAGGAGATCGGATAGACCTTCGTCTCCCAGGCACTCTCCTGCAACAACGGCGGGCCCTGAGCCAAGGGCACGGTCGAGGCCTCTGCCTCCTGCACAGACGGCCTCGCCGCCATCATGATGGTCGTGGTGACCTCGGGGGCTCTGGCCTCTACAATCACGACCTCGGTGGTCTCGGGGGCTCCGGTCTCCGCCATTGTGGCCTCAGCAGACACAGAAACGCCGACCGCGGACACTACGGTCTCAGCGGTCGTGGGTGTCGGGGCCTCCATTGCCTCAGCCTCGGAGGCCCCGGGAGCCTCGGCAACAAAGGGCACGATGGCCCCATCTAATCGTGTAGGGGCCGCCTTGACAATCCCTCCTTGGGCGGCCGATTCCTTTGGGTCGACCCTCGCCGACGCCGCGCCACGTTGGATGGTGGCTTGTGCCTCCGCCACCCAGTGGGCGGAGGAGCCGGGGCTCGCCTTAAGTGCTTTAAGGGGTGCCAAGGGGAGGTCATCCACAGGCCACTTCCGACTAAAGAAAATTAACCTACAGGGTCAGCGCGAGACTAAAAAAGTGAATGGAAGACACTATGACCCTGCCAAAAATACACTTACTTTGAACAGGGCGACCCCCGCTTCGCCACAGCAAACCTCATCCACAACGGCGGAGGCGGCGGCAGTGGCGTCGCATCCGTATCCATCGGCGCCGGTCGGTCCTCAGTGGACCCCGGCGCCCCTTCGGTCCTCTGCGGGGGCGGTGGCGTTGCCTCCGCCGCCACCTGCTCCGCCATGACCGCCGAGTCTACCGGGCCGACGGCGCGTTTGTATAATGCCCGCGCCTCGGGCGTGTCGGCCTCAGCTCCGGAGCGGGCAACCGCCGGCCCCGGGTTCGCTTCTCCCCCCTTTCCTGGGGTGCCGGGCTGCTTGCCGACGCCCCGGGTGCCACCTCGTCGACGTCAAGAAGGTGGTCTAGGGGACCTCGCCCTCCCTCGCCCTTATCGTTCCCATCCAAGGCCTCCGTCGACAACGACGTCGATGGGGATTCCTCCAACGGGAGACCATCCTTCCGTTGCTGACGGCGGCGCTTATCCAATTCCTCGTGCGCGAGGATGTGCTTGTGGCAAAACCTCCTAAATTATAGGACCCACATGCACCTGTCACTGTCCAACGACCTCTGACGACTATGCATATGTTCCTAGTAACTTAAGAAGACTGTTGGGTGTCCCCATGGAACCCCGAATCATCCACGTTTTCCGAGCAGGATCCCATTACAGAGTCATTGCAGTATTACAACAGTTTATTCAAATAGATACATCAGAGTAATATAGCGGAAGTCTTACAATAACTTAGTTTACAAAACAGTAGTTTCAAACCTTATAAACTAAGTTCGATTAATATTCCAAACCATAGTAGTGGAGTGGCATTATAACGTAATACAAAACATGCAATTAAACTGCCCTTCCCAAGGGCCACAAATTTACTTATCATCATTGGATCGAACAACCGTCATGCAACACGACCCAAAACAGACCTGCTCATGAGGCTCACCTACAACAAGGGTCAACGAACCCTGAGTACAAAAGTACTCAACAAGACTTAACCGAAATAAAAATTGATAGAACTCAGGAATGCAGGCTTAGGGATTCAAGGTATGGCTTTAGCAATAATCAAAGTTCTTTTGCGTAAAAGCTCTTTAATGAAATTCTTTATATCAACATTTAAAACTTCATAAGATCATATACAAAGCTGACACGATCTGTATTGAGATCATGAAACTTCATATCCAACACCTTCTCAAATTTCAGTTATTAAACTACGATGATGAACAGAGAAGTGAGTCTCCATAACCGAGGAGCAACGACGATTCGAACCGATTATAACCCAGCTGGGAATTCCAGACCACACGACATATGCAGGTCCGTGACCTACATATACCAACCTACCCTTAGATCCTCTAAAACAAGAACGGGTCCGCGCCACCCGAGAATACAGTACTCCACCAATCTAGCCCATTGCCACGTGGGTACACGCTATTCCCGCCATCTCTCCACTCCCAGTGCGTGAGTAGCCATTCTCAAAATAGAATCGCCAAGTTAAGGCTTACCGGAGTATGTGGTTAGTACTACAAAGTCTCACCGCACACAGTTCAACAACGGTATGGACCTTAACCGACTCAGGCGGAAAGAACCCGCTCATAAGACATTACTAGGTCTTGTGGCTCACACACACCGAGTCCGCCCGGTCTAGATTTATTACTCCACATTCCCATATCACATGATAACATAAGTAACCAAAGTTCCATTTAAAACTCACAGGTGACAGGTAATCACCCGACCTTTATTTATCTAAGCATGACTAAGCATAACTAGCCATATACGAATTAAAACGGTTAACAAGGTAGATAAGGAAAACAAGGTTGGTCATGCATCAATTAGGTTTTCACTTAACTCCTAATCACTTAATGCAGTATATGAAAGCAAAAGCGAAATCAATTTGTAAAACACAAGGTAGGGTTTAAATGCATCCGGGGCTTGCCTTGGTCGGCAGAAAAGGTTAGTTCCACAGAGAGATTACGGAGTTAGACTTGACAGCATCACCATTGATGGATGAACCTTCTCCAACACTTGATCAACGCGAGCACCATTGAATGATGACACTCATCCGAAGATTAGTCAACGCGAACCTTCTCACTCACGTATGCACTACACGTAAATAAATAATGCATGCTTTAGCATGATGGATTGTATGACATGATGCATGGAGGTGCATTGGTGAAAGCATAAAAGATTAACTAACTTGAATACAACTTTCCTTCACGGTACAGTTACAAGTCAAAACTAACTAAACCTTTCCATAATACTAACATCAATTGCCAAAGATCATTACCAACTAATGATCCAAGGACATCACTCAATCAAAAATTCAATCAAAACCTAAGTCATTAAGGTTTGCTATTTAACTAACATATGTCTATTTCAGGACTGGAAACAACAGCTTCATGTTTGGATCATAACTAGAGTTATACAAATCCAATAGCCATGCAACAAGACATTCTGGAAAGCTTATGAAATTTTCTACAACTCATCTTCAATCATCTTAGCATGATTCTCAAGTTAACTAAGTCAAATATACCCATTTACAGAAACTGGTCCCCAAATGACAGAGAGCAGCCATTTCTGAAACCCAACTTTAAACAGGCATAACTCACAAACCACAAGGCCAAATACCACCAAATTTTAACAGCAGCTAGATACATGAATTATCTACAACTTTGTTATTAACAAGTTTCTCGAAAAACATCATTATCATGTGGTAATCCAAACAGTCCCAAAAACTGTCCCGAAACGACAATTGCAAGAAAATAATTATTAACTTATGTTGCAAACATATAATTGGGCAAAACCAACTTTACCAACATTTCATACATGACTAAAGAACACCAGAAAGCATGGTGCTCACCTCTAAATAAATTTTCTTAAAGCATTTCTTAATTTATTTAGACATCAAGGTGTATTTATGAACATATACCAAAAATGCACAATAACTTCTACAAAAATTACAGTAGCTCACATATCCTCTCAATAGTCTACTGTACAAATTTCATACCATTTGCATAAGTATAGCTGCCTCTATGAAAAAGATAATTTGCTATTGCAAGAAATCATGTGAGAGCGAGATAAACCAAAAACTCACTCATACTTCATCCAATACTCATGAAATTTTTACCACACATCAACTATCACATGAGTAGCATGCCACAAAAATTTCACTTCATTTGAAGCCCTAGATTTGCAGTTATGGAAAATAACAAATTCAACTAGCATTACAACCTTACTGCACAAATATATTTTTGTAGCTAAAACTTTAAACTAAAACATGCCATATTATAGATCTACTACATAGACAATTTCACAAGGATTCCAAAAAGTCCTCATTTGCTATTATACGAATTTCCTATGAATTACTATGAATTTTCAAAGTTCCAGCCGATTTCAAAGCAAACAGGTCCAAATGGCACTATTCACATGAGTCTACGGTTCACAGAAAAGCCCCTCACAAATCTCGAATTTGAAGACGAAGTCCCTGGTCGCGATTTTCAGAACAGAGGACGCCGGAGAGACGCGATTTCCGGCCGGCTGATGCTCGTAGGCGGCAATTGAAGGGGTGGTCGAGCGACGGGGTGGCGAGGCGAGCTAGAGGATGACCGTAGCATGGGCAGAGGTGGCCTGTGGCCTACTGGCCACGCGAGCAGGCGGGACGACGGTGGCTGCTCCGGCGGCAACGGTGATACGACGGCCGTGGTGACAGAAAAAGGGGCGCATGAGGGGCGGCAAATGACGGCGAAGGTGGTGGTGCACTCGGTAGGATTGGAGAAGGCTCGGAGGTGGAAGAACGACAGCGGCGAAGGAGGCTCGGCCATGGCGGCGGCGTCGGGAAAACAGAGAGGAGGAGAAAAAGAAACGAACAACGACAGCCAAGCTATAAAGGACGGCCAAGAAGCAAGAGGAAGCCACGCTGCGGCCTTGTCCACGCCAGCACGACACCGAAACTGGACACGAACGCGCCTGGAAGACGATCGAAGCTCGCCGTCGGGGAGTTGGCTTCCGCGGGTACTGTTCACCAGAATTACAGATTTGCCACTCGCTTAAAAATCCCAAATTACTCCCAAATTTGTATAACAACTCAAAAATCTCCAAAAATAAAAGTTGTTCAAAATCAAAAGTTCTACAACTTTGCTTTTATAACCAACCCCTAATTTGGTCTACATTTTGAAATGTAAATTTGAATTCAAAAATGGGACATTTAAAGAATCACGCATTTTCAAATTACTTCAAATTTCATAAAACAACTTTGAAAACTCCAAAAACCAACTTTGTACAACTCGACAAGCTCTACACTTTTGCTTTTAGGCTCAACCCCAAAATGTGCTTAGATTTTGAATTAGGTTTTCCAGGGTAAACTTTAAATGCTGGAAATTTGGGTTTTCGAAAATCTAATTAAACACAAATGTTTTGAAATTGATTCATCCATACAAGTCAACACATATCATAAAACAATATTCACACCAAGCATTGCAACAAAAATTATTAAACTTTTATTAAGGAAGAATTTGAATTGTTTAATAGATTCCCACATTAAAATTCAGAAAGTTTCTTAATCACTATTATTTCATGTAACATATAACACACTTCATAACAACATTTACATGCTATAAATTAAACATGAAATGCATTCATGAGTTGATACATGATGATTATGCATAATGATGACATGATCACCTTTTAAGTACTTTATAACATCAGGGATGTTACAGTGCTTCGTGCGCTTCGCCGCCTTAGCATCCTTTCGCTTCTTCTGCGCATCGGCGTGTGCGTGATTGATCGCCCGCCGCCCCGCGTCCTCGGGAACGGGCGGTGGAGAGGAGCGCATATCCCTCATCCCCTAAAGGAACGACAAATGCGCATAAGGAAACAAGGGATAAGGGGGGATTGAGGAGGCTCAGAGGCTATACCAGCATTCGACTTACCAGCGAAAGGAACCCCTACGACGGTCGCATCACGAAGGGGGTCAAGTTGCCGCCCCTCAACTTCGCATCTACCGTCTCCCCCACCCGACGGAGGATTTCCTCATCGGAGAGGGTGGAGGAGGACATCCGGGTGCCCTCAACGGGCTCACCCGGCCTCATCTCGAACAGCCGCCGCCGCCGAGCCATCAGCGGCAGCACCCTCCGACAGTGGAAGGCGGCCACAACCACAGCGACGGTGAGGCCATGGCCCCATAGCCTCGCCAGCCCCTCCAGGAGCGGCTCCAGCTTGGGCTGGTCGACCTTCGGGACACCCCACTTCCATTTCTCCGGGCAACACTCCACAATCCGCCCAGTATAAGGGGGAAGTCCTCCATCGTCGTTGCGAAGATAAAACCAACTCGTGTACCACCGGTGGTTGGAGGACGCGAGTTGGGCCAGGATGTAGAGGTGCAGGCGGTCCTAACGCACCTGGAGAGTGCAGCCTCCGGCCCTTGATGCCTTCCTCTTACCCGACGTTCTCGTCGGCTTGGTAGTATGCCCCGCCCGGAACAGGTGGAGCCACAAATCCCAATGGGGAGCGATCCCCAAATACCCCTCGCAGACGGCAACGAAGATAGCCGCCTAAGCGATGGAGTTGGGATTAAAATTGTGGAGCTCCACGCCGTAGTAGTGCGGGAGCGCCCGCATGAACCGGTCCGCCGGGACACCGAGGCCGTGCTCGTGGAAGGAGACGAAGCTCACGACGTAGCCGTCACGGGGCCTCGGCTCTAGCTCACCGTACGGAGCAATCCACTCCGGCCTACTGGGGTCTGTCACCAGGCGGAGGAGTCCACCGTCGACAAGCGACTGAAGCATCTCCTCGATAACATCCGACGGATCCCAAGGGTCTGCCTCGACAACGACGACATTGCCGGCCATGGGTGCGATGGAGGAATCGGGTGTGGCGGTGAGTTTTTTCTCTCTCCCTCCTACGCTCTCGCTTTTTCCTCGCTTTCTCCCTAGGCTCACTCCTCTCTCCTCTTCTTCCCGGCACCCGCTGCTCTGGCGACGGCTCGACGGAGGCGGTGCTAATATGGGCAAGGTAAGACGAGGAGGGGCGAGATTCCTCGTGTATTTATGCAGGGAGGAGGTGAAACGAATGGGCGATGAAATCGGGGAGGTTTTCCCCCGTCCGGCGCGGTTAACCACGAGCCGATTTCGGCGGCCCACGCGCCCACGTCTCCCGCATTAAATACGAGGACAGTTACGTCCCGCCCATCACGTCACGCTCGGCCACTACGGCAGTAGGTGTCGTTTCGCCTCCCCATGAAACTGCCTCAAAAGGCGTGCCACCCGTTGCCGAACCAATAGGGAAGATATTCCCCGCGGCCTGTTCCTTTCATAGGAAGGAACCGGGCTCTGAGCCTATTACGATCCAGGGGTTCGAAGGCTGGACCCCAAAGGGTTTCGACAGCCGCCCCAGGATAACAGAGTCAGGGGCAACTGCGGGCGAGCCTATACGGGGCCGAGGCCTAAGCAAGCGAAACGCTTGGGACGCCCAAAGTCGTGTCCGAGACCGGTAGGAAAGTATCCCAATGGGATCCCACCATAGGAAGGCACCGAGCCACCGAGGCCTAACGAACGGCCTCGGCACCCACTAGAGAAATCCTCTGGTACTCTTAGAGTGTGTCTCTAGACCGCTAGCCATCCCCTAATGAATGGGGTTCGGGCCTCCACTCGGACTACCCGATAACAGCTCACCGGAAGTGCCACCGCTCGTGCCCATCGAGGGTAGCGAGGCACATTCCACCCCTCCTTCCAAGCGAAAAGGAAGCGTGAGGGTCGCATAAAAAGTTAGGGGAACCCCCGATGGCCTTCTCGCCCTATGCAGAGGCTAGGGGGCTCCTCCTGCAAATATGCCGAGACCCCACGACCCGGGGTTGCACCCAAATGGGCCTCGGCAAACAAACCCTCACGCGCGAGGGGCGTATAAAAAGTCAGGAGAACTCCTGACGGCCCTCTCACGCAGAGGCTAGGGACTCTTCCTACAACCTTGCCGAGACCAGAATGGGCTCGGCAAACTAACCCTCCGTCCGAATGAAAAGGACATGTGAAGATCAGATGAAAGGGCCAGAACACCCAAGACAAAGACAAACAATCCAAAACCGCGCTAGAGGTTTCGCTACAAGCACGATAAAGGGCACCGAGCCCGTTACGGTCTAGGGGTTCAAAGCTGGGCCTCCAAAAGGTTTCGACAGCCGCCCCAGGGCAACAGAGTCAGGGACGACATCGGGACGAGCCTACGAATGGCCTAGGCCCAAGCGAACGGTCGCTCAGGGTGTCCTAAGTCGTGTCCGAGACCGGCGGGGAAGTATCCGAATGGGATCCCACCATAGGGAGGCACCGAGCCACCGAGGCCCGCGAATGGCCTCGGCACCCACTAGAGAAACCCCCTGGTACTCTTAGAGTGCGTCTCTAGACCACTAGCCGTCCCCCGGTGAACAGGGCTCAGGACTCCACTCGGACTACCCGCTAACAGCTCACCGGAAGTGTCCACGCTCGTGCCCATCGAGGGTAGCCTGGCACATTCTACCCCTCCTTCCGAGCGAAAGGAAGCGTGAGGATCATACCCAAAGTCAGGGGACCCCTGACAAACCTCTCGCTCCGTGCGGAGGCTAGAGGGCTTTTTCCTGCAGCCTCGCCGAGACCCCCGCAACCCGAACTTGCGCTTGGGGGCTCGGCAAATGCACAAGAACCACTCGTTCAGGCACAAAAATGAAGAAAGCCCCGGGAGGAGTAACTCCACTCCTCTAGGGGCTCGGGGGCTACACCCGGCGGGTGCGCTCGCGCGCACCCACCGGAACCTCAAAAAACAAACCCCAATACCTATAGGGCAGGTATAAAACAAGCCTTGGCAAGCCCTCAGGGGGAGTGCATGCACTCCCCCTGAGGCTCGGGGGCTACTGTCGGGTACCTTAGAACGGGGTACCCCAAGCAAATATCGAAAGGGTCGCTAAAGTCCCATCTAAAAATAAAATAAAATAAAAACTAGAAGGTAAGTCGTGGGTCCCTCGCCCGCCTCGACCGAGCCCACTGGGTCCTCCACCTCCTCGCCTCGAGCCTTGAGCAGGAGGTCTGTGCATCCTCACGCAAACTCCGCTTCGTGCGAGGCTCCCCAGGGAAGGCCTCGACAGGAAACGCCGTCTCCGCCTCGCCTGAGGCTCTCCACAGAAGGCCTCGACAGTAGGTGTATTCTCCGTATCACGCGAGGCCTCTCACGCGAGGCCTCGGTAGGGAGCCTGATCTCCATCTCGCGCGAGGCCTCATTCTCCGTGTCGCTCGAGGCTGGCTCGTCCGCAGCCCGGCACCCCCCGCCTCGATCAACCTCCTGATAGCACATCACGTCTCATTAATACTCCAACTACTCCCACATTCTCAGTCGGACGGTGGCTCAACGCCACAGAATGGCCGACGCGACCGGAGGTCGCATCAGCGCCATACCGGCCGGGACAGGGTACGACGGGGATTATCGGCCACTATGTCCTAACGCTGTACCCACGATCAGCCGCCCGCTCAAGGCCTCGGCACTATACACCAGGGCCTCAGCGATCTTGGGGTTCGCGCCTACCGAGACCTCCCCACCGTAGTGCAAGCCTCGGCACCAACTAAAGTCCTGGTCTCGCGCACAGCCCGTCCCATCAGCGCCATACCGGCTAGGACAGGGCACGGCGGGGATTACCGGCCACTATGTCCTAACACTGTGTCCACGATCCACGCCATACCGGCTAGGACAGGGTATGACGGGGATTACCGGCCACTGTGTCCTAACGCTGTACCCACGATCAGCCGCCCGCTCAAGGCCTCAGCACTGTACACCAGGGCCTCGGCGATCTTGGGGTTCGCGCCTACCGAGACCTCCCCACCGCAGTGCAAGCCTCGGCACCAACTAAAGTCCCGGTCTCACGCACAGCCCGTCCCATCAGCGCCATACCGGCCGGGATAGGGCACGGCGAGGATTACCGGCCACTGTGTCCTAACACTGTGTCCACGATCCGCGCCATACCGGCTGGGACAGGGTACGACGGGGATTACCGGCCACTATGTCCTAACGTTGTACCCACGATCAGCCGCCCGCTCAAGGCCTCGGCACTGTACACCAGGGCCTCGGCGATCTTGGGGTTTGTGCCTACCGAGACCTCCCCGTCGTAGTACAAGCCTCGGCACCAACTAAGTCCCGGTCTCACGCACAGTCTGTCCACAGTGGCTTGCACGTTCGCCGACGCGTCCACTCCGAGGCATTCCCGGGGCTCCCACGACGCACAGGATCTGATGGAACAACCACGCCGCCCCAGTACTCCAAAGACGGACCACTCCTACGACCACGCCGCCATAGGAATAGGCCACAGGGCTTGGACGTGCCACCCCTATTGGCACGATGCCGCATAGCAATACATGTATGGTCCTTGTCCTCCCTTTAGCTATAAAAGGAGAGGACTTGGGCCACTTAGGGGGGGAAGAGGGGACACACGCACACATATTCAAGCCACTTGAGAGCAACGTCTCAGACGGCCCACACGACACCCCGCTGAGACCTAGGACAAGCTCCTTCCCTCCCTTAGCTTGTAACCCCCTACTACGAGCACTTCGGTGCAAGGAATACAAGTTCGATCTCTCAGACTGGACGTAGGGCACCGATTGCCCAAACCAGTATAAATCTTGTGTCTCTTTGCATCACCATCCGGAATCGGGAGCACGCAGAACAAATTCACTAGTCGGCTGAGGACCCCCCGGTCCAAAACACCGACACCAAGACTCTAGCAGGCTCTGACGAATCATTTGTAAAGACTCCTCGGACCAAGGTCTGTTACCTAAGCAAGAGGCCGGTAGAGTCGTGAGACGGCCTACACCCCCGGGCTACGGCACTCCCTCATTACCTCTCGCTCAAGGGATGGCTTAGGCCCCAGAGGGGTGTTTTGTAAATGAAATCTGATCAGAAGCAACAGAGGACAAAGGCTCGGAAGCATGAGAAAAACAACTAAGAAACACAAATACTTCAGAAACAGGGGCCTCGACGGCCACAAACGTTATGATACAAAAATAACCCATGTTCTATCTTTACATAGCCCCCGGGGCCCAGATTAAGGCTCGGGGCCTTCAGCACCGGCAGATGGTAAGGGAGGAACCACCTCCTCTTCGAAGAGCATCGCCAGCGCCGTGCCAGGGCCTTCTGCCGCCTCCATCAGCTTTGCGACCACCGCGTTGGCCTCCTCGTCATCATCAGGCAGAACATAGCCATCACTGATGGCCGGGAGGTCGACGCCAAGGTAGTGAGAGGAGATGACGGGCATCGCCCGCTTGACACCCGTGTGCAGCGCCCCTCGGAGTCGCTCGCGCATCTGGCTGCTCAGCGCAATCAAGTGACTCCCAAGGGAGCTGCCTGACTGAACCCCCTCGACCTCCAAGGCCTCGCAGGCGGAAAGGGCGGCACGTTTCAATGCCTCATGCTCCTCGATCTCGGTGTCGAGCACTGTCTGCACCGCGCTGGAAGCCTCGGCGGCCCGAGCGAACTCCACCTCTGACTCTTCACCGTGGAAATTGGAATGAGGTCGAGCCAGAGAAAAAACAACCCAAGTTAGGGACGGAAGCCCACGGAACTCACCCTTGGCCTTCTACTCCCAGCGTCGGGCCTCGGCCTGACAGGCCTCGGCCGCCCTGGAAGCTTCACTCCCCAGCTCTGCGTCATACAAAGAAGTTTGGGAGCGAACATAAGGAGAAGGAAACACAACAAGGGGACTGGAACCCACCCTCAACTGTCCCCCTCAAAACCATAGCCTCAATTTGCGAGGCCCCAACTGAAGCAAGGGCCTCGTTCAGAGTGCCTTTAGTCAGCCAGTGCGCACTCTCCTCTGCCCCTAGCTGCCCGACAAGGGCCTTGCCTGAGGCCGTCGCTTCTTCAGCCCGAGATCTGAAGGCATCCCGATCACTGACGGCGCGGGTAAGCTCCTCCTCCAGCTCCTTGATCCACGCCGCCATGGGGGCGAGCCACGTCTGGGCTGTGGCCACCTCGACCTTCGCGTCGGCACAGCAAAGGCGGAGGTCCTCCACCTCCGTGCTTCGTGCCGACAGAAGCTCGTTAGCGTCGGCAAGAAGGCCCCTCTGCCGCTGAAGCTGGTCCCAGATTCCCCTCTCCCGCCGGAGGAAGACCGACTTCCTGAGGGACCGGGTCTCGAGCTCCTGAGGAGGCAGAACAAAGGTCGTCGATTGCGACAAAAACCAAGAAAGGAACAACGTCATGAGAGAAAGGAAAACACGAACCTGGGTGACTTCGGGCAGTTCGTCGGCCACCACGGATAGTGCCGTCCATAGCGACCACTCTGCCAGCTCATGGTACTGCTCGAAGGTGCTCCAGCACCCGCCCTCGGCCGCGTCCTCGAGAGCAAACAAAGGCTCCCCCTTAGGGTCGTCCCGGCTCCGCCACAGTACCCTCGGGTGATCCCACCCACGGGGCTCGGATCGCACCCGCACGAGGGCCGAGCTTCCCTCGTCCAAGAGCGGCGCCGGCTGCTCCATGGCATCGGTCTCCTCAGCGTCAACCACCTCTCGCGCCCGGGAAGTATCGTCGGAGGAGATCGGATAGACCTTCGTCTCCCGGGTGCTCTCCCGCAACAACGGCGGGCCCTGAGCCAAGGGCATGGCCGAGGCCTCCGCCGCCCGCATCTCTGCCTCCTGCACAGACGGCCTTGCCGCCATCATGATGGTCGTGGTGACCTCAGGGGCTTTGGCCTCTGCAATCACGGCCTCGGCGGTCTCAGGGGCTCCGGTCTCCGCCATTGTGGCCTCGGTAGACACAGAAACGCCGACCGCGGACACTGTGGTCTCGGCGGTCGTGGGCGCCGGGGCCTCCATTGCCTCAGCCTCGGAGGCCCCGGGAGCCTCGGCAACAAAGGGCACGACGGCCCCATCCGACCGTGTAGGGGCCGCCTCGACAATCCCTCCTTGGGCGGCCGGTTCCTTTGGGTCGACCCTCGTCGATGCCGCCCCATGTTGGATGGCGGCTTGTGCCTCCGGCACCCAGTGGGCGGAGGAGCCGAGGCTCGCCTTAAGCGCCTTAAGGGGCACCAAGGGGAGGTCGTCCGCAGGCCGCTTCCGACTAAAGAAAATTAACCTACAGGGTCAGCGCGAGACCAAAAAAGTGAACGGAAGACACTATGACCCTGCCAAAAATACACTTACTTTGAACGGGGCGGCCCCCGCTTCGCCACAGCAAACCTCATCCACAACGGCGGAGGCGGCGGCAGTGGCGTCGCATCCGTATCCATCGGCGCCGGTCGGTCCTCAGCGGACCCCGGCGCCCCTTCGGTCCTCTGCGGGGGCGGTGGCGTCGCCTCCGCCGCCACCTGCTCCGCCATGACCGCCGAGTCTACCGAGCTGACGGCGCGTTTGCCTAACGCCCGTGCCTCGAGCGTGTCGGCCTCAGCTCCGGAGCGGGCAACCGCCGGCCCCGGGTCCGCTTCTCCCCCCCTTTCCGGGGGTGCCGGGCTGCTTGCCGATGCCCCGGGCGCCACCTCGTCGACGTCAGGAAGGTGGTCTAGGGGACCTCGCCCTCCCTCGCCCTTATCATTCCCATCCGAGGCCTCCGTCGACAACGATGTTGACGGGGATTCCTCCAACGGGAGACCATCTGTCGGTGTTTTGGACCGAGGGTCCTCAGTCGACTAGTGAATTTGCTCTGCGTGCTCCCGATTCCAGATGGTGATGAAAAGAGACACAAGATTTATACTGGTTTAGGCAATCGGTGCCCTACGTCCAGTCTAAGAGATCGAACTTGTATTCCTTCCACCGAAGTGCTCGTAGTAGGGGGTTACAAGCTAAGGGAGAGAAGGAGCTAGTCCCAGGTCTCAGTGGGGTGTCGTGTGGGCCGTCTAAGACGTTGCTCTCAAGTGGCTTGAATATGTGCGCGCGTGTCCCCTCGTCCCCCCCTAAGTGTCCCAAGTCCTCTCCTTTTATAGCTGAAGGGAGGACAAGGACCGTACATGTATTGCTATGCGGCATCGTGCCAATAGGGGTGGCACGTCCGAGCCCTGTGGCCTGTTCCTGTGGCGGCGTGGTCGTAGGAGCGGTCCGTCTTTGGAGTACTAGGGCGGCGTGGTTGTCCCATTAGATCCTGTGCGTCGTGGGAGCCCCGGGAATGCCTCGGAGTGGACGTGTCGGCGAACGTGCAAGCCACTGTGGACGGACTGTGCGCGAGACCGGGACTTAGTTGGTGCTGAGGCTTGTACTGCGATGGGGAGGTCTCGGCAGGCATGAACCCCAAGATCGCTGAGGCCCTGGTGTACAGTGCTGAGGCCTTGAGCGGGCGGCTGATCGTGGGTACAGCGTTAGGACACAGTGGCCGGTAATCCCCATCGTACCCTGTCCCAGCTGGTATGGCACGGATCGTGGACACAGTGTTAGGACACAGTGGCCGGTAATCCTCGCCGTGCCCTATCCCGGCCGGTATGGCGCTGATGGGACGGGCTGTGCGTGAGACCAGGACTTTAGTTGGTGCCAAGGCTTGCACTGCGGTGGGGAGGTCTCGGCAGGCGTGAACCCCAAGATCGCCGAGGCCCTGGTGTACAGTGCCGAGGCCTTGAGTGGGCGGCTGATCGTGGGTACAGCGTTAGGACATAGTGGCCGGTAATCCCCGTCGTACCCTATCCCAGCCGGTATGGCACGGATCGTGGACACAGTATTAGGACATAGTGGCCGGTAATCCCCGCCGTGCCCTGTCCTGGCCGGTATGGTGCTGATGGGACAGGCTGTGCGCGAGACCGGGACTTTAGTTGGTGCCGAGGCTTGCACTGCGGTGGGGAGGTCTCAGCAGGTGCGAACCCCAAGATCGCCGAGGCCCTGGTGTACAGTGCCGAGGCCTTGAGCGGGCGGCTGATCGTGGGTACAGCGTTAGGACACAGTGGTCGGTAATCCCCGTCGTACCCTGTCCCGGCCGGTATGGCGCTGATGCAACCTCGGGTCGCGTCGGCCGTTCTGTGGCACTGAGCCACCGTTGGCTAAGATTGCGGGAGTGGTTGGAGTATTAATGAGACGTGACGTGCTGTCGGGAGGTTGATTGAGGCGGGGGCTGCCGGGCTGCGGACAAACCGACCTCGAGCGACACGGAGAATGAGGCCTCGCGCGAGACGGAGATCAGGCTCCCTACCGAGGCCTCGCGCGAGAGGCCTCGCGCGATATGGAGAATACACCTCCTACCGAGGCCTTCTGTGGAGTGCCTCAGGCGAGGCGGAGACGGCATTTCCTGTCGAGGCCTTCCCTAGGGAGCCTCGCACAAAGCGGAGTTTGCGTGAGGATGCTGAGACCTCCTGCTCGAGGCTCGAGGCGAGGAGGTGGAGGTCCCAGTGGGCTCGGTCGAGGCAGGCTAGGGACCCACGACTTACCTTCTAGTTTTTATTTTATTTTATTTTTAGATGGGACTTTAGCGACCCTTTCAATGTTTGCTTGGGGTACCCCGTTCTAAGGTACCCGACACCATCCTTCCATTGCTGACGGCGGCGCTTATCCAATTCCTCGCGCGCGAGGATGTGCTTCGTGCGCTTCGCCGCATTAGCATCCTTTTGCTTCTTCTGCGCATCGGCGTGTGCGCGATTGATCGCCCGCCGCCCCGCGTCCTCGGGAACGGGCGGCGGAGAGGAGTGCATGCCCCTCATCCCCTAAAGGAATGACAAATGCGCATAAGGAAACAAGGGATAAGGGGAGATTGAGAAGGCTCAGAGGCTATAGCAGCATTCGACTTACCAGCGAAAAGAACCCCCACGATGGTCGCATCGCGAAGGGGGTCAAGTTGCCGCCCCTCAACTTCGCATCTACCGTCTCCCCCACCCGACGGAGGATTTCCTTGTCAGAGAGGGCGGAGGAGGACATCTGGGTGCCCTCAACGGGCTCACCCAGCCTCATCTCGAACAGTCGCCGCCGCCGAGCCATCAGCGGCAGCACCCTCCGACGGTGGAAGGCGGCCACGACCACAGCGACGGTGAGGCCATGGCCCCGCAGCCTCGCCAGCCCCTCCAGGAGCGGCTCCAGCTTGGGCTGGTCGACCTTTGGGACACCCCACTTCCATTTCTTCGGGCAACTCTCCACAATCCGCCCAGTATAAGGGGAAGTCCTCCGTCATCGTTGCGGAGATAAAACCAACTCGTGTACCACCGGCGGTTGGAGGACGCGAGTTGGGCCGGGATGTAGAGGTGCAGGCGGTCCTGACGCACCTGGAGAGTGCAGCCTCCGGCCCTCGATGCCTTCCTCTTACCCGACGTTCCCGTCGGCTTGGTAGTATGCCCCGCCCGGAACAGGTGGAGCCACAAATCCCAATGGGGAGCGATCCCCAAATACCCCTCGCATATGGCAACGAAGATAGCCGCCAGAGCGATGGAGTTGGGATTAAAATTGTGGAGCTCCACGCCATAGTAGTGCGGGAGCGCCCGCATGAACCGGTCCGCCGGGACACCGAGGCCGCGCTCGTGGAAGGAGATGAAGCTCACGACGTAGCCGTCGCGGGGCCTCGGCTCCAGCTCGCCGTACGGAGCAATCCACTCCGGCCTACTGGGGTCTGTCACCGGGCGGAGGAGTCCACCGTCGACAAGCGACTAAAGCATCTCCTTGGTAACATCCGACGGATCCCAAGGGTCTGCCTCGACAACGACGACATTGCCGGCCATGGGTGCGATGGAGGAATCGGGTGCGGCGGTGAGTTTTTTTTTCTCTCCCTCCTACGCTCTCGCTTTTTCCTCGCTTTCTCCCTAGGCTCGCTCCTCTCTCCTCTTCTTCCCGGCACCCGCTGCTCTGGCGACGGCTCGACGGAGGCGGTGCTAATACGGGCAAGGTAAGACGAGGAGGGGCGAGATTCCTCGTGTATTTATGCAGGGAGGAGGCGAAACAAACGGACGATGAAATTGGGGAGGTTTTCCCCCATCCGGCGCGGTTAACCACGAGCCGATTTCGGTGGCCCACGCGCCCACGTCTCCCGCATTAAATGCGAGGACAGTTACGTCCCGCCCATCACGTCACGCTCGGCCACTACAGCAGCAGGCGTCATTTCGCCTCCCCATGAAACCGCCTCAAAAGGCACGCCACCCGTTGCCGAGCCAATAGGGAAGATATTCCCCGTGGCCTGTTCCTTTCATAGGAAGGAACCAGGCTCTGAGCCTATTACGATCCAGGGGTTCGAAGGCAGGACCCCAAAGGGTTTCGACAGCCGCCCTAGGATAACAGAGTTAGGGGCAACTACGGGCGAGCCTATACGGGGCCGAGGCCCAAGCAAGCGAAACGCTTGGGACGCCCAAAGTCGTGTTCGAGACCGGCAGGAAAGTATCCGAATGGGATCCCACCGTAGGGAGGCACCGAGCCACCGAGGCCTAATGAACAGCCTCGGCACCCACTAGAGAAATCCTCTGGTACTCTTGGAGTGTGTCTCTGGACCGCTAGCCGTCCCCTAACAAACGGGGTTCGGGCCTCCACTCGGACTATCCGATAACAGCTCACCGGAAGTGCCACCGCTCGTGCCCATCGAGGGTAGCGAGGCACATTCCACCCCTCCTTCCGAGCGAAAAGGAAGCGCGAGGGTCGCATAAAAAGTCAGGGGAACCCCCGACGGCCTTCTTGCCCTATGCAGAGGCTAGGGGGCTCCTCCTGCAAATATGCCGAGACCCCACGACCCGGGCTCGCGCCTAAAAGGGCCTCGGCAAACAAACCCTCACGCGCAAGGGGCGTATAAAAAGTCAGGAGAACTCCCGACGGCCCTCTCACGCAGAGGCTAGGGACTCTTCCTGCAACCTTGCCAAGACCAGAATGGGCTCGGCAAACTAACCCTCCGTCTGAACGAAAAGGACATGTGAAGATCAGATGAAAGGGCCAGAACACCCAAGACAAAGACAAACAGTCCAAAACCGCGCTAGAGGTTTCACTACAAACACGATAAAAGGGCACCGAGCCCGTTACGGTCTAGGGGTTCGAAGGCTGGGCCTCCAAAAGGTTTCAACAGCTGCCCCAGGGCAACAGAGTCAGGGACGACATCAGGGCGAGCCTACGAATGGCCTAGGCCCGAGCGAACGGTCGCTCGGGGCGTCCTAAGTCGTGTCCGAGACTGGCGGGGAAGTATCCGAATGGGATCCCACCGTAGGGAGGCACCGAGCCACCGAGGCCCGCGAACGGCCTCGGCACCCACTAGAGAAACCCCCTGGTACTTTTGGAGTGCGTCTCTGGACCACAAGCCGTCCCCCGGCGAACGGGGCTCGGGCCTCCACTCGGACTACCAGCTAACAGCTCACCGGAAGTGTCCACGCTCGTGCCCATCGAGGGTAGCCTAGCACATTCCACCCCTCCTTCCGAGCGAAAGGAAGTGTGAGGATCATACCCAAAGTCAGGGGACCCTTGACAAACCTCTCACTTCGTGCGGAGGCTAGAGGGCTTTTTCCTACAGCCTCGCCGAGACCCCCGCAACCCGAACTTGCGCTTGGGGGCTCGGCAAATGCACAATTACCACTCGTTCAGGCGCAAAAAATGAAGAAAGCCCCTGGAAGAGTAACTCCACTCCTCCAGGGGCTCGGGGGCTACACCCGGCGGGTGCGCTCGCGCGCACCCACCGGAACCTCAAAAAACAAACCCCAATACCTACAGGGCAGGTATAAAACAAGCCTCGGCAAGCCCTCAGGGGGAGTGCACGCACTCCCCTCGAGGCTCGGGGGCTACTGTCGGGTACCTTAGAACGGGGTACCCCAAGCAAACATCGAAAGGGTCGCTAAAGTCCCATCTAAAAATAAAATAAAATAAAAACTAGAAGGTAAGTCGTGGGTCCCTCGCCCGCCTCGACCGAGCCCACTGGGTCCTCCACCTCCTCGCCTCGAGCCTCGAGCAGGAGGTCTCAGCATCCTCACGCAAACTCCGCTTCGTGCGAGGCTCCCCAGGAAAGGCCTCGACAGGAAATGCCGTCTCCACCTCGCCCGAGGCTCTTCACAGAAGGCCTCGGCAGGAGGTGTATTCTCTGTATCGCGCGATGCCTCTCGCGTGAGGCCTCGGTAGGGAGCCTGATCTTCGTCTCGCGCGAGGCCTCATTCTCCGTGTCGCTCGAGGCCGGCTCGTCCGTAGCCCGGCACCCCCCGCCTCGATCAACCTCCCGACGGCACGTCACGTCTCATTAATACTCCAACCACTCCCGCAATCTCAGCCGGACGGTGGTTCAACGCCACAGAACGGCCGACGCGACCCGAGGTCGCATCAGCGCCATACCGGCCGGGACAGGGTACGACGGGGATTACCGGCCACTGTGTCCTAACGCTGTACCCACGATCAGCCGCCCGCTCAGGGCCTCGACACTGTACACCAGGGCCTCGGCGATCTTGGGGTTCACGCCTGCCGAGACCTCCCCACCGCAGTGCAAGCCTCGGCACCAACTAAAGTCCCGGTCTCGCGCACAGCCCGTCCCATCAGCGCCATACCGGCCGGGACAGGGCACGGCGAGGATTACCGGCCACTGTGTCCTAACACTGTGTCCACGATCCGCGGTATACCGGCTGGGACAGGGTACGACGGGGATTACCGGCCACTGTGTCCTAACGCTGTATCCACGATCAGCAGCCCGCTCAAGGCCTCGGCACTATACACCAGGGCCTCGGCGATCTTGGGGTTCGTGCCTACCGAGACCTCCCCATCGCGGTACAAGCCTCGGCACCAACTAAGTCCCGGTCTCGCGCACAGTCCGTCCACAGTGGCTTGCATGTTCGCCGACGCGTCCACTCCGAGGCATTCCCGGGGCTCCCATGACGCACAGGATCTGATGGGACAACCACGCCGCCTCAGTACTCCAAAGACGGACCGCTCCTACGACCACGCCGCCACAGGAACCGGCCACAGGGCTCGGACGTGCCACCCCTATTGGCACGACTCCGCATAGCAATACATGTACGGTCCTTGTCCTCCCTTCAGCTATAAAAGGAGAGGACTTGGGCCACTTAGGGGGAAAAGAGGGGACACATGCGCACATATTCAAGCCGCTTGAGAGCAACGTCTCAGACAGCCCACACGACACCTCGCTGAGACCTGGGACTAGCTCCTTCCCTCCCTTAGCTTGTAACCCCCTACTACGAGCACTTCGGTGCAAGGAATACAAGTTCGATCTCTCAGACTGAACGTAGGGCACCGATTGCCCGAACCAGTATAAATCTTGTGTCTCTTTACATTACTATCCGAAATCAGGAGCACGCAGAACAAATTCACTGGTCGGCTGCCGGTCCGAAACACTCGTTGGAGACACTCTGATACCGCATAGAGTCAGACCCGCTGCCGAGCGCGTGCCCGCGCCCGGACGTGCGTACGGCACTCGCCCGCCCAGCGCATCCACCGCGGCTCGCTCAAGGGAAGGGGAAGCGCAAGGCAACGGCGGTAAGATATGTAGGGAATAGTTTGGCTTTCGGCTTGGCGGGGGCGATAGAAAAGGGGTCCGTCCAGGTGCGTTGTCCCACGGGACGGACATGGCCACAGGCCGCCACACTGGCCAGTGAGCACGACCCAGCGGACCGGACGAATCTGCTCCGTCGTCCGAGATTTTCCGCTCCTGCCGTACTGACGACCAACACGGCTGCACCAATCAAAAGGGCACTTCCTCTTTTGTCTCTCTAATATCGAATCATTACGCACTAAACCCTTGTGCTAGAACAAGACAGGGCGCGAAAGGGCAAAGACTTTAGACTTGCAGGCTGCTGTTCTCTGCAGGACGTAGCAGGATACCTTTTTGACTATTGATGCTCAGCTCGAGGGCATGTGTGCAAAGACTTTTCCGGTCTACGATGCCTCCTGCTTTTATTCTCTCCTGACCTGATTATTAGCGCCTAATCATGTCTGCAACTCTGGATCTATCGTGATTTCCACCACCCATGACGATTTTCAGTTTTACTACTAGTAGCAGTGAAAAAGCTCGCGGAGCTAGACTGAACGGAGTGGCAGTAGCACGTACTACTCGACTCTCCATCTTGGCACGTTAATAATAATACTCACATTTCCTTGTTTGGGTACAACTCTAGTACTTGTACTACTAGCAGCGACATCATCACTCACTAAACACTGCACTACTAGTGATTAACAAACACCCAGCAACATAACACCTTGCAGACCCACACCCACATTACATAGCACGTACTCGACACCCCTCATCTAACTCCTCAGAAACAACGACTGGCCTAATTAATAATTGACACAGGCATCATGCGTGTCATCACTGCCCCCCGGCCTGACACGATCACTCACTAAACACTGCACGCCTACACGATCGGACGTCGTCTAGTCGGACGAGCGGCGAGCAGGAGCAGCATCTGGCGCCCAGTGCGGCGGCGACGGGGAAAAGTGGCGCGACACGACGCGGGAGTCGAGCAGCTCCACGATGGGCGGGAAGGACACGCAGCGGGGCACCTTGTACTGGTTGATGGACGCGCCGCGGGAGATGGCGTAGTCCATGAGCTCCTCGAACGTGCCCGACCGCACCACCCGGATCTCCAGCGGGCCGATGGAGCCGTCAGCCACGCGGCTCTGCCGGTACACCGAGTTGAGCGCCGCCTCCATCTCGAGGCAGCAGCGCTCCAGCACGTCGCCGCCCGCGGCGGCCTCCGCGCCATTGCTGGTGGCCAGCAGCTCCCAGTACATGACGTAGTGGCCCGGGATGCTCCGGGTGCACGCGTGGCTCGTGTACTCGGCCACCGCCGCGCCGCGCTCCCGGAGCAGCGCCGACGCGCGGTCCACGGCGCGCTGCAGCTCCGCCTCGTCGGTCTTGTCGGACTCGATGGAGAGCAGCACGTTCTTGCGGCGCACGAACCGGAACTGCGGCGCCGCGTTGTGGAACCCGGCCACCCGGAGGATGTCCCCGACGCGGTACCGGTACAGCCCCGCGTACGTGGTGATCACCAGCTCGTACTCGCGCCCTTGCTCCAGGCGGGCCAGGTCCACCAGCTGCGCCGCCGCCGCGTCGCCCGACGCCGCCGCCAGCACGCCGCTCGCCTCGTCCACGGGGAGGAACTCGAAGTAGCCCATGTTGGGCATGATGGTGTAGCACACCTCCGACGGGTGGCACATGGGCCGGAGGTTGAGCCCGAAGTAGCACTCGGAGGAGGCGTACATGGTGCAGGCCATCGGCAGGCCGCCGCTGTAGTACTCCAGGGTGGGGATGTACTGCTGCATCGCGCCGGTCACTATCACGTCCAGGTACCGGGTGTTGGGCCACACCCGGGTGACGATGCCCGCCCAGTCGCCGCGGGAGCACTCGGCGCGGAGGAAGCGCGCCAGCTCCGGGTCCGGGCGGCGGAGGACGCCCGCGACCGCCTCGCGCACCGACGGGTCGGCCACGCGCGGGGTCAGCGACCCGCGCTCGATGTCGTCTGCGAGCTGCTCCCAGTGGAGCTGCAGGAAGCGGATGGCGCGGAGCAGGCCCGACGCGAAGACGGCGCCCACGCGGAGCACGTCGTGGCGATGGCACAGACCGCACACCATCTGCGCGTACATGCTCTGGAACGCGTCGGCGCACAGGATGGCCGCCGTGGGGCTCGTGTAGTCGTGGTACGGGTCGAACGGACGGTTCTTGAAGTGCTCGCTCTTGTAGTAGCTCGTAAGCACGGGACGCGCCGTGAGGCCGCTGGGCGTCGTCGTCTCCGACTTGACGAACAGGAAGTAGAGCGCCTTGCCCTTGTCCAGCCCCGGCACGTACCTGTCAGTCATCAGGTTGCAATTGCAATCGATCGATCAGTACACGCCAATTATGATGCCACGCTTTTTCCCATGATCCGTAGCTATCTATGACTTGTCTTTGTTTGCCAGATCAGTAGTAGGAGTATAATCTACAGTGTCCTGCAATAATTATTAGTAGTACCTACTGATGAGTAAACTTACTGGTTCATGACGGGCATGAGGAGGCTGTACAGCAGCTGGCGCCGGTCGAGTTCTTCCTTGATGGTCGGCATCAGCTTGCGCTCGCCGGCCGAAGTCCCAGAGCTGGTGAGGAACTCGGAGATGGGGTGCGCGGAGAGGATGGGCGAGCGGTCGCCGTTGGCGATGCGCTGGATGTCCGGCTGCAGGTCCTCGTACGTGACGACGGGCACCCTGGCGCGGAAGGCGTCGCGGTCGGTGGCGCCCGCGAGGCCGCAGCGGGCGAGGTACTCGGTGCCGGCGTTCCGGGCGAGGATCTCGGCCAGGACGCGCGCCTGCACGGCGTCCACGTCGGAGGTCATCTCCTCGATGAACCTCAGCTTCTCGGCGTCCTTGTCGCTGCCCGGCGCGGCGGCCGGCGGGGCCCCGGCCGGCGCACGCAGCGCCGTGGACGCGGGCATGTCGGTCATCACCGCCATCTATGCGAATCAAATGGGAAGGATCCCGATCGATCGAGCCCACCGTACCAGGAGAAGGAAGGCGAAAATTAAAGAGCAGAGAACGAAGCGGGGTCGATGGAACAGGAGCAGAGGAGGAGTTGGTTGAGCCGATCGAGCGCCGGAAATCGATGGCGTGGCGATGCAGCGGTGGTGGAGTGTAGGACTAGCTAGGAGGAGGGAGATCAGGAGTAGTCGTGAGATGGATGCCCTGATTGGGAGCGGCGGCGGAGGGCGGTTTATATAGTTGGGCGGGAGCCGGAGGGCACGACGGTGACGGCGAGGTGTGTCGGGTCCGTGGGCGGCAGCGTGGGGACCCGTGTCGCGTCGGGAGGTACCTGGTCGGCAGTGCTGGCTGTGTACTCTACTACTATACTCTCTACTAGGAGTAGTGATCGGCATTCCAGAAGAGCAGATTCTCGTGCGCAAGAGAAACGCAAGATTTTGCTTGCTGCGAATGGTGTTCGTGTTCGTGTTGCCGTGTTGGTGTTCGTGTTTGCATTGGCTACTCGATCGTGTCAGGCTGGTTTAGTTCATGAAATTTGGGAATTTGGCTACCGTAGCATTTTTGTTTTTATTTGGTAATTAATGTTCAATTATGGACTAATTAGGCTCAAAACGTTCGTCTCGCGATTTCCAACTAAACTGTACAATTAGTTTTTTTTTCATCTACATTTAATGCTCCATGTAGGTATCGCAAGATTCGATGTGATGGCTACTGTAGCATTTTTTGAAAAACATTTTAAAAACTAAACACAGCCTCAGGGCGCGTTTAGTTCGGCAAAGTTAGTAAACTTTGCATAGTGTACGATTCTCCATAGTAGCATTTCGTTTGTATTTGTTAATTATTGTCTAAACATTGACTAATTAGGCTTAAAAGATTCGTCTCGTAAAGTAAAAACAAATTGTGCAATTAATTTTTAATTTCGTTTATATTTAGTACTCCATGTACCGCAAGTTGATGTAATGAAAAAATCTTCTTTTTGCCTAATGTATTTTCGGAGAACTAAATAAGGGCTCAGTTGCTTTCGTGCCTGTCAGTGTCACTACGTACTAGCTGCGCAGCACGTAGTACTGTGCTGCTCTGACAAATACGCAACGAGCTATCACCATACCACGCATCTGTACTCACTCTCCATAAAAGAATCATGGTTAGTATCTTATGCCCCGTTTGGTTGCTAAAATAAAAAACGGCTTCGGCTCTAGCTCGGTTTAAGGAGCAGCTTTAGACATAGAGTTGTTAGTGTTTTGGTAGCTTCTCCGGCTAGATAAGAAGAGTGAAATATCTATAATGTCCTTCTGTCATTTTTTCTTTTTCCTTATTTATTTTTTTCTCTCTTTATCTCCACCGCATGGGTTTCTTTGACTTTTATAATCTTCTCTCTGTTATTTATTTCCCATCAGGCACCGACACACCATCTTCTCTCTCGTTATCTTCTTCACCGAGACAACCACGCACGCATCTTCTTCCCTATCTGCCTCCATCGTCTCTCGCATCCTCGCCCAGCGCCCCCGGAGGAGGCTCGCAGCCGCGCCCCGCCTCGCGGTAGCGGCTGCGCCTGCGGTTTGCCTCGCCGTCGATGCCGGTCTTGCGACCCACCTCGTCGTCGCAGTCGTGGCCGCGGTTCGCCTCACCGTCGCTGCTATGCCCGCGTTTCCCTCACCATCGCCGCCCGACGCCATCAACACGGAGGGGCATTTCGGGACTAGCCCCACAAGGACGAAGGCTGGAGCAGGCGAAGCTAGTTTTTTGGGCTCCACCTTCTCCGAATGGCTCCAGTCAGCGCGATTTGCGGGGATCCAGGCGTGAAGCCGTTTGCCCAGTCGCCGTTTGGTTGTCAACATGAAAAAACAGCTCCCGGAGCCATACCAAACGCCCCCTTAGATAGTGCTGACTGCTGGTGAGTGCATGGTGGTGCAATGCAACCACTGCCGGTCGGCGCGGGGCGAGAAGCAGCTAGCTAGCAGGTCGCCGGCCGGACACGGGGCAGAAGCTAGGTCGACAAAGCACTGGCTACTGGCGTGGCGCGCGGCGATCGAGCGTACGCCGGCCGCCTGAAGTCCTGAACCCCTGTCGCTTGCTCGATCGCTGGAACAAGGCCATGTTTAGTTTCCCAAATTCCTCAATTTGGCACCGTGTAAAAAGAAGATTTTCCGTCACATAAAATTTACGGTACATATATGGAGTACTAAATGTTGACGAAATCAAAAACTAGTTGCACAGTTTGGTTGTACTTTGCGGGACGAACGTTTTGAGCCTAATTAGTCAACGATTAGACAATTATTACCAAATACAAATGAATGCTACAGTGTGCCACAGTGTCTTTGTTTTCCGGCGGCGCCGAATCCGGCCGGAACTAGACATGGCCTAAATTTCGGTCCGAACGAACACAACAAATCCTTGCTTGGCGCGCGCCGTCGTGCGCTGCGAAGTGCGAACCGAGGCCGCCGGCCAGTGGGACTGTCTGTGGGGATTGTCCACTGTCCACTGCCCACTGCCGCGCGCCTTTGTTTTTTTTTTTTCCTGTTTTGCGTTTCTTTTCGGCGATGGGCTTTAATTTGCCCGTCCGTATTTAGCGCGACAAAGCAGGCAACGGATGGCAGATCTGCTCCTCTATCCTTTACATGATGAGATTCAGCTCGGAACGCACCGCCACCGAGACAGTGCCATGCACGCATGTGCCCATGTTGCGGTTATCATGCACGGGCGGCGGCACGGCACGGTACGCCGGAGCTGGACGGACGGCACGGAACCGATAGCTAGAATGGCAGATATTCCCTTCCCCCTGGTGCCTGCCTTCTCTGACGACGATACATCGATGCGCATACTCCTATGTTAATTGCCCGGCCGGTCAGACGACCTCATCAGACGTACGGTGAAGGGACGGACGAAAGAGAATTATATAATCCGACGAGTCAAATAAGGCATCGCATTCGCATGCATGTAAGGCCCCGTTTAGTTCCCAAAAAATTTTACATAGTAACCGTCACATCAAATCTTGCGGCACATGCATGGAGTACTAAATGTAGATGAAAAAAAAACTAATTACACAGTTGGTCAAGAAATCGCGAGACGAAACTTTTGAACCTAATTAGTCTATAATTAGACACTAATTACCAAATACAAACGAAATACTACAGTGAGCCAAAATCCAAAAATTTTTGGATCTAAACGCACCCTAAGATGAAGGTCGTCCAGGATCCAGATCCAGTGTGTGGAGCGAGCTAGCTACTGCAAGCCTACTGGGATCCCTCGGAATTTGCTTGCTGGGCTAGCTGTCTCTGGCTCGATCGCCAGAGATTCGTTCGATGACAGTCCGGGCATCATCAGAGAGAACCGGAGGAAGCAGGAATGAAGCTTCGAATCACCGCCGGCCCGCCTTGTATATTCCAACATGCACGAGGTGGTTTTCAACCGCTGGCCCTGGACGGCTACGACTAGTTTTCTCCTACGATGCTTGCTCGCTACACGCACCGGCGGCTCCTGCGTTGCGGCAGGTGGTGGTGGGCGGGTGGACGCACGGCCGCCGCGCGGGATCGGAGACGGGATCCTGCACGTTGCACGCACGGACAGCTCCGATCGATCCGGTGCGCCGGCCGCGCGCACCGCCCCACGCGCGGCCACCAGCGGCACCCACAAGCATTGAATGGAGGCCGGCCGGCCCGCCCGGCCGCTGCGTGGCCTGCGCCTGCATGCACGCATCGTGCTGGTGCTTGTTCCATCGTCAGCTCCAGTTCATGAATGCCGCTGCCTCGCTCATCGTCAGTTTATATGTACACTGAACAGCAGTTTGGGTGCATGGTGGCATGCATGCACTATAAATGGTGACCAGACGTTGCTACAAGCTACTCCTGCTGCATATCTGTGATCCCGTCCCCGGCCGGCCGGTTCATGAATGTGATGCACAGATGGATAGGTGCATACCTGTCGACTCCATGGCCTGCTGCTTGCAGTTTGCCCTCACATTGATTAGCTGCAGGTGAGTTTAATTCCGTTGTGCCAATCTTTAACGAGGATATTTTCTGTCAATTATATTATTATCTCTCTGATTTGTCCTTTCCCAATCTTATCTGAATCGCAAAAATAATATGAATCAGACAAATGGAAGTTAACTACAGTGCACATTGTTTAGTAGATGTTGCTTGTGTATGAGAAACTGCAAAAACAAAGTCTCAAATATCATAGCTTCATATTAGATTCCGACTGAAATTGGCTCCCTAAATCTATAAGATGAATTAGACGGACCATGGCCGGAGCTATATATGCAAGCATAGCTGTCCACGACCTGTAAATATGCTTAATTTTTTATGTGAATTTTCTCGCAAATTTTGTTAAAAATAAACATATTTGCTGAATCGCGAACAAACCCGCTTGTATCCCTTGCGATGTCTAGCAACTTCCGCACCTTGGGCTAGCTTCAGTGGTCAAAGATGATAAGGAAAAACAGTTAGCGCGGATAATGCAACTTTTTATTTTATAATTGATATATACAAGAAGCTTTTATTTTTATTTCTTCTAATGACAGAAAGTTTTTCGTCCTCTCTACGGACTAGCACAAGTCGACAAGCGAGCCGAAACATGGGGAAGTATGCATGGTATATGGCTCAGGTTATTAGGATCATGCTATAAAATGAAGCATGCTTACTTTTCTATAAATAAATAAATGCATTAAGGCTCGAGATTGGATCATCAGATCTTTATTAGGATGTTGCTGCGGAACCCTCATTTCAGCTGTGGAAATTAAGGTAAGCGTGACACAATTTTCTAATTAAATATTAAATCGAATGAAAATTTTATTGTGGTTGAGCAAATATAGATAATTGACAAAGGGAGATCCAACGGTAAAAAGTTAAGAAGTACTCCCTCTATTCATAAAAGAATGTAATTCTAGAACAATACCAGATTAAAATATATTGAATTTAACTAACTATAAATAAAAAATATTAATACTTATAATATCAAATAAATATACTATTAGATTTGTGATTTGCCATGAGATATATGTTCATACTATATATACTTATTTGATGTCATAAATATTATTATTTTTACCTATATATTTAGTCAAAATTTAGATATGTTAACCAAGAATGCATCTAAAATTGTTTTTTTTTTGTGGACAGAGGTAATCAAAAGAAAAACTATCACCAATGGAACTTTCGTATACACAAAAATCATAGATTAGGTTTCTTGTGGTACAACATATTCATCTGGATTCGAGTTTCTGACTCATCATGTGTGCTTATATGTTCATATAACTATTAGTGATAGGTGACTTGTTCATCAATGGTGCGATGTTTATAAATGATAACTTTGTCGATCTTAAGATCCGTAACTATTAGTGATAGGTGACTTGTTCATCAATGGTGCGATGTTTATAAATGATAACTTTGTTGATCTTAAGATCCGTAAAAAATATCTTTATACATATAAATGCTCATATAGCGCGCGGTACACAGTCCGCAACATGTATCCAGTTTCCAGTGTCGCATTTGAAGTGTTTTGAACGTAAGAGAGGCGGCGAGATTTTTTTCGTGATCGATATATATGATCCCAATATCCAGATGCATATATGACTGGTGCAGTCCGACAGCTAGCGGATGGCAGGAAGGCAGCAGCAACCCCTGAGCGGGCAGCAGGCCAGTGCCCACACTCGACGGTAGCCGCGCGCGGCCAGACATTGGACCGGCGCCGGCGGTCTGTCTGCTCATCATCTCGTCTGCCGGCGCGCGCCGCGCTGCACACGCATCATTGTGCCCATCCCTACCCATCAGGCTCGTCAGCTGTCCCACTGTTGCCACACACCGAGACCAGTAGCAGCTGCATGCATGCACGCACGTAGGAGTACGAACGACTCCTCCGGCCGGGCCCACGGTTTTATTTGCGTATATAGTGGTGTAACAGGACAGGCCCTGCTGCTGTTTAATTTGCAGTTCCATCGCTATCATCATCTTTATTAAACTGAGCGCGACCCAAAATACTACACCCATTTATCTTTTGAGTAGCAATACTGGTAAATAGTTCGGTATCTATTTTTTTTATCTTCTTCAATAACAAGATTCAAAAGACAACTCTTTCTGTAAATGGGTCTCCAGGAGAGAGGATATTCAGATTTGGATTTTTTCTCTCCTGACACCCAAAATGGGTTTTCTAGGCCATAGGTATATTATGTTGAGGACCTATTTTGGATTAGCCTTAGTATATATATATTTCCTGTGTCGGTATGACCAATCATTTTACCATTGAACCACCGGTGATGGCTGATGACGGATTAGGAACGCTAGGACTAGGAGCTCTAGTGCTCTACCATGCTCATAGTAGACTTACCTTTGTTTTCATATCCGCTCCCGGGCTTAGCGAGCTTGAGCTCGAAAACTCGATAACATCGTGCGGTGCTACAAACTCATAACTCGGTGAGCTGTGTATGCATTATACCAATTTTCTTGTCAATTCCGTTGTTCAAATCCCTTAGAACCCACAAACAAGACAATGTCTCAAGTCTAACTATTATATAGGCTTTGGTTAGCTAAGCTTAGGTTTGACAAAAATTAAAGCTTAAGACTTGTGAACTATATATTATTCGTGTATAGCAAGTCTTAGAACTGACTCGAATTACAAACGAGCCAAGTTTGAGTTTATGTATGTAGTAGTTCTGCTGCTTCAATCAAGCTCCACTCAACTTTCTAACAAGCTCAAAACTTAGAGGTGGCGAGCACGCCCAAGGTCCGTCATTTACGGCCCTACGTAGCTAGGAGTAGTTCATTCTAGAATTGCAGAATAGAGAATTGCACTACAAGTTAGCACTACCATGTCTACTTTTACACAGTTGTATGCATTGTGTCTATGTATCTAGTAATAATTCTATTTATCTAAAAGATGTACTAGCTCGCTCCGTCCCAAGAAGAGTGTTATAGGGTTTGTGCTGGTCAAACTTTCTTAAGTTTGTCCTTGTTGTTGTTGTCGCTCACCATGCCACCATGTTGTGCCCTGTCCCACATCACCGTACTATCACCACTATGCCCCGTGTTGCTACCATCGTGACACACTAGGCGAGACCATGCGCACGCATGAGGAGCCAAGGAGGAGTGACTAGTGGTGAGCTAGACAGGGATGCACGCCCATGCAAGGAGGGGCCACCTGACAACGGCTAGGAGTAGGAAGAGTCGCAAGGCGAGCAAGGTGGGGGGCACTAGGAGTAGGGAGGGATCGAGAGGAAGAGAGGCATAGATGAAAGGAGATGGACGACGAGGAGGGATCGATTGGGAGCTAGGGTTTGAGGAATTTTTTGTTTATATATCCTTCATCTACATCTACGACTCTAGTGTACTATGAGGCCATCCAACGATAGGAAATGATCAGGTTAGCAGAGTGTCTAGTTCATAATCATGTCATGCCTGTTCCGGTACTGTGGGCTAGGGCCTAGGCATGACCCTACGCTAGTGCCTAGACCAGCACTAGCACTGTGGTTGTTGGGCGGGGCCATGCATGTTGTGCTTTTTAGGGCTATATGCCTAGGACCGTCCAATCTACCCGACTCACACAACGCCAGATTTGGACATCACTGCCAGCCTCATCACTACCGGATTTGTGACAACCGGCAGTGATATACCTTCACTGCCGGTTATGAGCTTGAAAATGAAAAAATGATTGGGGCTGGGCTAAAACCGGTAGTGAAGGACCACATCACTGCCGGTTTAAGCCAAGAGCCGACAGTGATTGGGCTCTATCACTGTCGGTTCTAGCCAAGAACCGACGGTGATAAGCCTACAACACAAAAAGGTTGCAGCTGTCCTCTTCTTCCTCCTCTCTTCCATCCCAAGAACAGAGGCACACGATTGGGCCCTTCCCTTCATTGTTGCGGCTGCTCTTTACCATGAAGCTAGCGCTTGGATTTTGAAGAATGGCTTGATCTTTTTGCTTTAATGTTAGTAACAAACATCCACTCCTTTGATTTTGTTGCTTAATTAGCTTCGTTTTGATGGCTACATTGCTTGATTCTCATTCTAGTTCTTTCTCCATTCTAGAGAGCACTTTTCTAATTGGATATTTGTGCAAAGCTCAAATTATGGTGAATCCACATCATCCAAAAGGTTGGTGTCTATGAACATATTTAAATTCCTAGCTAATTATTCAATGGTGGTCAAGATCATCGTTGTTAGTATGTGATGCTATAATTAGTTCTTAGAAGTAGAGTAGAATAGATGTTCTTCATTATTGTACAATAATTATTTTTTACTATGATTTTTAATTTACAGGGCCGGGGCTACCAATTTCAATTTCCCAATAATTAGTGTACAATAATGTTTTCCAAAAATGGTACTTTCGAGCTACAATTGTTGTTCATAAAGCTCGATTTCTTATTAATTCTTTGTAATTACTGTCTCAGTATTTTTTTATGCAGAGATGAATCGAGAGTGGATGCATCTGTCCCGAACGGATAAGCGATACATGCATGGCGTCAGCCAGTTTATCACCGATGCTAAAGCCCATGCTGGAAATGGGAACCCTATCTTCTGCCCATGCAAAGATTGCAAGAATCAAAGGAACTTTCATCAAATTGAGTCTATACGATCGCACTTGATTATCAGGGGGTTCATGCCAAACTATACGATATGGACTATGCATGGTGAGGTTGGTGTGAATGTTCTGTAGAAAAATGATGATGATGTGGACATGCCTGACGTAGCCATCCACGATGTTGACGAGGAACCCGGTGTCAATACGGAACCTATGGCCACAGTTAATAATGTGTTTAGGAACACGCTAGCTAACGACACTGAGGATAACGATGGCATTTCTCAACTGCTACGTAATGTAGAGACTGGATGTCTTAGTGAAAGACAACTGAGAAAGCTAGAGAAAATAAGACAAGATGACGAAACACTATTGTATAGGAATTGTCCAATGAGCAAACTGGAAGCCGACATCATGCTGTTAGAGTTCAAATCGATAAACGGATTGAGCGATAAAGGCTTCGATCAGTTGTTAGGTATAATAAGAAAAATGCTCCTAGAAAAAAAAGAGTTGCCAGAAAAGACATACTTGGCCAAGCAAATGATCTGCCCCATCGGCCTCGAGGTTGAAAAAATCCACGCGTGTTTCAATAATTGCATATTGTACCGTGGAGAAAAATATAAAGACTTGGACAAGTGCCTCAAGTGTGAAGCTCTACGGTACAAAGAAGGGCCATCAGATGAGGGTACCAAGACCAGAGGAGGTCCCGTAAAGGTCGTTTGATATTTCCCTATAGCTCCCTAGGTGCATAGGTTGTTTGCATGTGCAAAGTCAGCCAAGCTGTTGTGTTGGCATGGCGAAGAGCATAAGAAAGATACAATGATGAGGCACCCCACCGATGGGCATGACTGGAGGACTATCAATACTATGTTCTATAAGGACATCGGTGGAGAGGTAAGGCACCTTTGGTTTGCTTTGAGCACAGATGGGATCAATCCTTTCGACTAGGTTAGAGGCAATCATAGCACCTAGTCAGTGACGCTCTGTATATACAACCTTCCACCTTGGGTCTGTATGAAGTGATCCAGATGCCACTACTGATCCAAAGGCCAAGACAACCTAGGAATGACATCGATGTGTTTTTGGAACCAGTGATCGATGAACTAGTGGATATATTTGAAAAGGGTGTGCTGGATGTTTGGAATGGGTACAAAAAGGAACATGTCACGATCAAGGTAGTACTTATCGCTACAATCACCAACCTGCCAGGTCGAGGTTTGTTGTCCGTAGAGAAGACAAAAGGCTATACTGAATGTGTCGAGTGCTTGGACGACACCGATGCGGTAAATCTGCCAAATAACTCAAAGATAGTTTATATGGAACACCATAGGTTCCTACCTAAGGATCACCCTTACCGTAGGAACAGAAAAGATTTCAACAGTACTATTGAGAAACACTTAGCTCCAAAATATCAAGACAGGCCTGCGATACTTCGAGAACTCAACAAACTAGAGGTTGTCCTTGGGAAGGGGGACAATGCAGTAGCAGCGCCTGATAGGAGCGTTTGGAAGAAAAAATCGGTTTTATGGAAACTACCTTACTGGCCATTTCTGAGTGTACGCCACTGTCTTGATCCCATGCACATCACTAAAAACATGTGCGCTAACACTCTTAACACCTTGATGGACACCGGGGGGACATTGAAGAATTCACTAGCCACACGCCTGGACATGCAACACTTGGGAATCAGGAAGGAGCTACATCCCATGGAGCAAGAGAATGGCTAGTTCAAACTTTTGGTTGCTTCATGGACATTGAAGAAGGAAGAAAAGCATGCGCTTATTTCTTTCTTCAATGAACTCAAAGTCTCAACGGGCTACTGTGCGAACCCAAAGAGGCTAGTGAACATGAGAGAACTCAAGTTCAACTATGGCCCTATGAAGGCCCATGACTGTCATGTCATTATGACTCAGCTGCTCTCTGTTGCCCTGCGTGGTATCCTCCCCCCAAAGGTCCATGCCCCAATCTTAAAGCTTTGCTCGTTCTTCAACATGATCTCAAAAAAGGTCATTGATGTGTCCACGCTAGTGCAACTACAGTGGGACATAGCCAAAACTCTCGTTAGGCTTGAGATGCATTTTCTGCCAACTTACTTTGATATTTCATTGCATCTACTCATTCATCTTATTGACCAAATTAGAGCCCTTGGCCCAATGTACCTGCATCAGATGTTCCCTTTCAAAAGATTGATGAAAGTTTTTAGAAGGTATGTTAGGAATAGATTAAGGCCAGAAGGGGGCATGGTTGAAGGATGGTCAACGGAGGAGGCCATTGAGTTTTGCACATTTTATCTGGACATCAAAAGGGCTGGAGTTTCAAAATCTCTACACGAGGGAAGACTACGTGGCAAAGGAACGATCGGGGAGAAATCTGTTATAGTAGATGATCCTGTTTCTTTCAGACAGGCATAGTTGGCTATTCTCCAGCAAGTCGAGGGTGTGATGCCATACATTAACGAGCACGGGCAATCACTGCAAACTCTATATCCGAGCAGGTCATAGGCTTGGCTAGATAAAAAACATAAGGAGGAATTTGTCAACTGGTTGCGACGTTGCTTGCTTGGAATAAAGTTGGGTAATCAACTGGATGCCTTAGCCAAGGGACCTTCGAGTACATATCTTAAGTACCAAGGGTATGAGATCAATGGATTCTTATTTTACACAAAAAAAGCAAGATGGAAAGAGCACATATCAAAATTGTGGTGTTCGTTTTGATGCTCACGATGAAAATGGCAACGTGCAGGTGACATACTATGGTTTCATAGAGGAGATATGAGAGCTAGCCTATGGTTCATTGAAGGTAGCTCTTTTTCGCTGCCAGTGGGTCTGGCTCGAGGAAATCAACACTGACAGCGAAGGGTTCGCTACCGTTGATCTCACTAAGACCGCATACAGAGATGACCCCTTCGTCCTTGCAAGAGATGTTATGCAAGTCTTCTATGCAAGGGACAACAAAGACAAAAGAAAGGCTAAAAGTAGTCAGAGAAGGGAAAAGAAAGATTGTCGGTGTCGATAGAGTGACGGACAAAGAAGACTACAAGGGGCTATTAGGAAATGCCTCCATTCGGAGTGAACGTACCCCTACCTATCATTCAAGAGGGTGACAAACCTGCTTACGTACGACTTGATCATAGTGAGGCCCTCATTATTGATGCACCTAAAGATAGTTAGATTATTATTAACTATGTAATCATTATGCAGACGTTGTATCAGTAATTCACACTGAATATCTAATTTATATTTTGTGCGTATCTCTATAATTTAATTATTGACTATGTAATCAAATATTGAGATGATGTTCACAAACACTATTATTTGATAATTATAGACCATTAATTAATTATCATAGAATTAAATAATCAAGACACAAAATTTTGTGTTATTTTAGAATATAAACTAACTGCATTATTTTTATTAATAAATAAATAAAGAAAAGCAAACTAACCAAACTTCCTATCCTAACTCAGCGGTTAAGGCCATGCACTCTATACTCTGAGACCCACGCTCGAATCCTAGGTGGGCCAAACTTTTTTGATTTTGCATTTATTATTTAGTAGTGCATTATGACGGGATAAAAGAAAAAGAACAACTAATTCTAACGCAATCCCTATTATAGTGTAGTGGTTAAGGCTCCAAATTAAGAACCCCGAGACATGGGATCGAATCCTAGGCTCGGGAATTTTTTTATATTTTTTATAAAAAGGCTGCGAAACAGTGATTTTTTTATATTTTTTACTAAAGGGTTGCGATGGCGGTAGGGCCCTTCACTGCCGGTTTTGGTTTTAAAACCGATAGTGATAGCGTTGCGATGGCAGGTTCCAAACCGACAGTCATTTTTTAATATTTTTTACTAAAAGGATACGATGGCAGCAGGGTCCTTCACTATCGGTTTTGGATTTAAAACCGGCAATGATAGGTTCTATCCCAGTTGGTTGCTCGAACCGACACAAAAGGCCCTATTCACTATCGGTTTTTAAACGCTCCTCACATGCCAACAGTGCTCCCACTAACCACAACAGTAGAAAAACTACTCCCACCTATCACGACAACTTTAGTTCAGAAACAAAAATGTACCACGAATGCTAGCCCCCTATAAAATGGCCCTCAGCCAAGAGCTAGCCTCTCCATACATGTTGGTTTCAGCCAGGCCTTATCAGCTATGATACAATGTTTTCCTCTCACAATGAACCACAGATATTGTTATGCGTTGTAGTCCACCAAAATAGTGCACACAAGAGGTACTAGAAGAATGTTACTGAAGATAGAGCAACGCCGAAGATTGGAGATGCAATGAGGTTCACAGAGCCATCCGCTGCGGTGCGCATCTAGAAAAAGGCCATGTACAGATAAGGCGGATTTATCGATGCCACCTTGTCATCTCCAACCGGTATATCTCGTAGACCACCTCGATGCTGTTGTTTGCCCCTAGTTAGTGCTAGAAGAATGCTACTAAGATGGTTACATTATAATGTGTTGATACACATTGATTGTAACATTGACCTATACATAAATAGATCTTTGTTATCGTATATGTAATTTTAGTGCAAGGTCTTTGTTATTGTATATGTAATTTATTTCTAATATTTTTTTTATTTTTTGATGTATTTCATTACTATCTAAATAAATATGTCGTTGTTGTTAAAACTTTCCCACTATACTATCTAAATAAATATATCCATTATATATATGCACCTTCACTGTCGGTTCTACTTATAAACCGGCATTGATATTAACTTTCACAGTCGGTTCTATTTAAAAACCAGCGGTGATATTAACTTTCACTGTCGGTTCTACTTAAAAATTGACAGTGATGTCCATGCCCCCTATATAAAACAAACCACCAGCCACATACATCGATCCCACCCACCCACGAACTCTCAGTCTTATTTCTCATGTTTCACTCTCACTTCTCAAGAAATCCACTCTCTCTACGTGATTTGGTCATGGCTCCTGCATTTTTTAATGGTATTGATATGTTGTCTTCTCTAATATTCTATCTATATTCATTTGATCTATATTTATATTCATGTTTGTTTGCATTCTACATTTATATATATTCTTATTCCTTGCATTCGATCTATATTTAATTATGTTGCCACATTTTACTTGGAAGAATTTTTTGTGCATATATTTTATGTTCATATTTTTTGGCATTTTATCGATCAGGTGGTATGAACAACGGACCTCCCCCACCACAAGAAACAGGTTTTCACCCTGGCGATGAGCCATTTGCTCCTAATGTGGCCATTTCACGGTTTCCTGTTCCAGCTATTGTATGAAATATTTTTCAACATCTTTTATTTTTTGATGCTAACAAATAAGTGTAATTAGTTTAATATCATTGTTGCATACATATATGTCGTAGACTATATCCCCAATAGATTGGTTGCGAACAGCACTTAGCTAGTTCTTTATCTCGGACATCATCGAGAACATGACATCTAATGCAAGTGGTCGGCTATGGATGTGTTAACTCAGTTTTTCCATTCCTTCGAGGGGTGCAAATCATCGGAACCATATCCATGAGACTGGAAGATAGAACTCGGATGTGATAAGCGCCCAATTAAGTGCCATGCACATCTATTTAGAGGCACTTCGACGTGTTTGCTGTGATGTGCCTGATTTCTCGCACTTCAAGGCACTTGCTTTGAATGCAGGTGATATCCCTGTCCCGCAAGCAAGTGAATGGTTTGCGAGCTACAACCGTGCGGATGTGGTAAAATGGTCACTTATACTTGAGTCGTGGTTATTTGTTGTTTATTATTCTAATAACATTCTCTATTTTTTTTCTCTGCATGCAGATTGCGCTCTAGGACCTTACCTATGCTGCATGTGGCTTGTGGGTCGTTCTAGACCAAGCTAGGGAGCAACTCGGGTACGATTGGAACTTCTGCAATGGAAACCTCGGCCAGCTCACTATAGAAGGACGCTAGTATTGCATAAGGATTACTAATAGGGGCGGTGGTCGTTCAGTAGGTTACATCTATGGCCGATCATTCTTTCGGTATTGTGAGGCACGAGAGAGTACACTCATACGGGCATTGACATTCATCAATACAAGCGGATACATAATCCGTGACATCAATTACCATATATGGCTACAAAGGCATGTTAGTGTGCGTGGCCCGATCGAATCCGGTAGTGATTCTGATAGTAATTAATGTTTATTTAGCTAGGTTTTCAAGGTCGTAGTTTAATTGGGTTCTAATTTTAATTTGTATGGATTTATGTGTTTAATTATTGTCATGTATGTAATTCGTGTAATATTTGTTGGGCAACTAGAAATATACATTCTGGTGTCATATTAGTCTCAAAATTATTCTCAGGCTTGCACGTGACACAGGTGAATGAAATACCAAGTTTGGGATTTTCCAGAGATGGTTTGCTACTTTTTGAGGTTTAATTGAATTTTCACGTGACGACACCGATTTATTATAGGTTGAACTGAGTCTACCTACGAAAAGATCTGGAATGGTGCCAAATTTTTACACAAGCTCTAATGTGCTCTAGGGATAAGAATTTTGTGGAGGTCGATAAAAAAATCTATTGGGTTGAAGATATAATTCACCCGCTTTTGTCTCATTCATCCCAGAGAAAAATATATTAATAAAAAATAATAAAAAACCTTAGATCTTGTTTGGGGCCTTAATTTGGGTATACATGCTTACCAAAAAAATTTCAAGCCATTTTGACATAGGTGGAGTATACATTCTTCACAAAGGTACATAAGCTCTTTCATCGAACCATGACTATACATATAGGTTATCAATGTTTTTGTGGTTTATACGCATTTTGGTGTCATATTGGTCTCAAAATTTTTCTTAGGCTTATGTGCCACGTGTGAAGGAAACACCTAGTTTGGGATTTTCCGGAGATGGTTTGCTACTTTCTGAGGTTTAATTGAATTTCCACACGACGACACCGTTTAATTATAGGTTGAACTAAGTCTATCAACGTAAAGATCCGGAATGGTGTCAAACTTTTACACAGACTCTAATGTGTCCTAGGGATAAGAGATTTGTGGAGGTCGATGAAAAAAATCTATTGGGTCCAAGATGAAATTCACCCTCTTTTATCTCATTTAGCACACAGAAAAATATAATAAATAAAAAAACTAATCAGAAAAACCTAAGATCCTATGTGGGGTCTTAATTTGGGTGTAGATGCTTGCCAAAAAAATTTCAAGCCATTTCGATATAGGAATACACATACTTCTATTTATTCAGTATATAAAAGAAAATTTTTAATATCTATAAACATCACTTTCGGTTTCAAAAAATCGACAGTGATGAGATAAAACCGACGGTGATGCTGGTTGTCACTGTCGGTTTATTTTTAAAGCCGACAGTGATATATAAAAAATTAAAAAAAATTGTGCCAGCCCTCGAGTTCGAGCTCGGGTCTCGGACTGCAGAGTTCCGAGACTTAACCGCTGCACTTGTATAGGATGTGTGCTAAGGGTAATTTATTTTTTCTTTTTGACCTTTAGACCACTTAATAAGTTATAAAATTAAACAAAAAAATTGGGCCGCCTGGGATTCGAACACGGGTCTCGGAGGCTAAGCTGTGAGGTCTTAACCGTTAAGCCAGTCGGAGGTATTCAAAAGAAATGAAAAAGTTATCCTACTGAACCCTTAACTGCTACTCACACATCACTGTTGATTTGATGACATGGGTTTGTGTGGCTGCTGTGTGTTCACAGTCGCCACTGTTTATACTGGGGCAATGGACAAGATTTGACTCTGTTGAATCGTGACTTGTCCTGCTTATTCATCTGATAAATCGCACATCAGACCATAACTTGCATTTGGTTATTCACCATGCACGCTTATATTCTCTAGTCTCTAGATATATGTTACGTAAAAAGAATTAAGGCAGTTCTATAAAGATATAGAACGAAAAAAGAGAGCGAAGGATCACCCAGAACACAAAAGTAACTGGATAAAATGATTTCACGTAGTATCATGAAACAAAAAAGATTGCATAATTTTGAATTCGTAATTTTTTCCTCTTGTGGCTTACTGCTTACATGGAACTACAAAAGCATATATATACTATATATATTCTTTGTATGGGTGCATTTTTCCTACTCTTACATGTACATACTCATTTATCAGTTTGAGTATGTTTATATACTCATTTTATGATACTCCAAATCATACTATGTGATTTTTTTTCAAAACAACCCATATTTTTTAATATGTTATTCAAATACTATGACAGTAGTATACAAAATAAGTATAACCATATACTCAATGCATACTTGACATACATACTATCATAGATGGTCTAGTATGATCATATACTTCGTTAATGTACACTTTGTCGGGCCATATACACCTTAAATCTAAAGATATACACATGGGAGTAGGAGTAACTACTCTCTGAGAGTAGAAAATAATTTCCCTTCTCTGTATTCACACAAATATGATAATGGAAGGAAAACTCTAGGGAGCATACATGTCCTTTTTTCCTTGACACTCTGCCAATTCAATTCGATTGATATTGCAACACTTTGTCCATGGAGATAAGAACATGGGTGTAGAAGCATTTCAATTTACTCTTAAATCACTAGCCAGAACCCCACGGGTCCGCGGGCTAGACAGAGTTAGCTAGCATTTTGGGTTTTCCCCCTCTAAAACATATATGCATCGATTATTTGTGACTTGCATAGGTAAAGGTAGCAAAAGAAATGGCGTTAATTCTACTTATTCCAATTCTTGTAACAAAAAGAAAAAGGATAAACATATCCATGTTCCTAAATTAAAGCAAACATACGCTAATAGATAATTGAGCAGAGCATGGCACAACAGCGATGATAATGGAAGGAAAACCGCCATCGCAAAATAATTGGGCCGCCTATGATTCGAACATGGGTCTCGGGGGCTAAGCTGTGGGGTCTTAACCGTTGAGCCAGTCGGAGGTATTCGAAAGAAATGAAAAAGTTATTCTACTTAACCCCTAACTGCTACACCAACATCTCTGCTGGTTTGAGGATTGACCCGATAGTGATATTTTCTCATCACTGTCGGTTTAGACTTATAATCGGCAGTGATGACCAATTTCCCAAAGTCATTTAATAATTTATAAAATTGAAACAAAAAATTTGGGCTGCCTGGGACTTGAACATGGGTCTCGGGGCCTAAGTTGCGGAGGCTTAACCGTTGAGCCAGTCGGAGGAATTCTAAAGGAAGGGAAAAGTTATACTACTTAACCCCTAACTGCTACACCCCGATTACTGCCGATTTGAAGAGTGACCCGGCAGCGATGAAGCTCATTGGTATATAGCAAGGCACGGGTTGAAATCTTCCAAATTCATTTCAACCCCGCGCCAACCCCTACCCCCGCGCCACCGGAGCACCACCCCACGCCGACAGGAACCACCGTTCCCCGCGCACCCATCCACCGCACCCCACGCCGCCGTTCCCAGCCCCACGCTCCTCTTCTTTGATGCCAATGCCCGTGCACCGCCCCTCGCTAGAGCACCGCCCCACGCTGGAGCACCGCCCCACGCCATCGACCGCCCCACGCCGGAGCACCACGCCGTCTGTGCCCTCGTTCCTCATCCACGACGCCGGCCATGCCCCTCCTCCTCCAAGCCGGCACTCCCACCACCGAGGCCTTTAGGAGCGCGCGGACAGCTGCTTTCCCACCCCCCATGATGAGCGCATGGCTCACTGTCGTCTTTATGTTTGATAAAATGCCCCATCGTCTTTGTGAGGCCTCTCAGTGATTGCTCAAGCTTGAGTTGAATTTGTTAATGAAAATGGTTATACTGAGCACATGTCCATTGTTGAAATATGTTTGTTATATAAATCTGAGCACATGTTCATGCCAATGACGATTGATTATATTATGAGGATTTCTCTATACCAAGCACATGTCTATGCTTATGATGGTTGTTTTTAATCTGAGCATTGATCCATTGCCAATGGTGTCTTCTTACTTCTTAGCATTGTCCATTTCCTATGATGTCAGTGTCAATGATAACTATATTTAATCTGAGTGTTTTCTCTCGTCTATGATGGCAATTAGACTAAGGTTATGATGACTTAATATATTAATTGGACTGAGGCTATGGTCATGTGCAATGATGATATAATCATAAGTTGTAGTAACTATTACTGAGGCAACAAACATGTGTGCTATGGCCATGTGTTGTTATCTTTTGGATATAATAATAAGTTGCTGCAGATTCCATAGTCACTATTAGTGAGTGAGTATGCATTGCAGCCCAGTAGCTAGGAAGGAGCACTACACAGTGGTCCTATGATGCCACAACCTGCTCCATCCATGAGCACGCTTTGTGAATGCACCAACTACTTGGTGGGTTAGCAGATAGCAGAACTAGATTTTTCATTGTAGTTGTTGTTCCGAATCAGACCACTTATGGCGATTCAATTTTCTCATCAGTTATATAACCCATTCTGATAACCAGGGATCAAAATCATGAAAATAGGTGTTTGTCTTTTTATGATACAGAGAGAACTTGGCACATGACCATGTTTCCAAGTTGTTATTAATTGTCTTAATCTATTAGAAACGCCCATGTATTTATTGGAAGTGGCTAGATAGTGTTCAACTGACTTTGATAGCATCGAAGTGGACTATAATGTTGGTCCTCCTTAAAACATTACGTGTGCACAGTAAAAAAGTAATGACATATGATGCTGCATGCTAGCAAGTATGATTACTAAACCATATTGATCTCCGAATAATAAACAGTCCCATTATTGAGGTAATTTTTTATCATGTCAAGGATAAAGAACATTAAATAGATTTAGTTTGGCCATATAACTTGAATAATAACTTTTGTTCAGTGAGTTACCATTACCACTTACCACATGCCAAAAGACTATAAATTGGAGCTCACTAGCCCAGCCTCAACAAGTCTATGCAGTTCATATCTGAAAGGATGCCTATAACTAGATAATGCTTCCCATGCCTGAAAGGTGCTCAAGTTCATGTCTTAGGCTTGAACCACTGTAAAAACTTTTGGTCCCTCTTTTGGAACAGGTTGTAAGTAATAGCTGTTTTCCTAATACTCCTATCTATGCAATGGTTGTGTGTTATTCATAAATATATTAAATTTTATAAGAATACATCATGTTTGAATGATAACCTAATTTACTTAAATGTATAGGCAACCATGACATGATATGTAGTGCATGTTGGTCATGTGCCTGGGATTTATCGAACCTAGGAAGATTGCTATGCTCAAGTCAATCGCTACCCTGGTAATTTGCACAAAAAATACAACACAGAAGATAAAGCTTTCAGGGCCTACTATAGTCATCTGGCCTACCTTGCAAACCATGGGCAACCGGCCTACTATGGTCTAATGAATGCAAATCATGGCCATCCGCTGGCACTGGAGATTGAAGAGAAGCCACCCACCGGAGATGTGAAGATTAGGAGAATTACTCCTTGGTCTTAGAAAGATGTCATGCTTTTATGTATGGCTATGGTCATTGCTTTTCTTATTTGGAAGCTGATGTAGGCTTAGATTCATAGAACAGTAGGTGGACTTTGTTGTATGTGGTCAATCAAACAATGAATTTGTTCTAGGTGAACATATGCTATTATTTGACTTTGTTGTATGTGGACTTATTATTAGACTTTGCATTAAACATATTATATACATACATATATATAATATGAACATATGCTATTAGTAGTTGTCCGCAGCCAAAACTAACCACGATCGTGTCACATCCATGACTCGTCCTCGCCTGTTACCCCATCGCTGAAGAACAGATCAGCAACAAGAAGCGGTTGATATCGCTAGGACGGGAGAGCCACATGATCTGACAAACGGTGATGGTATCAATCAGGACGGTGAGAATGAGCAGCCATGGACCCCGTCCAACCTAATCGATCTGGGTCAAAATGACCAAGATGGCCAGGTAACTTTGGTATCATGTGACTGTGTAGCCACACACGCTAATCAATTGATAGGGTCATAGCTTACTTGGTGTCTCTAGTAGGAGCCTCCGCCAGCTGAGGAGGCAGAGGGTTTGGGTAGCAGGAAGGTGAGATCCAAGTGAGGTGTGTCAAAGATTCATGTTGGTAGGAATGCACACTGGCACATCACTGAGTTCGATGAATTTAGGGATCCACTCTCACCGCGTATAGCTTTGACCAAATACAAGACTATCCTCGGGTTACTTGTATGGGACTTCATCCTGATGAGGTACATGAAGTGGATTGGGAAAGATGATGACCCATGGAGGGTTCCCAAAAGTGAGAAGGATTACATATGGGATATCAAGATCCCAGAGTATTTCACTTTTCTAACGGAGTATGACAAGGAGTTAGTCAAGAAAAAAGCAAAAGAAATCATGGAGACATGCTTCAGGAATTTTAAGGGGACATTGTACAAGAATTTTGTCCTCCAAAATAAAGAGCCACATTTTGATGGTGGACAGTTTAGCAAGCTGAAGGACTTCTGGTAGGATTTCAAGGAATATAGGTTATCCGAGAAGTACTTAGAACCAAGCAGGAAGAATAAGGAGAACTCGTAGAAAGCGACGAATCCTCATCATCTCGGCTCTCGTGGCTACGCCAAAAAGATGCTAGAATTTGAAGCAGAACTTGAAAAGATAGATCGCCTTGCTGAGGAAGGCGTTCAGGTTAAGACCGCCGATTGGCAGCCAAGATCAGCAATATACTATATGGGGAGGAATGTACGCCACGCCGAGGATGGGAGCTTTAGCTCCACAAATCAACCCATGAGCAAACTCATCCAGAGGATCTCCCAGGTAACAGAGGAGGTGAGGCAAGGGACTCACACTTCTAATAGGGAGAAAGACGTGCTCACCCAAGCACTCAGAACCAAGGAGCACCCTGGTGTTGTTCCTTAGAAACTAGCATTCCCCCAAGAATCTAACATTTACCGGAGCCACTCGAGGGGTAGAGTGAATCAGGAGGCAGAGTATTTGAGGTGACTAAAATAGATGGAAGAAAGAATAGACGCATGGATTGAGGCAACTGTTGAAGCATGAGTCCAACAAATTTTGCTATCCAAGGGGTCAAGAGTACCACAAAACCCTACTCCTACTACCTTTAGCCCATAGTTTAGGGGTCGCAGTAGCTGCGAATTGACCCCGCTCGACTAAGAAGATGTGAATGTGCCTCATCTAGTGGATGGCATCACTGAACCCATCAATGTCAAGTTGTACATCCGTCAGGAATGGATAAAGGACAAGGTGGTGCTCAGCCAGGCCTGGCCTACAGGAGATAGGACCATTAATGGCCACCCAATTCCTTAGGGGCACGCTCGCGTCACCATTGACAAAATACTTGATAAGAAGTATAACAAGATACACATTGAGTACCCCATAGCAGAAGACAAGCCAAAACTTGGTCATAACAAGGGCTCTCAAGTGGCCTAGCATAAGCGCTTCATTAAGCTTGACCACCAATTATCCTCTGATGATGAGGACGACTGTGAGTCTTCGCCCACCCACGATGATCACTCACCATCTCCCAATAGAGATCACTTCCCTCCTCATCCCCTGCCATCACCCTCGAGAAGACAGAGGTCTCCTTCTATTCCTCCTTGTCCGACTCCATCTTCATCATCCCTGAGAAAAGAGAAGACTCCTCCTCCTCCTCCATCTTCATTAGCCCCGGGAAAACAGAATTCTCATCGTCATCCTCCTCCTCCTCCACCTCAGCCCAAAACAAGATCAAAGGCATCCTCGCAGTCGTAGAAAAGTTCCTTGGATTCGGTCGCTAATGCTCCCAAAGTGGACCAACAAAAAAGAAAAAGGTTGTTTAGTGGTAGCGTTACAAACTTGATGAAAGAAAAATTTATAGCACATATCTCGAAGGAAGATTGGATTAGTTTCTTCAATCTTTGTGCCTCACTACCTCTGTTTTTGTTGAAGTCCAAATTCAAAAGGCAAACACAGAATCAGTACGCTACAACAAGAGCTGAAGAAGTACACAATGAAGATTTAAGGAAGATACAAAAGTACATCAAAGACAACCCCGAATTAACCATGGAAGAGGCCGCGCACATCTATTATGATGTACAAGGGATGGGAACACCGGCAATAAAGTATGAAAGGGGCAATCTTTTGGTTCCCGATCACGAGTATAAAAATTTGACAACATATATGCGCCAATTGCATGAATATTACATGGCTCAAACAACAGAGATGGAGGACTTTGGTTTTGAGGTTATTATTCGTTCGCCACATATTTTTTATTATCCTGAAGAAGAGAAGTTTGATGTCGAGTGGGAGTGCTTGTTCTAGCTATACCAGAAACGCTCTCTTGATACACAAATGTTGACGTTGTGGACTATATAAGTACCCTACATGCACGATATTACAATTAACTACTCTCTCAGGACACAAATTGTTAACTTTTGAGCACTTCCCATGATTTTATGTAGGTGTATAACAAAATTTTGCATACTAAAAAGCAAATGGGATAACATAGGCTTCTTGGACCCCTTGCGAGTCAATGAGAAGACATGTTTAGGCCTCCATATATGTGATGTGGAAGACCTGAAAGCGAGATTGATTGTTGTTTTTGATGAATTCAAGATGAAGAACAAAACCCACATACTTCTAGCCTACAACTACGAGTATGTGTTCTCGACTTTTAATTTTATGCTTTTAATTTTATGCTTCTTCTTTTGTTAAGATTATTCGATAATTAGGATTATGTGATTGCAGCAACCATTTTGTCTTCATTTGTGTCAATCTTGCTAAAAATCTAATCGAGGTGTGGGACTCGAAGAAAAAATCATTTCATCATCTGGATGCACTGGTGGCAGTGCTGAATTAGTAAGCGATCCTAATAACATATTATTTTGTAATCACACATACTGCTTTCTAATGTTTCTCCTTTTAATGTTGCATAGTGTCCAAAGAAGACATATCGGTGGGACGCAGTTCCCATTCAAGGTTGTCTAAATGGAGGGGAAGTGCCTAAAACAGCCGGCGGAAAACAATGAATGTGGGTTTTATGTAATGTGGGCAATGGTTCGCTACATCGGCGGGGAATCGAAAGAAGCAGATAAGTTGGTGTGTATAATCCCCATTTCATGTATGTCTGTTAATAATTCAACAAAATGATTTACTGATTCCTCTTTGGATATCATCTTTTTTGAACGACAGCGCAAGAAATATAACCACGAAAGGCTGTTAGACATGGAGATCGTTGCACTGCAATCGGAGCTGGCAAAATTCATCTTAGCTGAGGTATTGGAAAAAGATGGAGTATTTTCCATAACACAATCCATGAAGTTCAAGGACCAGTATGGCCTAGAGCGGCTCGCTAGATTATTGTAAGAAGTCCGAGTAGCATTGCACAATCCATGTAGTCGGGGAACATTTCTTTTTTATTTTGAGGGATCGAGATCTTGATAAGAACATATAACCATAACATTTGTAATGTTTAATATTGATGGACATGTCATCTACGTAGCATATATAAAGTGAAACCCGATTCCATGAAAAAATATAAATTAAAATAAATTATAAAACAATAAAATGCGAACGGGACATCACAGCCGGTTAGCAGCAAACCGGCAGTGTTGTCGTAACCATTGTAAGAAAAATGAACCCTAGGCCCATTTACTTTGGATTTTGGTGTTTGATGACCAACACAACCAAATTGGACTAATAAATTTGCAAGTGATTGTTTTGTAGTTCAATAGGATGCAAGACGTGACTTGGACGAAGGCAATGTGATGATCCGATGATCAACACCATAAGCAAGACCTTAGAAGCATAAGAGAAGATCCAATATATCAAGCAAAGCCCAAGCACGAAGATAGGAACCAAGCCATACGCAAGATCGCAAAGAAATGAGCTCACAGAAGTGACGGACGCTAGACCGGACGCTGGAGAAAAGTGACTGGACGCTTCGATCAGTGGCTCGGCATCAGCAAGCAGCGACCGGACACTGAACAAGTGAATCGACCAGACACACCGATGGCACTATTTATCAGTCCGACAACACACTCAGCAAGTGTCCGGACGCTGGCGGTAAACCGACCGGACGTAGGACAGCAGCGTCCGATCGAGTACAGAGAGGTTGCAGAGTGGTGAATTTGTGACCGGACACGTCTGGTGGCATGTGACCGGACGCCGGCAGCATCTGATCAGTAGATCGCGGCTCCAATGGTCGAGATTACCGGACGCGTCTGGTCAGGACGTGATCAGCGTCCGGTCAGTAGCAGAAAAGCGGGATTTTGTCCCTAATGGCTACTTTCTCAGTGGGGCTTATAAATACAACCCCCAACCGACCATTTGACGGGTGTGGAGCTAAGGAAATATACCAATGGTGTTGATACATCATTTTAGTGATCTTCACTTGCATAGTGCTTAGTGTTTTATTGGGTGATTAGCGTAGGTGCTTTGCAAAGTGCTTAGGTTGATTAGACCACCGCTTATGCACTTGCTCTAGGTTTAGGCCTAGTGTTTAGTGAGGTTTGCACACTTCTTACCACTTGGTGCTTGCGTGCACCATTGTTGTACATTGGAGGGGCTTGTAGTCTTGCGAGATCACACCAACTGTGTTTATGGTGTGGCCGCCACTGTGTACCGGAGGGAACAAGGCCCGCGGTGTTTTGACCGAAAGCTTGATAGTAAAGACGGCGGGGAGCATCCAGAAGAGGCTTGCTGGAAGGCACGTCGGAGACCCACTTGCGTGTGGGGAAGGCCCGAGGCTATCCACAGAGTTACACGACCAGGAGCTTAGTCCTTGCGAGGGATTCCTTGAGAGGGGCTCCAACAAGGACTAGGGGGAAGCTTGCGCGTTTCTCGATACCTCGGTAAAAATACCGAAGTCATCGACGGGAGTTTGCATATCTCTACCTTGCTCTTTAGCTTCCGCATTTACATTGATTGCCAAAATATCGAAGTCATTGATGGGAGTTTGCATATCTTTACCTTGCTCTTTAGCGTCCGCATTTACATTGATTGCATTACTCCTTTTACGGTAGAGATAGCAACACATTAGCAAAACCGTAGTTGCACACTTAGATAGTTTGTCTTTTACATAGGTTTTGATAAGGTTAGAAAAAGAGGCCCTAGTTTAGAGTTAGAATTTTAAGTTGCCCAATTCACCCCCATCTTAGGCGTCATGGTCCACTTCAATTGGTATCAGAGCTGGTTGGCTCAATTTAGACCTTTGGCTTAACCGCCATTGAGCTGATGCTATTTAGAGTGGTTGGGATAGATACCTCTAGGCCTCCGCACTTTGATGGCACTAACTTCCCCTATTATAAAGCTAGAATGGCTTGCTACCTTGAGGCGGTTGATTTAGGTGTTTGGAGAGTCACTCGTGATGGGATGAAACCCATTAAGAATCCCGAAAAACCCACAAAGAGTGATAAAAAAGAAATACACTTTAATGCTAGAACTAAAAATTGCCTGTTTGAATCTTTTAGTATGGATGTGTTTAACCAAGTGTTCACTTTAAATACGGCACATGAAATTTGGTTAAAACTTCAAGAGCTCCATGATGGCACATCTAATATTCATGAGCAAAAACATTGTTTAGCTAAACAAAATTATGACTCCTTTACAATGAATGATGATGAGCTTGTTTGTGATATGTATTCTTGTTTGAATCTAATTATCAATGAGCTCCATTCAATAGGACTAACAAAGCTAGATGATGCGGACATCATAAGGAAGATAATCTCTGTGCTACCACAAAAGAAATATGCAAGCATCATCACCATCCTTCACAATATGGAGAACTTGAGCACCATGACCCCGGCCATAGTCATTGGCAAGATAGTGGCATTTGAAATGTCATGCAAGATGGGTCAAGAAGAAGCCTCTTCATCAAGGAATGGCAAAGCTCTCGCATGTGGCGAGAAAAAGAAGATGAAGGGCAAGCAAGTTGAGACAAGCTCAAGCTCCTCAAGTGAAGATGAAGAAGAAGATGAGGATGATGATGATGAAGTCTCAAGTGATGATGATCAATCTTCCTCCTCCACCTCCAACCTTGATGAAGAATCAATCAAACTAATCAACAAGGTGGAGAAGATGATCGAAAAGCTCAATGTCAAGGGTGTGCCCATCCAAATCCAAGATCTCATTTTCACAAATCAAAGGAATGAGCAAAGAAAGAGAGGATGCTATGAATGCGGCGAGTTGGGACACTTTGTGGAAGCTTATCCAAATAAGCCCACACCCACGAAAAAGAAGAAGGCATGCAAGAAACAAGCCCTCACATCAATAAGGACATGGGATGATTCTTTAAGTGAAGAAGAACACCATCACAAGAGGCGAGGGTGCAAGCACTCATCATCAAGCTCTTCTCGTGTGTGCCTTATGGCATGAGGTAACGAAAGCTCATCCTCTAGTGAGAGTGATAGTGATGATGATATGCCTTCTTATGAAGAAATTATGCAACAAAACCTTAATTATGCTAAAGTTTGCACTAGTCAACAAAAGAAGCTCGGGAAAATAAAAGAAAAGCTATATAGTTCACAAGAAGCATACAAAACTTTGCTTGAACAATACGAGAATTTTGCTAATCTTAATGTTCAACTATCTACTAAAATTGAGCAACTTGAGGCTAGTGCAACAACAAATGCATGCACAATCAATGATGAGCAACTTGTAAAGAAAAATGAAAAATTAAAAGAAAAGTTAGCTAGCTCACAAGATGCATATAAAAGTTTGCTTGCTAAAATGGAAACCATGTGCAAACATTGTGATGAGCTAACTAATAAAGTTGCTAATCTTGAAGCTGTTAGTACAACTCCCGCTAAGGCATCTAAAAGGAAAAGTTCTAACATGTCTAAAAAGGATGCCTCTACTTCTTGTAATGATTTATGTTTAGACTCACCTTTGTGCAACCAAGTTTATGTTGAGAAAGTTGTTGTAGATACATGCACACAAGAGGTTGCAAAGGAGAATGAGCAACTCAAGCAAGAAGTAGCTCGCCTCACCAAGGACTTGACTCAAGTGAAAGACAAGACAAAGCAAGCCCAACTTCATCAAGATAACACCGTCAAGGGAGTGAAGAAGCTTGATGAAGGACAAACCATGGTTTGCTACATGTGCCACAAGGAAGGTCACAAGTCCTATGAGTGCAAGGTGAAGAATGGAGGAGGAGCAAAGAAGAAAGAGAAGAAGCAAACAAGCAAGCTCTCCAACACCTACACCAACAAGGTGGACAAGAAGGCCTCCACACCTTATCTCTTGAAGAAGAAGAAAAATGACAAGGTGGTGGCCATCAAGGTGAACAAGCAAGCCAACAATGAGACCAAACGCTTTTAGGTGTCAAAGGAAATCATTTCCAACATGAAGAGCACCAAGAAGGTTTGGATCCTGAAAGGGAAGTGAGAAGTCCTATGGATTTTGGGAATTTGGAGACTTGGCAAAGTATGGATGCATTTCATGGGGTGCATCATGATGGACAAAGACATTGCTAAGTGAGTTAGTGAATACTATGGACCCAAATTCCCCTTCCCATGTTAGGTAACTAGATTCAATTTATTTCAATTGGTATTAGATTTGATTTTTCCTATAATTGGTATCTTTTAGCATCTAGTTACTCTTCATGCCTAGGTTTGTATTTGCATTCTTATATATTTTGTCATGCATACACTAGGTATTTCATATGGTAGGCTTGCTCGGTTTCATTCTTATTCCTTGGAGCAATCCTACATGGTTTAAAATTATTTAGGAGCACGACACATAGCTTGTCCTTCAATTGTTCATCTAATATGTGCCAAAGTCCAAATTGTAGATAATTTCTCCCGAATATCGCCATCGAAAATGACTCTCACATTCATGTGATGTCATCTTTCAAGTGGTATTTTTTATTCTAAAATCATTGTGCATGTTTCCTACAAGTACTCCATACTTGTGTGCACAAATTTAGGGGTAGGTTACTCTACAAGTTGGATGCTTTGAGACTAACACCTTTTCAAGCTTATTATGTGTGTAGTAGTCTCATTGCAAGGAAAATGGAGTCCCCGGAGTTAAGCATCATACTTCAAGTATCCACCACCTATTGCAAGTGGTAGAAATCAAATTGGTTTCCACATGTGGTATTTCTAAACCGATATCATTATGTTGATTTCTTTTTGATAATTATATACTTTCTCCATGCATTATATAGATTAAATTCCCTTGAGCAATAGGTTATCAATTATGCATATGCTTTGCCTTCTACCATATGTATGCATATATTTAGGGGGAGCTTAATCTATATAATGTAAGAGTCAAATTTTGTGACCTATTCCACTCTACACATAAAGGATCACAAAGTTTGACCCTCCCTTGTGCTACTAATATCTTCTTTTTCAGTGTTTGATTCCAAAGAGGGAGAATTTAGAAGACCAAAAGCAATCATTAATAATTTACAAGTAGTAATGGTCCGAGAAAGGGAGGATAGTGGATTATGGATTGCCCATGTAATGGGGAGAATTTGTAGAAAGGAAGGCTTAAATCCATAATACCACATGGGAACAGTTGCAAGGGCAAGATGAGTTTTTATGTAGTCTTACAAATAGTATCTTTTAGCATCATATAATCTTGCCCCTTGCATTGCATCCTAGCAAGTAAATAGGTTTTAAATTTAAAATTTTTATTATTTGCTTGCTTTGTTCGTGTTGTCATCAATCACCAAAAAGGGGGAGATTATAAGGAAAATGGACCCTAGGCCCATTTACTTTGGATTTTGGTGTTTGATGACCAACACAACCAAATTGGACTAATAAATTTGCAAGTGATTATTTTGTAGTTCAATAGGATGCAAGACATGACTTGGACGAAGGCAACATGATGATCCGATGATCAACACCATAAGCAAGACCTTAGAAGCACAAGAGAAGATCCAAGATATCAAGCAAAGCCCAAGCACGAAGATAGGAACCAAGCTGTATGCAAGATCACGAAGAAATAAGCTCACAGAAGTGACCGGACGCTGGAGAAAAGTGACCGGATGCTCCGATCAGTGGCTCGGCATCAGCAAGCAGCGACCGGACGCTAAACAAGTGAATCGACCGGACACACCGATGACACTGTTCATCAGTCCGACAACACACTCAGCAAGTGACCGGACGCTGGCGGCAAACCGACCGGACGTAGGACAGCAGCGTCCGATCGAGTACAGAGTGGTTCTAGAGCGACGAATTTGCGACCGGACGTGTCTGGTGGCATATGATCAGACGCTGGCAGCGTCCGTCAGTAGATCATGGCTCCAACGGTCTGGACGACCGAACGCGTCCGGTTAGGACGTGATCAGCGTCCGGTCAGTAGCAGAAAAGCAGGATTTCATCCCCAACGGCTACTTTCTCAGTGGGTCTTATAAATACAACCCCAACCGGCCATTTGACGGGTGTGGAGCTGAGAAAACATACCAATAGTGTTGATACATCATTTTAGTGATCTCCACTTGCATAGTGCTTAGTGTTTTATTAGGTGATTAGCGTAGGTGCTTTGCGAAGTGCTTAGGTTGATTAGACCACCGCTTATGCGCTTGCTCTAGGTTTAGGCATAATGTTTAGTGAGGTTTGCATACCTCTTACCACTCGGTGCTTGCGCACACCATTGTTGTACATTGGAGGGGCTTGTAGTCTTGCGAGATCACACCAACCGCGTTTGTGGTGTGGCCGCCACCGTGTACCGGAGGGAACAAGGCCCGCGACGTTTCGGCCGGAAGCTTGATAGTGAAGACAGCGGGGAGCATCTGGGAGAGGCTTGCCGGAAGGCACGTGGAGACCCACTTGTGTGTGGGGAAGGCCTGAGGCTATCCACGGAGTTACACAACCGGGAGCTTGGCCCTTGCGAGGGATTCCTTGCGAGGGGCTCCAACGAGGACTAGGGGGAAGCTTGCACGTTTCTCAATACCTCGGTAAAAATACCGAAGTCATCGACGGGAGTTTGCATATCTCTACCTTGCTCTTTAGCTTCCGCATTTACATTGATTGCATTACTCCTTTTGTGGTAGAGATAGCAACACATTAGCAAAACCGTAGTTGCACACTTAGATAGTTTGTCTTTTGCATAGGTTTTGCTAAGGTTAGAAAAAGAGGCCATAGTTTAGAGTTAGAATTTTAAGTTGCCTAATTCACCCCCCTTCTCTTAATCATCACGGTCCACTTCAACCATCACTGTCGGTTAGCGACAAACTGACAGTGTTGTTATAACTATCACTGCCGGTTAGCAACAAACCGCCAGTGATGGTCATGATGGCACTGCCGGCTTGAGCACTAAACCGGTAGCGTTAGATTAGCTATCACTGTCAGTTTTTTGTCACAACCAGCGGTGATTCTTACGATAACACTGCCGGTTGAATCATAAACCGACAGTGATGTTCGCGGTTACACTACCGGGTGGTCTCTTGTCACAACCGGCAGTGATTCTTACGATAACACTACTGGTTGAATCATAAACCGACAGTGATGTTCGCGGTTACACTGTCGGGTGGTCTCATGAACCGGTAGTGTTGGTGGACCTGAATTCTGCCGGTTTTAGTAAAGAACCGGCAGTGAAGTTGAAAAACATTGCCGGTTTGTAGGAACCTACAGTGATAGTTAACCCTCATCACCGCTGATATTGTTGTGCCGGTTTAAAATCCGGCACTGATGGGGTGTTTTGAACTGGCAGTATTGTCGTGATCTGGGGTAGTGTTAGGGCATATCCTTTGTTAGTAATTTCTCTATTGCTTTGTTCGTTGCTTTCACTTGCCTCCATGATCGTTTTGGAGCTTGTGAAGTTATAGTGGCAGTGGTTGCCGCACCCAAAAATGCACACTGAATGCAGGTTAGACTTGACAGTTGACACATTAGGGCTAGACTAAGTTAATCTGTCTTTACACTGTCAGATCAATGGTGCTCTGCCATGTTACACAACACGAGTTTGGTGACATGTTTCGCCGGTGACTGCTGAGTGCTGACTAATATGAATGCAGATCCATTTTAGCACGCATGTTTGTTTGCCTCCGCTACATGCATCCAACTTGAAAGATTCAGTGTACTACCAGTTCAGCAGATGAATAATGCAGTGACGATGAAGCCTAATGACACTGTTAGAGGTTTGTCGCGTTTGCAAATCACTTAAGCACGCACGCATGCTGTTTGTTGTTTAATACTGTAGTCGGATTTTCTCAGAAGTAAATATATTGCATGCATGGGCTAGATTTACATGTTCTTACACTGGCTGCGGTGGAAATTATTGTGTTCAAGCTCACGAAAGAATACAATAAAAACTAATACAAAATTAGATCATATTATAAGATATGATGGAACCACAAAACCAATAGCATGATGGATGTCTTTTTTTGTGTGCACTATGGATGCCTTATATTTTGATAAAATTAAAATAGTAATGCATGCATAGAGTATATATAGTATAGAGAGTGATGATGTGGATAGCCTGTGCATGATACGGACATTTTTTAGCATGGGGATGACGTCGATTACTTGCATGAAGAGGTAAAAGTTAGTTGAGATGTTGTGGCATTTAGCGTAATGACATGGATAGCATGTAGATCCAGATTAAAAGTTAGTGAGGTTTACTTTAATAAGATATATAGAATACATATATATAGATATAAATGTGTACACTACTGGATTTAGGCGCTTTGCCGAGTGCCTGCGGCACTCGGCAAAGCCCTAAATACACTTGGCAAAGGCTTTGCCGAGTGCCGCACTCGGCAAAGAGCAGTCGGCAAAGAACCCGTCGGCAAATGTTTCTTTGCCGAGTGCCACATATCGGGCACTCGGTAAAGCCTTTGTCGAGTGTCACCTCAGCACTCGGCAAAAAAAAAATCCGACGTCAACTCTGACGGCCTCTTTGCCGAGTGCCACCTCAGCGGCACTCGGCAAAGAATTTTTTCCTTTTTTTTTTGAAAATTCTTTGCCGAGTGTCATACTCTTGCACTCGGCAAAGAAATTTTTTCTTTTTAAAAAAAATCTTTGCCGAGTGCCATGGCTTTGGCACTCGGCAAAGCTGGGAGATTGGGCCTCTGCTTCCCAGCTTTGCCGAGTCCATGATCACGGCACTCGGCAAGGCCCTCTTTGCCGAGTGTGGCACTCGGCAAAGAGGGGAAAAATGCTATTTTTTTTGGTTTTTTGCTTTCCATCAGCACAAACAAAGAAATCACATATATATCAACACACAGCACATGATATATCACATACACATCCATATTCCATCACATACACATCCATAACCCATCACATACACATCCACCATCCATAATACATCACATACAAATCCATTGTCCATAATCCATCACATACATTCGCATCATCCATGACAATATATATATGTCTCTAGTAGTAGTCCAACATAAGGCTAAGTCTAACACAAGTCCATGCAACATGAAAAGAAACAAATAAACGGTACCTACTGCCAGCCTCCCCACTCGGAGTGTGAACTGCCACCTTGAGGAGGGCCAGTTCTCCACCCGGCCTGTGGAGAAGGGCCACCTTGAGGAGTCCGGTTCGAACCCGTTGACTGTTGCTGCACAAAAGAGAAGCGAATTCATGAGTATCTACAGAAGGACCGCACAAGCTAAAGGAATAAACAACTATATATACTCACCGGAGTCCCTACAGGAGGAGGAGGAGCCACAACTAGAGTGAGCAGCGACTGGGGCACGACCACACCTGGCAAGGCCTGAAGGCTCGCCATGAAGCTGAACATGTCCTGCAGCCTCTGCGCCTCGGCCGCCCTCTGGGCTTGTACAGCCTCCATCTCCAGCCGATGGGCCTCCGCCTGGGCCGCCTGCTGGGCCTCCAACTTCCGTAAGTCGGCCTGCAACATTCCACCCGCAATGTTTAAACAATGCAAAGGCAAGGTAGATGTGTAAAAGCAATGAACGACGAATAAAATAGTACTAACCTAGAGTTCCACCATCTGCTGCTATGAGCTCTGCTGCCGAGAGCAAATGGGGAGGGAGGAGCTCGTGCTCCTTGCTCGAATCTCGGCGAGGTTGGGAACAGAGGCGGAGTCGACTGTGCTGTCTGCCATCCAGTACCGACCGTGCTGCTTCCCTCCTCCCATCCTCATCAGGAGGTCTTTGTCTAGGGGCTGGGTGGCCAGATCGAAGTCCTCCCCATGGTGCTCGTGGGCTGCCAAGGTGTACTCGCTAAGCTTGCTGTGGACGCTCACGTTGGTGTACGCCTCGGGCCCATCCGCCGGGTTGTAGGTGACTTCCAGGGCCGTCGCCTTGCCCTTGTGTGCCAGGGCGTATGTCATGAACTCGTTGCATTCCTAGCCTTGGTGTGCCTAGGACTGCGAGGAAAACACAAAGATAATTACAAGTAATGAGAATTGAGCGTAGAATAAATAAATAAAGATGAAAACACAAAGAAGATTACCCATGTCTGGGCGTACACGCTGAGGCTCCGGTTGCCTTGGTGGTGTGGCGCCCCACCCATCTGTAGGCGGTAGTCCCGACGGATGTTGTGCTTCTCCACCCACTCCTCCGAGAGCCACTTGTCCACAATGGCCTCCTAGCAGAGGCGGTGCCTGGCGCACCAATTAGGACATTGCTGCATGCCATCAAGTTATTGATATGTCAGAAGATGAAATGAAGCCTACCTATTCTTCATTGAAGGAGTCAGTATTAATGTTTCGTACTTACCGAGAGGTACTGCTCCTTGGTGAGCGTCCTGACCCTAGCATCGGCCTTCCTCACCACCTGACTAAGGACGTCGGCGTTGTAGTTGATGATGCACTGGAGCCACGTCTTGTGGTACAAGTCCGAGAGTCGGGACCTACAGACCTTGTCCTGCACTCATGCCGCCTGGTCCTCAAACCCTTCATCGCACCTAAAAAAGTCCTGCATACAGACATCATGTATCATTTCATTATTTCAAGAACGACCAATGAATGCATAGTATTGACCAATTTAGTGCGATGAAGACTCACCCAGAACTCGGCCTTGATCCATGCCGCAACGGTGCCGAACTCGCTGTCCTCGGTGGCATAGAAGTGGTCCTATGTCCAGGGTGGTGAAGTCACCGAGGCATAGGTGACCATGTCAGGGTAGTGCTGCCAAATCAGAAGGCCTAGGGTGCCATTGATGTGCCGGCCCGTTCCGAACACAATTTCCTAGTTGCTGCAAGAGTCATTAAGAAGAATTGTTAGTCTCCAGTTCGATTTTCAACATGTCATATGAAATAGTAGTGAAATAATACTTACTTGTCGCCGCTGGGTCAAATCACTGGGCGCCGGTGAAGTGGGATCGGCCGCGTTGGGAGCTACGAGGGCCCACGCAAGTAGACTCCTGACGAGGTAGAGCCAGAGGCAGTGCAAGTGGAACCCCCTTCTATCACTATCGCCACCTCCCCATGGTCTGACAAGTTAGAGGAAGTGCCACCCCCTCCTATGTGCAGGCCCACCGCCTGGTCATCCTCATCCACCGACGGGGTGGCAGCCGGCTGCACCCTCGTCCTCAGACGATCGCGGGGGTGGCCGCTCCTCATCCTCCTCGTCGGTGGCTCCGGCAAGGGGTCCTCCTCAGCGTGGGGTGGTGAGCGCTCCCTCGTGTAGAGGGAGTTGACCCCCTGACGGGCCTACCTTCTGCCCGGCATTTTGTTGAGTGCCTGCAATTTCAAAGAGTAAACCAATTAGCACAGTTAAATTACAAGTCTAGCAGCCTCGCCAAATGAATGCTCCAATAAAGCATTAGTCTTAGTCATCCATTCTGGGGTCATACTTGCGTGGCCCATGTACATCCAATCACGGTTCGCCATCCTCTGGCATATACATATGTAAGCGAGTAATATAACCAGCACTTGCATCTGCACGGCGTTCCTACCATCTAATAGGTGAGGATAGGTCCTAATCCCACCCGCGGATGCATATGTGAGGTCAGTTTCAATGCTCTGCTTCTATCCGAGATAGAATTTTGGCAGCACCTCCCCATTGTTCTCCCGATACACGTCCTACAAGGGAGAGTGTGTATCTGAAGAACAACAGGAAGGTGATGTCAAAAGTCTGTCTCGGACCAGAGCGAACCATGGAAACTAACCTCATCTACGCATCCGTGGGCTGTCCAAAATACGTGGACAATCCAAAAGTGATACAGTCGCAGATATGCAAAGATCTGCATACCTCTAACCGTATCTCTTTTGAATAGGAGACGCCTAACTAGGCTACATGACCATATAAAACATGCATGCAAAGGAGGAGGGGGTTATACCTAGGGTGGCGGTGGAGTCAGGCTAGCGGGGCAGTGGCGTGTCGGTGCAGTGGCGAGGCGATGCGGTGCAGGCAGACCAGCAGCGCCGACAAAGACGATCGAGGTCGTTGAGTCCCTCCCACGGGTCCTTCTCCTACATAAAAAGGCAATAGGTTAGAATCCATTGAAAATTTTGGTAGCACCTCCCCTGCACGGGGAGGTTTCCAAAACCTGCAAGAAACGTAGGCGCGATGGCCAACAACCACATATATACCAAACATAGGCACGAAGGCCAACAAACATATATATACTAAGATGAGCCATGTACTTTAGTTCTCATTCCATGCAGATGAAAGTATCAAAGTAGTACAACAACAAGTACTACTACCACTACAACTACTACTACTACTACTAACACTACTACTACTACTAACACTACTACTATCACTACTTTATATTCTTCGCCGAGTGTCGTGATCTAGCACTCGGTGAAGTTTTAGAAAAAATTCAGCAGCTCTTTGCCGAGTGCCAGATCGGCGGCACTCGACAAAGTCAATTTTCTTCACCGAGTGTCATGATCTGGCACTCGGCGAAGTTTTAAAAAAATTCAGCAGCTCTTTGTCGAGTGCCAGCTGGGCGGCACTCGGCAAAGTAATTACTTTACCGAGTGCCAACCCTAGGCACTCGGCAAAATAAATTTTTTTGGTTTTTTGCCACCAATTTTTTTTGAAGCTTTAGTACACTACCACAAACAACATGTTTAAATTTGGGACATTTTCATTGCCTTTTGGCATATTTCTATAGTTTCTTTTGTTTTGTTGAATTTTTCCAGAAAATATAAGTTTGAACTGCAGGTGCATCGAATAATGGATTACATTCATTTCAAAAATGTTACCCTTGTTTCTTAGTGTAAGTTTAGGCTAAATCCAGGAACTGTCTTGAAATTTCGATCAACGTGCTCATGGGGCAATGCCGCCAACTTGCGTGGGAGTGGTTTTTTAATTGTATAAAATGCGAACGGATTCCAAAAATTATGAAACTTGTCGAGTTGTCACCGTATCGTATGCGTATGTTGTGGAAAAATTTTGAAAAAGTTTCAAGCACGTTGTCACGTACGATGCTCACAAATCAGGTTTGTAAGCATCGTACGTGACAACGTCCATAAAACCTTCGTAAATTTTTATCATAGCCTCCACATACGATATCACGACATCTCAACAAGTTTCATGATTTTCGGACTTCATTTGCTTTTTATAGAATTTAAAAACACTTCGCACGCAAGTTCGCGGTCATGTTTCATGAATAAGATGTCCGAAATTTTGGGTCCGTTCCTGGATACGGCCTCACACTACACTTAGTAACATGACTATCATTTTTTGAATCATTAAATTCCATTATTCGTACCACGTGCAGTTCAAATTTATATTTTTCAAAAAAAATTCAAGTAAACGAAATAAAGTAATTAAATATATCAAAAAGCCACAAAAATCCCCAAATTCTAACTAGGAGTTCCTGGTACTTTAAAAGGGTTGCACAAAAAATTTGGAGGCGAAAAACAAAAAAACTTTGCCGAGTGCCGGGGCATGGCACTCGGCAGAGAGGGTTTTGAATTTTTTTTAAAAAATTTCATCTTTGCCGAGTGCCTTCACAGGGGCACTCGGCAAAAACATTTCAAAAAAAAATTCTTTGTCGAGCGCCGTGTTAGGGGCACTCGGTAAAGTATTTTCCAAATTTTTTTTTTGCCGAGTGGCAGATCTGGGACACTCGGCAAAGATTTTTTTTTAAATAAAACCTTAAATGCCGAGTGCTAGGCCAGGTGACACTCGGCAAAGAGGCGGTTAAAAAAATTAAAAAAAAAACCTTTGCCGAGTGTCAGATCGGGGGCACTCAGCAAAGGGGGGATTTAACCCCTCCCAGCTGGGCCAGCGACACACCCCGCACACACGACACACGCACGCGCCACCGCCCGCTCGCCCGCGCGCCCGTGCTGCCCACGCGCCTGCGTCGCCCAGCCACCCACGCTGCCCGTGCCCTGCCCCCGGCCGCTCCCTGCCCCTGGCTGCGCCCTACCCTCGGCCGCCAGCCCTACCCCCGGGCGCGCCCTATGGACCGCCCGCCCCTACTCCCAGCACCCGTCAGGTATGCCTTCTCTCTTGTTGTTGTCGTGGTAGTGATAGTTGTAGTAGTATTAGTTGTACTAGTAGTGCTAGTGGTAGTAGTAGTATTAGAAGTAGTGGTAGTAGTAGTAGTAGAATTAGTGGTAGTAGTAGTAGAAGTAGAAGTAGTGGTGGTAGTAGTAGTAGAACTAGTAGTAGTAGTTGTAGCAATAGTGATAGTAGTAGTAGCAGAACTAGTGTTAGTAGTAGTAGCAATAGTGGAAGTAGTAGTAGAAGTAGTGGTACTACTAGGATATATTCTTCTGCATAGATTGATATCCAAACTACATGGCTTCTCTTGAGAACTATGTGCTTGTCAGCCCTCGTGCCGTTGTTTTTTATAGGTTTTGGAAACCTCACTATGCAGGGGAGGTTCTGCCGATTTTTTTTAAATGATAGTATTTTGTTCCATTTTTTTAGAGAAGAGCCCATCGGAGCCGAGTTGGAGTTTCTGTCGCTGTGCCGGTCTGCCTGCACCGCGTCACCTCGCCACTGCACCGACCCACCACGGCCACTAGCCTGACTCTGCCGCCACCCTAGGTATAACCCCTCTTTCCGTATCATGGTCGTAGATCGCATAACCTAGTTAGGCGTCTCCCATTCGAAAGAGATACGGTTGGAGGTATGCAAATCTTTGCATATCTATGACCGTATCTGTTTCGGATTGTCCACGTTTTTTGGACAGCCCGCGGATGAGTAGATGGGTTAGTTTCCATGGTCTGCTCTGGTCCAAGATAGAGTTTCGGCATCACCTCCCTGTTGTTCTCCAAATACGCACTCTTCTTTGGCAGACGTGTATCTGGAGAATAGTGGGGAGGTGCTACTGAAATTCTATCTTGGATAGGAGTAGAGCATGGAAACTAACCTCATCTACGCATCCACGGGTGGGATTAGGACCTATCCTCACCTATTAGACAGTAGGAACACCATGTAGATGCAATTGATGGTTACATTACTCGCTGATACATATGTTAGAGGATGGATGACCGTCAGTGAATGTACACGGGCTGGAGAAGTCAGAGTGATTACACCATGGAATGGATGAACAAGACCGATGCTTTCTTGAACAGTGCATTTGGCAAGGCTGCTAAAGGACATTACCTAGTTTTGTGTCCCTATAGCAAATGTGGAAACAGGAGAAGGGTAAACAAGGTGGAAATGGGTAAACATCTTGTGAAGAATGGATTTACGCCGGACTACACCCGGTGGGTCCACCGTGGTGAAGCCCATCGTAAGAGAGAAGAGGTGGTGAGACCACGGGTGGAGGCTTTTGATGCTGATGCCGGGGTAGCAGACATGTTAGATGACTTTCACCAAGGACAGTTCGATGAGGGACGTGAGAAGGAGGAGATGGAGGCACCCGCATAGGTGTTCTATGACATGATGGACTTGGCACAGAAACCCCTTCACGATCGGTCAATAGTGTCTCAACTAGATGCCATTGGACGCTTAATAGGGTTGAAGTCCGAGTTAAACTTGAGTGGACCTGGCTTCGATAAGATGTTGGCCGTGATTGGCACCCTGCTTCCGGAGGGCCACATTTTGCCAAAGAGCATGTACGAGTCACAGAAACTCCTTCATGCACTTAAGATGCCATATGAGTAGATACATGCTTGTCCGAAGGGGTGCGTCCTATTTGGGAAAGAACATGAGCATGCAAAGTTTTGTCCAAAGTGTAAATCCTCTAGGTACCTAGAGGTAGACTCTGATGATGGCCAGAAGAGGCAACTTACGATCCCCGTGAAAATCCTACGGTACCTTCCGTTCCTACCGAGGATCCAACGGCTATACATGACCGAGGAATCCGCAAAACAGATGACATGGCATAAAAATGGCCACTGAAAAGTCTAAGGACAACCCTAAGGCTAGAGTGGACCGGGCAACGTTATGCGATAGACCAAATCAAGAGATGCAGCCTCCTAGTCATGGCAAGACCTAGAGAAGGCCTAAGGCTGATTTCGTCTTGAAAAAGGACCAAAGGAGGGAAGTACTTGAATGGATCAAGACGCTAATGTTCCCTAATGGGTATGCAGCGAATCTAAAGAGGGGAGTGAACTTAGGCACTCTGCGAGTCAATGAGATGAAGAGTCATGACTACCACATATGGATTGAGCAGCTTCTTCCAGCGATGGTTCGAGGCTATGTCCTAGAGCATGTCTGGCAAGTGCTGGCAGAGTTGAGCTACTTATTCCACCAGCTTTGTGCCAAGGAGCTCTCTCGGACCGTCATTGATGACTTAGAAAAAGCGGCATCCGTGTTGCTCTATAAGTTGGAGAAGATCTTTCCACCCGGCTTCTTCTTGCCGATGCAGCATTTGATTGTGCACCTCCCGTATGAGGCACGGATGGGGGGTTGTGCAAAACCGTTGGTGGTATCCAATTGAGAGATGTCTAAAGACTCTTCGCAAAAAATGTAGAAATAAAGCCAAAATTGAGGCTTCCATTGCAGAGGCATACATTCTAGAGGTGTCCAGCTTCACAGAGAAATACTACACTGAGAAACTTCCTAGCATTTATAATTTACCCCCTCATTACAATGCTGGCGAAAATGAATTGAACCTCAGCCTTTTCCAAGGGCAACTCGAAAGTGCAAGTGCATCGACCACTAAGCAATTGAAAAATGAAGAGTGGCGTAGTATCATGCTATATGTGTTGACCAACCTTATCGAGGTGTAGCAGTGCATTGGGTAAGTTTTGAACAAACTTGTTTCATTTCACCGTATGTCCTTGTTTCTTTGTCCAACCCCCTTGTTTCTCGTTGGTACAGGGAATTTGTTCATCAATCCTAGCATGGATCAAGGCAACCTACCCCGCAAGAAAATGATACCCTTCTTTCATAGGGTGTGGGACCAGGGAGCCCCGATTTCATTTGTTGGTTCAAACAGAAAGCCCAAACTGATGAACCTATAAGTGACGAGCTGAGACAGGTTACAAACGGCTATGCCGTTAGGGTCAAGTCATTTACTGGTTATGACTTGAATGGATATCATATTCACACAACAAGCTATGAGTAGAGTTGGCTCAATCGAAAAACCACAAACAGCGGAGTTGTTACACCCAGCACTAATGGACTCGACTATTATGGAAGAATTGAAGAAATCTACGAACTATCATTCTATGGTTTCAAACCTCTTACTCCTATCATATTCAAATGCCACTGGCTTCATCCTAGAGTAACGAGATGGACCCCTAAGCTTGGGCTAGTCAAGATTTGATAGGATTCCGTCTATCCAGGAAAAGATGTCTACATTGTAGCTCAACAGGCCATTTAGGTTTATTATACGTCATACACGTGCAAAGACGCTGAGCATCTTAAGGGTTGGTCTATTGTGCACAAGGTATCGCCACACGGTAAACTACCTGTCCCAAATGATGAAGATTACAACTTCAACCCAAACACATATGATGGAGAGTTCTATCAAGAAGAGGGACAACAAGGGAGGTTTGACATAGACTTAACCGAAGAGATAGGAATGGAAGTAGACAATGAAAGGGATAAAGACGAGGACGCTAGAGACGAGGTGCGAAATCTGAAGGATATACAAATGCTTGAGCGATTATTTTTAGGCAATGACAATGAACATAACATTCCTCCTTCGGATAGTGTTGATGAGTTGGACAATGTTGATAGTGATGATGAGACCTATGATCCAGCTAATCTCAATCATGAAGATTATTTCTAATACATGTAATACTATGTTTTTATAATTATGTTTTGTTCATTTTTGCAAATATTTCTAATACATGTATTACTATGTTTTTTGTAATTATATTTTGTTCATTTTTGCATGTATTTCTAATTATGTCTTGTTTTTCTTTTTTATTATAGGTGATTGAACAAAGATGGTGGGCGACCGTCATAGGTCCATGAACTCGATTTACCAAAGACCATGCCAGCTGTAGGAGGAGGTGGAGGGGGCGGTGGAGGGATCAGACAGGAGGAGGAGGAGGACCGCCAAACATAGGAGGGGGCCATCTCCTCCCACGCCGTGTGAGGAGGAGCCAGAGGAGGAGGTGGCGCCCGTGGACAAGTCGGACGATGAGCTGGTTTGGCAAACGGACGAGGAGGAGGGGCCGCATGAGGACGACGAGTTGGAGGCGGCAGGCATGGGTTCCGCTTCCTCCGACTCCTCTTTGAGTGTCTACTTGCGAGGTCCCGCGAGCCTCCCACAGGTTTCGCTTCCTCACCAATGCCCAGTGATTCGCCCCGAAGGGGAAAAGTAAGTAACTTTATATGTTATCACTGCTACTTCATATGATATGATGAAAAAACTAATAATTTTTCTTAATCACTTATGCAGAAACTAGGTGGTTGTGTCGGGTGGTAGCGCACAGCTAGTCAACGGCATCCTGGGTCTTCTATGCAGACAGCACTTCCCCGGCATTATCACGTACGCATCGAAGACAGAGCCGGCCTACTCTTTTGACCACTACACCATCGCCATCGATGCGGAGTACCCTAATAAGGCGGCGCGTGAAGGCAAAGTTTTGGGTAAGTCTCCCTCGCACAACATTGCTCAATATGTCGCATTCATTGGACTTTTCATGAAATAATGATTGGATACATCACTTTTATATGCAGACTTATTATAGATGTGAGGAGGGATTTGAGGCCAGGGTGGAGCAGGTGACTACCAAAGCCTGTAAAAAACTCGTCACTGACATGCATCATGAGGTGCACATCCATGCCATTGTAACCTACTACGGGTCAAAGCTTGGAGAGAGGAAAACCAAGAAAGACGCAAGAGAGATGCAGCTGACCCAGGAGCAGTACCTTGAGGTAAATGAAGAACATCAATATTGATTCGTTTTGAGATTAAGTTGGTTTAATTTGATCTTTTTATATGTCCAATACTTGATGATGTGTAGATGATTCCCTGGTGGTGCCAAGCGTATCCCGAGTGCTGGGCGATGATGGTGGAGAGGTGGTTCATGGAGGAGTACCTCAAGATGCACAGGGATGCCCGAGACCGTCGTTTGCAGATGCAAGGTCTAGCACACCATCAATGCAGCCACAGCCTCACCGGATACAAACAAGCATGGGTACGCGAATTCATTTATCTATTGTGACGCTCAGTTCTGCCTTATTTCTAATCATCGTGCTGTCTTTCTCGTAGTCGGCATCACATAGTGGCTAGGCTTGCTCGGACTTCCAGGCATGGTGTATGGCCCACAAGGGCAAGGCGATGTCCGATGTCTCCTTCAACCTAGAGGACTCGCCCGAGGCATACACAAACCCGAGCGTCCACTCCCGCATCAGTGAGTACACTAAGGTGGCGAGGTTGCTCGATGGGTCAGACCACGATCCGAGCACCCAGGACTTCGATGGAGAGGCCGTCATGAGGGTGGGGCAAGGTAAGAAGCATGGGCAGTTCTGGCTTGGCGACGGCGTCATCAACACGACCTCTACTCCCTCTCTCTCCTAGATCCGAGCACAGAGCACGAGCGAGAGCCCGTCCATTCGCACACGGCCGATCGCTGCACAGCACCGAGTCGATGCACTTGAGGTTATTCCTGTTTTACTCGTCATACATTGATCTTTACACACCTTAATTAGCTTTGCATTATTGAAACATTGAAGTGAAATATTGTAGGCCCGGCTGGAACAAGAAATAAGGCAACGTCAGGAGCTGGAGGCCGGGCACCAGAGGATGGTGGCCTAGCTGGAGACCGAGCAGGAGGCCGAGTGGGCCGAGCGGTAGGCCCAGGCGCAGAGGCTGACGGACATTACGGAGTTCCTACAAGGGCTTGGGCAACGTGTGGGCTTCTCTTTGCCAGCTGGACTGTTGGTTCCACCTCCGCCTCCGCATCCTACAGCTCCAGCTACTCCTATGAGTATGAAAGTGCACGTTGTATTTTTTTCATTTGTTGTTCACTTGGTGATGGACTTGTGATATACTTGTGATGCACTTGTGGACTTTGATGGACTTGTGGATTTATGTGGATGGACTTGAGCACTTATTATTATATATGTGATATATATTGTGATGGATGTGATATGTGCGGATGGATGTGTGGATGGATGAGATATATATGTGATGGATGAGATATATGATTGTATGAATTTATTTGTCATGATGGAATGTAAAAAAAATTGCCGTTTTGGGTCACTTTGCCGAGTGTTGCACTCGGCAAAGGACCCCGTTGCCGAGTGCCATGGTCACAGCACTCGTCAAAGCTAAAAAAATGGGTGCTCGAAAAACCATTTTTCTAGCTTTGCTGAGTGCCATGACCATGGCACTCGGCAAAGAATTTTTTTTTAAAAAATTCAAACTTTGTCGAGTGCCGGCCAGAGGGCACTCGGCAAAAAATTTTTTTAAAAAAAATCAAACTTTGCCGAGTGCCGGCAAGAGGGCACTTGGCAAATAATTTTTTTTAAAAAAAATTCAAACTTTGCCGAGTGCCAGCCAGAGGGCACTCGGCAAAGAATTTTTTAAAAAAAAATTTAAACTTTGTCGAGTGCCGGCAAGAGGGCACTCGGCAAAGAATTTTTTTTAAAAAAATTCAAACTTTGCCGAGCGCCGGCCAGGGGCCACTCGGCAAAGAATTTTTTTTAAAAAAATAAAAAATCTTTGCCAAGTGCCTGCAGGGTTGGCACTCGGCAAAGCCACCGTCAACGAGGCCGACGCCGTGAAGGTCGCTTTTCTTTGCCGAGTGCCTCCGGGGCTCTCAGCAAAGCCTTTGCCGAGTGCCCAATAAAAGACACTCGGCAAAGAGGTCTTTGTCGATCAATTTTTTACCGTGTGTTCTTTGCCGAGTGCCGCACTCGGCAAAGAACCTAAATCCAGTAGTGATATATATCACAAACGACACATGTTTCACAATATATCACAAATAAGTTCACAAGCAATTCAAGTGCTCCATCATCGTCAACCACAATTGCAAATAGAAGTACCATTAACAACCACAAGTATCATCACTGATTTGGTGAAGGATTCGCTGAAGCATGAGGATCGTTCGATGCCACCGATTGATTCTGCACAAAGAAGAAGAGATTGCATGTGTGAGACAAGATAAATATATACCATACATGAATAAAACTTTCATACTCCACTAGATTTGACCATAAGCATGAACATACAAACTAAAACTTTTATACTCATAGGAGTAGAATAGTGAGGAGTTGGAGGTGGAGGTGGAGCGAATAGCGAAGGTGGCGGAACTACACCCGTAGCGGCGTCAAGACTTTGCATGTACTGAAGAATCTCCGTCATCCTCCGCTGCTCGGCCTCCCGCTCGGCCTCCACCCTCTCCATCTTCGCCTGCATCTGCTCCCGTATCCTCCTCTCTTATTCCTATGTGCACATTTGCTATAGGGACAGCAAATTTTACTCACTCCTTTAGCAGCCACGCCAAATGCCCGTTCCAAGAAAGCATCCGTCTTGTCGATCCATTCATTGGTGACCTGACCCTAATTTGTGCAGCCCATGTACATCCACTCACGGTCCTCCATCCTCTAACATATATAGCGACGAGTAATATAAACATCAATTGCATCTACACGACGTTCCTACTATCTAATAGGTGAGGATATGTCCTAATTCCATGCGAGGATCCGTAGATGAGGTTAGTTTCCATGCTCTACTCCTATCCGAGATAGAATTTCGGCAGTACCTCCCCGTCGTTCTCCAAATACACGTCCTGCTAGGGAGAGTGTGTATCCAGAGAACAAAAGGGAGATAATGCCAAAACTCTATCTCGGATCAGAGCAGTCCATGGAAACAAACCCCACCTACGCATCCGTGGGCTGTCCAAAAAACGTAGACAATTCAAAATAGATATGGTTTTAGATATGAAAATATCTGCTTATTTCCAACCGTATCTCTTTCGAATGGGAGATGCCTAACTGGGTTACGTGATCTATGACCATGATACGGAAAGAGGGGTTATACCTAGGGTGGCGGTGGAGTTAGGCTAGCGGGGCTGTGGTGGGTCAGTGCAGTGGCGAGGCGACGCGGTGCAGGCAGACCCGCAGCAGCGTAGAAGGCAATTGGGGTCGCCGAGGTACTCCGGCTCCGCTTCGACGGGCTCTTCTCTACAAAAAAAAGAAACATAAAATTGTCAATACAAAATTTCGGCAGCACCTCTCCTGCACGGTGAGGTTTCCAAAACCTGCAAGAAAATCAACGGCACGATGACTGACATGCACATATATATGAAGGGCACGATGGCCGACATGCACAAGATTATGTAAGGAACACCTAGCAACGTAATCAGGATAAGCAAGGATTAGGGATTATAAATTCAGGATCTATATCCCATTACTAATATATTCCATAAGCTATATTAATTTATGACAAACATCAATCCATGCATCCACAATCTATCCATGCTAAACCTCAGATTTGCAACTATGCACCATAACCAGCGTCCACGAAGGCACCCTAACCAGGACATCTTAATCTATTTATGCATCCACATCCATCAGGCAGAGGTGGCATAGGGGCTCACCACTGTAGAATGGCGACCGAGATGGCTGGATGCAAAGGCGTCGTTGCTTCGGCGGCCTCCTTCCCTTCCTCCTTCTTCCTCCTCTCCTCGTCCTCCTCTCTTTCTCCTCCTCCTCCGGCGGCGCGGCGCGGGGGGCGGCGCTGGCGCGTGCGTGGGTGTGGGCCGGCCCAGCCGGCGGGGGTTAAATCCCCCCTTTGCCGAGTGCCCCCGATCTGGCACTCGGCAAAGTTTTTTTTAAATTTTTTTTACTTCTTTGCCGAGTGCCACCTGGCCTGGCACTCGGCAAAGAGGGTTTTTTTTGAAAAAATTCTTTGCCGAGTGCCCCCGATCTGGCACTCGGCAAAGTATTTTTAAAATTTTCAAAATTCTTTGTCGAGTACCAACCGGTCCGGCACTCGGTAAAGAGGAGTTTTTTTTAAAAAATTTAAAAAATATTTACCGAGTGCCAGCCGTCCTGACACTCGACAAAGAGGCTCCTTTGCCGAGTGTTATTTTTTTGACACTCGGCAAATCATATTTTTTTATCATTTTTGACCTCTAAACTTTTTTTGCAGTCCTCATACAATACCTGTTACTCCATGTTCCAATGTGGCACGTTTCTCAGACTTTTTCTATATTTCTTTAATTTATTTTATTTAATTGAATTTTCTTGGATAATTCAAATTATAACTACTAGTCATTCAAATAATGAAAAAAATAAATGAAAAAATAATATTCATGTTATTTAGTATAATGTGAGGCCGTATCCAGGAACAGACCACCAATTTCGAACATCTTGTTCATGAAACATGACCACGAACTTGCGGTCGAGTTGTTTTTAAATTCTATAAAAAACAAACGAAGTCCAAAAATAATGAAACTTGTCAAGATGTCAAGATATCATATGTGGAGGCTGTGATAAAAAATTGAGGAGGTTTTGCACAAGTTTGTCACGTACGATGCTTACCACCTCGTCGCCCTCTTCACGAAATCATGAAACTTCTTCGGAGATTCTTCGGTTTGCAAGCATCGTACGTGACAACTTACGCGAAACCTTCTCAATTTTTTATCACAGTCTCCCTACATATGATGTCATGACATCTTGACAAGTTTCATGATTTTCGGACTTCGTTTGCTTTTTATAGAATTTAAAAACATCTCGACCGCAAGTTCGTGGTCATGTTTCGTGAACATGATGTTCGAAATTAGTGGTCTGTTCCTGGATACGGCCTCACATTATACTAAATAACATGAATATCATTTTTCCATTCATTTTTTCATTATTCGAATGACTAGCAGTTATAATTTAAATTATCCAAGAAAATTCAATTAAATGAAATAAATTAAAAAATATATAGAAAAAGTCCGAGAAATGTGCCGCATTGGAACATGGAGTACCAGGTATTGTATGAGGACTGCAGAAAAGTTTGAAGGTAAAAAATGATAAAAAATATGGTTTGCCGAGTGTAAAAAAATAACACTCGGCAAAGGAGCCTCTTTGCCGAGTGTCAGGATAAGACACTCGGCAAAGGATTAATGGCGCCTGCCGGCCGTTAACGGAGGCGGTCCTTTGACGAGTGTCTTATCCTGACACTCAGCAAACCACCTCTTTGCCGAGTGTTATTGTTTGCCGAGTGCTCGGCACTCAGTAAACAATCTCTTTGCTGAGTGTTAGTTGTTTACCGAGTGCTTTCTTTCTGGCACTCGACAAATAGCCTCTTTGTCGAGTGCCCAATAAAAAATAGTCGGCAAAGTCTATGACACTCGGTAAAGAAACCGTCTCTGGTACGGTGGTTGTCATTGGTAGTCACTTGTTACGGCTCTCCTCAGAACACTTGTCACGTGGTTATCATATATATTTTACTCCAACTACTGTGCTTTTTCTCCTGTCATCGACCGGCAAGTTGTGTCGACACGGTGGACCACACATGTGTGGTGAGCATAGCCAGATCAGATTAAGTATTTAAGGAATTAAGTCAACAAGCAGAGTTGATTACAGGTAAAGGATGTCAGGACTAAGGCATTATACGAGAGAACGTATTGGCTATACGTTTAGCATGAGAATACAACACCATTCGCTCGGTGAGCAAAGCATTAGAGGTTTTGTTACTTTGGATATTTTCACTAATAATGAATGAAAAAGTAATGTTAGAATTTGTTTTTGATTTTCCCCCCTTCCGTTTGGTGTTTTCTTATCCGTTTGAGTGTAATCAATAGATGAGCTAAAAACTTGTAACAACTTGCCTGTGCAGAGATCAGCACTGTTCCTTTTCTTAAAAAAAAAGGAATATTCGGGCCTCCTGGGTTATAATATCTGAAATAACCTGTTTATCATAAACAGTTAACAACCATATAATGGAACGGGACATAACATACGGTAACCAGTTCAGAAATAATAAAATTGTCAATAAATTGGACAACACGTATGACATCCGGAGTTTTATGAATCACGATTTGTTTTTGGTTGGTGCAGTCTGTGTATCGATATTTTCACACCAAGGCCTCCTTTGGAATGCAAAAAATTTCTTATAAAAGTAAATTCATTCCAGCAAAATTTCTGCATAATTCTAGAATGTTCGCATTCCAACAAAATACTTAGAATTGGTAGTTTCATCAATGAGAAACGTTTTTGTAGTTAACAATTTTAACGAGATTTTTTTATTGCATTGAGAAATATTTTTGAAACAAATATTTACTAGCTAGCCTATCTCTTTTTAACACATAAATAATCTAATTACAGGCACACAGTACATGGAAAAGTACAAGAACTATGCGGGAAGACCTTATATCAATATCATTCATGCACACACAAGCTAAGAAGAATCAAGGGGCGGATGCATATTAGGTGAAAGGAATGGGCGGTTGCGATTACTCGTGCGCTGTGTTCATATATAAGTAACCTATATACGTGTGCTCTTGCATTTCTCAAGGTTTTAATTTGGCAACGAATTAAGGGTTCAATAATGGACTACATCTTCTAGCAGGCTTCTAGCAAACTTTGTAAGGATGCTTGTTATATGAGATAGTTAGGTGAGTTTGCAAGGGGTCAAGAGAGGTTGAAGATTTGATTATATTCAAATAAATTATACTATCTTCACTCTTTAGAGACGTCTCTATCCACTACGTCAAAAAGCATTTGTAGGGGCGGTTGTAGACCATTTGTAGGGGCGGTTTACCCAGCCGCCCCTACGCAAGGGTCTCTACAAATCATGCATTTGTAGGAGCGGTTTCCAGGCCGCCCCTACAAATCGATTTGTAGGGGCGGCTCTTATTACCAGCCGCCCCTAAAAATCAATTTGTAGGGGCCCTACCAACGGGTATTGGTAGGGGCGGTTCAATCTAGAACCGCCCCTACAGTACGTTTTCCCGCAAAAAAAATCGCTTTTTCAATTCAAAATCGTTTTGCCGAACGTCCCACAACCAACGTTCCGAACCGCGTTCGCGTTGCCGAACGCCCCGTGACCAGCGTTCGCGTTGCCGAACACCCCACGACCGCGACTACAAACATAAGAGTATTCTATAAACTACAATTACAAGTTCAATTCACATGAATATGTACAATCCATCATTAAATATACAAATTCCATACATATTGTTATCAACATCCTAGAGCTAGCCTTTCTGTCTCACGAAGGTGTTGGTACTGAGGATTTGTACCTAACTCAGACTCTCGGTCATGGTAGGCGCCTCTGACGTGTACAATCTGGTCTAATACGAAGTTGCAAAGGTCGCCGACGAGCTCTAAGAGTTGGTCATCCTTGTATGGGTCTCTTTTCATTCCTTTCTCTTCTCTCCACTACAAGAAAATAAGTTTCGGTTTAGTATTTCATACCATTTACGAAGTTTTTATACTATGGGTGAAGAGGTTCAAACTTAACCTTAAGGGGTGTCTCCTGTAGGCACCGGTGTTACCCATCATAGAACATATATAGTATCCATAATGTACACTCCCAGGCTTCTGCTTGGGGCATTGTGTGTTTTGCATATGAAAATGTTTAGTAATGCTTTTGACAGCCATGTAACGGAGTACTGAAGAAGTAAGTTACACTTACCGCACATAGTGTTTTTATAGCCAGCTTTTCCTTTCTTGCTGGATCATGCCTTCCATGATGATTAGTGACATAGAACCTAAATGCCTTGTTCGAATTATTTTAGCAAATACAACTTGTTAGTATCCAAAAGTTAATGTTACAAGTATGTATACAAACATATAAGCTAATGAGGATTGTCGATATGTATACGTCTTGAGAATCGATATGAAGTCTTTGTATGTCACCGTGTCCTTATCTAATGAATCAAAGACCCATGCCATGCTCCTCCCGACATCGACGGCTATACAAATCCAGTGGTTGCTGCATGGATTTAATCATAGAACTAGATAAGTCCTTTTGCATCGAATGAAATATATCGAACAAAGCTTTAAGTATAGAGTTGAGCTTACTCGAAGTTGTATGGTAGCCATATAGTAGAGTGGTGTTGGAGATTTTTGAAAGCTAAGGCAATGTATGCCGCAACCTTAAGGGACTCTTCCCTTAGCTTCGCACTACGGATGCGCTCTTTCTCCCGAAGAGTCTTTGCAGCTGCTAGCTCTTTGGCATCCAGTGTCCACCGTTTAGGGTAATTAAAATTTGTTTGGGCTATAGCTTGAGGGTCTACATACCCGGCTTTCACACTTGGCATTTGTTTGACAATGTGCACTTGCATTCTACAAATCACGGCGTGGGTTAGTTACAACATAATTCAAAGATTACATTCATATCATATCGGGAGGACAAGGACTTACAGGCACCATGTGCAAATTAGATTCATCTCCATTTCTCCCAGGTGAAAGCATGTGTGCATGTCATTGAAGTCAAAGACAATTTTCCCGGCTGGGCTTCCAAATGTGCCGGTGGGAAAGCATGCTTGTATGATATCTATGCTCGTTGGGAGAACACGCAAGTACCAATCATGGAACCTTCTCATTCCAAGTGGTAGGCGCTGGATGTCCCAGTTTGGTAGGAAGGGCTTGCCTCTTTCATATTTTTTCAGGCAATCCTTTGACCATTTGATGGCATCAACATTTAGATACTGCTTTGCAATTTGGTGGAGTTTGCTACTAACGGCCTCCTCAGAACCCCATGATAGGACTTTTTTAACTTGGTTTTCAGGCTTGAACTGATTATGGGAATACCACTTGGACACCGACGAGACGTCTTTGATCAGAACATAAACTGGCCTTATGTTGATTAGAATCTTCTTTTGGAGTTCCTATTCAGGCACGTCCTCATCTTCTTATGCATCACCTTCTTCAGGAGACACTCGTTGTTCATATATCAGTTGTGCTTATTGAGAAGATTGTGGCATCTCATGATGCACTTGCCCGGTACGAGCTGGAGAAGGTTGTGGCATCTCATCAGGCACATGCTCGATAGGAGGCGGGGAAGAATGTGGCATCTCAGGAATGTGGAGGTCACGAGACGGTGAAAATATCTCCCCGTCCTCAACAACTCGCTCCAAATTTGGGAGAGGGAGAGGCGGCGAAGAAGCAGTCAATATAATGTCCCATTTGTGCCAGAGGATGAACTGCCCCATAACGTCTCCGAGTAACACCAGCCCCTTGGGAGTTGCGTAGTCTATCCTCCACTGCATGAACTCGGGCTTCACTGTATGCACCTCAACCCTAGTGTATTCCGACGGTATCTTATTATTGTGGTGTAAGTTACCGGGAGGATGTGCCACACCCGTTGCCACCTCCATCACAGTGTTCTGCCGGCCGCTGAGAAACACCAAGGTGCAACTAGTAGGTTCCCGTATGAGATCGACTGGGGTTGTGGCTGCAGTGGAACCTTGGCTGCTAGGAACTTTCGAAGGGCTACCAACTAATGCCAGTTCTCCCGGCGGTGTCACTAATATACGTGGCTCCGTAGACATTCCTTGCTCCTCCAGCGCCTTTGCAACTAGAGCCTTCACTTAGAGCTCAAGACTAGTCTCCTAGTCTCGGCCATGTTTCTTGTACATGTGCCTGTCCTCTTCGAATCCTTGCTTCCAGGTCATCCTTTTCCCTAGCCCCCTGGTGCGGCCTGTGTGCTCCTTGTTTCCCAAGCCAAGGCTAAGCTCGTCCCTCTCTCTGGAATGATTGAATGAGCCTGTCTCTTTGTCTTCAGCATATTTCAGTATCCTTGATACCACCTCTTGGGTCTCCGGCTTATCAAACTTAAGATTACTGCCGTATGGTTCTGTACTCCTCGCATATATCCAGTTCCTTGAGCGTACCTTCAAGTTCGTCACATCAATATTCCCAGTAGCTGCGACCTCTTCATTCATCTTCCTAAATTGCTCTTCCTTGGCATAGTAGCCACCGGGGCCTAGATGATGGTGGTGTTTGTTCGTCTTCGCCAACTCGGTGTTACGGGCACTGAGCTCCAATGCCTCCGCTGAAGTCTTCTAAGCCACGAGCTCCTCCCATTGACTAGGAGTTATTTTGCCGAACTTGTTGAAGGGAGTTAACCCTTTTTGGATATACTTCGTGTTGAGCTCCGACCTCCAACATCGAAATGACTCTCCCATCATCTTGATAGCATTTTTTTTACCAATTCGTGCTTACCCTCCGGAAATCTAAAATTGACCTTCAGATGCCTATCCCATAGTGCATTCTTTATGTTCTCTGGTACCTCTTTCCAGTTAGGGATTGCTGGGTTCAATTTATCTCTTACTAGGGCCCCGATCGCATTACGGAATCATCCTCTTAATTCCTTCGGCTCAAGGATCTCCCCTACTGGCCCAACCTCCGTTATCACATAGCAAGCCTTATATGGATATATATTTCCTTTTCTATCCCCTCGTTTCCTCTTAGGCTTGGTAGTCGTGGTTGTGTCTTGAGTTTGTTGAGCAGAGCCATCGTGATCCGTCTCTATGGTTGTTGCCTCTGCTCTCCTTTCCTCTACTCTATCTTGTCCAGCGAGATGTCGCAGACATCGATGTCATCTTTTCTGAGTTTCAGGAGGGACCTGTATATAGGACAGGTCAAAGTGTTAGCAGAGGTAACACAACCAAAGCTTTAGCAAAATTTACATGCTAAGGCTTCTTCCCTACCTCCTCGTTCGGGTCAAAATCCTTGTCCAAATCTTCCTCCGTTGGCCTCCTTCTTGCTTCAGGTGGGAAAGGATCCTCGAGACTTTCATATCCCTCTTCTGACTCATCGTCCTCTTCTTCTTTGCCTTCAGCAGCCTCTCCTTCGGGGCCTTCCTCCTCGTCACACTCCTCCTGAGTAAGCATCACTTCTAGATCCTTTTCTACCTCGTTATCGAACTATTCCTGAGTAAGCTGGTCCTCTAGTGCTTGCTCCTCAAGGGTTGGCTGCTCATCATGCTCGGGGCATCGAGCTACACTGTCTGTTGTCCGCGACATTATTTCACGCTTTGTTCTAAAAGATGTAAGAAAGTGTGCTTTAGGTACGCGAGAAGGTATAAGAAATCAAAAAGGTCTATAAACCAAAGTAGTCCTATAAAACAACAATATAAAAAACGAGAAGTAGCAGTGGTAGAGGCCTCAGAAACATGTCAATCATCATCTGATCTTGAACTTGGAGCATCAAGGCATCATAACAGAGAAGAGAGGAGAAGGTAATGTAGGGGCGGCTGCTAATGATGCCAAGTTCCTCACAAGTTCTTGATCATCAGCTCATATTCCATATAATGTATGGACTTGGACAATTTCATCATCGGCAAAACAAAGGAGAGGAGAGGAGAGGGGAGATTTGGCAAAAAAAAAAAGCAACAGCTGCTTAACAAACATAGAGAGGAAAAGGTGTAAAAAAGCAGCAGCTACTTTCCAAACATAGAGGATAGGAAAGGCGGGAAAAATAGAGGAGAGGGGAGATTTGGCAAAAAAAAAGCAGGTGCTGCTTCCCAAAAAAGCAATAGCTGCCATACTGACTTTGCTCGATCACACATGAACATCATATGCTTAATATCTTCTGAACCTAATAGGAAGATTGGACAATCAGAAGTAGTAGACAGTGGTAGTAGGGAAGTAGTAGAATTAGTTGACAGAAGTACAAGTAGTTGATAGAAGATAGAAGTAGAAGTAGTAAACAGTAGTATTAGGGAAGTAGTAGAGTAGTAGTAGAAGTAGCAAAAGCTGCTTAGGAGAGGAGAGGAGTAGAGTGGAGTAGAGGAGAGTATAGTAGTAGAGTAGTAGTAGGAGTAGCAAGTAGTAGTAATAGGAGTTGTAGGAGACCAGCCAGCAGCCAACAGCCAGTAGTTGATAGAAGACAGAAGTAGAAGTAGTAAACAGTAGTATTAGGGAAGTAGTAGAGTAGTAGTAGAAGTAGCAAAAGCTGCTTAGGAGAGGAGATGAGTAGAGTGGAGTAGAGGAGAGTATAGTAGTAGAGTAGTAGTAGGAGTAGCAAGTAGTAGTAATAGGAGTTGTAGGAGACCAGCCAGTAGCCAGCAGCCAGTAGTTGATAGAAGACAGAAGTAGAAGTAGTAAACAGTAGTATTAGCAAAGTAGTAGAGTAGTAGTAGAAGTAGCAAAAGCTGCTTAGGAGAGGAGAGGAGTAGAGTGGAGTAGAGGAGAGTATAGTAGTAGAGTAGTAGTAGGAGTAGCAAGTAGTAGTAATAGGAGTTGTAGGAGACCAGCCAGCAGCCAGCGGCCAGTAGTTGATAGAAGACAGAAGTAGAAGTAGTAAACAGTAGTATTAGGGAAGTAGTAGAGTAGTAGTAGAAGTAGCAAAAGCTGCTTAGGAGAGGAGAGGAGTAGAGTGGAGTAGAGAAGAGTATAGTAGTAGAGTAGTAGTAGGAGTAGCAAGTAGTAGTAATAGGAGTTGTAGGAGACCAACCAACAGCCAGCAGCCACTGGTACCAGCAGCCAGCAGCCAGCAAGCACATTACAACCAACACAATTAATTTCTTATAGTGGCCGATCTCAGCCCGATACTGCCTAATAAGTAGAGTAGTAGTAGGAGCCAGCAGCCAGTAGCCAGCAAGCCCGATTATAGCCAGCCAGCAGCATTTAGGTACCAGGTAGATCACAACATTAGGTAGATCACAGCATCAAGTAGTTCACATTCAGAAAATAGCACTGAAATTGAAACTGAAATGAGCACTAAAACTGAACTGAAATGAGCACTAAAACTGAACTGAAATGAGCACTGAAAATTAACTAAAATGAGCATTGAAACTTAACTGAAATGAGCACTGACACTTAGCTGAAATGACCACTATCCAGTTTTTAGAAATTTAATAGTACTGACACAACACTACAGACACTTAGCATAGTTACTTTCAGTACCAATGCATGAATAGACTTACTAGTACTATCGGTAAGCCGATAAGCCAAGTAATTATGCAAATTACCAATAATTATGCAAATAGGTTAGCAAGGCTTTGAGATTTCAAAATCTATCTGACTGCTTTGCTTCTGCTCTGCTGTGCCCCCTTTTTTAACACCAGCTAGAAACTTTGCACCCAGGCGGTCGTTGGCTCCGGTGGTGAGGTGAGCTCCATCTCGGTGGTGCCTGGCTTCACCGCTGTGTCAGCATCAGCAGCAGGCAGCACTAAAGATGGCAACGGGGAATTCCCCGTCGGAGGTTGCCTCCCCATCCCCGTCCCCGCGGGGAGAAAAAATCCCCATCCCCGTCCCCGCCAAAGCTCACGGGGACGATTTCTCCCCCATCCCCGCCCCCGCGAGGGGAAAAATCCCCGTCGGGGATCCCCGTCCCCGCATTTGTTCATCACCATTCAGGTTAATTCATCATCATTCACATGAGTTCATCAACACAATATTAGAGTACACCACGAATCACAATCCAAAAATAGCTAAATAGCAAGAAGCAGGATATTAATCATCACAAAGGTGTAGAACTAGGGTTATTGCTGTTATATATACTCAGAAGACATTGGGCCTTCGTGGGCTGGTTGGGCCATCAGGAAAGAGAGCAAAGCCTGTATATAAACGGGGCGGGGATGCGGGTATCGGGGACGGGGAATGCTCCCCCAGACCCGTCCCCGCCAAACCCGACGGGGGACGTTTTCTCCCCGTTTAGATCCCCGTGAGGGCATATTTGACTCCATCCCCGTCCCCTAATAGGGGAATTCCCCGCGGGGAATCGGGGATCGGGTCCCCGTTGCCATCTTTGGGCAGCACCGCTGGCTCCTCCATGTCCACGACATCGGCGTCTGCCCTGATCGTGCCTTGTGGGTTGTTTCGATTGTTTAATTATGCAAAACTATGAGTTTTCTATGGTTTCTTAGTTGCTTGCTGCAAATCCTGCAACTTGCGCGCCATTGTTTTTAACTGTGTTCACGTTTGTCATGAAAGCTCTTTTTTACTGTGATGTTGCTTTTGCTTTCACTGCTGTAACTCTTCTAGTTATGAGTGAAGTGGTACTAAGAAGTCCTGCTATCCATGACGGGCCGAAAACTCTAGGTCTCTTTCTACAGTACTTGTCATGTTGGTCCTGATGCCCAACATGAATATACTGATGAGGTTTACTAATAGTAGCAGGTTCACAACCATACTCAGTTCGTTAGTAGTTCAGTACAGGCCTACAGGGGGAGAAAAGGCTTCTTTTCAAGCTCTAACATCCACTACTCAGTTAGATAGGCTAATTATTTCTATTTTCAAAAAACAAAAAGAAGATGCAAAAGGGACATGAAACAAATGCACTGCAACTTTAAGCTTTCCACACACTTAATCTAGAAAGACCATGTCTTCCTATAGTGTCTGACCATTCTCGTGCTCATAAATAACATGATTCGGATCAAATACAAGTACAAAACCAAGCAAACCAAGTTTGGGTGATCAACAGAAACACGAAATTACTGCAGACTTGCTACAGCACCATTAACTAGTAAACTAGCATACTTCAAAGATAGTAAAAATTAGGAAATCTCTTTCAACATAGGACATGCAGCAGCAATTTACTTTTTGGAACAAAAGCTGAGATCAATTCAATGATACGACTAAAAACCCACCAATAGTCCTATAGATGCATCATGACAGAGAAGTGACCTAGAAACCAACAAACTGACCATGTGTCATACAAGTACAGACCACTAGCCCCTTGGATATGTTTGTGATTAAATTCCAGGTAATCCACTAACTGATTGAATACCATAAGTGTGATAGAGACATGTACTAAACTGCACCAGTGGAAGCAAAGTAATCAAGGTAGCAGAGCCCGAGCACCAAAAATGTATGCATAGCACATCAAGGTCAACTTTGCAATATATCATATTCCTATATAAATGAGATAGCATGGATGAAGCCTTCAAAGACTTTTAAGCACAGGAAGAATTTTAAGCTGCTTTTGGAAGGACTAACGTAGGACTGATAAGCATTGCCCTATATAAGAATCAGTGATACCCACATTTTTTCACATGACAGTGAAACAATATAGCAAGGAACTGAAGACAAGAAGAAGGTTCAAGGGATGGAACAAACCTGAGCCGAGGGCCGGGCGCGGGTCGTCGGCGTGCGGGGGCGGGCGCGGGTTGCCGGGGGTCGGCACGCGGGGGAGGACATCGGGGGCCGGGCGCGGGACGCCGGGGGTCGGCGCGCGGGGGCGGGCGCCGGGGACCGGGTGCGGGTGTCGGCGTGCGGGGGCGGCCACCGAGGGCCGGGCGCGGGACGCCGGGGGTCGGCGCGCGGGGGAGGGCGCCGGGGGCCGGGCGCGGGACGCCGGGGGTCGGCGCGCGGGGGAGGGTGCCAGGGGCCGGGCGCGGGACGCCGGGGGTCGGCGCGTGGGGGAGGGCGCCGGGGCCCAGGCACGGGACGCTGGGGGTCGACGCACGGGGGAGGGCGCCGGGGGCCGGGCGAGGGACACCGGGGGTCGGCGCGCGGGGTTGGGCGCCGGGGGCTGGGCGCGGGACGCCAGGGGTCGGCGCGCGGCGGCGGGCGCCGGGGACCGGGTGCGGGTGTCGGCGGGCACGGGACCGGCGGCGGAAACCCTAGGCAGCCTGACAGCGTCAGAGGAAGAAGACAGCGCCCAGACGATGACTCCCGTGCGCTTCCCTCCTATTTATACTAGGTACCATTTGTAGGAGCGGTTCCTGATCCAGCCGCCCCTACAAATGAATTTGTAGGGGCGGTTCCTGATCCAACCGCCCCTACAAATATTTTTTTTAAATTATAAATTCTATATTTTTTATATCATAAAAACACAAAGTAATATAAAAAAATTGTGTATATACACAAATATAATATTTGTTATTATTCTATATATGAAGAAATATATATATAAACAATTGTTGTCAAAACAATATAGAAAACAAAAAAACAAAAATTAAAAATTTGAATTTTAAAACTTCGAATACAATTTTATGACGTTAAATGAAATAAAATGAAAATGTTGTAAACATAAAAGTTGTATAACTCATCAACATGTACAACTTTTATTTTGGTCATCTTGTCATGTGACTTTGTTTGAACAATTCAAATTTTGAAATTCAAATAATTTCAACTTGAAACAATATTTTGAAAGAGTAAATAATTTCATATGAAAAACTCATGAATACCAAAGTTGTAGAACTCATCAATATGTACAACTTTTATTTTGATCATATTTTCATTTGACAAAATTTGAATAGTTCAAATTTTGAATTTCACTAAATGGCAACTTCAAACAAGATTTTGAAACCTTAAATGATTTCAACAATAAAAGTCATGAACAAAAAAGTTGTTGAACTCCTCACTATCTACAACTTTTATTTTGGTCACTTTTTCATGTGATAAAGTATTAGTAAACATTGTTTATAAATTCACATGACTCATAGTTTCATGAACTATACGAGAAACATGTTGATTTGTGAACAATGTTTACTATCACTTTGTCAGATAAAGAAATGATCAAAATAAAAGTTATAGATCTTGATGAGTTATACAACTTTGGTATTCATCACTTTTTTAGCTCAAAAACATTTAGTGGTTGAAAATCTCGTTTGAACTTATCATTTTTTTTTAAATTTGAAAATTTGAAGTGCTCAAACTTTGACAAATGAAATTTTGTAGTAATAAAGTGGATGTTCAAATAGAGTCATCTAGATGTTGCAAAAGGTAGTCTCACACACATGCATAAAATATAGTCTCATACACATACAAAAATATGTAGTCTTACACACGTACATAAATATATAGTCTCACACGCATGCATAAATGAAGTCTTACAAACACACACTTACACAAACACTCCACGTTCAACAACTAGCTAGCCCGCTGTAACGACTTTCCCTTTGACACCTTTTTGTTCCTATGGCATTATGTCTTTGGGGAGGTTCTTTTCCACAACACTGATCTTCTTAGGAAAGTCTGTAAATAGTGGCATCTCATCGTACTTATTATAAGCTTCAACATCATCCACGCCATCGACTCCAATAATGTGTTGTTTCCCGGAGGCAACCACGTGCTTTGTCTTCTTCTTCGGGGGGAGGTTACTTTGTGGGTCAGACATATAGAAAACCTGTGCGACACATAAAGTGAGCACCCAAGGGTCATCTTGGTAGCCTAGATTCTCGAGGTCCAGGACTCTCAATCCGATCTCGTTCAGTTGGTGTTGTTTGATCCAGCGGCATCGAAACAGGGCCACCGTTATATCCCTTCCATAGTCAAGTTCCCATATCTCTTCAATGATGCCAAAGTATTGGATCTTTCTCCCTAATCCATCGAGAGCCTCTATTCGAACGCCGCTGTTTTGGTTCACATATTTACTATCCTTTGTGTGGGTATAGTACGTGTACCCATTGATGTCATAAGCATTCCAAGATGTCACTTGTCTCGATGGCCCCTCCGCTAACCTACTGATGGTAATAGAGTCTATGGTTTCTTCAGGCGGTATGTTTTGGTCCTTCAACCATGTAGTTAGTCGTTGCTTGTGCTGTTTCATGACCCAATCATCCGAACGGCCATTTCTCTCCGCCATAATGATAGCCAAGTGTTCATCAATATACGGTTGCATCAGTTGTGTACTCTGCTAAACACTGTAATGCGCCCGACTCACCTCTTTGTAATCATGGTCGATGAACACTTTTCTACCACTGGTGCCCTTCCCAGCCAGCCTACCCTTGTGACGAGAATCGGGTTTACCAATCCCTTTCTGTACTTTTAGGTACTCTTGACAGCACTCGACGACTTCTTCAGTACTGTAACCCTCTATCATGGAGCCCTCTGGGTATGCTCGATTATGCACGTATCGACTTAAAACCGACATGAACCGCTCATATGACCACATTTCATGCAAGTAGCAAGGGCCAAGCGCCTGTATCTGATGAACCATGTGAATCATGAGATGTGGCATTATATCAAAAAAAGCAGGAGGTAAACACATCTCCAGTTGGTTTTGTGTCTCCACCACAAATTCATGTAGGTCACTCAGCTCTTCCTTGCCAATCGTCTTCTGTGAGATCTTCGAAAAGAAGTAGCACATGCGGGTGATGGCCATTTTCAAGAACTCTAGCTTTATAGCCCTGATTGCAATAGGTAGAAACACTGTCAGCATCACATGGCAATCGTGAGCCTTACAGTGTGTTATTGACAAGTCCTTTATCGACACTAGCTTCTTCACATTTGCTGAAAACCCAGTCAGGACTTTGATCCCCCTCAGGAAAGTGCATATAGCTCTCTTCTCGTCTGGTGTTAGGTTGAAGCACGTCGCGGGCAGAGTGTATTTTCCATTAGCCTCAGGTACCGGGTGAAGCTGTGGCATCACGTTTAGCTGCACCATGTCTTTCCGTGCTTTCAGACCATCTTTTGACTTGCCTGTGTCCATCAAGGTAGCAATGAGACTCTCAAAGACATTCTTCTGCACGTGCATAGCATCAATGGCATAGGGGACCTCCAAGTCTGGCCAATAAGGCAGATACTAAAAGAAGATCGATTGTTTCTTGAAAGGTACGCCTTCGACAGGAGGTGTGCTTCTATCTCTGTTGGTCCCATCCGGATTCTTCTTTCCATAGATGATGCGTATGTTTTTTACCATTCTGTACACATGTTCTCCGTTATGACGTCTCTCCAGAGGGGGTTCAATCTCCGGGGCGTTGTCATAAAATCTAAAGAACAATTTGCTACGGTACTTGTGACTTGTCTTTAAGAAGCGTCAGTTCCTTAGGTAAACTATCTTCTTGGATGCATCCAGGTACACCCATGTAGTACCATCCAAGCAAACCAAGCATCCCCTCTTCCCTTTGATCTGTCTAGACAAAGCAAACAGCACGGGGTAATCATTGGTAGTAACAAATATTATTGCTCTACATATGAGGTCCTCCTTTCGGAACGTATCGTACATCTGCTCCCCATGCCTCCATAGCCTCTCCATTTCTTGCATCAAGGGCTCGAGGAACACGTCTATATCAATGCCTGGTTGTTTAGGGCTAGAAATAAGAATAGTGAGGAGAAGGTCCTTTCTCTTCTGACACAACCATGTTGGAATGTTGTACATGGTCAAGATCACTGGCCATGTGCTGTGGTTGCTCATCCTCTCATTGAAGGGATTCATTCCATCGGTGCTTAGGCCAAACCGTACATTCCTTGGGTCATCGCTGAATTCTTTGTGCTTCTCATCAAACCTTTGCCACTGACTACAATTAGCCGGATGTGCAATCTTATCATCATCCACCTTGCGCTCATCATCCCACCATGTCATGAGTGTGGCTTCTTTAGGGTTTAGGAACATACGTCTCAAGCGGTCGGTCACTGGCATGTACCACATTACCAGGGCAGGAATTCTTCTCTGCTTTGCATTGTTGCCTAATGGAGTGTCCTCTGGGGGCTGAGATTCTTGTACCACCTTTTTTGTACCCTTCTTATTCCTCTTTTTCCCCGTGGATGGTTCGTCCCCACCGTAAAGGTCATTGTTCTTGTATCGGCTAGCCCCACACCGGGGACATTTATCCAATGACTTGAACGTTTCGCCACGAAAAAGTATACAGTGGTTAGGGCATGCATGTATTTTTTCAACCCCCATTGTCAATGGACTTATGACCTTCTTCGCTTGGTACGTGTTGGCGGGAACTGAGTTTGGTTGTGGCAGCACCCATGACAGGAGATGCAATAGATCATTGAAACTACAGTCTAACCAGCCGTACTTAGCCTTCAGGATGAGCAGCTCAAGCACAAAACGTAGTAATGTCCAATGTGTCGGACAACCCTTTTCAACACCATACACAGTCTTCTTCGATGCTTTTGTCACTCTTTCCAAATTTTCTAGACCTTTCGGGCTATTTAGTAAAATCTCTGGTCCAAGGGTTCGAATCATGTTATCTAAATCATCTTCAACTCCGACACGTGCTCCACCATCATTATTGGCACCACATTCGTCGTTACCATCCCAACCACCAGCATCACCACCTTGTTCATTGCCAAACTCAAAATCCATTCGTGCATCAAGCTCTGCTGAATATTGGGACAGGGATTCTATGGTTTTGTCGTCGTATTCCTCCTCATCCTCGTCGTTAACAATAACCATTTCACCATGATGAATCCACACTGTGTAGTCCTCAACAAATCCTCGTATAATCAAGTGTGATCTGATGATAGTCACATCTGTCCATGCCATACGGTTCTTGCAATCTTTACAGGGGCAAATAATTGTATCCTTATTCTCTTTCAATGTCGTTGCATGCTTCGTTGCGGCTTCAATAAATTTATCCACCTCTTCACGGAAACCTACCTTGAACCTTAACGAACCATACATCCAAGAGTTCTTGTACTCCATCTTTTACAACAACAACAAAACAAACATTAAAGGACTACTTATTCAGATATATATAAAAATGAATCAAAGTAATAATTATTTGAGAATAATTGTATATACCTCAGATATATATGAATATAAATCTAATATAATTATATGAAGCATACAAACACACCATGGTAGAGAAAAATTAATTAATGGCCCATTTATCCATAAATAATTAAAATACATATTTATTGATTACAATAAACAATTTCAAAGACAACAATTAGCAATAATTATACTTTACCCAATATCTTTCATACAAACCCTAGTCCAATTTTATCAAAAATAAATTTATAAAAACGAAATTAATAAAAAAACCAAACCCTAGATCTAGATCACATGCACATGAAACATCCATAAAACTAACTAATGGTTCACTAAAATCAAGAAACATGGACCAAATAAGGGTATGATCTTGTTCCCCTCCCTAATTTACCCTAGTACATTTAAAAGTTGGGTCTAATTTGCTCATAAATAGCTCAAGCACCATAGAAGAGAGAGAAAAACAAAACTCTAATTACTCACTAACCAACCATTAAAACTTCAAAAAAAATGTGGAATAGCATTTTCTTACCTTCTATGACCTCTCCACCAAAGGATTTGAGACCAAAACCTTCCCCCCTTAGTAGAGCAATTTTTGGAAGGTGCCCAAGGCCTCCCCACCTTTTTTTCACGGGTTGGAGTGAGTGACCCGAGGAGGAAGAAGAAGTTGCATCTATTTTATTTGGGGGGCATTTGTAGGGGCGGCTGGGGGCGGCTCAATCACCAGCCGCCCCTACAAATACCATTTCCAGGGGCGGCTGGTAATTGAACCGCCCCTACAAATCAGACCCCATTTGTAGGGGCGGCTCGTAACAGCAGCCGCCCCTGCTGTTTCGTTTGTAGGGGCGGCTGGTGTCTGGGCACCCTAGCACGCCACTGTAGGGGCGGCTCCATCACCAGCCGCCCCTACAAAAAATTCGAACCGTTGCTAAAAATCGTTTTCTACGTAGTGATCAATAAACGTCTCTCAAACGATTTTTAGAGACGTCTCTATCAATAACCGTCTCTCAAAACAGTTTCAGAGATAACATGTCTCTAGAAATCGATTTCTAAAGGTAGTTGGTAATGTGACCAGCCTCTAAATATAGGTACAAGTTGGTGGTGGTTATTTGTCAATTTAGAGATATGGTCTATGGACTCCAAGTTTCAACCTCTATTATTATTGTTGGTATCAAGACAAGCCAAATAAAAGCTATATATGCGAAATAACGGCGGCAAATTATTCAATGGTGGCAGTGGCACTGCATGCAGTTTGTGTAATCCCTTCTACAAGTACTTGATTTGTCTAAGTTCCATTCCTTCTCGCTTTCCCACTACTGACTTCTGTCAGCGAGCTTAATTAAATACAGAGGTATCGGTTCCTGTTTTATAGATTTGATTTGGTTCATCAAATCTTTGGATGTATAGTGCGTTATTACTTGGTATATCGTGCAAGGATTTGTGGGGCTGGATCGGAATGGGTTAAAAATAGATCGGAAAGGACTATATATATTATGTAACTATATTCCGATCGGATTCTACTAAGTACGACGCATCTTCTCGCATGCTACTCACTCCATCCCAAATTATAAGTCATTCTAAGAATCTTTAAGAGTTAAACCATCTCAAGTTTGATCAAATTTATATGATAAGATAATAACATTTATGATGCTAACAAAATATCATTAGATTCTTCATTAATTATAGAGTTAAATGCACGGTAGGTCAATTAACTTTTGGTTGTGTGTCATTTAGATTCATCAACTTTCAAACTGTATTTTTGGGTGCATTAACTTTTGGTGGTGTGTCATACAGGTCCATCAACTTTCAAACTGTATTTTTAGGTTCATTAACTTTTGGTGGTGTGTCATCCAAGTCCATCAACTTTTAAATTATATTTTTAGGTCCATAAACTTTTTAACTGGTTCACCGTAGGTCCATACCCCTTTGTTTAGCGAATAGATCTGACATGACACGTCAAAAAAGCAGCCACCGTGTAGTACAGGACAAGATCACCATCCGGAGATAATCTTCAATACAAAGAATCTGATGGGATCACCATCTAGGGTTTCTCGAGCGACGGCTCGACGGGGAAAAAACTCCACAATAAAATCTAGTCTAATCTACCCGGTGTAAGACCGAAGGCCATAGGTATAGGCGTGCAGGCCACCTAACCCAAACAAAACTCGGACTCCACTAGCCCAACTAGGACCGATTGACCCTGAGTCCCTAATTCAGCTAACATGCACGGCATGTCCAAACGCAGCCACCAGTTTGACTCACGTAGCCACTAAAAGCTAGATGCTAGATAAAAGATCGTGTATCATCACTAGATAGGAAACTAATACATGAAAATAATAAAATACTATGGCAAGGATGCTAATCACGTTGGGAAAATTCCATTGATGATCTCCACCTCTTTAGAATTAGTACTGATGTATTTTGTTGGCTTCATTTTCTCCTCATTTCCACGTAATAATAAGGCACCTCTATAAAATATCTTTGATGACAGTCCAACAGCTGTAAATTTCTCCATATCAACAATATATTTATCCTTAAAAATAATAGTCCCAAATTTAAGACCAGAGAATATTAATGAATTACCAGCTGCTACATTTGAATTATTGCTAGACAAGTCTCCATGAACATCTTGAGAAGCTATGGACTCATCACCTACTCCACGGTGGCTGCTTATTTGGCGTGCCATGTCTGATCTATTCACTAAACGAAGAGGTATGGACCTACGGTGAACCAGTTAAAAAGTTTAGGGACCTAAAAATATAATTTGAAAGTTGATGGACCCGGATAACACACCACCAAAAGTTAATGGGCCCAAAAATACAGTTTGGAAGTTGATGGACCTAGATGACACACTAACAAAAGTTAATGGATCTACGGTGCATTTAACTCTTAATTATATTTTTTAGTATACCTATTTGATGCCATAAATCTTTATAGTTTTCTCTATAATTTTGGTCAAACTTGAGATGCTTTGACTCTCTAAGATTCTTGGAATGACTTATAATTTAGAATGGAGGGAGTAATAAGCAGCCCGAGAGAGACAGAGAGGCAATTTAGAGTATCTGCATATGGTGGATTGGCAAAGTATAGGAGGTAGAGATACTCCCTCCATTCCAAATTCAAGAAATGTACTAACTTTTTCTATGCATTTACATACATATGTCTAAATATATAATGAAAGCTATGTATCTAGAAAAAAAAAAGACAAAATAACTTACAATTTAGAATGGAGCTAGTATATTAATTGCAATATTTCTACTTGTGGAAGACTGGACTGTCTTTTGTTTTCTCCGATATGATCCATCGTGTGTGTGTCCTCGCTCGATCGACAGGGCATCTTCTTTGTGCGTGTGCTAGTACTCGTAGAGCTAGAAAGCGCATCCCCACTGCACAAAGAAAAATGGCGAGATAAAGTAGTTAATCACCGGCCACGGCTGTTAGGCATCATATCGCACGTAGATTATATACTTAACTCCTATTTTTTTAACTTATTACCAAGCTGGCTATTTTAATATATATCTGGCCCGTGATAGCTCAAAGAAGAAGGTAAGTGTTACATCGAGTTGTGTGTTGTGTAGACATATCGTCATTGCGGCGATCACGTATCAACTACTAGTACCAAAGGACACACGATCATGCATGCTTGAAGTATCAAGTATGTCAATTTGGCAAGGAAAGCCTGTCACAGTCTCACTAGCATGCTCTTTTACTCGGGGCATGCCATACATGCAAAGAAACAAAGATACACTAGTGGTTATTATATACGTCGTCTGGCCGGTTGGTGTCATGACACGTATGTCGAGCGTACATATCGATCTAGTGTGAACGACAAGAGTTAGGCATGGATGCATGCGCGCGCTAAGCTAAGCCTCCGTGTAGTTTGTTTTTAGTCTAGTGTTATGCATTGATCATTGACATTTGGTGGTGGAGTCGTATGGAACTAGTTAAGAATATCCTTGTTTAGGTCACCGATATCTTTATAATTTTTCACATCTACGTAGGCCTTGCGTCGGATAAGTAAATGTATTAATCCCTTAGATACATACAAACTGTATATGTTTGACTTAACATTCTATCTTGTTTACATGCATGGATATGTTACCTTAGAGGCCAACTAACCCCAAGCCATAAACAAATATTAGGATTATTCATAAATGAACAAATATGAATTGATGGCATCATCAGTCATCACTGGACAAGGAAGCTTGCAAGATGAATATTGGTGGTGCAGTTGGTGACGGCCATGACATATGATGCTTGCGGTCCATACATGCATGTGTGGGTGTGCCTACTTACTATGCCCGTGTTTAGTTGGCCGAATTTTGGAATTTGGGGCTACTGTAGCACTTTCGTTTTTATTTGGCAATTAATGTTCAATCATGGACCAATTAGGCTCAAAACGTTCGTCTCGCGATTTCCAACCAAACTATGCAATTAGTTTTTTTTCGTCTACATTTAATGCTCCATGCACGTATCGCAAGATTCGATGTGATGGCTACTGTAGCACTTTTTAGAAATTTGGGTTTGGAACTAAACGCGGCCTATATATAACATCAAGATCAAGTTTGGAACATCGATAAAGCCACATTCACTACTTGGTTTGAAGTGACAATGATGGGCCTCTGCTGGATCATCACAGTAAAGAACATTACCTCTGCGGCTCACTGCCCCCAGCTGCAGGCCACTACTGTCTTGTCTACTACTCACCACACCAGTCTGTTTGTGTAAGGGGTGTGGTGCGGTCAATTATTCGGCATACCACCAATCATGGACGATGATGATCCATGCATGCATGCTCCGAAATGGACGTCGCTATATGCTATAGCTGATGCTCCGTTTAATTTGACACACGAATTGAAGCCCCTCAGCTAAACCGGCCGGTGCATTGCATGTGGATAACTATTTTTGCTGCTAGCTAACCATTACCAGCTGCTGCTTCATCCAAGTAGTCCACCAAGCTCATCGTCATCGTCATGGGCGCGCACTAATGAGGACGTACTCTACTTTCTTCTTCTTTCTTCTTTTTTTACATTTATTTGTTAAGTTTCTACGCGGTGAAAAGCAGTGAAAATGACACAACTCGCGCCATGCCTGCCTGCCAGTGCCAGCTTCTGCTTGGTCGTTGTTGATTCCTTGCCACCGTGCTGGTCGACATGGCTCCTTTGCTCACCGATGCCATTGGCTCATCGGTACGTCGTCGGTCCTGGCCTTGCTAGCTCAGCTCGTGAATGGATGTACGGTGGTAATGTGTCTGATCTATCAACTTCCTTTTTGTGCACCCCATCAATATATACTCCTACTAGGCAGCATGTTGAGCTAGCTAGTCGGTGGTGGTAGTGAATATATCGGGGAACACAGAAAGAAAGAAAGGTGATTCCATGTCCACCTTTAGACCTGGAATCACTTGCTTGCTTGGAGTGCTATATAGATATGGAGCTAGTTTATAGGCATATATGGTCCTAGCTAGCTAGACGGAATCGGAATCGAGGTAGCTACTTGCATAATAACTTTTGAATCGCCTTGTTGCCTTTTTTATGGCTTTATTAGTTCCTTTAATTAGATTAATTGGTGTGTGCTTAGTTCATCAGCTGACTAATAAGGCACATAAATTATTACACTGCTCATTTAGATGTCTGCAGTGCAGGGATAAGGATTTTTACCACCTTTAATTTGGATCAGCAGATCGAGATCACGCAACCGCACTCCTATATATCCTTGAGGGTAAAAAGTCAGAGGGCTTGGGGCCACCGTCACGTATGAACTACACTACTTAAGTTAAGTCTGAAAGGATTCTAATTTAATTTTAGAAATAATTGAACTGGTCGATCCGGCGAGCCACGAATGATGATATGCATGCATGTAACCATCCTATGAAATGAATGATTCCTACCTCCTTGTGCTCGGTGACCCTTAGGGATGGCAACGGGTACTCGCGACCCGTTTACCCACGGGTAAAAACCCTATTAGGGTACGGGTTTGGGGGATTTTGCCCCCCACGGGTACGTTACTAGGTGATTACCTCACCCATCGGGTGAAGCGGGTATGGGTGCGTTCTTGTATACCTCAGACTCGTTACCTGATGGGTCCCCCGTTTGAGTATGACACATAGGTTCATTCAGTCATTAAACAGTATATACAGAAGAAAACCCTAGCGTTCCAATTAATCATCCTCATTCAGCAGCGCCGCAACCCAGGCGTCTTCGCGTCTGTTTGCATCCGCTTCCTGCGCCGCATACTTGCATGATCATTCTGAATTTTTGATGATGTTAGCTGTGTGAATTGTGATCTTGTGTTATTGTTAAATGGGGATGGGTCACCCGATGGGTACCCGTTACCCACGCGGGTGATGGGTCTGGGTAAATTTGAGACCTGTCACGGGTGACGGGTACGGGTGACGGGGTGTTTCAACCTTGGTGGGGGCGGGTGTGTTCTTCTGCCCCCCAGCGGGTTTCTCACCCGTTGCCATCCCTAGTGACCCTTCTATTTGATGATGTGATGTGTGTGTTGTGCATTGCCTTGTCCTAAAAAGAATGCAATTCTAACTCTATCCTTTATCAAACTCTCTAAAGTTTAATCAAATTTGAAGGAAAAAGTATCAATATATCTAGAACAGAAACTATGCACATACTATAAAAGTATATTTTTTATGGTGAATCTAATAATATTTATTTAGTATCATAAATAATGATCCTCTCACTAGTACATAGGTGTGTGCGCTTCAATCCCGGTTGGGAACGGGCTTTAGTCCCGGTTTCCCAACCAGGACTGTGGATCCGGGATTAAAGGCCGGGATACCGGGACTAAAGCCCATCATCGGAACTAAAAAATAGTTTAAATTCTGAAAACCTCTTCTTGCGGTGCGTGAGATTCGAATTCAAGACCCCTTGCCTCGCGTGTAGCTTGCTTACTAACTCAATTCCACACCACATGTGACCAAGGCCTGAGCACTCTCCTTTTGAATTCACCTATGGAGGACCTTTATTCCTTGGTGGAAGACCTTTAGTCCAGGTTAGTGACACCAATCAGGACTAAAAGGTCACCCTTTAGTCCCGGTTGGTGTTACCAACCGGGACTAAAGGTTGGAGAACCTTTAGGATGGCTTTTAGTCCCAGTTGGTGTTACCAACCGGGATAAAAGGACCTTCGGTGCCTCTGAAATTTAGACCTGAGACTAAGACATTAGTCCCGAACCCAAACACAATGAGACTATGGAGTAAGACGTGTTTAGTATAGTGTTAGATAGAATACCAAAATATCATGTCTCTCTCTCCCACCATACACCTACCATGAAATCATAGATCTAATTACACTTACCTTCTTAAGCAACCACCTTCAAAGAAATAAAGATCAAAATCTCCTCCCTTGTATTTCGCAATTTTCTCGGACCTCCAAGGACGCGGACAATAAAAGGTGGCTCAATCTGTACAATTCGGGTCGAGGGGGGAAGAAGGGTATTTATAGATGTTTTTATAGGTGGCAGATTAAGAAACCCCCAAATATAAAGTATAAATATTGGCGGCATGTTCGTTTACATTGGCGGTGGCGTTAAATAAACCACTAATGTAAATGAACTCTTCACTGCTTGTTGACTTAATTATGCCGCTAGTGCAAATGCTATATTTACACTGACAGTTGACTTAAGGATTTTGCAAGTGTAAATGTATCTACACTGGTAGTTCATCACTACCCCAGATTTGGACATCACTGCTGGCCTCATCACTGCCGGATTTGTGACAACCGGCAGTGATGTACCTTCACTGCCAGTTATGAGCTTAAAAATGAGAAAATGATTGGGGCTGGGCTAAAACCGGCAGTGAAGGACCACGTCACTGCCGGTTTGTGGCTTCAACCGGCAATGTTTTGGAGGCCATTCATCACTGCCGGTTTAAGCCAAGAGCCGACAGTGATTTTGACCAATCACTGTCGGTTCTAGCTAACAACCGACGGTGATAAGCTTATAGCACAAAAAGGTTAATTGCAGCCGTCCTCTTCTTCCTCCTCTCTTCCATCCCGAGAACAGAGGCGCACGTTTGGGCCCTTACCTTCATTGTTGTGTCTGCTCTTCACCATGAAGCTAGCGCTTGAATTTTGAAGAATGGCTTGATCTTTTTGCTTTAAGGTCAGTAACAAACATCCACTCCTTTGATTTTGTTGCTTAATTAGCTTTGTTTTGATGGCTACATTGCTTGATTCTCATTCTAGTTCTTTCTCCATTCTAGAGAGCACTTTTTCAATTGGACATTTGTGCAAGGCTCAAATTATGGTGAATCCATCATCCAAAAGGTTGGTGTCTATGAACACATTTAAATTCCTAGCTAATTATTCTATAGTGGTCAAGATCATCATTGTTAGTATGTGATGCTATAATTAGTTCTTAGAAGTAGAGTAGAACAGATGTTCTTCTTTATTGTGCAATAATTGTTTTTACTACGATTTTTAATTTATAGGGCCGGGGCTACCAATTTCAATTTTGCAATAATTAGTGTGCAATAATGTTTTCCAAAAATGGTACTTTCGAGCTACAATTGTTGTTCATCAAGCACGATTTCTTATTAATTCTTTATAATTACTGTCTCAGTATTTTTTTTGTGTAGATATAGATGGAGAGTGGATGCATCTGTCCTGAACGGACAAGCGGTACATGCATGGCGTCAGCCAGTTTATCACTGATGCCAAAGCCCATACTGAGAATGGGAACCCTATCTTCTGCCCATGCAAAAATTACAAGAATCAAAGGAACTTTCATCAAATGGAGTCTATACGATTGTACTTGATTACTAGGGGGTTCATGCCAAACTATATGATATGGACTATGCATGGCGAGGTTGGTGTGAATGTTCTGCAGGAAAACAATGATTATGTGGACATGCCTGATGTAGCCATCCACGATGCTGACGAGGAACCCAGTGTCAGCACAGAACCTATGGCCACAGTTAATAATGTGTTTAGGAACACGTTAGCTGACGACACTGAGGATAACGATGGTGTTTCTCAGCTACTACATAATGTAGAGACCGGATGTCTTAGTGAAAGACAGCTGAGAAAGCTAGAGAAAATATGACAAGATGGCAAAACACCATTGTATAGGAATTGTCCAATGAGCAAACGGGAAGCCGACATCATGCTGTTAGAGTTCAAATCGACAAACGGATTGAGCGATAAAGGCTTCGATCAGTTGTTAGGTATAATAAGAAAAATGCTTCCAGAAAAAAATGAGTTGCCAGAAAAGGCATTCTTGGCCAAGCAAATGATCTACCCCATCGGTCTCGAGGTTGAAAAAATCCACGCGTGTTCCAATGATTGCATATTATACCATGGAGAAAAATACAAAGACTTGGACAAGTGCCCCAAGTGTGAAGCTCCACGGTACAAGGAAGGGCCATCAGATGAGGGTACCAAGACCAGAGGAGGTCCCATAAAGGTCGTTTGGTATTTTCCTATAGCTCCCCAGGTGCATAGATTGTTTGCATGTGCAAAGTCAGCCAAGCTGTTGCGCTGGCATGGTGAAGAGCGTAAGAAAGGTACAATGATGAGGCACCTCGCCGATGGGCATGACTGGAGGACTATCAATACTATGTTCTATAAGGACATCGGTGGAGAGGTAAGGCACCTTTGGTTTGCTTTGAGCATAGATGGGATGAATCCTTTCGACCAGGTTAGAAGCAATCATAGCACCTAGCCAGTGAAGCTCTGTATATACAACCTTCCACCTTGGGTCTGTATGAAGCGGTCGTACATCTAGATGCCACTACTAATCCAAGGGCCAAGACAACCTAGGAATGACATCGATGTGTTTCTAGAACCAGTGATCGATGAACTAGTGGAGATGTTTGAGAAGGGTGTGCTGGATGTTTGGGACGAGTACAAAAAGGAACATGTCACGATCAGGGGAGTACTTATCGCTACAATCACCGACCTGCCAGGTCGAAGTCCATTGTCTAGAGAGAAGACAAAAGGCTATACTGGATGTGCTGAGTGCTTGGATGACACTGATGCGGTAAATCTGCCAAATAACTCAAAGATAGTTTATATGGGACACCGTAGGTTCCTACCTAAGGATCACCCTTACCGTAGGAACAGAAAAGATTTCAACGGTACTATTGAGAAACGCTTAGCTCCAAAATATCGAGACAGGCCTATGATACTTCGAGAACTCAATAAACTGGAGCCTAGAGGTTGTCCTTTGGAAGGGGGGCAATGCAATAGCTGCGCCTGATGGGAGCGTTTAGAAGAAAAAATCGGTTTTCTAGAAACTACCTTACTGGCCATTTCTGAGTGTACGCCACTGTCTTGATCCCATGCACATCACTAAAAACGTGTGTGCTAACACTCTTAACACCTTGATGGACACCGAGGGGGCATCAAAGGATTCACTAGCCACATGCCTAGACATGCAACACTTGGGAATTAGGAAGGAGTTGCATCCCGTGGAGCTAGAGAATGGCCAATTCAAACTTTCGATTGCGTAATGGACATTGAAGTAGGAAGAAAAGCATTCACTTATTTCTTTCTTCAATGAACTCAAAGTCTCAATGGGCTACTGTGTGAACTCGAAGAGGCTAGTGAATATAAGAGAACTCAAGTTCAACTATGGCCCTATGAAGGCCCATGACTATCATGTCATTATGACTCAGCTGCTCCCTGTTGCCCTATGTGGTATCCTCTCCCAAAGGTCCGCGCCCTAATCATAAAGCTTTGCTCGTTCTTCAACGCGATATCAAAAAAGGTCATTGATGTGTCCACACTAGAGCAGCTGCAGCGGGACATAGCCAAAACTCTCGTTAGGCTTGAGATGCATTTCCTGTCAACTTACTTTGATATCTTATTACATCTGCTCATTCATCTTGTTGACCAAATTAGAGCCCTTGGCCCAATGTACCTGCATCAGATGTTCCCTTTGGAAAGATTGCTGAAGGTTTTCAGGAGGTATGTTAGGAACAGATTCAGGCCAGAAGGGGGCATGGTAGAAGGATGGTCAACGGAGGAGGCCATTGAGTTCTACACATATTATCTGAATATCAAAAGGGTCGAAGTTCTAGAATCTCATCACGAGGGAAGACTACATGGCAAAGGAACGATCAGGGAGAAATCTGTTATAGTAGACGACCCTATTTCTTTCAGATAGACACAGTTCACTGTTCTCCAGCAAGCCGAGGGTGTGATGCCATACATTGACGAGCATAGGCAATCGCTGCAAACTCTGTATCCGAGCAGGTCATGGGCTTGGCTAGATAAAAAAATATAAGGAGGAATTTGTCAACTGGTTGCGACATCCCTTGCATGGAATAAAGTTGGGTAATCAACTAGATGCCTTATCCAAGGGAGTTTCGAGTACATATCTTAAGTATCAAGGGTATGAGATCAATGGATTCACATTTTACACAAAAAGCAAGATGGAAAGAGCACATACCAAAATTGTGGTGTTCGTTTTGATGCTCATGAAGAAAATGGCAACGTTCAAGCGACATATTATGGTTTCATAGAGGAGATATGGGAGCTAGCCTAAGATCCGTTGAAGGCAGCTCTTTTTCACTGCTTGTGGGTCCGGCTCGAGGAAATCAACACTGACAGTGAAGGGTTCACTACAGTTGATCTCACTAAGACCGCATACAGAGACGACCCCTTCGTCCTTGCAAGAGATGTTATACAATTCTTCTATGCAAGGGACAACAAGACAAAAGAAAGGCTAAAGGTAGTCCTAGAAGGGAAAAGGAAGATTGTCGGTGTCGATGGAGTGACGGACGAAGAAGACTATAGGGGCTATCAGGAAATGCCTCCATTCGGGGTGAACGTACCCCTACCTATCCTTCAAGAGGGTGATAAACCTGCTTACGTATGGCTTGATCACAATGAGGCCTTCATTGTTGGCGCACCTAAAGATAGTTAGATTATCGTTAACTATGTAATCATTATTCAGACGTTGTTCACCAACTATGTAAGCTAATTTATATTTTGTGTGTTTCTCTAAAACTAAATAATTGACTATGTAATCAAATATTGAGATGATGTTCAAAAACGCTATTATTTGATAATTATAGACAATTAATTAATTATCATGGAATTAAATAATCAAGACACAAATATTTGTATTATTTTACAATAAATTATATGTATTTACTCCCGTTCAGAGGATAAAACAAAAAAGAAAATGTACCTTAATGTACTCCCTATCATAGTGCAGCGGTAAAAGCCAGCTACTGTGAAGCCCGCGCCCTTGGCTAAAATCCTAGGTGCGGCAAATTTTTTTATATTTTTACATAATTAAATGAACCTCAAATTAAACTATAAAAATGATAAAAAATGTTTCCTAACGTAAATCCTCCTTTAACGTAGCGGTTAAGCCACTGATCCCTCTTTCTCGCTCCCTCGGTTTGAAACCCAGGCGGGACAAATTTTTTTATTTTTTTTATCTAGAGCCCACGGTAGTGGCTCTGATTTTAAAAAAAATAAAAGTTGTCGGTTTGTCAGGCCTGTCACTATCGATTTTTCTTAAAAACCAACAGTGATACATGGAATCACTGTCGGTTCTAAAAACCGACACTAATGACAACTATCACTACCAGTTTTTTAACAAATCGACAGTGATATGGCAGTGGCTCTAATTTCAAAAAATAAAAGCTATCGGTTTGTCAGGCCTATCACGATAGTGATACATGGAATCACTGCCGGTTCTAAAAATTGACACTAATGACCCCTATCACTGTCGGTTTTTTAATAAAACCGACAGTGATATGAATATTCCCTCATGGGCCAGCAGTGCTCCCGTTGATCACCATAGCAGGAGCACTACTCCCACCTACCGCGACAGCTAGCCTATAAAATGGTGACCTACTAGGGAGCCTCTCCATGCATGTTGGTTTCAGCCAGGGCTTATCAGCCATGATACAATGTTTTTCTCTTATAACAAACCATAGATATCGTTATGCATCATAGTCCATCAAAATGGTGCATACAAGAGGTACTAGAAGAATGCTACTAAAGATAGAGCAACGCCGAAGATTGGAGATGCCACGAGGTTCACAGAGTCATTCGCTGCGGTGCGCATCTGGAAAAAAGGCCATGTATAGACAAGGCATGGATTCATCGATGCCACCTTGTCATCTCCAACCAGTATAACTCGTAGACCACCTCGGTGCTGCTGTTTGACCCTAGTTAGTGCTAGAAGAACAATACTAAGGTGGTTAAATTATAATGTGTTGATACACATTGATTGTAACATTGTCCTGTACGTAAATAGGTCTTTGTTATCATATATGGAATTTTAGTGTAAGGTCTTTGTTATCATATATGTAATTTGTTTCTAATATTTTGTTATTTTTTGATGTATTTCATTACTATCTAAATAAATATATCATTGTTGTTAAAACCTTCCCACTGTACTATCTAAATAAATATATCCTTTACATATATGCACCTTCACTGTCGGTTCTATTTACAAATCGGTAGTGATATTCACTTTTACTGTTGGTTCTATTTAAAAACAGGCAGTGATGTCCATGCCCCCCTATATAAAACAAACCGCCGACCACATACATCGATCCCACCCACCCACGAACTTTGACAGTCTCATTTCTCACGTTTCACTCTCACTTCTCAAGAAATCCACTCTCTCTACGTAATTTGGTCATGGCTCCTGCATTTTTCAATGGTATTGATATGTTGTCTTCTCCAATATTCTATCTATATTCATTTAATCTATATTTATATTCATGTTTCTTGGCATTCTACATTTATATATATTCTTATTCCTTGCATTCGATCTATATTTAATTATGTTGCCACATTTTACTTGGAAGAATTTTTTGTGCATATATTTTATGTTCATATTTTTTTACATTTTATCGATCAGGTGGTATGAACAACGGACCTCCCCCATCACAAGAACTAGGTTTCCACCCTGGCGATGAGTCATTCGCTCCTAATGTGGCCATTCCACAATTTCCTGTTCTAGCTATTGTATGAAATATTTTCCAACATCTTTTATTTTTTATGCTAACAAATAAGTGTAATTAGTTTAATATCATTGTTGCATACATATATGTCATAGACTATATTCCTAATAGATTGGCTACGAACAACACTTAGCTGGTTCTTTATCTTGGACATCGTCGAGAACACGGCATCTAATGCAAGTGGTCGGCTATGGACATGTGAACTCAGTTTTTTCATCCCTTTGAGGGGTGCAAATCATCGGAACCATATCCACGAGATGGGAAGACAGAGCCTGGACGTGATAAGCACCTAATTCAGTGTTGTGCGCATCTGGTTAGAGGCACTTCGACGTGTTTGCTATGATGTGCCTGATTTCTCGCACTTCAAGGAACTTGCTTTGAATGCTGGTGATATCCCTGTCCCACAAGCAAGCGAATGGTTTGCGAGCTATAACCGTGTGGATGTGGTAAAATGATCACTTATACCTGAGTCATGGTTATTTGTTGTTTATTATTGTCATAACATTCTCTAATTTTTTTTCTTTTTCTCCGCATGTAGATTGTGCTCTTGGACCTCAGCTAGCTCACTATAGAAGGACGCCAGTACTACATAAAGATTACTAATAGGGGCAGTGGTCGTTCAGTAGGTTACATCTATGACCGACCATTCTTTCAGTATTGTAAGGCACGACAGAGTGCACTCATACGGGCATTGACCTTCATCGATACAAGTGGATACATAATTTGTGACATCAATTACCATATATGGCTACAGAGGCATGTTAGTGTGCGTGGCCTGATCGATCCCGACAATGATTCTGATAGTAATTAATGTTTATTTAGCTAGGTTTTTAAGGTTGTAGTTTAATTGGGTTCTAATTTTAATTTGTACGACTTGTGTGTTTAATTATTATCATGCATGTAATTCGTGTAATATTTGTTGGGCAACTAGAAATATACATTTCGATGTTGTATTGGTCTTAAAATTATTCTCAGGCTTGCACGTGACATAGGTGAAGGAAACACCAAGTTTGAGATATTTCCGGAGATGGTTTGCTACTTTCTGAGGTTTAATTGAATTTTCGCGCGATGACACCGATTAATTATAGGTTGAACTGAGTCTACCCACGAAAAGATCTAGAATGGTGCTAAACTTTTACACAGGCTCTAATGTACCCTAGGGATAAGAATTTTATGGAGGTCGATGAAAAAATCTATTGGGTCCAAGATGTAATTCACCCTCTTTTGTCTCATTCAGCATAGAGAAAAATATATTAATAAAAAATGATCAGAAAAATCTCAGATCTTGTTTGGGACCTTAATTTGGGGTATACATGCTTGCCAAAAAAATTTCAAGCCATTTCGACATAGGCGGAGTATACATGCTTCACATAGTTACAAGAGCCCTTTCATCGAACCATGACTATACACATAGGTTATCAAGATTTCTGTGGTTCAAACGCATTCCGATGTTGTATTGGTCTCAAACTTTTTCTTAGGCTTGCACGTGCCACATGTGAAGGAAACACCTAGTTTGGGATTTTCCAGAGATGGTTTGCTACTTTATGAGGTTTAATTGAATTTCCACGCGACGACGCCAATTAATTATAGATTGAACTGAGTCTATCCACGAAAAGATCCAAAATGGTGCCAAACTTTTACACAGGCTCTAATGTGCCCTAGGGATTATAATTTTGTGGAGGTCGATGAAAAAAATCTATTGGGTCCAAGATGTAATTCACCCTCTTTTGTCTCATTCAGCACAGAGAAAAATATATTAATAAAAAATAATTAGAAAAATCTCAGATCTTGTTTGGAGCCTTAATTTGGGTATACATGCTTTCCAAAAAAAATTCAAGCCATTTCAACATAGGCGGAGTATACATGCTTCATAGAGGTACATAAGCCCTTTCATCGAACCATGACTATACACATAGGTTATTAAGGTTTCTGTGGTTCATACGTATTTTGGTGTCGTATTGGTCTCAAACTTTTTCTTAGGCTTGCATGTGTCACATGTGAAGGAAACACCTAGTTTGGGATTTTTCGGAGATGGTTTGCTATTTTTTGAGGTTTAATTGAATTTTCGCGTGACAACACTAATTAATTATAGGTTGAACTAAGTCTACCTACGAAAAGATCCAGAATGCTGCCAAACTTTTACATAGGCTCTAATGTGTCCTAGGGATAAGAATTTTATGGAGGTCGATGAAAAAATCTATTGGGTCCAAGATAAAATTCATCCTCTTTTAGCTCATTCAGCACACAAAATATAATAAATAAAAAATTAATCAGAAAAAAACTAAGATCCTGTGTGGGGTCTTAATTTGGGTGTACATGCTTGCCAAAATTTTCAAGCCATTTCGACATAGGAATACACATGCTTTTATTTATTCAGTATATATAAACATCACTCTCGGCTTTAAAAAACCGACAGTGATGAGACAAAACCGACAATGATGTTGGTTATCACTATCGGTTTATTTTGAAAACCGATAGTGACATATAAAAAATTAAAAAAAATTGTGCCAGCCCTTGGGTTCGAGCTCAGGTCTCGGGCAGCAGAGTTCCGAGATTTAATCACTGCGCTAGTATAGGATGTGTGTCAAGGCTAATTTATTTTTTCTTTTTAACCTTTTAGAGCGCTTAATAAATTATAAAATTAAACCAAAAAATTTGGACCACCTGGGACTCGAACACGGGTCTCAGGGGCTAAATTGCAGGGTCTTAACTATTGAGCCAGTCGGAGGAATTTGAAAGAAAGGGAAAAGATATCCTACTTAACCCGTAACTGCCACACAACAATCACTGCCGGTTCAAAGAATGGTCCAGCAGTGATATTGCTTCATCACTGTCGGTTTAAATTTACAATCGGCAGTGATGAACCATTTCCCAATGTCATTTAATATTTATAAAATTGAACCAAAAACTTTGGGCCGCCTAGGACTCGAACATGGGTCTTAGGGGCTAAATTGCGGGTCTTAACCATTGATCCAGTTGGAGGAATTCGAAAGAAAGGAAAAAGATATCCTAGTGAACCCCTAACTGCAACACCTCAATCACGGTTCGATGAATGGCCCGGCAATGATGTTTCCTCATCACTATCGGTTTATAATTAGAACCGACAGTGATGAACCATTAGTGTAAAAGCAAGGCGTGGGTTAAAATTTTCCAAATTCATTTCAACCCCGCGCTAACCCCTCCCCCACGCTGTCGGAGCACCACCCCACGCCGACGGGCACCACCGTTCCCCATGCACCCGTCCACCGCCCCCACGCCACCGTTCCTAGCCCCACGTCCCTCTTCTTCGACGCCAACGCCCGTGCACTGCCCCATGCCAGAGCACCACGCCCTCCATGCCCTCATTCCTCATCCACGATGCTGACCGTGCCCCTCCTCCTCCATGCCTACACTCCCACCACCGAGGCCTTCAGGAGCGCGCAGACAGCTGCTTTCCCACCCCCCATGGTGAGTGCGTGGCTCACTGCCCGCTATGTGTTTGATGAAATGCCCCATGGTGAGTGCAAGGGCCCTGGTATTCTATAGTTGCTTATGATGCTTGCATCCACCTTTGCCTTCATGCATGGGCTAGAGGCTGTATGGAAGCTCCTATTTTTCTAGAAAATGAATGCACGCTCTTGAGAAATACATTCAGGTAAGTTAACTCTTGCACATAATTGAGTATAGGTCACTAAAACCAAACTATAAGGACTACACTAGATATTGTATCAGCACCATGCTCGCTACCTCTAGCAACTATCAGTTCTGTCTGTGATGAGGAATTGAGGATATCCATTACTTTGTGTTTTGCATTTATAGGGTCAGGTGGCAGCACCTAAAAACCGCAATTGTTCAATGTAGGAACATGTCTATTCTATTATTGTTCTTGGTTATAGCTGCTGCTGTCCACTATGATATAGGATTTTCTTTAAATTAATTCACCATGAAATGATATTGACTGTTGAGGCACATCGTGTGTTTTTGTTCAAGGTCAACTATACCAAAAATTGGTAGGTGTGTAAATCCTACCTGTTCTGTGTGCTATATAACCATGGCTATCAAAATCATTCAGCTTGCATGATCCTCCATGGTTCCTATATAATTTTGGTATTGTGCATCAGTATACAGCCTATAAAGGGTTGCAATTAGAATGAGCTTAACCAGATGTTGGTCTACTCCATGGTTCCTATATAATTTTGGTTGTGTGTTGAATGTTGGCATTTTAAACAACTATTTTAACTTTTTAGACGAGAAAGACTTTGTTACAACAACAACAACAGCAGCAGCAGCAAAGCCTTTAAGTCCCAAACAAGTTGGGGTAGGTTAGAGTTGAAACCCAGCAGAAGCTATCAAGGTCCAGGCACATGAATAGCTATTTTCCAAGAACTCCTATCTAAGGCTAAGTTTTTGGTTATATTCCATCATTTCAAGTCTCCTTTTATTGCCTCTACCCAAGTCAACTTCGGTCTTCCTCTGCCTCTCTTCGCATTACTATCCTAGCTTAGGATTCCACTACGCACCGGTGCCTCTGGAAGTCTTCGTTGTACATGTCCAAACCATCTCAACTGGTGTTGGACAAGCTTTTTCAAGCTAAAATCATGAAGAACAATTTAATTTGTTAGATGCTGCAAGTACCTCCTCTCACAATGTAGCTTGCTCCATGCCTCTTTATCTAGATAATATTTGTTCATTAGTTGTATGTGAACTTAATATTCTGATACATCATGTTTGAATGATTACCTAATTTACTTAAATGTATAGGCAACCATGGCATGGTATGTAGTGCATGTTGGTCATGTGCCTGGTATTTATCAAACCTGGGAAGATTGCTACGCTCAAGTCAATCGTTGCCCTGGTAATTTGCACAAAAATACAACGCAGAAGCTAAAGCTTTTAGGGCCTACTATAGTCATCCGACCTACCTTGCAAACCATGGGCAACCGGCCTACTATGGTCCAATAAATGCAAACCATGGTCATCCGCTGGCACTGGAGATTGAAGAGAAGCCACCTGCCGAAGATGTGAAGATTAGGAGAATTGCTCCTTGGTCTTGGAAAGATGTCATGCTTTTTATTTATGGCTATGGTCATTGCTTTTCTTATTTAGAAGTTGATGTAGGCTTAGTTTTGTAGAACAGTAGGTGGACTTTATTGTATGTGGTCAATCAAACAATGAATTTGTTCTAGGTGAACATATGCTATTAGTTGACTTTGTTGTATGTGCACTTATTATTAGACTTTGCATTAAACATATTATATATATATATAATATGAACATATGCTATTAGTAGTTGTCCGCAGCCAAAACTAACCATGATCGTGTCACAGCCATGACTTGTCATCGCCTGTTACCCCGTTGGTGAAGAACAGATCGGCAACAAGAAGCGGCTGATATCGCTGGGATGAGAGAGCCGCATGATCCGATAAACGGTGACGGTGTCAATCAGGACGGTGAGAACGAGCAGCCATGGACCCCGTCTGTCCTATTCGAGCTTGGTCAAAATGACCAAGATGGCCAGGTAACTTTGGTATCATATGACTATGTAGCCACACACGCTAATCAATTGAGAGGGTCATAGCTTACTTGGTGTCTCCAATAGCAGCCTCCATCGGCTGAGGAGCTAGAGGGTTCGGGTATCAAGAAGGCTAGATCCAAGAGAGGCGTGTCAAAGATTCCTGTAGGTAGGAATGCATACTAGCACATCACTGAGTTCAATGAATTCGGGGATCCACTCTCACCGCCTATAGCTTTGACCAAATACAAGACTATCCTCGGGTTACTTGTAAGGGACTTCATCCCAATTAGGCACAGGAAATGGAATAGGAAAGACAATGACCCGTGGAGGGTTCCCGAAAGTGAGAAGGATTACATATGGGATATCAAGATCCCAGAGTATTTCACTTTCCCAACGGAGTATGACAAGGAGGTAGTCAAGAAAAAATCAAAAAAATCATGGGGACATGCTTCAAGAATTTCAAGGGGACATTGTACAAGAATTTTGTCATCCAAAATAAAGAGCCAGATTTCGATGGTGGACAGTTTAGCAAGCAGAAGGACTTCTGGTAGGATTTCAAGGAATATAGGTTATCCGAGGAGTACTTAGAACTGAGCAGGAAGAATAAGGAGAACTCGCAAAAAGCGATGAATCCTCATCATCTCGGCTCTTGTGGCTACGCCAAAAATATGCCAGAATTTGAAGCAGAACTTAAAAAGATGGATCGTCTTGCTGAGGAAGGCGTTCAGGTTGAGACCGTCCATTGGGAGCCAAGATCGGTATTATATTGTATGGGGAGGAATGTACGCCACACCGAGGATGGGAGCTTTAGCTCCACAAATCCACCCATGAGTGAACTCATCCAAAGGATCTCCTAGGTAACTAAGGAGATGAGGCAAGGGACTCACACTTCTAATAGGGAGAAAGACGTGCTCACCCAAGCACTCAGAACCAAGGAGCACCTTGGTCGCACTAGAGGAACCGATGTTGTTCCTTGGAAACTAACATTCCCCGAAGAATCTCACACTTACTAGAGCCGCTCGAGGTGTAGAGCGGATTAGGAGGCAAAGTGTTTGAGGCGACTAGAAGAGATGGAAGATAGAATGGACACATGGATTGAGGCGACTGTTGAAGCACGAGTCCAGCAAATTTTGTTGTCCAAGGGGTTAGGAGTACCATAAAACCCTACTCCTACTACCTTTAGCCCACAGTTTAGGGGTCGCAGCAGCTGTGGATCGACTTCGCTCAACGAAGAAGATGTGAATGTGCCTCATCCGGTGGACGGCATCACTGAACCCGTCAATGTCAAGTTGTACATCCGTCAGGAATGGACAAAGGACAAGGTGGCGCTCGGCCAAACCTAGCCTGCGGGAGATGGGACCATTAATGGACACCCAATTCCTTAGGGGTACACTCACATCATCATTGACAGAATACTTGATAAGAAGTATAACAAGATACACATTGAGTACCCCGCAGCGAAAGATAGGTCAAAACTTGGTCATAACAAGGTCTCTCAAGTGGCCTGGCGCAAGCGCTTCATTAAGCTTGACAACAAATTGCCCTCTGATGATGAGGACGACTGCGAGTCTTCGCCCACCCGCGATGATCACTCACCATCTCCCAATAGAAATCACTCCCCTCCTCATCCCTTGCCATCACCTCTGGGAAGACAGAGGTCTCCTTCTATTCCTCCTTGTCTGACTCCATCTTCATCAGCCCTGAGAAAAGATAAGACTCCTCCTCCTCCTCCATCTTCATCAGCCCTGGGAAAATAGAATTCTCGTCGTCATTCTCCTCCTCCTCCACCTCAGCCCAAAACAAGATCAAAGGCATGCTTGCAGTCGCAGAAAAGGTCCTTGGATTCGGTCGCTAATGCTCCCAAAGTGGACCAACAAAAAAGAAAAAGGTCATTTAGTGGCAGCGTTACAAACTTGATGGAAGAAAAATTTACAGCACACATCTCGAAGGAAGATTCTGTTAGTTTGTTCAATCGCTGTGCCTCACTGCCTCCGTGTTTGTTGAAGTCCAAATTCAAAAGGCAAACACAGAATCAGTACGCTATAATAAGAGTCGATGAAATACACAATGAAGATTTAAGGAAGATACAGAAGTACGTCGAAGACAACCTGAATCAACCATGGAAGAGGCCGCGAACATCTATTATGATGTACAAGGGATGGGAACACTGGCAATGAAGTATGAAAGGTGCAATCTTTTGGTTCCCGATGATAAGTATAAAAATTTGACAACATATATGCGCCAGTTGCATGAATATTACATGGCTCAAACAATAGAGACGGAGGACTTTGGTTTTGAGGTTATTATCCATTCGCCACATGTTTTTCATTATCCTGAAGAAGAGAAGTTCGATGTCGAGTGGGAGTGCTTGTTCCAGCTATACCAGAAACGTTCTCTCGATTCACAAATGTTGACGTTGTGGACTATGTAAGTATCCTACATGCACGATATTATAATTAACTACTCTCTCAAGACACAAATTATTAACTTTTGATCAATTTCCATGATTTTATGTAGTGTATAGCAAAATTTTGCATACTAAAAAGCAAATGAGATAACATAGGCTTCTTGGACCCCTTGCGAGTCAATAAGAAGACATGTTTAGGCCTCCATGGATGTGACGTGAAAGACTTAAAAGAGAGATTGATTGTTGTTTTCGATGAATTCAAGATGAAGAATAAAACCCACATACTTCTAGCCTATAACTGCGAGTATGTGTTCTCTACTTTTAATTTTATGCTTCTTTTTTCGTTAAGATTATTCGATAATTTAGATTATGTGATTGCAGCAACCATTTCGTCTTCATTTGTGTCAATCTTGCTAAAAACTGATCTAGGTGTGGGACTCGAAGAAAAAACATTTCATTATCTGGATGCACTGGTGGCAATGCTAAATTAGTAAGCGATCATAATAACATATTATTTTCTAGTCACACATACCGCTTTCTAATGTTTCTCCTTTTAATGTTGCACAGTGTTCGAAGAAGACATATCGGTGGAACGCAGGTCCCATTCAAGGTTGTCAAAATGGAGGGGAAGTACCTAAAACAGCCAGTGGAAAACAATGAATGCGGGTTTTATGTAATATGGCAATGCTTCGCTACATCGGTGGAAAATCAAAAGAAGCAGTTAAGTTCGTGTGTATAATCCACATTTCATTTATGTCTGTTAATAATTCAATAAAATAATTTACTGATTCCTCTTTGAATATCATCTTTTTTGAACAACAGCACAAGAAATATAACCACGAAAGGCTGTTAGACATGGAGATCGTCGCACTGCAATCGGAGCTGGCAAAATTCATCTTAGCCGAGGTATTGAAAAAAGATGGAGTATTTTCCATTGCACAATACGTGAAGTTCAAGGACCAGTATGGCCCAGAGCAGCTCGCTAGATTATTGTAAGAAGTCTGAGAAGCATGCTTCATCTTATCGAATATTTTTTTTTATTTTGAGGGATCGAGATCTTGATAAGAACATTTGAATTGTAACCGTAACATTTTTAATGTTTAATATTGATGAACTTGTCATCTGCGTAGCGTATATAAAGCGAAACCCGATTCCACGAAAAAATATAAATTAAAATAAATTATAAAATAATAAAATATGAACGGGCCATCACTGTCGATTAGCAACAAACTGGCAGTGTTGTCATAACCATCACTGCCGGTTAGAGACAAACCAACAGTGTTGGCTTGCTCAACACTATCGGCTTGAATCATGAACCGACAATGATGGTTACGACAACACTGCCGGTTTGATCAATGAACCGACAATGTAGTCTTGCTTAACATTGCTGGCTTGAGCCAAGAACCGACACTCTTGAAGCAACCGTCACTATCGATTGGAACTACAAACTGGTAGTGTTGTTCAACTAGATACTACCGGGTGGAACCAGAAACAGACACTGTTGCCTGTAGATCAGTGTCGGTTTTTAAGGACCGGCAGTGACGTCAACCCCCATCACTGTCGGTATGCCACTATCGGTTCAAAATCCGACAGTGAAGGAGGTTTTTAAACCGACAGTGATGTCCAGATCTGGAGCCGTGCATAGTCGTAGGCCTACAGATCTGTTTCCACTACCACCTACTCTTTATAAACAGCTTGTGAAAAAAAATCTAAGCATCAGTAAAACTCGCTTCTTTACTGGTGACTTAATTTATGTGCTAGTGCCATACCGGCCGTAGCATATCATGTTGCATGGGCACGGGACGCATGGCCACTCGTGATCTTATTTTGCATTATCACATATCTATCATCGCCTGCTTGCTGGTTCAAACCGATCGATCGAGGAGATATGAAGGTGCTTCGCGAAAGCATGCGTGCACACAGCTTTCTGCTGATTCGCCACATGAAAAGGGAGAAACTATACAACGGGCCACAGTGTGTCACCGTGTGTGTGCGTGTGTGCATGCAATGCATGCATGCAGAAAGATAGGTTAACTGGGAAAGCTAGCGTACCATCGATCGAATAATGGGAAAAAAAACCAGACACGCCACATGCAAACGACGCTCTCTGCCATCACGTACTACTACTGGTCCTGCGTTAGGGTTTTTCTCGCCCCTCATTATCGCTTGGGGTTCTTCTTCCCGACACCACTCTGTGATCATATGCCATGCTGCCGGCCGGCCGGCCGGGTCCTACCTTCTTCCATCCACCCAAAAACTCTTTGAGTCCAACTGTCCATATGTCCCTGCAGTCTAGCTGCATGGTCTTGCAAAAGTGACCAGGTCAATACCTCGTGGTCTCTGGCACGATCATGGCAACCACAGTACAGTGCCTCCCTGCGAAATGCTCATGATGAGTAACTGATCAGTGACGAGAACGAACTACCACGTACTAGTACTCTGCATTTTCAAAATCGTTATTATTGTCTGCTCAAATTTCCATGCGTGGAAACGCGTAGGTCGATCGGTCTCTTTTGGTAATCAACGAAATTTTCTATCTTTTTCTCTTATATAAAAATAAAAAAGTGTCCATACATGCAACGGAACGTACTTAAACACCTTGTCGCGTGGTCACCTGAATAATTTATGTAAATGTTAGCATCATTTGTTCCAATATGTAACCGGACTTCAACCATTGCTGGACGCACAAACATGCACGATTCTAACTCGTATGAGTTGGAGTTTCACTTTCAGATAAGAAAAGAAGGGACGCAAGAGTATTGTAGGAAACAAAAATAAAAGATGCATGAAAAAATCATTTTATATAAGGTACATGTTGACGCCGAATTAGACCACACACCAGCAATGGCTAGCATGCCCGCGGTTGCAAAGAACCTTGATCGCAGCAAGAACACAGTGAATCAACGAAACCGACCGTAGGGTCGGTTAGGCCGATAGTGTGCCAGTTCTTTGTGTGGTAGACTCCCGAATGCCTCCCGGAAAGACTCATCGGGGAGGAGCACGTGTTGATTGTTCTAGGGTTGGCAAGGCCACTTGGAATGCCACCAAATCTCACCGGGAGACGTGACAAACAACAAGGTAGAGAGAAACTAGCACAAAAAATGGGTATTTGTTGTATTTTTATGATTAAAAGTTGGAATACTCAATCAACCGTGATTCTATCTTTTATATAGAGGGGGTGGTCTTATCTCGTTACAAAACAAATCCAAAACATGTTCTCCAAGTTTCCCGCATCGAAATAGATCCCAGAACCGATTTGGAAACAAACCGGATCGGACAAGGCAGGGAAACCTGGCTACGCCGGTTTGAAAACCGGCTAAGCCAGATTTCACTGGAGCCAGGCGATGTGGCCGGCTCGAGAACAGTGCAGCCGGCGTAGCCGGTTTTGGAGGCAGCTTAGCTGGCTTGTGGCAGTGAATCTGGCCTGGTCGGTTTGCAAACCAGCCTTGCCGGATTAGTCGGGGCAGGCACCATCTTCTCTCTTCTTTGCTCGTTTCTTCGACATTTGCTGCGCTAAATATTTTCCAAAACCTCTTTGATGCTAGGAACTAGTTAGCGCATTGCCCTCGTTTCATATTGGTACATTTTCGCATGTCAACAGTATAGATATAAATACATACAAACATTTAGCTTTAGTGGGGTGTACACGTTTGGCTTCTTTGCCTGCTATGCTGTTTTCGCTTGGCCTGGCTAGACAAGCCTCCTTGGCCTGGATAGCAAAGGAAAAGCGTACTTTCACACGCACCTAGGAAGCTAGTAAAGAGTTGAAGATGGACTTTAGTCTAGGTTGCGTGAGAGATCTTTTAGAATTTAAACTATTTTTTTAGTTCTGAGGAAGGGCTTTAGTCCCGGTTGCGTGACCCGAGATTAAAGGTCCTGACCTTTAGTCCCGGATCCACAACCCCGGTTGAAAAACCGGGACTAAAGCCAGTTCCCAACTGGGATTGAAACCCACCGGTGTACTAATGGAAACGGCATGTACTATTCATTTTCTTATCTGGCAAGGCTAGGTAAAACCTTTCAAGGGATCCAAACGTTTCCTCGATCTAGCTTACATAGAAGTCACATCTATTTGCAATACTAGTAGTTATGCATGTGTCACACGCACGTGTCTTTGAATCCATTCCAGGTTAATAAATTCACTTTAGAATTTTTAAAAATAAATTATGTTTAGAAGTTATTTTTCTCAAGCTTGTTTCATTTTTTTTTATTAATAACATTTCTTAAATATTTTTTGTATGTCTTGTCCAAATTATATATGAATATGAAATTATGAACTAATTATCTCTTGCTTTTGAGACTAATACTAACAGCCCGGCTGCACAGAAGTCAAACATCGTACATTGCATTTAGAGTTTTCATCTCTAGCTCCACATAAAAATCGATGCAATTAGGCCCGCTTGCTCCTGCCCGTCTTCCAGCCTCCTGTTCGTTTGGGTGTGTTTGGTTTGTTTTCAGCAAATGAGCAATATTTTTCTCTCACATCAAATTAGCTAACAGTACTTTTACCAAACGAACAGACTGAATGTCCGAGGTTTTGTTTTCTGGTTTTTTCTTTCACGGGAGGCTGCTTGGACGGAACGGAGGGGGCCCAAAACGGATCGAGCGACACGCTCCTTCTTCTCCGAGCACGGTGGCCCACACCGCCGCCCGCCTCCCCACGCTCAGTGCCCCAACGGCCAGCGCAGCCCGCCCACCTCCGCACGTCCCCACGGCCAGCGCTGCTCGCCTGCCCCGCTCCCCTTGGCCGGTCCCACGGGCAGCGCGACTACAGCGCCTCCCCGCCGCCCTCCCCACGGCGGCCATGGACTACAGCACGGCAGCGACGCCCCCAAGGCCGGCCATGGAGAACAGCAGCTCCTCAGTACCCCGAAGCCGAAGGATTTCAAACCATGGAAGCCAGAGCGAGCACGCTTGGAGAGAGGAACAGCGCTCAGAAGAGAGGTAGCACGCGGGGAGAGGCAGTCTGTGGGGGAGCTGGCCGTGGGAAAGGTGGGCCGCCGTGGGGGGAGCTCGCCGTGGCAGAGCGCGCCCACTCGCTTGGTGCTCGGAGAAGCAGCGACGCCTTCGCGTCTTCCTCCTTTCACCTCTGCCACCCCGCGAGGGGCTGCGCTCTTTTTCACGATCCGGCTACCACCTTCGATCTAATAAGAGTGGAATTATACGTGTGCATCATGTACGTGAGATTGAACCTGTATATGCGTGTGCATGATGGCTGGGTAGGACACGGTTAGGGGCTAGCTGTGATTGAGAGGGAATCAAGCTGTGTGATTAATTCCGTTTTGCTGACGTGTTGCCGCGCTGTGACCGAGTGGGAGTCGAGTTACATTCCGCAGGTGTATGTGACCGAGACTCCTCCGAGAGGCGTACGTGATCGAGACTCCGAGATGGAGTCGAGCATTGGGATTGAGGGGGGCGTGGGTAACGTGAGATCTCGGACAACAGAAGACTCATATGTCACGGTACGAGTGGGAGTCGAGTTGCATTGCGCAGGTGTATGTGACCGACTCTGAGAAGCGTATGTGACTGAGACTCCGAGATGGAGTCGAGCATTGGGATTGAGGGGAGGCATGGGGTAATGTAAGATCTCGGATAACGGAAGGCTCATATGTCACGGTGGTTAGATCAAACGGTTATTAACGGGGGAGAGTAAGATCTTGGACGACGGAAGGCTGATATGAAACGATGTCAAGATCAAACGGTCATGAAAGAGGGATAGCCCCCCCCCCCCCCCCCCCCCCCCACCACACACACACAAAAAAAAACTCGTTCTTTTATTGTGTGATATATCCCTACAACTTTGATTCATGATGTGTGAGTTTTAGACAAGATTTTAAATAGCGGGCTGAACAGCAATATAGCTTCCTTCGAAAGTTATGAAAAGCTATAGCGAAGATATGATATAATGGAAGCTATTTCATTTAGCAATTTTATAGAAAACATGAAAATATTAATTAGTTAGTTATGTATACATAAAACATGTAACTAAATAAATTTTATGACAAATATTCAAATACATATACAAGGACCTAAGAGAACATGTCTCTACATTCATTGCTTAACATTGATCAAATCAATCCGTGTATACATGACTATAATCAGTATTCATATTCATTCAACAATAAACAATTCAACAATGTTTTAGCGATTCATTACATTATTTATTAAGTAAAAAAACACAACAAAGAGGCATAATCATAGTTATCTAGAGTAAACAATGGATATTTATCTCGATCAAGATTAGCGGTGCTAAAAATATTTGGTGGCAAAGTCAAATTAGTAGTGTTTAGCGGAGTTAAAGCGTCATATGAAACAATAGCGGAATGACAACTAGTTTACCATAGCGAACTGATAATATATCAGTTGGTTAGGTTCCTTGTGGTTGAACCTACCCACTCGGGTTTAAGTTCTCGACTTGGCACGGGTGTACGTATTTTTCTGGATTTATTCTAGAATTTAACGGCGCTATGCTTTCAGTGGTAGGCGACGTCCCCATCGACAACGAGGTGCTTGTGGTGATTTCGTGAATCTCAAGATCTGCCTGCTCAGTCCTTCGAAGGTGCTCATAGAGTAGGGTTTACGTACGTGTGTTTATAGGAGTAAGTGTGCATGCGTGTTGTGGACGTCTGTGTTGTACTATGTAATTCTAAAAAAACCCTATATACATATGAAAATAGCGGTGCTAACAGGCCATTTAGAACAATAGTGTCGTATGAGTACTAGCGCAAATGCATCAACATCGATGTGTACATGGGTGCTTTTACCTTATATAGAGAATTACATATCCATCAACATTTATACTTTAGAAATTTTATACATGGATGCTTTGAATTTACACATGGAACACAAGTTCTAATAAATTTAAAACTCTCCTAGGTCGAGCACTATTAATGCAAAACTCAAATTTAAATATTAGAAATGTTGCATGCACTATTCATTGATCCTTAAGTGCTATCAACTTAAAGAGAAGATAAGGACAAACCACGTTAGAGGACGGCACAGAGCAGTGGATAAGTGGTAACAAATACTCTCTATATTCTAAATTATAAGACGTTTTGGTTTCTAAATACATAATTTTTTATATATACTTAGATATACATTATGCCCATATACATAGTAAAAATAATGTATTAAAAAACCAAAGCGTTTTATAATTTGGAATGGATCGAGCAGGAGTAAGCGAAACCAAGCAAGTAATGGGGACACGGTGAGTTCACTTAAATGCGTAAATATAAATCCAGGCCTTTCTAAAAAATATAATAATGATGATCTCTTTTAATTAAAAGCAAAAATAAGGATCTCATTTGTAAATAAGGATCTGCTTAGCCCCGTTCACCATAACTTACCGATCGCAAACGACCAATAAGCCGTGGCTGTTTTCTGGAAGGAGACCAACAAGCGCAATCTAATGCAAAGATCAGGCCCAAGGCTGATTTGGTCTCTACCAGGCGTTTGCTTCAATAGGCCCAAGTACACAAATTTTGGGCCTTCAGTTTTTCTTTTTTGGATCATTGGGCCTTCAGTTCGTCACTGAGGTTTGTGAGTGCAGATTCCGAGTTGGCAAGTTCTTGGGCTGAACCTTTCAACTTTGTGACGAAGTCTTATAGATTAGTTATAATATAGCTAGGTAATCTTCCCTGTAAGTTATCTCAAGACGCAGGCTATCCAAATCATCCTCCACTAACTATCAACATCATCCCTCACTAATAGATATGTCATTCCACTAACTTCCAATCTCTTAATTGTAAGTTATCTACATTATCTCTAATCAATTAACTTCCTTCCAATTTGTTCGTGGAGTAGACGATACCCCGCGCGTTGCTGCGAGAATTGCAAACAATTTGGAAGGAAATTAATTAATTATCATGGTGCTTCTTCTTATTTTTCCCACAATGTTTTAAAGAGTTTTGTCTGGGTATACTTTGGTTTTTTCCCACAGGTTTCCCAAAGATTCAAGACGATGACTGATGAACAAAAAATGATGCCTTTATGAAACCAATTGATCAAGGAGTGTTAAGATTTATTTTTAGTATACATTTAGGATTATCTACATCATTAGCAACCGTTAATGGCGGTTCCCTTTAGGCATACAGAGAGCATGTGACTTGTGTCACTGACAAGCAACTGTCCATTCTAAGCATGTATATATATATACACTTTTACTGTTCCTTAGAGAATACATCCGTCACTTTTCATCCATGCTCTATTCACTCGCTCACGCTTTAACACTGGCGAAAAATGAGCCAACTCTCCGCACTAGCAACTGTTCCATACTTCCATGCTCTATATATTATCGATGCACTACTAGTAGTGTGTGACATGTACGCCGGATATAGGGACAAAGACGGCCGACGTTGGTCCATCGGAAAGATCCTCTGATAACGATGTTCTCTCTTCTTGTCACGCTAGCAGCTTCCTTGTAAATGGTTGTATTATTCCATGTCATGCCAGCTTGCTAGCATTCCTAATCCTAGTGGCAACGAAAGATACTAGTACTGAAAATAAAGGAAGGCAGCTCGTCATCCAAAGAACGTATGCATTTGCATCTGCAAATAAGTGAAACAACACGTGATGGATTAGAAACTTGCAGCCCAAGAAAGGCAGTCCAAAGGAAATTACAAAAAAAAAATCAAGCGAAAAGGGTCCACACATCTCTTGAACCAAGGAAAGGTAACAGTGATGGACGTGTTGACAACCAAATACGAGTGGAGAGTTAAAGATGGATTAGAAAACACGTGCAAACAAGAAAAAGAACAAAAAAGATCCATCGAATGAAATTAGGTAAAAAATTGCAAATTTCCTAAAAAATGGCCCTAGCCAGTTTTGGAAACCGGCTTAGGCCGGTTTTGGCATAATATCCACAGTAACTTGGAACCAGCCAGTCTCAACCACTCGGGCCCCAAATCGTGTTTTTTTCTTTTGGAAACTCATTCGCTCTCATGGGATACATATAGATTGTGTGTGGATTAAGTTTTCTACTGGGATAAAGCCACTGCCCTCTATTCATATGATATAAAGGATCACCGCTGACTAAGAGATCAATCTATCCAATCGTCAAAACACATTTATCTTTACTTTTTATCTTCTACCTCAAGATTTACCAACTCCGGCCCCTTGCTGTCCAGCACATCTCTCGACGAGATTTGCCAATGTTCTAGGTGACCTTTCTGATCCTAGGACACCTGTACTGTGTGTTTTCTCCGATGGGTCTTCCCGAGAGGCATTTGTGGGTGTTTCGGGCAAGAATTAGTGTCAAATCAGCCTCCCCGACCTGCTGGTTGGCCTTGTCATTTAGACCTTCCTCCAATGCATATCTAGGCCATGTGCGGCCTCGAGTGATCTAGCCCCTGCTAGTGTGTTGGCCGTATTTAACGTCAACAAAATGTTAACCTTCATCATAGATGAGTATTTGACTCATCACCTGATGTTATTTATATATGTTGGAACAAAAGACGAACACACACCACAATTCTAGAATGCACGGATCACAGAACAGGGAACCCTCAGCAAAGAAGCAATCACTAAACAATCTGGTGCTGGTGAAATAATGGACGCCGAACAATCCAAATCACGGCGCTAGAACACACGTGTGTGGAAAAATAAAATGCACACACCGGACCGTCCGATGGTGGCAGGCTTGTATACGTGGATCCATCTGATGCTTTGAATTTGTCAGGAACAATGGATAATAGCACTCTTACATGGTGAAGAATGACCAAGATTTATGAGCAAACCAACAAAGAGTAACTATCATGCTTACATGCCAAAGAACGACTAGTTTAAGGAACAATTGAAGCTCTCGCCCAAGAGAGACCCTATCGGGGTGAGGACAACAATGGGTTGCCCTAAGTCGGATAGCAAGACTAGGGTGGTGCCCTTAATTGGTCATCGGATCAAGATAGGAACAACAATTGGGGTTGGAAAAGCAAAGCAAATGAGAAGACAGAATAAAAAGTAAGTTTGTAGATTAATTTCGTTTGATTAGGTCCTCAATTTGCCATGGCCCTTTATATTTATATGGTAGGTGGTCTATCCCAAGGGCACTATAATACACATAGCCTTTCTACGACGTATATGGCATGACAACAGGCCAATATATCATAAAATCACCCGGTTTATGACTTTTTTGAGGCATGTGGTTAGTGACATAAGAAGATGCACGTCACGATCAACATCATAAGACAGGTCCAATTCCATACTGTGATAATTTGTTGTGTCATAATGGTCAATTTGCAAATACCATAAAGCTGTGATAAAGTTTATGTGTTATAAATTATTTTATTCAAATAAAAATCTGTCCCTATTGTGGCATGGAAGCCCACCTGTTAGAACGGTCCTACTGCCACCAAGTTAGGTGGGTCCCATATGTCATATGTTTTTTCTTATTTTTTCATGTATTCAGCCCACCATCTTTGGCTCTGGAGTGGTCCGTAAGTTGCATTCACAACATGCATGGAAGTGGCCCAATCGAAGTGTCCTGGCTGCATGTAACTGGCCCAATCAAATGTGCGCGGAAATCGTGTAAAATGTGAAAATGAAGCACTTCGACCGATCGAATTCATGACGATCGAATGGAATCAGTCTTACCACTACGCTGCAAAGGTGTTGTTGTAAACTGTTGCAATTTATTTGCTAACATTGTGTGTAAGAAATAACAGTTAAGGTGCTTCAAAGTACCTTTTCTTCTTCCACTGTTATAGTCGAATTCTGAATCATGTGGGTTTCTGAAACAAAATTAGATTTTTGTCGCATGGCATGGCAACTTATGTATTATGTTAGCTGGCCTCCTTGATTATTGAAAACTCATCATGACATCTATGTTTAACTATTGTCTATGTCTATACATGTTTAATTGATATTCATTCAAATTTACTTGATGTGCTATTATTGATGTCATGTGTTAACTATAATAACATGCATAAGGACTTAGGAGTTTCATAGCATCCTGCTGATGTTTTATTTCCGTACCAGTCAAAATTAAATAACATAATAATGGGAAGAGAAGATTGCAGAACTACACTTCCGTTACACTCAAAAAGTCTAACAGGATTTGTTGACACAAAATGTGACGCACTGTGTCTCACACACAGCAAGCCGAAAAGCGTGGCTTCAATCGGGTTCCCGGGTGCTTCGTGATCCGGAAGCGTGCCAGTCAGTTTGACCTGAGAAACTAACAAGGGATAAAACAATTAAATATCAAACCGGAACGTGTCGGGTAATACCAGACAGTTCCACATATACGGCCCTGAAGCCACTTACAACGACATACAGCTATAGAGAGCTGTCTGCCAACAAGTTCATAAATCATTCAGCTAATCATAAGATGAATGCATGTGAAGACTTGATTGCCGAATGCATATGCATGGGAAGACATGTTTGAGCAAGTGAAATTAATTATGAGTTAATGCATAACCAAGCTCGGCAGTCTAGCCGAATTGGGATCCATGAAGAAGGAACGTGCAAATAAAGACGATTAAACTAATCTAAAACCTGCATCTGCCGCACGACACCTGGTTTCGTTAAAGCCTAAACATGATTAACATGCATGAACCCGCAACATGTGACAATCTAGATTAAAATAATTCAGCCATTATGAGCGTATTATTTATTTGCAAAGGTAATATGAAAAGCAATGATCGTTGAAGCACGAATAAAACCATAAGAGAAAAAGAGAGCCGAACGATATCAATCTAGATTAGGCAAAAGTATGTTACAAATATATAAAATGTTTAAAACATGCAACACTGCATAACTTAATGAATCTATTTAGATTTTGCCATATCTAATAGAGCCGATAACTATCTTGCTTTCGCTAAATATATTGAGCAAACTCCTGCCGCACGGTATCTACTCATAAACAAAGCATAAGCAAAGACTTCTTGATTGTCAAGCAAAGATCCGCCGCATGATCATTGAAAACAAATAAGACTACTTGCATCACGTTTAAATCCACCGCATGATACTAAACATGATAACAAGGTTGTCGGAATTTACGGAGGTCGACGGATCGATGACTCCTCTCGAAGAACTCGACGACGCGACAAAAGGACTCGAAAGTTGGCACGGGGCCGGTTGTATTGATTTGGTTGTGAACCCTTATTACAATGGTCGAGGGTCAATATTTATACCCTAGACAAAACACGAGTCCTAGAGGACTACGACTTTACAAAGGAACTTTTAAACAAAATTGGAAACTTACGATTCCTTACCCTAAACTTTTAGATTCCTTTATTATTACAACTTTCATCTTTCCGATCGGTCTTGCCTGCCATCTTCTGTTTTCCCGAATGAAGTCACCGCCTTCTGGAGTAACCGACCGCACAAGCATTTAGCCGACTGCTTGTCTTGTTTGCCGAACACCCTTCTTCCCGCATGCGGGTCCACCTGTCATCCTCCATAATCGACCAAAATCCAGTGTTAACACATGCCCCCTCAATTTCGGGATAAAAGTTGTTTTATTCTGAAATTGACCAGAAGCTCTTTCTTCCTCCTAGGTCAGCACCGTTCAATACCGCAGCCGCTGCCCAAAAATTCAAGCTTTCAGCGCAACCTCGGACCTACTTCGAATCTTCAATGGCGACCCAGGATGAAATCCCAGAGGTAAACTTTACTTATATTCGGCAACTTTCATTTGATCCTCCCGCTCCTCTTTTGATTTATTCTTCTTTGATTTCAATCATCTTCTAAAGGAATACAAGAACCAGATTTTGATCCCCTATGCTGCCAACCTCGACTCCTATTTCCTCGGCCCAATGGGAAATCCTGACCCTTCTGAAATTATCGAGAAGGAAACCCAAAGAATTCCTTTCAAATCTGGGATCACCTCGCCAAACCGATGGCCGAACACATTCAAGAATTGGCCATTTCCCCCAATCACCGGATGGCGTAATTGGTACAGGAGAATGCTGGAGAAAAGCAGCAGCCACTGGGAAAGTCAAGACATCAGTCATTGTCTAGAATTATCCTTAGCAGAAACACCCAGAAATGATTCCCTTTTGATAGCAGCTTCCCATTTTTGGTCTGACACTATTAATGCCTTCATCTTTGGTCATGGTATGATGACCATCACTCTAGCCGACGTGTTCATGATGACTGGCTTGAACGTATCATTGCCAGTATATCCCTATAAGTACAAGAGCAAAAGTAATCAAAGAGCCATCAGCTCTGGATGTGGATGGGTCAAACATATCCAGAACTACATGAATGCATCTGGCACCGTCTCTGACAAAGAGTTGAAAGCCTTCATGAATATGTGGCTATGCAGATTCATCTTCTGTGGAAAATCCAATGAACCAACCCTGAATCACATGGTAATGGCTGAAGACTTAGCTGCAGGCACTCAGATCCCACTAGGCAAATATCTCTTAGGGTCTGTTTATCATATGATGCATCAGATTACTCTTCAGATGCACCAAGGTGGAGAAATCTCTTGTGTGAATGGTCCCTGGTGGCTAATTCAAATGTGGCTTCAGCTATATATGCATCAGATAACCTCTATGAGCCTCTTCAATCTAAGTTTTCCTTCAGTTAACTATGCTGAAGGTAGTACAGCAAAGGTTAAGGCTTGTCAGACTTATGGGGAAGCAGCATCATCTATAAGCATTGACATAGACATCAGTCATTTCTTCAAGCTATTTTTCAAAGGATTCGGCAATGTGCTCTGGTTTCCTTACAGAGAAAATGAAAATTTGACTTTGCCCTGCAAGTTTAGCTATGAAATTGGTTGTTTAGGTCAAGAATCCATGGAGATTTTCAACTCCTTTATCAAACCTTGCACTCTACCAGCCAAATTTCATCATGGGAGGTTAGTACAGTCCACCTATGAATTCTACTATCCAAATATGGTGGCCAGACAATTAGGATGTGGCCAACTGCCTCCAAGATTCCTCTTCTCAGCAATCATAAAGTCAAGGGAAGTAATAACAGAAAGAATGGAAGCCAAGAAAATCTTTGAATTAGGATGGGAATTGCCAGCATATGAACCATCCCTATTTGGGCTAATAGATGTTGCTCATCCCTTCTTTGTCTCTTGGTGGCAAGAATGGCATGCTCATATCTTCAATATATCAGTTCATTCTCTATGCAAAAACTTGCAACCTGACTTTCCTTCTAATAGTGAGGTAATCTCATTATGCTCATCATTTCTTGCTCCTGAACCCACTTCTTACTTTAACATTTAGCTATGCACAGGATCTTGAGTTTACTCTCCCAGCCAAAGCAATCCAGTACTATTTAGCTGGTCCCAAGCCTGCTCTGGGGTTTGATGCTCCAAATTTAAAGGAATTCATGAAAACTCCTGTGACTTTGGATTCAATACCCTTAAAGGCACTCATGAGAACCCCCGCTGCTTCAGCCGCTGCGTCTTCAAGAGGAAAAAGCAAAAGGAAAACATCTGACAATTTTCTCTTACCCAAGAAACCAAGGACCAAGAAAGCCAGATTATCTCTTAAGGCATGAATCTTTTTTCTTATCAGGTCAACAAACTCACTTAGTAGTAAACCTGACCACCTCTATATTCATTATTTCCATTGCAGCCACAAGTCGAAATTCCCACACTGGGCAATACCTCAGCGCCTGCAGAACCAACCCCTGAAGCTTCTACTAAAGATGAAGAAATCCATGATAGCGAAACTTCAGAGACTCATGAAGCTGAAAGTTTAAAAGCTCACAAATCTGATGAAACCATAAGTAACATCGTTCAGCCAATTCCCTTTTTTCTCTTTTTTCCTAAATAACACCTATCTCTTATGTTCATTATCATTTACTTTATTGAGAATAGATGAAATCTTAGATGAACTGGCAAGGGAAACTTCTCCTGATCAAGCTCCAGATCCGCCTCTTCTGAACCTTCAATCAAGTTCTCCAGCAAGCCAGGGTATAACCCATCCTGATGATCAATCAGCCCAACAGGTAATGCCTTGTCTCACACTATATTTTAGCAAAATTATCCAATCAGCTAACACCTTCTTTCTTCTCCTTTCTTTAGAAGAACATCGCTAAACCGACCACCAGTTACTCCTTCTCTATTGAGGACTACATCATTGAGAAAGGTGAAGAGATCACTTCTCATCAAACCTTATCACTGGAAAATCAGGCTCGGCTAAAAGAGGTGATCATTCTGCTGAATAAGGATACCATTAGTCTGGTTCAGGATGCAGACCAGATAAAAGACCTCCTTGAACTCATCGATCAAGATATCCCCTCTGCTCTTAAGGCTCCCCTAGAATCTGCAGCCCATCTTGATGACCACTTTGCTATGGTGAGAAGGGCGACCAAGAACATATCTTCGAGGACCGCTCTGCAGAAGGATAGATCTTTAAAAAAACTAGAGATTAAAGATCTTCACTCTCATATCCAGACTACGAGAAATTCCTTGGCAACCTTGGAGCCTAAACTGAAAACCATGGAGGATGAAAAAAGCAGACTAGAAGCTCAACTAGCCGAACTGAATGCCAAAATTCAGTCTCACAGGGCCCATATAGCTAATTTGCCGAAGAACATAGAAGCAGCTTCACTAAAGATAGCTTCGACCATCAAAGAAGATCAGCAGATCAAAAACAAGTTATCCAGCATCCAGAGTTCTGAAGATGAAGATCAAAAAGTGCTAGATAATGTTAGCCGAATCAGGACTGAAGCCATAGAGGCAATCAATCAGCTTCTAAACAAGTAGACATTGGGCTTGTAATAAACTCAAATGTGATACCCTCTGTCCTTCAAATTCATTTTCACATATTTTTATTTGTTTGAAAAAAGCAATCGGCATTTTCCCCTTAAATTACTCAATTAGAATATAGCCGATTGTCTCCATTCTTCTGATAGCCGAACGAATCCAATTTAAATATTGTGAGGGTATAGCCGAACAATGTTGGCTCCAACAAATCCAGGAGATAATCGAGCGACGTTCGATTTAACCCAGGCCTGGCCTAGCCCAGTAGCGGCCCAGCTGAAAGGGAAAAACCCTACTCCACCGTTCGGCATTCTCGCCCTACAACCCCGTGGAATTCGCCATGATCCTTCGCTTCGGCTTATAAATAGACCCTTCCGTTAGCTTTCATCGCTATCTTCGCTTTAGCGTTCTCACATCCGTCTCCTCCACTTCCTTCGTTCGATTCATTCCATAAGAAAACCCTAACCTCCATCAAAGCAAATGACGAACAGTGGCAACCGTGGCAAGCGTCCTGCCGACGGAGAGGCTGAAGGAAGCAGAGCATCGCGCTGCCGGCGTCGCGGGTACGATTCGGCTTTTTGCCCCCTTTGCAATTTCCTTGTTCATCTCTTAGTTTCGATCTTTCCTTCCTCATTCATCAGGATAAGGGTCATCAGCTCCAGCCAATATCATCTCCTTCCTCCGGCGATGGCAACTCAACCGGGAACTCCATCATCCGGCTCTTCCGGATCTTCCAGCTCTTCAAGCTCTTACCATTCTAATCCTTGGGGCCCGGCAGAACCAGCAGATGCACACCATCCATACTCTCACGAGGAGGCGCTCAAGTTTCGCCAGGAGAGGGACGAAGCCCGGGAGGAGCTAGGCGACGTCTCCAAGAAGTTTGGCATCGATCAAGCCGAATGGGAGGACCAGCGGAAGCAATTCTGCGACGCCATCACCGGTTTGATATCCCCATTTGGTTTTATCATTCTGGCTTCCCTTGCTTGCTAATCCATTTTTTCTTTTCTACCCAGCTCTTTCTACGGAGAATGATCGCCTGAAGGCGGCGGCGAACAAGATCGCCGACAAGGTGAACGCCCAAGGGGAGACATCCGAGGCACGCCTTGATGCTGCGGACGGCCGCATTGATCAGGCCGTCATCCAAGGTGTGCACCTTGGCGCTTCTCTCGGGCTGGCGGCAATGACCTCCCGAACCAACGAGGACTACTCCTTCCGGCCAGTCGGCTTCGCTGGAGGACGCCCAGACGAGATTGACGACATAGACGAGCGTCTGGAGGCCTACGATGATCATGCCGCCGCCCTTGCCGAATCCACAAACCCCCAATCCGTCCTCAACAAGTTATTTGAGGAGTAGTTTGTATTAGGATGGACTTCTATGAATAATCTCATCTTTTGTAAGAATACTTATTTCTTTGATTCTTTTCGGTAAAATTCTGCCTGCGACTGTCATAAAAAATGCTGAAAACACCCCAACCTTGCATAAACATTCTTGTGCTAGAGGCGATGCAAACTGCATCGGCTATTTTGTGCTAAAGGCGATATGAACAATATCGGCTATTCTCAGTCTTATTTATTTTTAGGCTAAAGGCGATTTTCCCTTCATCGGCTTTTCTGATCTACATTCATAAACCAACTTCAACACTGGGATAATATCTCTTAAGAAATCTTCCATTGATAGCTCTGATAAACTCCTTTCCAAATAAAGTTTTCAATATGTATGCATTACCAGGTACACATTCTACTATTCGGAAAGGACCTTCCCAATTTGGAGACCATTTGCCGAACGCTCTATCCTTTGTTCCAACTGGCAATATAGTTTTCCAAACCAAATCTCCTTCTGCGAATTGCTTCAGCCTAACCCTTTTGTTATAATACTTGGCAACGCGTATTTTATTTTTCTCAATATTTTCTAATGCCTTGAGACGAATCAAATGTAGATCTTCCAATTCATCCATCATTAGATTCTTATAATCCTCTTCCACCAATTCTTTCTGTAACACAACTCGCCTTGATCCTGACCGTAATTCCCATGGTAACACAGCATGATGTCCATAAACCAGCTCATAGGGAGACGTTTGAGTGGACCCATGACAAGCCATTCGGTAAGCCCACAATGCTTCATTAAGAACCAAGTGCCATTTCCTTGGTTTTTCATCAATCTTCTTCTGGATAATTTTAATCATAATCTTATTTGATGCTTCTGCCTGACCATTAGCTTGTGCATAATAAGGAGAAGAATTATACAACTTAATCCCCATACTTTTGGCAAAATCACAGAATTCTGAAGAAGTAAATTGAGTTCCTTGATCAGTTGTTATAGTCTGAGGAATCCCGAATCTGTGAACTATATGTTCCTTAACAAAACTGATCATATTCTCTGATGTTACCTTCTTCAAAGGGACAGCTTCAACCCACTTGGTGAAATAATCCGTGGCCAAGAGTACAAATTTGTGTCCCTTACTAAAAGGAGGATTGATCTGACCAATTAAATCTATACCCCATCCTTTGAACGGCCAAGGCTTGATTATAGGATTCATAGCAGACGCTGGAACTTTTTGAATATTGCCGAATTTTTGACAATTGTGACACCCTTTGTAATATTCAAAACAATCTTCCAACATAGTTGGCCAAAAATAACCAGTTCTCCTAATTATCCACTTCATCCGATAAGCTGACTGATGTGCACTACACAATCCTTCGTGAACCTCATACATCACTTTCTTGGCCTCTTCTTGACTTAAACATTTGAGCAATACTCCATCGATGGACTTGTAATATAACTGATCATCAAGAAACACAAATTTGAGAGCTTTGTACCTGAGTTTTCGGGAAACCTTTTGAGATGGATTTTTCAGATAATTGGTAACTTTGTATCTCCAATCACCATCTACTGGATCAGTATTTAAAACATCTTCCTCCATAGCAAAAACTTCCCGACTCTCTCGATATCCAGAAGCAGCTTGAGCTAACTTATTTGCTTCTTCATTGTACTCTCTAGGGATATGATGCAAGGTCACCATCAGAAAATTCTTCAAAAGTTCTCTACACTCCTCATAATATTCTCTTAACACATTGTTCTTGCATTCATACTGACCATTCAGTTGATTAATCACCAACTCAGAATCCCCAAAGATTTCAACAGCAACGGCCTTTACTTCTATAAGAAGCTGAAGCCCTCTAAGCAATGCTTCATACTCTGCCTGGTTGTTAGTAACATGAAATTCAATAGGAACTGCATACTCAAAAGCTTTTCCTTGTGGGGAAATCAAAAGAATACCAGCACCACCACCTTTGTTACAAGATGATCCATCGAAGAACAAGGCCCAAGGCACAATGCTTATCGCCTCAACAGAAAGATCCCGATGTTGGGTAATAAAATCGGCAATAATTTGACCATTTACCGCCTTTGCCGATTCATATCTTAAATTAAATTCTGACAACGCTAAAATCCATTTGCCAATTCTTCCATTCAAAATTGGCATTGATAGCATATGTTTGATTACATCAAAACTAGAAACCACCACGCATTCGGAATTCAACAAATAGTGCCGAGATTTGGTACATGAGTAATATACACATAAGCAAAGTTTTTCTGTAGCCGAATACCTCGTTTCCGGGTCTAGCAGCTTTTGGCTAAGATAAGCTATGACTCTTTCTTTTCCTTCAAACTCTTGCATAAGGGCCGATCCTATCGTTAGGCTATCGGCCGCCACATATAACTTAAAAGGCTTGTCAAGTTGTGGAGGTACCAGCACAGGTGGTGCCTTCATATATTGCTTGATCTCATCAAAAGCCTTCTATTGTATGTCACCCCATACAAATTTTTGATCCTTCTTGAGCTTTAATAAAGGAGAAAAGGGTAAAACTCTCCCTGATAGATTGGATATAAATCTTCTTACAAAGTTGATTTTGCCTAACAATGATTGTAATTCTGTGAGATTGGTTGGAGGCACAACTTTGTCTATTGCTTCCATGCTCTTTTTCCCAACTTCAATTCCTCCTTTATGAACTAAAAATCCCAAAAACTCACCGGCCGAAACTCCAAAGGCACATTTGTTTGGATTCATCTTCAAGCCATGCTTCCTTGTGCATTTCAGAGTCTTTCTTAAATCGGCTAAATGTCCTTCATGATTTCTAGACTTGACCACTACATCATCGATGTAGATCTCTATAATCTTGCCGATCAGCTCGTGAAAAATATAATTCATAGCTCTTTGATAAGTTGCACCGGCATTCTTTAACCCAAATGTCATGACTATCCATTCAAACAAACCAATATGACCCGGACATCTGAAGGCTGTTTTTGAAATATCTTCCATTGCCATAAAAATCTGATTATAGCCAGCATTACCATCCATAAAACTAATGACTTCATAACCTGCTGCTGCATCTACTAGTAAATCGGCAACTGGCATTGGGTAACCATCCATGGGAGTGGCCTTATTAAGATTTCTGAAATCTATGCAAACCCTCATTTTTCCATTTTTCTTGTATACCGGTACTATATTTGAAATCCACTCTGCATACTTGCATGGCCGAATGAAGTTTGCTTCTATTAATCTTTCAACTTCCTTCTTCACATCGGCCAATACCTCCTCTTTGTATATCTTCCGTGGAGGTTGTTTATAAGGACGAAATCCAGGTTTAATGGGTAATCGATGCTCAACAATGGAACGATCCAACCTAGGCATTTCCGTGCAATCCCAAGCAAAACAATCTTTAAACTCTTTCAACAGATCTATCAACTTTGATTTATATTCTGGGTCTAACTTTGCACTAATATACATCGGCCTTGGCTTAGAACCATCACTAACATTAATTTCTTCCAACTTATCAGCCGACATAAAACCACGTCCCAACTTTCCTTTGTTGCCATCGACGGGATTTCCCATTAAAAATTGCTATGAGAGCCGACTGCTTGGATCGGCTGTTGGCCCTCGCTGAAAACATTTATAGGACCTTCTTTCCACACTTTTCCAGAGAAACAATCAACGCCCTCATATTCCCAGTAGGTTGATTCTATGGCAGCAACACTTACCGAATTATCAGCATGTACAACTTCAACGTCATCCCCAATCCATTGAATGAGAATTTGATGCATAGTTGAAGGAATGCAGCAATTAGCATGGATCCAATCCCTACCCAAGAGTAGACTATATGCCCCCTTGCCATCAATGACAAAAAAGGTAGTAATCAGAGTTTTCGACCCAATAGTCAACTCGACATGGATAGCACCTCGGGTATCAGAAGGATTGCCAGCAAAGTCCCTAAGCACCATGTCAATTTTCAACAATTCTTCATTAGTCATCCCAAGCTTTCTGAAAGTAGTATAAGGCATTATATTGATAGCAGCCCCCCCATCAACAAACATCTTGGTTAAAGGCTTGCCATTGACATATCCTTTCAAATAGAGTGGTTTCAAGTGACGATTCTTGATTGGTTTGTCAAAAACAGCTTGCTGTGTTAATACAAGCTGAGCCATCAAATCCTGACATTCACTTTCATCAAAATCAGAGTACACCTCTTCTTGGACATCTTGGCTTTCGGGAGCTATAAACTCTGATGGGAGGAAGAAAGCCATGCAAGCATTAGCCGAAGGACCACATCCATCAGGCTTCTTTTTAGGACGCCATATTTGCTTTGTTTCGGTAACTTCCTGTTCCAACTCCCTATTCCTCAACCGTTGCACTCTTCTTTTCTGACTTTTCCTCAGGCCTGGAGGACACCACTATCCTTTTTGCCATACGTATCTATAGAAGTCAGCTTCTTCATCATGTACTCTATCATGAATCCAACCTTGACCTGCAACTCTTTTCCTTTGCTGATCCTCAAAATCATCTATTTTTAAGCGCCGATCATCTTCAGGAACCTTCATTCCAAGTCTTTCATAGACGGGACGGCGGTTGACTCGAGATTGCCTATACTCGGAGTACTGAGCACTACACTCCGGACAATTATTTCTTGCAGGCAACCTCAAGCCTTCATTCCAACAATGCCTAAAGAATGAACAACCCCAATGAGACTGCTCCTGTTCTGTCATGTATTCTTCTTGCTCCTTTCGGTATACTTCTTCCTCATACCTCCGGCATTCTTCCATAAACCATTGCTTCTTATAGTATTCCTTCTCTTGTTCCCTCTGCCACTTGTTTAGCAAAATACGTGATGTAACTCTGGGTTTGGAAGTTTGACCTTTCTCGGTTCGGCTATTCTAAAACCGAACTCGTTGCTGCAGCTCTCTACTGGTGACTTGCTGATCTGGGTCAACAGCACCACTCTCCTTTGCTCTATCAGAAGTCAACACCTTCACCTTGCCCTTACCTTTGAGATCATTGGCAGAGACCATATTCACAGAGAAAGAAATCATATTTTGTGGAAAAGGCTGGTCATCAATTTTCATCTTACCATCAAACCTCAAATGTCCCTCTTGGATAGCTTTCTGGATTCATATTCTGAACACTCGGCAATCATTGATAGAGTGAGAATTAGTGTTATGGAAGCCACAATACTTTTTGTCTTTCACTCCTTCAGGACGTAGCATAGGATGTCCTTCTGGCAGCTTGATGCGTCCTTCCTTTATCAACAATGCAAAAAGTCTGTCTGCCTTAGTAACATCAAAATCATAGGTTCCCTTTTGTTGTTTCAACCAGCGTTGACTAACTCGAGTAGGTTCCTTTGCCCAATTTAACTCAGCTGCAGCTATCTCATCTTCATCAATATATTCAGTCGCTTCATCCAGAAAACCTTGATACACCTCATTAGTGGCATTGTTTTTCTAAAAGCGATTATCTCTCCTGAATCCTTGGGCTTGATTACTCATAGCTGCTAAACGCTGTGCAAGTTGGCCAAGATCATCAAACTCTAAACCGAACAACTTCTCCCTGATATTCGGCAACATTCCTGCTATAGCTATTCCAGGTAGTTGATCATCTGGTAAATTTAGAGAATAACACATATTCTTGGTCTCCCTAAATCTTCGAAGATACTCCAATGGTGTCTCGTTTGTTCTCATCCTCAGACTCATGAGATCAACCAACTTCTTCTCATTAGTACCCGTATAGAAATATGAATGAAACTTCTGCTCTAGTTCTGCCCACGTACCAATGGAATGAGCTGGTAGAGACATGAACCATGTGAAAGCTGGTCCTGTAAGAGACAAAGGAAAATATCGAATCCTCCAAGCTTCATCTGAAGCAGCTTCTCCAAGCTACATTAAGTACTGACTGACGTGCTCTATGGTACTAGTATCATCTTGACCAGAAAACTTGGTCAAATCTGTTGGAGGCTTCACCCTTGGAGGCAACGCCACTCTGTTGTACCATTCTGGATAAGGAGACTTGTATGAATAGGATTGATTCTTTGGCTTCAAACCGAACTGATTTTGCATCATATCAGCCATCCTGTGCATCAAAACATCAATGCCTGGATCCTGATTTCCTTGTACTTGCACTCCAGAAGGCAATCCTGAAACACTTCTATACCCTGGATTTGGCACAGCATTGATAGCACTGTAATCAGTAAATTCTTGATACCCATCTCCATACATATTCTTCTGCAATCTGTTTGATGCTGGAGAAACTCTATAAGCTGAAGGTGGCACTTCTCCTGTGGTACCAAATGTCACCTGGCCATAGGTGGGATGTGATTGCTTTTCAGTGTGAGTCAATCCACCTATATTTGAAGGCGACGCTACTTCTTTTCCAATAGGCTTCTCTTGATGCTTTGGAACATTGAAAAGCGTCGGCCCATTGAGTGGTCCAACATTTTCTTCGAAGTATTTATCAACCATTGGGCCAAAAGTACTGATCATGATTGCCCGAAAGGGATTCAGAAAAGTTGTGTGATGGTTTGTCATGGTTTCTCCCATAGCTTTATAAACTAGGGCTGCCATCTTCTAAGCATCCTCCTCTTCAGTGTAATCAGTTTGATGTGGAAGAAGAACCCTTGGCATTGACTGCTTTTCAAATACTTTATTGCTCTTGTTTTTGGAAAAAGACATCAAGCATTTCCGTTGGTATTGCTCACATGCTTGTAGCACTAAATCCTTGTAATTATCTGGCAATTCTGCCATGCTCACATCCAGAACATGATCATTGTTGATCTCAGACGCCATCTTGAACTAACAGGTGGTCCCACTGGGCGTGCCAAAAAGTGTGTTGACACAAAATGTGACGCACTGTGTCTCACACACAGCAAGCCAAAAAGCGTGGCTTCAATCGGGTTCCCGGGTGCTTCGTGATCCGGAAGCGTGCCAGTCAGTTTGACCTGAGAAACTAACAAGGGATAAAACAATTAAATATCAAACCGGAACGTGTCGGGTAATACCAGACAGTTCCACATATACGGCCCTGAAGCCACTTACAACGACATACAGCTATAGAGAGCTATCTGCCAACAAGTTCATAAATCATTCAGCTAATCATAAGATGAATGCACGTGAAGACTTGATTGCCGAATGCATATGCATGGGAAGACATGTTTGAGCAAGTGAAATTAATTATGAGTTAATGCATAACCAAGCTCGGCAGTCTAGCCAAATTGGGATCCATGAAGAAGGAACGTGCAAATAAAGACGATTAAACTAATCTAAAACCTGCATCTGCCGCACGACACCTGGTTTCGTTAAAGCCTAAACATGATTAACATGCATGAACCCGCAACATGTGACAATCTAGATTAAAATAATTCAGCCATTATGAGCGTATTATTTATTTGCAAAGGTAATATGAAAAGCAATGATCGTTGAAGCACGAATAAAACCATAAGAGAAAAAGAGAGCCGAACGATATCAATCTAGATTGGGCAAAAGTATGTTACAAATATATAAAATGTTTAAAACATGCAGCACTGGATAACTTAATGAATCTATTTAGATTTTGCCATATCTAATAGAGCCGATAACTATCTTGCTTTCGCTAAATATATTGAGCAAACGCCTGCCGCACGGTATCTACTCATAAACAAAGCATAAGCAAAGACTTCTTGATTGTCAAGCAAAGATCCGCCGCACGATCATTGAAAACAAACAAGACTACTTGCATCACGTTTAAATCCACCGCATGATACTAAACATGATAACAAGGTTGTCGGAACTTATGGAGGTCGACGGATCGATGACTCCTCTCGAAGAACTCGACGACGTGACAAAAGGACTCGAAAGTTGGCACGGGGCCGATTGTATTGATTTGGTTGTGAACCCTTATTACAATGGTCGAGGGTCAATATTTATACCCTAGACAAAACACGAGTCCTAGAGGACTACGACTTTACAAAGGAACTTTTAAACAAAATTGGAAACTTACGATTCCTTACCCTAAACTTTTAGATTCCTTTATTATTACAACTTTCATCTTTCCGATCGGTCTTGCCTGCCATCTTCTGTTTTCCCGAATGAAGTCACCGCCTTCTGGAGTAACCGACCGCACAAGCATTTAGCCGACCGCTTGTCTTGTTTGCCGAACACCCTTCTTCCCACATGCGGGTCCACCTGTCATCCTCCATAATCGACCAAAATCCAGTGTTAACAGGATTATAAGCACAGACTTTACGTAACGGCCAAGTAGGACTAGTAGGAGTAGAACGAATGCATGGCCGCGCCTTCATTTCAGGTTGACGTTGCAACGGGCGACCTCGTCTGCGCTCTAGGCGCCCCCTCCCCGCCTACACTCCGCCCGTCGTCGCCGCCCTCCGTGTGCGGTGGTGGCGGCCCCGAAAAAAGGGAGCTCAGCCGCAGCCCCACTCCCTCCCCCTCTCTTCTCCAACCTCCCCCCACCCCAGACCAACTCCATCTTTGGCGAGGAGGCGCAGTCGGCCGGCCAGGCGACGGATCTGGGTCTGCCATCAACGGATCTGTTGACACCGTTTTTTGCACGTGTCAAAATAATCGGAGTGGACTAATCGGTAAGGGGAAAGTTATTGAATACTTTGATAGCCGATGAAAGCCAGCTTGTATAGATGGTTGCCGATAGCTGGTGATGGTCGATGGAAAGGTTGATTTGGACTCGGGCGTTGCCGATGGGGTTGGAGATGTTTTTGTCGATGCCGATGAAAGGAGGCTTGAAGACTACTGCCGATGAAACAAGGAGTATGCCGATGAAGGAAGACTTGAAGACTACTGCCGATGAAATAGGGAGTATGCCAATGGGAAGGAGGACGGTGAGATTTCCATCGTAATTGAGGCGGACAGGGAAATAGATAGGAGTTGATTTCCTTTTCTATATTAGTCAAAGTATGATTCATGTAAGAGTCACGTGTTTCCTTAGATATGGGATTGGTGTCCTAGTTGTGTTCGGTTGTGTCTCTTTAGATCAGGGTATAAATATGGAGTGAGGGGCAATGTAAGAAATAGATATATCAATCAACATCAAAACCAACTTTTACTCATATTTGCATCTACTTACTTTTCGGCGACTTCGTCAATTTGCATACTTTTTCTTTTTTACGAGTTCTCATTGAATCGGCGAGCTGCATCGTTTCAGTGCAACCTTCGGCGATTCTCGAGTTCCGCGTGAGCACCTCTTAGCCGTGACTTCCGGGCGTATCGCTGTGGTCAGGACTAAAGTGTTCGTATCTTCATCCTTGTCGATTAGCAGGTCAAATCGACTGGCACGCTTTGGATATCGATTCGGGTATTAGCCCTTTGTGTTTGCAGATCCACTTTTGCATCAACACATCTTTTGGCACGCCCAGTGGGACCAATCAATCAATATGTTCAATTCCGAGATCGATTCAGGGAACATTATCGCAGTATCAGAAGAAGATCTCAAGGAAGAACAGAGGCAGGCTATGGAAAAGGCTGTAGAAGAATACAAGCAGCTTTGCCTGAGATCATTTAGCTTGAACAAGAGTGGACAAGTCATCCAGAAGCAAGATTTGCCGTTACCTCGGCAGGTTACCTTTGACTCCAATCCTGGTAAACTTCAAGAGATGGTTAATTCTGCAGTAAATCATGCTTTGATTAATCATTCTAGTGTGCTGTCCAATACTGTTCATAATGCTGTGGTTCGAACTCTCAAAGAAGGACAAGCGGCACCACATTACGTTGGGCCTGCTTATCATCAACCAGAGCCAGCATCTGTAAAAACTCCATCGGCTCCTTCGGCCGTTGTGGGTACAGAAGTTACTTCCCCTCCAGTATTGGCAGGCTCACCTAATATTCAATCTACACCGATACAATCAGATCAGGTACTACCAGGAGGGCGAGTTCATCTTAATACAGATCTATCGGCATCAGCTATGTCAGGCCCTGTGTCTCAGAATAGCCAGATTCCTATTAATTGGTGGGGATATGGCATGCCTCCAGAGTCATCTGCTTTCAATCCTAGATTACCTCAAGTGTTTGATGCAGTAGGGAAAGCGCCTATACCATCGGCCGTTTCGCCGATGGCTCAAGTGCCTCAATATGCTGCAACTACTTCTGTGCAACCAACTCCAGGAAGTTTCCAGATGCCTATGGTTCAAACATTCAATTCAAGTCCATCGGCGAGCTTACTGCCGATGCATCAGAAAGCCCCTGCTATGAGTCAAACTGGGGTTCAGTTCATGCCTCAAACTGGTTTTAGTTATCCAACAATATCAGCAAATTACCAGCCATCGCGAAATCAGCAGGTTGCAGGGATTCAACAAGGTCATATGCAAGTTGGTTTCCAGAATCAAGCATCGGCAGCCCAGCCGATGAATCCTTTCCAACAGGCTAATGGACCACAAGTAACGGCAAATATGCCGATTGCTGGAGATCGTGGGCCACAAAGATATGTGGAGGGATGTCAGCAAGCACCTGTAGAAATTCAACCGGTTCGTCAGCAGGAGGCTGATGCTTTTTGGGCCGATAAGATAGCAGAAATTATGAAGGATCAGTTTGGGATAAAGCCCAAGGTCAATACTTATTCTTATCGGACTCCATACCCTCCTGCATACGATTTAATTCCTCTCCCAAATCGGTACAAGGTACCGGATTTCACTAAATTCTCTGGGCAAGATGATACATCAACAATGGAACATGTCAATCGCTTCATTATTCAATGTGGAGAAGCAGCTAACAGAGATGAATTAAGAGTTCGATTATTTTCATCATCTTTGTCTGGATCAGCATTTACATGGTTCATTTCGTTACCACCAAATTCCATTATTACTTGGGTTGATCTAGAAAAACAATTCCATAAGTATTTCTTTGCTGGAATCCATGAAAAGAAGCTTACCGATTTAGTAAAATTGAGACAGCGTAATGATGAATCGGTAGAGAGCTTTGTGCAAAGGCTACGAGATGTAAAACATAAGTGCTACAGCTTGGTGCTGGATGATCGGCAGCTTGCCGATCTGGCTTTCCAAGGGTTATTGCCACATCTTAAAGACAGATATGCTTCTCAAGAGTTTGAAAGCCTCAGTCATCTTGTGCAAAGGATCTCTGATCAAGATACTAGGGTTTTTGAACCTAAAAAGAATTGGAGTAAAAAGGTGTCATTTGTTGAAGAAGTAGGAGATTCTGACTCTGATGAAGAACCAGTTATCGGCTTAGCTGAGTGGGTTAAGAATAAAAAGCCGATATCATGTCCCTTTGGTCAAAAAGAGCCAGAAAAGTTTACCTTTGATATCACCAAGGCCGATAAAATATTTGATCTTTTGCTTCAAGAGGGCCAAATTAAGCTGTCACCTAATCATGTGATCCCATCGGCAGAAGAGTTGAAGAAGATCTTGTACTGCAAATGGCACAATGCAACTTCACACAGTACAAATGAGTGCAAGGTATTCAGGCAACAGTTACAATCGGCTATTGAATCTGGGAGGATTAAGTTTGGTACTTCCAAGGCCCAGAAGCCTATGAAAATTGATCAACACCCTTTTCCAGCAAATATGTTAGATGCCAAAGGAAAGACCAAGGTTTGGACGTCAGAGGCTGCTGAGAAAAACACGTCAGTGGACCCCCAACATCGGATAACTACCGATGATGCAAAAAGTAAGGGTTTGCTAGGAGAAAGCAGTAGTTCCAAAAATCCTCCTCGACCTGGCATTGTGATTACTCATCGGAGGCAGTAGGAGGGTTGGCGTCAACGTAATGACCGATATCGACAACAGCAAGAAGTGAGACGTCGGGAAGAATGGAATCGACATAAAGATCATTGGAGATGTCCGTTTTTCATCCATTGCTGGGAAGAAGGTATTAAATTGCCAACTGTTGAAAATTGCCCTGAGTGTAATGGTTATTACGGAGTCAATCGCTCAGAAAGGAGGTTTCAACTTGGTAATCAGGGGTCGTCTATCAATGAGCCGATCAGAGGCAAAGCATCAGTGCATGATCGGCTGGGGGGCAGACTTAGTGTACATGAGAGGCTTGGTAAACGCGCTGGATATCTTCCAAGGAATCAAGAGGAGCTTGAGGAGATGGCAAACGCAAGAGTTCCCGATGAGGAAATATTCTACAGGGACCCTAATATACGTCGTGTAGAACCAACTAGGACTTGTTATCAGCCGGTTTGGAAAACCAAGTTTCCTCGATGGTGTCCAGAGGGTCTGACAAAGACGCAGAGGAGGAGGATGCAACGTGAGCGTCAGGAGGATTTATACCAAGAAGAAAATTCCCCCAATGAAAAGCCTGGTCGTCAGCAGTGGCAGGTAAAACACAAAAATAAGGGTCCATCGGCTGATGTTAATATGGTATTCATGTTGCCGATGGAGTTTTTGGCACTATCTGATAATGAGGAAGAAGTTGTTCTCTCTGATCAAGTAGCTCAGTTAACACTAGATCCAATGATGGCTGTTTTTGAGAAACCTACCGATGACGAAAGACAGCATCTTAAGGCTTTATTTGTGAAGGGCAGAGTTGATGGGCAGCCTGTGTCTAAGGTACTTATTGATGGAGGGGCTGCGATTAATATTATGCCTTATGTGATGTATCGGAAACTTGGTAAGGGGGATCAAGACTTGACCAAAACTGATATGATGTTGAAAGATTTTGAAGGCAATGTGTCACCGACTAAGGGGGCAGTGTGCGTGGAATTGACCATCGGCAGCAAAACCTTGCCAACGACGTTCTTTGTTATTAACGGCAAGGGTGCATATAATCTGCTTCTAGGGAGGGATTGGATTCATGCTAATTGTTGTGTTCCTTCTACAATGCATCAATGCCTCGTACAGTGGATTGGGGATAAGATTGAGATCGTCCCTGGTGATTCTTCTTATATCATTGCATCAGCAGAATCAGATACTTATGAGCGAACTAAATGCATATCAGGAGAAGCTTGGGAAAAAGAGTTTCTTAGAGTTGCTGATTATGAAATTCCACCGATCCAAGCAGTCGGTTCTGAAGAGGAGTTTTAATGGATAGGTTTGCCGATGATGGAAAATTAGGTCAGGGGTTCACATCGGCAGATGATTTAGCAGAAGTAGATATTGGTGATGGTGATAGGTCCAGACCTACTTTTATTAGTGCTAAGTTAGATTCCAAGTGTAAGCAGCGAATAACAGATTTGTTAAAAGAATATAAAGATTGTTTTGCTTGGGATTATACTGAGATGCCTGGATTAGACCGATCGATAGTTGAACATCGGTTACCTATCAAGTCTGGATTTCGGCCACATCAGCAGCCAGCGCGCCGATGCAACCCTAATGTACTTCCTGACATTAAGGCCGAAATAACTAAATTAATTGAAGCAAAGTTTATTCGGCAATGTCGATACGCAGAGTGGATCTCTAATGTGGTTCCTGTTTATAAGAAAAATGGAAAACTTCGTGTTTGTATTGATTTCAGGAATCTCAACAAAGCCACACCAATGGATGGCTATCCAATGCCGATTGCTGATTTGTTGATTGATGCTGCAGCTGGACATCAAATTATCAGCTTCATGGATGGTAATGCAGGTTACAATCAAATATTCATGGCTGAGGAAGATATTCCCAAGACTGCTTTCAGATGTCCAGGTCATGTAGGGTTGTTCGAGTGGATAGTCATGACTTTTGGTTTGAAAAATGCCGGTGCTACTTATCAAAGAGCTATGAACTTTATTTTTCATGAATACATCGGCACATTAGTGGAGATCTACATTGATGATGTAGTGATTAAGTCTGGAGATATCACAGCACATTTAGCCGATCTGCGAAAGATACTGGAGTGCACAAGGAAGCATGGATTGAAGATGAATCCTAATAAATGTGCATTTGGTGTATCGGCAGGACAATTCTTGGGTTTTATGGTGCATCAGCGGGGCATTGAAATCAGTAGGAAGTCTATTGATGCGATTAACAAGGTGATTGCTCCTGCCAATAAGACTGAATTGCAATCTTTGATCGGTAAGATTAATTTCATTAGAAGATTCATATCTAATCTGTCGGGTAAGATCAAGGCTTTCAGCCCACTACTTAAACTAAAAACTGGTCAGGAATTCGTATGGGGAGTTGAACAGCAATTAGCCCTTGATGAAATTAAGAAATATTTATCAAATCCTCCAGTGTTAGTTCCACCTCAACATGGAAAGCCTTTCAGGTTATATTTGTCAACTGATGATACAGTTATCGGTTCAGCTCTTATTCAAGAATTTGAAGGGAAAGAACGTGTTATTTATTATTTGAGCAGAAGGTTAGTGGATGCTGAGACGAGGTATTCGGCCATCGAAAAATTGTGTCTGTGTTTATATTTTTCTTGTGTCAAATTAAGGCATTATTTGTTATCTGCCGAATGTACGGTCATATGCAAAGACGATGTAGTCAAGTATATGCTGTCGATGCCGATATTAAGTGGTAGAATCGGCAAATGGATTTTAGCATTATCAGAATTTGAACTACGTTACGAATCAACTAAGGCGGTTAAAGGGCAAGTGATGGCTGATTTTGTCACTCAGCATTGTAATACAGTGGACTTTCTGGGGATTGCTCCCTGGACACTTTTCTTCGATGGGTCCACATGTGGTGAAGGAGCAGGTATCGGCATTGTGTTAATTTCACCTCTAGGGAGGAAGTATGAGTTTTCATTGCCGATTGTTGCTACAACAACAAACAATCAAGCTGAATATCAAGCCTTGATAAAAGGGTTAGAGTTGCTGAAGGAGATACGTGCCGATGTTGTTGAAATCTTTGGTGATTCTATGCTAGTTATAAATCAATTGGCTGGAAGTTATGAATGCCGAAGTGAAGCTTTGATTTCGTATTATGAAAGATGTTTGCAATTGTTGAAAGGATTTAGAGGTTTTCGTCTTGAACATATCTCTCGATTGCATAATGAGGAAGCTAATCGACTAGCTCAGCATGCTTCAGGGTATCAGCCTATTCAGGAAGTGTTAACATCGGCAGTAGATACCGATGACTGGAGGAAAGAGATTGTCGATTATTTAAAGGATCCACATAGAAAGGTTGAGAGACGTATAAGGTTCCAAGCTACCAAATATGTGCTCCTCGATGATGAATTATATTATCAAACTATAGATGGAGTTTTACTTAGATGTGTTAGCAATGATGAATCGAAAAGCTTGATGGGTGAAATTCATGAAGGAGTATGTGGGGCACATCAATCGGCTTTTAAGATGAAATGGATGATCAGAAGGAATGGATACTATTGGCCGACTATTCTTGAAGATTGTTTTAAGTATTTTAAAGGGTGCCAGGGGTGTCAAAAGTTTGGTAATATTCAAAGAGCGCCTGCATCGGCTATGAATCCTATAATCAAACCGTGGCCGTTCCGGGGATGGGCTATTGATCTCATTGGTCAGATTTATCCACCATCGAGCAAAGGACATAAATTTATCCTGGTTGCTACCGATTATTTTACAAAGTGGGTTGAAGCAATTTCTTTAAAAAAGGTGACATCGGTCAATATGATTGATTTTGTGAAAGAGCATATTGTTTACCGATTTGGTATTCCTCAGACTATCACTACCGATCAGGGCACTATGTTTACATCAGGAGAATTTGATGAGTTTGCTGTAGGTATGGGAATTAAAATTTTAAATTCTTCTCCATATTATGCTCAAGCTAATGGTCAAGCTGAGGCTTCTAACAAAGGGATCATCAAACTCATTAAGCGCAAAATTGAAGAAAATCCTAGGAGATGGCATACAGTATTAAATGAAGCCTTGTGGTCATATCGGATGTCATGTCATGGTGCAACCAAAGTAACGCCTTATCAGTTAGTATATGGACACGATGCAGTATTGCCTTGGGAAATTAAGGTTGGCTCTAGACGAATACATTCTCAAAATCAGCTGACAGCCGATGATTATAATACTCTTATGAAGGATGAGTTGGAAGATGTGGCGGGTCATCGGTTAAGGGCTTTAGTTAGTATCGAAGAAAATAAGAAAAGAGTAGCTAGATGGTATAACAAGAAGGTGAAAGTAAAAGAGTTTGCCGATGGAGATCTGGTCTGGAAATTGATTTTACCGATTGGGACTAAAAGTTCAAAGTTTGGAAAGTGGTCTCCTAATTGGGAAGGTCCATATCGGATAAATCAGTCTGTTCCTGGTAATGCATATATTTTAGAAACCCTCGAAGGGGTTGTGTTTCCCAGAGCGATAAATGGAAAATATTTAAAGAAATATTACCCTAGTATCTGGATAGATGCATAAAAGTATAAGTGCCGATAACAGTACTATCGGTTGGAATTATGCAAGGATGTCAATGTCTCATAAAAGTGCTGATACAATAAATAAGATTACACGTTCAACAAGGATTGGATAGCTAATATCGCACGCAGGCGAATCTGGTCGGCTTCCTCCATTTCTTTGATATCGTCATCGGCGGCACCCTCCACAGGCTTGAGTTTTTTCTTCATGGCTAAAGCTTTGCGAGCTTGGATATCTCTTTCTTGCTGAAGGACCTTGATGGCATTGGGTAGCTGGCTTTCTTCTTGTTGGGCATGAGTTAAGGCTGCCTCGACTTCTTTCAATTCAGCCAATAGAGCCATCTTCCTTGCTGATAAATCTAAGATTTTCTGCTTAAGTTCAGCACCCGAAGTCTGCAAGTTGCCGATGTCCTTGTGCTTCTCATCGGCAATCTGTTTCAGTTGTAGCATCTCTTCTTTGAGTTGAGCCTGAGCTGCTCTATCGGCAATGCGCTGAGCGGCCCGTTGATATTGCAGTTGGCGGCTTTCTAGGTGAGCTGCTGGGAAGAGTATTTCTTCAACATCGGCAGGGACCTGGCCCCGAATTGTTTTGAAAATTGCCTTTGCGGGGTCCGAGTCATATACCAGTTGGGTGGTGCCTTGTTGTAGCAAGTTCAGGAGGGTTTCCAACTTGGATTTAGTCTCTGCCGATATTGTTCCCAGTGCAAGGGAAGAACTTGTCTCCTCTCCATCGTCGTCAGAAATGTCAATGGCAAAGGAAAATAGGCTGTTTGGGGAGTCTTGTTCCTGAGAGATAGAGAGGGAGATCAGTTAGGGGTAAGTATGAGTATTGTAAATCAACTAGGCTGATCGGTTTACCTGTTTCAAGGCAATTTCCTGCGCTTGACTGGAGGAAGCAACCTGGAGTATGTCGTGTGGGGGATCGGCTGAGCTTGCCGATGGGATATCCTCTGTGACCTCATCAGTGGTGGGTTCTTGAGGTATGACGGCCAATGACATTGGGGCAGGTGTAGGGATCGGCATAGACCTTTGTCGTTTTGGCTGTGCTTCAGTATCTGTTGAAGCTTTGCGTTTTGCTTGGGCATCGGCAACGATGGGCTGGGAGGCATCGACACTTGTTGGTTGTGAAGCTTGGACATCTGGTACGTTTGCCGATGTACTCAATTGTTGCTGCAAAACAAGTGTAAGAGATGATATTTAACAAATAAAATGTAAAGTCAAGAAGCTACCTCTGAAGGTTCATCGAAAGAAGTGGTGCTTGATATCGGCGGAATTGCCGATGATGATCCAGTAGCAGCTCTTACCCCCTGATGATTAAGGTTAATACAGTTTGTGATCGGCATAAGTAAAGATAAACGAGGTTGTTACCTTAAATGCTTTGACCAAGGTTGTAGCAGCAGCCGATGGAGTAGCCCTGGATGTAGCCAGTTTGGACTTGGAAGTGATGGTCTTGGTACGAATCTTCTGGTGGGTCAAAGCGGCTAAGGTAGGAGCGTTGTAGCCGATCAGCGATGTTGGGGAAACAGGCCGGAGATTGAAGGGTTTCCCACTTTTGCTCACCAATGGTGCTGGGTTGTTAACCTGTTACAAGAGAATCGGTTACTGATATATGAAGGGAAAAGCAGAAGGGAGTTAAAGGAGACTTACCGCGTCGTCAGGGATGGCGTATTCAGGGTCGATCATGTGCCGATATGTGTGAGCAGAAGTTGCGAACAGTTGTTCTTTCCACTCTCGCCACCATTGCTTATATGACTCGGTGATGAAAGATATTGGTGTCCAGGTGGATATATCAACATCTGTAGTATCGGCATCGGGGGAGAGTTGTACTACCTTGTTCCAATCTGTTCCGCAGGTGATTGTTTCCCTGGGTTTGATCACATCGGCAAAGCAGAGTTTGATCGGCAATTGCCCAAAAGCCAATTGGCGGGATACTGCCGATGGGTTGTAAAATTCAACGTAATGTTGGTGTTTTTCCCGCTGCCGAATGTGTTTACTGGAATTGCCCTGGGAGTGATGATAGCCATCATGAGCTCATTATCTTGATTCAGAGTGTCATCGGCAAAGTTGAAAAGAAGGGGGAATCTGTTTTCTTCGTCAATATAAGGCACCCAGGCCCTATGATCACGAGAAAGACCATTATAGAAGCTTTGAAAGAATCTGCCGATTTGGTCTTCGTTGGCTTCTGTTCCAGGAAGGACAATTATGGCTTCACCAAAATTGAGGGGTGAGCGTGTTGCCGATTCATCATCCCCAAGCACATAGTCTTCAGCAATTTCTCGTGGGAATTGTTGAGCAAAAAAGTCCCATTGCAAACGTTTGTGCATATGGGCATTCAGCCACATGTTGATAAACCACCACGGGCCTCCCAGGTTGCCGATGGGTTCGCCGAGCAAAAGTTTCTGAGACACTTGATGAAGAAGATGATAAGTGGAGCTCAGAAGGTATCGGCCGAGAGGAAACCTTACGCCATTAGCCAAAAGTTCAGCTGCAGGGAGGAAGGCGTTGGTTGGTCCTACTGATCGACCACAGAAGATGAATTTTTCCAACCACATATTCAGGAATGTGGCATGTTCCCTCTGGTTAACTGTCCCGGTCTTCTGGTATTCTTGAATGTATCCTGTCCAACCGCCGATGTTGCGGGTATTTACCCTGTATTCAGACTTTCTACCATAGATGGAGCCTTCATCGGCAGTTGAGATGTCTAAGCCAGTAAGCATATGGATATCGGCAAGGGTAGGAGTGGCTGGGCCATGTCCAAACATAAAAGTATTGGTCGTGTCTGACCAGAAATAAGCAGCTGCAATTATCATTGATTCATTTTTCTGCATATCGGCAATAGATAGCCTAATGCATTGGTCTAATCTTCGTTCTGCCCAGTATACTTGCATCGATCTATTAACTCTCAAGTACCAATCTTTCCACCCCTTGGTGGTTTTGGGCCAAGATCGGAATGTGTCTTTCCACAAATTCAGAGAGAAATTTTGGGCTCTAAAGGGGATTCTGTTAACCAGTGGATTGATCAGATCGGTTGGATCTGGGTTGCCCATTGGTCCGAGGCATTGGACGTGCGGCTGATCGGTTGGGATAATTAATTTGTTGCGCAGTTCCTAAGGTTATGGAATCCAGAGAATAGAAGAAAGGAAAAATCACCAACTGAATGAATTTGCGAAAAGATCAAAGTAAAGGGTAATGGAAGTGGAGCGAACCGCGGGAACGTCGAAGTTGATGGCCATGGTCTTGAGGAAACTTGAAGTTAGCGCCGGAGAAGGGTTCTTCTTGGTTGAGGTTGCGCGGTTGTTCGTCGGAGTCGCCGCCGGAGAGAGAAAATGCCAAGGATTGGAGGCTGAAGGTAGAAAATGAGGGTTCTGGAGAAATCTATTTATAAGCCGCCCGGAGTAAGGGTATTTTGGACTTATCTCTATGTCGCGCGCATATAGGTCGAGACGGTTCAGAAGGATATGGTAACTGTTCGCACGATAATCAGGGGATTGTACAGATGAGTTGATGACAAGTAATCATGACTTGGAAGGGATATCGATACAGGATATTTTAATTCTGAAAATGGCAGCATTATCATGTTAAGATCTTGCCGATGGGTTATTGTTTCGGTATCTTAATCATAATCAAGGCAGGAGTGGTTGGCGATTGTGCGATATTTACTGAAGTGTGTGAATCAAGATTAGATTTGATTGGATTTGATAACAGATCAAGTTTTGGCTTGGAGAGTGAGTTACGTTAATCGGGTGAAGGCAAGTGTTATCTGGAGTAAATTTTGAAGCATTAATGGTTTTATACTCCAAAATTGGGGGGCATGTGTTGACACCGTTTTTTGCACGTGTCAAAATAATCGGAGTGGACTAATCGGTAAGGGGAAAGTTATTGAATACTTTGATAGCCGATGAAAGCCAGCTTGTATAGATGGTTGCCGATAGCTGGTGATGGTCGATGGAAAGGTTGATTTGGACTCGGGCGTTGCCGATGGGGTTGGAGATGTTTTTGTCGATGCCGATGAAAGGAGGCTTGAAGACTACTGCCGATGAAACAAGGAGTATGCCGATGAAGGAAGACTTGAAGACTACTGCCGATGAAATAGGGAGTATGCCAATGGGAAGGAGGACGGTGAGATTTCCATCGTAATTGAGGCGGACAGGGAAATAGATAGGAGTTGATTTCCTTTTCTATATTAGTCAAAGTATGATTCATGTAAGAGTCACGTGTTTCCTTAGATATGGGATTGGTGTCCTAGTTGTGTTCGGTTGTGTCTCTTTAGATCAGGGTATAAATATGGAGTGAGGGGCAATGTAAGAAATAGATATATCAATCAACATCAAAACCAACTTTTACTCATATTTGCATCTACTTACTTTTCGGCGACTTCGTCAATTTGCATACTTTTTCTTTTTTACGAGTTCTCATTGAATCGGCGAGCTGCATCATTTCAGTGCAACCTTCGGCGATTCTCGAGTTCCGCGTGAGCACCTCTTGGCCGTGACTTTCGGGCGTATCGCTGTGGTCAGGACTAAAGTGTTCGTATCTTCATCCTTGTCGATTAGCAGGTCAAATCGACTGGCACGCTTTGGATATCGATTCGGGTATTAGCCCTTTGTGTTTGCAGATCCACTTTTGCATCAACAGGATCCGGCGCATCCACCTTCCCGTGCCCCTGCTCAAGTACCCTCCGGTGGCCGGCAGCTCATCTCACGACGAGCGGCCAGGTCTGGGTCTAGCCAGCGACCTACGCCCTTCGGGGACGGGCCGGCGACTGTTTGTGGCCGGGGGTGTCGATGGCCTGGCTGGGCCACGTGAAGCATTCACCCTGGTCAGTGCCTGGCTCGCACCGACGTAGCCTCCCACCACGTGCGTCCCGCATCCGCTTACACGAAGGCCGCCTTCACCCTTCACGACACGTGCGCGTGCGACACATCTAGGCCGGTGCTCACGGTTCGGAGGTGCCGCTAGGGTGCGTGGCCGGTGCTAGCGGCCAGCTCCGGCTCTATGGTTGTGGCTGGCAAGTCGTCGGCTATTCCCAAGCATCCCCCGCGGGTATGCCGGCCGGCGGGCTAGATCCAGGCAGCCTAGGGCCGGGTCCCATCTCCCTCTCGTCGAATCTATGCTTGGCGGTGACTGGCGCTTTGAGCGATGGCCTCTGCACGACGACGGCGGCTTGGAGGCTTTGCCTGCAGGCTCACGTTCGTGGCACCGGTGGCCACAACGAGGCGCCGTGGACTTTGACGGGTAGGCTTGTGCTATGGTTGGGCATGGCCGGGCCACCACCATGCGGTGGCTAGTGATATGGCCGGGTAGGGGCGGCGCAGCCCTGCCTCTGGGGTCGGTGGTCGGGGCCAAGGAACTCCCCAGCGCCATCAACGAACAAGATCCTAGGTGAAAACCCCACCCAGCTTCTCGCTTCAGGCCGGCGGTGGTGGTGCAGCGTGCATCATTCACCTTCCTGAAGGCGTCACCAAAGGATCAGTTCGTCGCGCGGGTCATTGGGGCTGGTTCTGGGGCGAAAGTCCTTCTTGTGCCCTCTAAACGTTGTTGGCGTCTGTGGACATCATGCCCTCCTTGGAGGCTTCGTTGTTGGCCACCATCTGTCGATGCTGCTCCTTGCTTGTGCTATACCTGCCTGTGCTTCAGCTTCCTCCTTGCTTTGGTCTGTCCACCTCAATTGTTGGTGTCGCCGCAGTCGTCTTCTTCTTCGCAGCGGCTACCTAGTCGCTGGCGCATACGTCTTCTTCGCAGTGGCTACCTGGTCGCTGGCGGATACGATCGCCTTCTTCTTCGCAGCGGCTACCTGGTCGGTGGCGGACACTGTTGCCTTCTCCTTTGCAGCGGCTACTTGGTTGCTTGTGGATGGATGCTGAGCTCTCCGCAGCTGGTCGCTTGTGGATGGATGCTGAGCTTTCTACCGGTGGATGCTTTGCCACCACGGCTTCACCCACCCTCTGTTGGCGACCTTTGCATGAATGTACTTTTCTTTGGTAGGCTTAGTTGGTTGGTGTTTTGGGGTGGAGGCCCACCTACCCCCTCGTGTATTCTTGCTGTTTGTTTGTGTCTTTTGGTCTCCGTCGGTAATCCTAGGATTACTTGTAAGTCCTTTGTATCCGTATTCCAGTCTTTCTTTTGACCTTTTCTCTTAATGAAAAATGAGTAAAAGACATGATCACAAAAAAAACTAGTAGGAGTAGTGTAATATAATGTCAGTTGTCATGGGCGGAGCCACCGCCGACAACCCAACAGGCCAGCTACCGGGCTCTAGCCGGTGGCAGGGCATCTGGACGCCCCAGCTGTAGAATAAAACAAATGCAGCTGAGTCAAGTCTACTTGTTGTTTGTTATAAGGTGAATATACTTTTGTTGACAAGAATCAAAGTGCAAGTTCCCAGTTATGTAGCAGCAATCTACCAAGCTAGGAGCCGGTTTGGATGCAGTAGCTAAACTTAGCTGGTAAGCGTCCAAACAACCCAGCTAAAAGAAAAGCTAAAGTTTAGTTAGATTTAGCTCTTTCAATCTAGCTAAAGCCAGCTAAAATTTAGCCGAGTCTATTAGTTGGAGCATCAAAACACCCCAGCTAAAGTTTAGTTGAGAGACATTTAGCTAGCTAAATTTTAGTCGGATACATCCAAACATACCCTAGTATTTCACAATCACAAGATTCAATAGCTGTGTATAGTCAGCGAAGCTTCCTAGGCACCTGTAGGGCGTGATTGGTTGTAGACCAAGCCTTGAGCCAGGATGGTCTGGCTATGCAGGACCTAAGAAGCTGGGTTGAGCTTGTTGAAAGGTCCTTGTTTGGTTTTGGTAATTGAGTGACAACTTAGGTGGACTAATTGTGTTTATGTGAGATACACAGGTGATTAGTCCACAGGTACATGTGTGTGAGCAACATATGCCATGAAGGTGAAAATGGCTTGGAGATGTTGCAAAGCTCACACATGTGATGATGAAGGAGCTTAAATGCACATGAGACATGACATTGAGTCATGTGATCAAGGTGGAGAAGATCAAGACAAGACTTAGCTTGATGGACCGGTTGCCAGCGTGAAGGGCAAGTCAAAGGCTTTGGAGTGATGGACCACATGGCGGTGAAGCTTGAGCAAGACTTGGCGCCGATGGACAATGGCAACAGTGAAGAGCAAGTAAAGTCAAGATTGATGAACCAATATGATCACGTGATGATATGAAGTGGATCATATCATTGGTGATCGTGTTGGTGCATGTGTTGCATCGACATTGGAGGAGATGGAATGGAATGCGCAAGGCAAAGGTATAACCTAGGGCATTTCATTTCACCGATCATAGGTGTGTAGAGAAGTTTATGACCGGGTTTAGGATAGATGGCCGTACTATCAAGAGGGGCAAACTTGTTTGCATATCGGTCATCTAGTGCCACTCGAGTGATCTAACTTTGCATCGTCGCTAGGATCGAGTGGTGTGGCAAGTTGAGTGGCTAACACCCTTGAAAATGTTTGTGAAAATATGCTAACACATGTGCACAAGGTGTACACTTGGTGGTGTTGGCATATTTACAAAGGAGATGGAGTTGGAGTTGATATGGATCAACTTGGTGAAGAAACTCCACTGGCGGAGTGTCCGCCCGTAGAGTGCGGAGAGTGGAAGTGACCGAACGCTGGCACTAGAAGTGACCGGACACAGGCAGGGCATGTTCGGTCAGGCTGACGCATGGTGACGTAGGAGCTAGAGTATGACCGAACGCTGGGCTGCGTCCGATCATGTGCGACCAGACACGTCCGGTCAAGGTCGGTACCTTACTATAAATGACCGGACGCTGAGGTCCAGCGTCCGGTTAGTTGAAGCTGCTGCGTCCGGTCAGAAGATGACCATTGAGATCGGAAGAATGCCGTTGAACGCAGGTGACACGTTGCTATCATCGGGCGACCGGACGCTGAGGTCCAGCGTCCGGTCAACACGACCGGAGCGTCCGGTCGACCTGACAGTTGCCCAGTGAAGGGGTAACGGCTAGTTTAGCCCTTGGGGCTATAAATAGAAGTGGCCTTCAGCCATGGCTGGGGTTGAGCACCTAAGGGGACTTAGTGTCCTTGCTTGTGAGTGCTTGGGAGCCCTCCATCACACATATACTTGATAGTGATCATTCGATTGTGTGAGTGAGAGATTCTAGTGCGATTGCGTCATGAGGTTGCATCGAGTGGCACTAGGTGATCGAGTTGCAAGCCGGTGATGCTTGTTACTCTTGGAGGTTTCCACCTCCTAGACGGCTTGGTGGTGGTCTTTGTCGAAGCCCGCAAGAAGCTTGTGTGGCGCTCTGGAGAAGTGCTTTGTGAGGGGCATTGTGCTCGCCCTGCGGGAGCCGCGAAGAGCAACTTTAGTAAAGCATGTCATTGAGCTACCCTCACTTTTGGGGTAGGTTCTTGTGGCGCCCGACGTGCGGGCTTGGCGGGTGATGCCAATTAGCCACCGAACCACCAAGTGAGCGGTTGACACAACGGGGAATAGCGTGTTGGCAAACACGTGAACCTCGGAAGAAAAATCATCATGTCAACCTTGTTCTTCCCGTTGGTTTGCATCCCCGTTACACAAGCTTGCGATTATTTTCATATACATTAAGCTTGTGTTGTTGCTCTTATAATTAGTTCGCTTGTGTAGCTTACTAGTTATCTTCTTGCTTGTGTAGCACAGAAGTAGCTCCCTTGCGTGGCTAATTTGGTTTATATAACCTTGTTAGTCACATTGCTTAGTTTGTGTAGCTAAGTATTTGCGCTCTCTAATTTGGCATTGGTTGCCTTGTTATTGAGCATTGCTAGTGAGCTTAGTTGGCTTTGTGCTTTTGCTTACTAGCATGTGTAGGAGCTCCCTTGTTGCTTAAAGTACTAGAGGCATAGGTTTATGTGACATTGCTCCTAGAATTGGTTAGGTGAGCTCTAGCTAGCCCGTCACCTTTGTTGCCTGATTAGTTTTTTCGAAAGGTGCTAGAGAACATAGATAGAGGGGTGTAGTCTTGGCTAGACCGACAGTCTTAATTCCACACTTGTTTTGGTTAGCTGACGCAATTAATTTTAGAAAGGACTATTCACCCCCCCTCTAGTCTGCCATCTCGACCCTTCAATTGGTATCGGAGCTAGGTCTCTCATTTGTGGTCTTCACTGACCTGAGAGGATGGTTTCTTATGGGCTAGATGTTGATTGTCCACACATCTTTGATGGCACACACTTTACATGATGGAAAAATTGGATGATATGCAATTTTAAGTTTATTTTCCCTCTATAAGGAAAATGGACCCTTGGCCCATTTACTTTGGATTTTGATGTTTGATGACCAACACAACCAAATTGGACTAATGAATTTACAAGTGTTTGTTTTGTAGTCCAATAGGATGCAAGACGTAACTTGGACGAAGGCAACGTGATGATCCGACGATCAACACCTCAAGCAAGACCTTAGGACCACAAGACAAGACCCAAGAGATCAAGCAAAGTCCAAGCATAAAGATTGGAACCAAGCCGTACGCAAGATCGTGAAGAAACGAGCTCGTAGAGGCGATCGGACGCTGGATCGGACGCTGGCGGCAACCGACCGGACGCAGGGCATCAGCGTCTGATCGAGTACAGACGCTGGCAGCGTTCGATCGGTGGTTCGCGGCTGCAACGGTCGGGACGACCGGATGCATCCGGTCAGGACGATTCAGCGTTCGGTCAGTAACAGAATTGCGGGAGTTCGACCCCAACGGCTACTTTCTCAGTGGGGCTTATAAATACAACCCCCAACCGGCCATTTGAGGTGTGTGGAACTGAGGAAATATACCAAGGGTATTGATACACCATTTTAGTGATCTCCACATGCATAGTGCTTAGTGTTTTATTAGGTGATTAGCATAAGTGCTTTGCGAAGTGCTTAGGTTGATTAGACCACCGCTTATGCGCTTGCTCTAGGTGTTTGCCTAGTGTTTAGTGAGGTTTGCATACCTCTTGCCACCCCGTGCTTGCGAGCACAAGTGTTGTACATCGGAGGGGCTTGAAGTCTTGCGAGATCACACCAACCGCGGTTGTGGTGTGGCCGCCACCGTGTACCGGAGGGAACAAGGCCCGCGACATTTCGGCCGGAAGCTTGATAGTGAAGACAGCGGGGAGCATCCGGGAGAGGCTTGCCATGAGGCACATCGGAGACCCACTTGCACGTGGGGAAGGTCCAAGGCTATCCATGGAGTCACCCGACTAGGAGCTTGGCCCTTGCGAGGGATTCCTTGCGAGGGGCTCCAACGAGGACTAGGGGGAAGCTTGCACGCTTCTCGATACTTTGGTAAAAATACCGGAGTCATCGACGAGAGTTTGCATATCTCTACCTTGCTCTTTAGCTTCCGCATTTATATTGATTACTTTACTACGTTTGCGGTAGAGATAGCAACACACTAGCAAAACCATAGTTGCACATCTAGATAGCTTATCTATTGCATAGGTTTTGCTAGGGTTAGAAAAAGAGGCCATAGTTTAGAGTTAGAATTTTAAGTTGGCTAATTCACCCCCCCTCTTAGGCGTCACGGTCCCTTCAATTGGTATCAGAGCCGGTTGGCTCATATTTGGACCTTTGGCTTAACCGCCGTTGAGCCGATGCTATTGTAGAGTGGTTGGGATGGATACCGCTAGGCCTCCACAATTTGATGGCACTAACTTCCTTTACTATAAAGCAAGAATGGCTTGCCACCTTGAGGCAGTTGATTTAGGTGTATAGAGAGTCACTCGTGACGGGATGAAACCCATTAAGAATCCCGAAAAGCCCACAAAGAGTGACGAAAAAGAAATGCATTTTAATGCTAGAGCTAAGAATTGCTTGTTTGAATCATTTAGCATGGATGTGTTTAACCAAGTGTTCACATTAAATACGGCACATGAAATTTGGTTAAAACTCCAAGAGCTCCATGACGGCACAAGTAATGTCCGTGAGCAAAAATATTGTCTAGCTAAGCAAAATTATGATTCCTTTGCTATGAATGATGATGAGCTTGTTCGTGATATGTATTCTCGATTGAATCTAATTATCAATGAGCTCCATTCAATAGGATTATTAAAGCTAGATGATGCCGACATCATGAGGAAGATCATCTCTGTTCTACCACAAAAGAAATATGCAAGCATCATCACCATCCTTCACAACATGGAGAACTTGAGCACCATGACCCCGGGCATTGTCATTGGCAAGCTAGTGGCATTTGAAATGTCATGTAAGATGGGGCAAGAAGAAGCTTCTTCATCAAGCAAAGGCAAAGCTCTTGCTTGTAGCAAGAAGAAAAAGATGAAGGGCAAGAAAGTTGAGTCAAGCTCAAGCTCAAGCTCCTCAAGTGAAGAAGAAGATGAGGATGGTGATGATGATGAAGATTCAAGTGATGATGATCAATCTTCCTCCTCCACCTCCGATCTTGATGAAGAATCAATCAAATTAATCAACAAGGTGGAGAAGATGATCCAAAGGCTCAATGTCAAAGGTGTGCCCATCCAAATTCAAGATCTCATTTTCACCAATCAAAGAAATGAGCAAAGAAAGAAAGGATGCTACGGATGCGGCGAGTCGGGACACTTTGTGGAAGTTTGTCCAAACAAGCCCACACCCAAAACAAAGAAGAAGGCATGCAAGAACCAAGCCCTCACATCAATAAGGTCATGGGATGATTCTTCAAGTGAAGAAGAACCCCATCACAAAAGGCGAGGCCGCAAGCAATCATCATCAAGCTCTTCTCGTGTGTGCCTTATGGCACGAGGTAACAAAAGCTCTTCCTCTAATGAGAGTGATAGTGATGATGATATGCCTTCTTATCATAAACTTGTGCAAGAAAATCTTAAATATGCTAAAGTTTGCACTAGTCAACAAAAGAAGCTCAAAAATTTAAAAGAAGAGCTAGGTAGTTCACAAGAAGCATACAAGAATTTGCTTGAACAATACGAAAATTTTGCAAATCTAAATGTTGAACTATCTACTAAAATTGAGCAACTTGAGGCTAGTGCAACAACAAATGAATGCACAATCAATGATAAGCAACTTGAAAAGAAAAATGAAAAATTAAAAGAAAAGTTAGCTAGCCTACAAAATAATTATCAAAGTTTGCTTGCTAAATTGGAAATCATGTGCAAACATTGTGATGAGCTAACTAATAAAGTTGCTAATCTTGAAGCCATCAAAAATACCCCCACCAAGGCATCTAAAAAGAAAAGTTCTATCATTAAAAAGGATACCTCTACTTCTTGCAATGATTTATGTTTAGACTCACCTTTGTGCAACCAAGTTTGTGTTGAGAAAGTTATTGTAGATACATGCACACAAGTGATTGCAAAGGAAAATGAGGAACTTAAGCAAGAAGTAGCTCGCCTCATCAAGGACTTGACTCAAGTAAAAGGCAAGGCAAGGCAAGCCCAACTTCATCAAGATAACACCGTCAAGGGAGTGAAGAAGCTTGATGAAGGACAAACCATGGTTTGTTACGTATGCCACAAGGAAGGTCACAAGTCCTATGAGTGCAAGGTGAAGAATGGGGGAGGAGCAAAGAAGAAGGAGAAAAAGCAAACAAGCAAGCTCTCCAACACCTACACCAACAAGGTGGACAAGAAGGCCTCCACACCTTATCTCTTGAAGAAGAAGAAAAATGACAAGGTGGTGGCCATCAAGGTGAACAAGCAAGCTAACAATGGAGTCAAATGCTTTTGGGTGCCAAAGGAAATCATTTCAAACATGAAGAGCACCAAGAAGGTTTGGATCCCGAAAGGGAAGTGAGAAGTCCATCGGACGACGGGGAATTTGGAGACTTGACAAAGTGTGGGTGCATTTCATGGGATGCATCAAGTTGGACAAAGTCATTGCCAAGTAGGTTAATGAATACTATGGACCCAAATTCCCCTTCCCATGTTAGGTAACTAGATGTCATTACTTCCAATTAGTATTCATTTCAATTGGTTTTGTTTTTTCAATTAATATTCTATTAAAGCATCTAGTTATCTTTTATGCCTATGTTTGCATTTACATGCTTACATCTTTTGTTATGCATTCAATAGGTATATCATATGGTAGGCTTGCTCGGTTTCATTATCAACCCTTGGAGCAAACCTACATGGTTTAAAATTGTTTAGAAGCACGGCACATAGCTTGTTTTACATTTATTTATCTAATATGTGCCAAAGTCCAAATTGTAGATAATCTCTCCCAAATATCATCTTTCAAGTGGTATTTTGACACTTAAATCAATGTGCACAAATTTTACAAGTATTCAACACTTGTGTGCACAAATTGAGGGGGAGCTTAATCTACAACTTGGATGCTTTGAGACTAACACTTGTTCAAAATGGTATCAATTTTTTCAAACCTATCACATGTGTAGTAGTCTCATTGTAAGGAAATTGGAGTCCCCAGAGTTAAGCATCATTCTTCAATTGGCTTCATCATGTTGATTTCATTTCATATTTATATGCTTTCTCCATGCATTATATAGATTAAACTCTCTAGTAAAATAAATTGCTAATTATGCATATACTTTGCTTTCTATCCTATGTATGCATATATTTAGGGGGAGCTTAGTCTATATAATGTGAGAGTCAAATTTTGTGATCCATTTCACTCTTTACTCAAAGGATCATGAAATTTGACCCTCCCTTTGTGCTACTAATGTCTTCCTTTTCGGTGTTTGATGCCAAAGGGGGAGAATTTGAAGGACCAAAGACAAGCATTTAGTTACAAGTAGTAATGGTCCAAGAAAGGGAGGAAAGTAAATTATGGATTAGTCTAAGTAATGGGAGATTTTTTTAAAAAAAAAAGCTAGGCTTTAATCCATAATATCACAAGGGGACATTTGCAAGGGCAAGATAAGCTTTTAAGTAAAGTTGTAATTGGTATCTATCAATTAGTATCATATAACCTTACCCTTCGCATTGCATCCTAGCAAGTAGGTAGTTTTTTTTAACTTCCAAACTCTTATTATTTGCTTGCTTTGGTCGTGTTGGCATCAATCACCAAAAAGGGGGAGATTGTAAGGAAAATGGACCCTTGGCCCATTTACTTTGGATTTTGGTGTTTGATGACCAACACAACCAAATTGGACTAATGAATTTGCAAGTGTTTGTTTTGTAGTCCAATAGGATGCAAGACGTAACTTGGACGAAGGCGACGTGATGATCCAACGATCAACACCTCAAGCAAGACCTTAGGAGCACAAGACAAGACCCAAGAGATCAAGCAAAGTCCAAGCATAAAGATTGGAACCAAGCCGTACACAAGATCATGAAGAAACGAGCTCACAGAGGCGACTGGACGTTGGACCAGACGCTGGCGGAAACCGACCGGACGCAGGTCATCAGCGTCCGATCGAGTACAGAGAGGTTCCAGGCGCGCAAAACTACGACCGGACGCATCTGGTGGCAGGCGACCGGACGCTGGCAGCGTCCAATTGGTGGTTCGCGGCTGCAATGGTCGGGACGACCGGACGCGTCTGGTCAGGACGATTCAGCGTCCGGTCAGTAGCAAAATTACGGGAGTTCGACCCCAACGGCTACTTTCTCAGTGGGGCTTATAAATACAACCCCCAACCGGCCATTTGAGGTGTGTGGAACTGAGGAAACATACCAAGGGTGTTGATACACCATTTTAGTGATCTCCACATGCATAGTGCTTAGTGTTTTATTAGGTGATTAGCATAAGTGTTTTGCGAAGTGCTTAGGTTGATTAGACCACTGCTTATGCGCTTGCTCTAGGTGTTTGCCTAGTGTTTAGTGAGGTTTGCATACCTCTTGCCACCCCGTGCTTGCGAGCACAAGTGTTGTACATTGGAGGGGCTTGAAGTCTTGCGAGATCACACCAACCGCGGTTGTGGTGTGGCCGCCACCGTGTACCGGAGGGAACAAGGCCCGCGGCGTTTCGGCCGGAAGCTTGATAGTGAAGACGGCGGGGAGCATCCAGGAGAGGCTTGCCGTGAGGCACATCGGAGACCCACTTGCGCATGGGGAAGGCCCGAGGCTATCCACGGAGTCACCCAACCGGGAGCTTAGCCCTTGCGAGGGATTCCTTGCGAGGGGCTCCAACGAGGACTAGGGGGAAGCTTGCGCGCTTCTCGATACCTCGGTAAAAATACCAGAGTTGTCGACGGGAGTTTGCATATCTCTACCTTGCTCTTTAGCTTCCGCATTTATATTGATTACTTTACTACGTTTGCAGTAGAGATAGCAACACACTAGCAAAACCATAGTTGCACATCTAGATAGCTTATCTATTGCATAGGTTTTGCTAGGGTTAGAAAAAGAGGCCAGAGTTTAGAGTTAGAATTTTAAGTTGCCTAATTCACCCCCCCCTCTTAGGTGTCACGGTCCCTTCACCCTCAAATGTGGTGGATGGTAGATGTAGGCTTTTCTCATGTGTTGGATGAAGATAATCTAACTCAAGCACAAGAGAAATACCTAGATCTCGACATCCAAGCTACTAACATCATGTATAGATCTTTGTATGATTGTATATTTGGATAGATCATTGACATGAAGACTGCCCATGAGATTTGGAGTTATCTCAATGAGAAATATGGGACAGTCTCCGATGATGATGATGAGTCAAATAAGGAGGCACATGAGTGTGTTGAGCATAACCACAATTTGGTGATTGTGGAAGATTGCTCCACCTCATGGTCAAGTGATAATGATGATGATCGATCAACTACAAGTTTACTTGACAAGGTTGATGATGATGCCACAAGTGTTGCAAGTGATGATGCTACCCCATGCACACTTGTTGGTGATGATGGTTCATGCTCAAGCCTTGATGAAGATGCTACTACAAGCTCTCCAACTACATCACCACATTGCTTCATGTCACAAGGTGACACCAAGGTAACAAATGATAATGTGGTTGATCATGTTGATTCATATGATGAGCTTGTTAGTAGACTTGCTAGCATGACCATGTCTTTAGAAAATGAGAAAGCTAAATCATTGAAATTAGAAAATGAAAACTCATTTCTAAAGAACTCTTGTGAAGAACATAAGAAATTACTTGATGCTTATAAATCTTCACATGATGAGCTAAGATTGAATCATGAGACACTACTTGCATCTCATGATGAATTATTAGAACAACATGCTTCTCTCATTAAAATGTTTACAAAGAAACTTAAAAATAATGAGAGCTCATCACATGAATCAAATGATAAATCACAAATTGTTGCTAACCCTTGTGATGTAGGCAAGAAGCATGTATCCACCTCTTGTGATGATTTATTAGATATGCCATGCTCTTCACATATAGATGCTTGTTCTACTTCCATGTCTTGTGAGACTAACATTTTGAAGGAGAACATTGAGCTCAAAAGTGAAGTAAAGAGATTGAGCAACAAGTTAGAGAGATGCTACAACTCAAAAGTCACCTTTGAGCACATATTGAAGACTCAAAGAAACTATGGTGACAAATGTGGCCTTGGGTTCAAGAAGAAGATGACAAAGGGCGGAAGAGAGAGAGAAAGAAAGATGAAGAAGCTACAACAAAGAAAGCTTTCTCATACCATGTGCTACCAGTGTCATGAAGCGGGACACCTTGCAAATGGTTGCCCTAACATTGAGAAGCTCAAGAAGATAAAAGAAGAAGAGAGGCTCAAGCATGTCAAGTGCTTCAAGTGCCGCACTTGGGGTCATCTTACCTCAATGTGCCCAACCAAGCAATTGGTGAAGCAACAAGTGAAGCCTCAACCAAAGCCACAAGTTGAGCAAGAGAAGACACCCCAAGAGCAAATCAAGATCAACCATGAAGATGGTGGTGATTTGATGATAAAGAAGAAGAAAACAAGAAGGGGTGGAAAGGCAAGGCATCCAATGCAAACTCAAGATGCCAAGATGATGAACAAGAATGAAGATGAGAAGAAAGATTATGCTCACATCAAGTGCTTCAAGTGTGGAAGTATGGGACACTTTGCCTCTAAGTGTCCTACCAAGCTTGAGAAGAAGGCTCAAGCAATTCATGAGAGGCAAGGCAATGAGAAGCACCACATGAGCAAGGAAGAGAAGGCTCAATCAAAGAGAAAGTGCTACTCATGCTGGGAAAGGGGACACATGGCACATTCATGTCCCCTAGGTGACATTTCTAAGCCTATTTCAATTGTTGATAATAATGTGCTTAGAAAGGATGGTAATGGTACCTCTATGGTTACTATTGCAAAACATCCCGCTACTCATACTAAGGTATTGCCTAAGTATGTTGCTCCTAACTTGAGAGAACCCAAACTTGTTTGGGTACCATCAAAAAGTGGATGATTGTTTGTAGGTACCATCGGCATTGGAGACTTGATTCAATTGATCTCACATTGTTCGTCATATGTTGAATCAAGTTATGAAGCTTAGTGCATATCATTATCCCAATGCCATGACAAATTTAGTGAAGTCCAAATATGCTACAACATACAAGTGTCAATTTCAAGTTGTTGGTGATTCATTGGATATATTTGATGACTTGCAAATAATTGAGTTGACACTTGCTAGTTGGATGATCATGAGCTAACCAAGGTATATCTCTTGTTGATCATTTCATTTGGGTGCATGTGAGTTGATTGAATTGGATAAATATGCAATGTTGCTTGCTATGAGATGATTGAGTGGATAATTGATTAGTAGTCAAGTTTGGATTGATTTGTGTTGGATAAATTCATGAGATGACTTTTAGTAAGTGATTTGAATGGATATATGTCTTATGGAAGTATTCAAACAAGTTAGTTTTAAGTTTGATTCATACATGATGAAGTATAGCTCAAGTGTTGAAATCTGTAATATAATTGAGAATCTGAGCTAGCTGTGATCTTAGCCATGTTTGAGTGACCAAACTTATTGGATTGGCATAAAAATTGGTGTACATGCTCTAGACTCATGGTATAAGATGCTATACAATTTTCATGAGAATTGGATAAGAAATACTTCAGTTTTGGAGTAGATCTTGTCAGCTATAGTGCAGCTGTTTTCAGCATATAGCAGTGGTGGAAGAATTGAAATATAGCAGCAATTTAGAAGTCAAATGGAACTCAAATTTTTACAGCTGCTAGATAACTTAGTATTGCACACCTCCACCAAATTTAGTGGTATTTGGATTTGTACTTTGGGAGATATGCTTATTTCTTTGAAGGGTACAAAATCTGTCAGAAAAGTGACAAATGTTGGATTAATCTAGAGTCACTTTGATTGAAAGGTCCTCAAGTTGGAAACATGGTTACAAGTGTTTGAGGTACCTAAGTTTGGTTTTGAGATGATCTAAAAGCATGACAATCAAAGAGTACAAGGCCATTTGATTGCGGAGTGTACTTTGCATATATTTGGTACTCAAATTGGAAGATCAAGATCAAACTCAAGATGAAGTTGAAGGTTAAGTTCTAGTGACTATTGGAAATCATTTGGTAGAAATAAAAGAACTTAAACAAGAAGAAAGAAAAGTACTTAAAGAAGGAATCAAGGTTACTCACCAAGTTAAGTCCATCACTTGGATCAATCAATCAAGTCATTTCAAGTGAGTATCAAGAATGATTCTTGGAGAGAGGTCACTTCTCCCTAGTGTAGGGGCTTACCGCCTATGTGTAGGTAAACCAAGTGTGTTACTTGGAAGGCTAACATGGAAGTGGTGATCCGAGGAACATTTGAGATGCTTAGTTGAAGCAATCAAAAGGGTTGATCAAGAAAAGCAAGCAACACCCAAAAGAGAGCAAATCATGATATTTCAAGTGGTATTATCAAATTGACGCTCTCATACAAAGCAAAGGTCAAAAGATAAAGCAAGTCAACCACAACAAGAAAGTGCACTTGATCATAAGTGGTATTCATTTCATATGGGTGAAGAATAAAATTCAACATGGTATCTATTGGTCTTCACCAAGCTTATAATTGGACTTCATATTGCTATTGGAGTAATGAATTGGAATCTATGTGACTATCCTCTACTCCAACATAGCAAAGGTATCATTGTAATGTGCATGATCATTTCATCCCTTACTAGTATGTGGTTAGTGCATATAGTACATGCTTCATAGGATCATGCATAACAAATGAAATGTTTAAATTCATAGCCTACCACTATTGTTTGAATGATTACTTGATCTAGTGGTTAGTATATGAATTTGTTCATGAGCTAGTGATCCCAAGTACTTGATCTAATTTGGATTGCTAACAAGTGACAAGTACAACATTGGCAAGATAACCCTTGCAAGAGGTGTGAAGAAGCTTGTCATTGGTTCAAACCGGACTTGAAAGCTTAGGCAAATCAATTTAGTTCAAGTCAATCATAAAAGCTCATGATAGTGATAAGAGTACAAGCACAAGACAACAATGCAAATGGATATCTAGTTTTTATATTTCAAATGGTATCTAGACTCAAGTATTTTATCAAGAATCTACAAATAATGTCTAGATCAACTCACAAGTGATATCCTATAAGTGGTACTCATAAAGATAGCAAATGTTCAAGAAATGGTTTTTATTGATAAATTCAACAAGTGGTTCCAAACTAGAAGATTCTTTCAAGTGGTATCTACTTCATACAAGTGGTATTACATCTATATATGATATCAACCATGAAAGACAATGGTTCCACAAGTGATCCTCAACTTTAAGTGATCATCAAATGAAGAATGCATCCCTCAACTACAAGAGCTCAAGTGTATCAAATGGATGACCCATGCTATCACATAAGGGGGAGTTGTCACACAAATTGGTATCAAGAAAAGATCCTACATGTGGTATCTCAAGAAGCCCTACACAAGATACAAGTGGTATAAGTTATAAGTGGTATCTACAAGTGGTGTCATTCCAACAATCAAGTGATGTCCATAAAAAATGCAAGATTCAAGCCTCAACCATCTACCCTAAATGTATACCTTTGCATCAATGAGAAGCACACCTTTTATGGAAATTGATGACAAAGGGGGAGAGATTGGTACAAAGATATGAAAGCCTTTATAGGGGGGAGAGATAAATTGTGTACAAGGGGAGAGATGAGATATAAAAGAAATAGAGGTTGGACATGAACATGGACAAAGAGGGAGCAACATTGAAGAAAAGAGATGGATCAAAATTCTTGGACAAGAGAAGCACACAAGTAAGGGGAGCAAGCTCATGAACTTTGATTAATTGAATTTGATATGTGCATATTCATGTGCTTGCTTGCATTGCATAAGCTTTCAAATTCAATATGCATGCTTGTGTGGTGTATGCTAGTTGTAGAACTTGAATGATAATTTGATAACTAGCATGCATAGGATGATAGCTAGACACTTGGTATGCTTTTCAAGTAATGCTAGTACCTTGCTTTTAATGTTGATCTCACAAGGGATCTAGTGCTTTTATTGCCAAGTGATGTCTAGCTAACTATGGTGCTAAGGATGAACTTAAAGGTGCAACTCCGATTGGTACACGCTTCAAAGGTTTATTCTATACACCTTAGCATCATTTTGTAGTAATTACTCTCCCACATTTTTAATCTATGCATATGTGCGAGCTTCAAATCAAACACTCTAGCACATATGTAGGGGGAGCTAATACTACCATTTTGGGTTTGTGGTACTTGTCCAAAATCATTTTCACATGGTAAAATTGCTTGGGCAAGCAACATGAATCCAAAAGAGCTTAATTTCCATATCTTTGTTGAGTTGTCATCAATTACCAAAAAGGAGGAGATTGAAAGGTCCTTGTTTGGTTTTGGTAATTGAGTGACAACTTAGGTGGACTAATTGTGTTTATGTAAGATACACAGGTGATTAGTCCACAGGTACATGTGTGTGAGCAACATATGCCATGAAGGTGAAAATGGCTTGGAGATGTTGCAAAGCTCACACATGTGATGATGAAGGAGCTTAAATGCACATGAGACATGACATTGAGTCATGTGATCAAGGTGGAGAAGATCAAGACAAGACTTGGCTTGATGGACCGGTTGCAAGCGTGAAGGGCAAGTCGAAGGCTTTGGAGTGATGGACCATGTGGCGGTGAAGCTTGAGCAAGACTTGGCGCCGATGGACGATGGCAACGGTGAAGAGCAAGTAAAGTCAAGATCGATGAACCAATATGATCACGTAATGATATGAAGTGGATCATATCATTGGTGATCGTGTTGGTGCATGTGTTGCATCGACATTGGAGGAGATGGAATGGAATGCGCAAGGCAAAGGTATAACCTAGGGCATTTTATTTCACCGGTCATAGGTGTGTAGAGAAGTTTATGACCGGGTTTAGGATAGATGGCCGTACTATCAAGAGGGGCAAACTTATTTGCATATCGGTCATCTAGTGCCACTCGAGTGATCTAACTTTGCATCGTCGCTAGGATCGAGTGGCGTGGCAAGTTGAGTGGCTAACACCCTTGAAAATGTTTGTGAAAATATGCTAACATATGTGCACAAGGTGTACACTTGGTGGTGTTGGTACATTTACAAAGGAGATAGAGTTGGAGTTGATGTGGATCAACTTGGTGAAGAAACTCCACCGGCGGAGTGTCCGCCCGTAGAGTGCGGATAGTGGAAGTGACCGGACGCTGGCACTGGAAGTGACCAGATGCTGGCAGGGCGTGTTTGGTCAGGCTGACGCATGGTGACGCAGGAGCTGGAGTATGACCAAACGCTGGGCTGCGTCCGATCACGTGCGACCGGATGCGTCCGGTCAAGGTCGGTACCTTACTGTAAACGACCAGACGCTGAGGTCCAGCGTCCGGTCAGTTGAAGCTACTGTGTCTGGTCAGAAGATGACCATTGAGATCGGAAGAATGCCGTTGAACGCAGGTGACACGTTGCTGTCATCGGGCGACCAGACGCTGAGGTCCAGCGTCCGATCAACACGACCGGAGCGTCCGGTCGACCCGATAGTTGTCCAGTGAAGGGGTAACGGCTAGTTTAGCCCTTGGGGCTATAAATAGAAGTGGCCTTCAGCCATGGCTGGGGTTGAGCACCTAAGGGGACTTAGTGTCCATGCTTGTGAGTGCTTGAGAGCCCTCCATCACACATATACTTGATAGTGATCATTCGATTGTGTGAGTGAGCGATTATAGTGCGATTGCATCGTGAGGTTGCATCGAGTAGCACTAGGTGATCGAGTTGCAAGCCGGTGGTGCTTGTTACTTATGGAAGTTGCCACCTCCTAGACGGCTTGGTGGTGGTCTCCGTCGAAGCCTGCAAGAAGCTTGTGCGGCGCTCCGGAGAAGTGCTTTGTGAGGGGCATTGTGCTCGCCCCGTGGGAGCCGCGAAGAGCAACTTTAGTAAAGCATGTCATTGAGCTACCCTCACTTTCGGGGTAGGTTCTTGCGGCGCCCGACGTGCGGGCTTGGTGGGTGATGCCAATTAGCCGCCGAACCACCAAGTGAGCGGTCGACACAACGGGGACTAGTGTGTTGGCAAACACATGAACCTCAAAAGAAAAATCATCGTGTCAACCTTGTTCTTCCCGTTGGTTTACATCCCCGTTACACAAGCTTGCGATTATTTTCATATATATTAAGCTTGTGTTGTTGCTCTTGTAATTAGTTAGCTTGTGTAGCTTACTAGTTACCTTCTTGCTTGTGTAGCATAGAAGTAGCTCCCTTGCGTGGCTAATTTGGTTTATGTAACCTTGTTAGTCACATTGCTTAGTTTGTGTAGCTAAGTATTTGCGCTCTCTAATTTGGCATTGGTTGCCTTGTTATTGAGCATTGCTAGTGAGCTTAGTTGGCTTTGTGTTTTTGCTTACTAGCATGTGTAGGAGCTCTCTTGTTGCTTAAAGTACTAGAGGCATAGGTTTGTATGACATTGCTCCTAGAATTGGTTAGGTGAGCTCTAGCTAGCCCAGCACCTTTGTTGCCTGATTAGTTTCTTCGGAAGGTGCTAGAGAACATAGATAGAGGGGTGTAGTCTTGGCTAGACCGATAGTCTTAATTCCACACTTGTTTTGGTTAGCTAACGTAATTAATTTTAGAAAGGACTATTCACCCCCCTCTAGTCTGCCATCTTGACCCTTCACTTGTGCAAGTGGTCGTGTTTGGTTGTTTTTGCTGTTGGTTTAGTATGAGACGGGATTGTGTTTGATTGCATGCATGCATTAGTTTTGTGTGTCTAACGCATGAGTCCCTGCATCTTGGGTGAATCAAGTCATCCTGCACCATGAGGGAAGGAGAAATCTAGAAGACGGAGACGTGCGGGATGGAGTAGGGCAAACGAATAAAAAGATGCAGGCAAAAGGTGCGAGCAGGGCAACCAAACACAACGCAAGTGCACGGAGAGATGCAGAATGCCCCTTCGGACGCCCTGGTTCGGGCAACCAATTACCCCCGTAGTGCATCACCAAATCCTGCTAGGATCTGGAGCAGGTGAAAAAAGTGGCGATGACAACATACTGTACTACTCTATGAGCAGTCGAGCACGCTGTCGTGATCAGCTGATTCTCTATTGAATACTAATTGCCTAATTGGTACTCCCTTTGTTCGAAATCTAAGTTATTATTTTAATACTGTTGAAAGCATCTTAAGTTATACGCAATTTATATAATAAAATAATAATATTTATGATACTAAATAAATATTATTAGATTTTTTATTAATTATATTTTTATAGTATACCTATTTGATGTCATAAAACTTTATAATTTTCTCTATAAATTTGGTCTAACTTGATATGTTTTAACTCTACAAGAAAGTTAGAATAAACTATAATTTAAAACGGAGAGAGTAACTAAATTAGCTTGTGGAGAAAGGTGAAAGCATTTAGGCCCCTAGTTGGGTTTCGGTGATTAATGACAATATGAGATTACTGTGACTATCGTGTGTTTTGCAGATGCAATTAAGTTAGGTCATAGTAATGGCAATTGATTGGGCAATCATGGTTAGCATGCCCCTACGATGGAAATCGTTTCAGTTTTCAAAGGATGGACAACAAGGTTAAGGATGGACTAGTTCTAAGTGTCGTTTGGTGTTGAAGAGACACTTAGAGTAGTTTAGGACTTTGTTTTTCCTTTGGTCGTACTATTAAGAGAGGTATGGACGGGTAGCTTGACCTAGGTGAGTCTAGTGGGTTAGGTGTGGTGCACACTTGTTAAATCTAGCACTAGGTAGCTCCTAAAAAGCCCTTATATCAATTGGAGCAAACTTCATTCACATATGATTGTGAGTTGGAAGTGATTGGAGGGTCAAATGCTGATGGGATGCTGGTTCCGGTGTGACCGGATGCTGGCGCAGAGTCCGGTCAGTTTATTTGATCAAGGTGAAGTCGTCTGGATACGACCGGACACTGAGAGGTGAGTGACCGGATGCTAGGTGCTAGAGTTCGGTCAACTCCAGTAAGGTTCCAGAGAGGGAGAATCCTAATCGGACGCGTCCGGTCAATGCTGACCGGACGCTGGTCAGGTTCCGAATGCTAATCGGATGCTGGTCAGGTTCCGGCTACTGATCGGACGCTGGGTGCCAGAGTCCGGTCAACATCAGTAAGGTTTCAGAGGGCAGTTTTTGTGACCGGACGCATCCAGTCAGTGCTGACCGGACGCTGGCCAGTGTCCGGTCACAACTTAAACTGCTGAGTGGTAGGTGAACTGACCGGAGCGTCCAGTCACCCCGCAGTGACACATAACGGTTCGTTTTGAATGAGGGGTTATAAATACTTCCTCTATTCACTCAAGGGATTACTTTTGCTCATTCCAACAGCTGAGAAACACCCTTGAGAGTGCCAAGAAGAGCAAGGTCCTAGTAAGGTGATTGAGATTTGAGAATTCAAGAGAGAGGCCTCGTTAGTGAAAGCAAGAGTAGCAAAGTGTACATCCACCCTCCTCATTAGGCTTGTCATGGTCAAATGAGAGTTCGTGCTTGTTACTGTTGGTGATCGCCATCACCTAGATGGCTTGGTGGTGATTGGGAGCTTGGTGATCATCTGGCAGAGCTTGTGGATGACCTAACTCAAGTTGTGAGTGGTTGTGGGTGATTCATCGTGACGGAGTGTCGAAGAATCAACCCGTAGAGAGCACTTGATCATTGCACGGATCAAGGAGGGGCTACACCCTTGCGCGGGTGCTCCAACGAGGACTAGTGGGAAGTGGCGACTCTCCGATACTTCGGCAAAACATCACCGCGTTCCTCCTTCTCTCTTTACTTTAAGCATTTATTTTGAACAATTCAATTCTTATCTTTACATTTATAGAATTGCCATGCTAGAATATGATTGAAACATAGGTTGCTAAATTTTTATGCGTTAGAACAATAGAAACACTTTCTAGACATAAGGGGTGAAGTGGGCTAACCGTAGAGTTTAATTATTGCAAAGAATTTTAGAATTAGCTTAGAATTAGCCCAATTCAACCCCCCCTCTTTGCAATAATTTGGGCTAATTCTAAAATTCTTTGCAATAATTTTAGAATTAGCCCAATTATAAGTCACTTTGACTTTCTAGGCACAAGGGGTGAAAATATGGAGTCTCCAGAAACAACTACCCCATCCGTTCCAAATTATAAGTCACTTTAATTTTTTTTATATTTATTTTGCTATGCATGTACATATAATATTATGTCTAAATATATATTAAAATAGATGAACCGAAAAAGTCAAAGTGACTTATAATTTGAAACGGAGGAGTATCCCTCTTCACACACAAAGTATGATATCTTCCCTCTCACAAAAAAAAAACCTATAGAAATGGCTCCCGCGGGCTCGAACGCGTGCGAGATAGTGAGCGTAGCTAGGTAGCTACAAACCAGAGAACATGCCACCAACACAACTGCTGTCGGGATCCTGAGCAAGGCACCCAAACACCAGCGGTCTACGTGGTCATAGCCTGGGCAGCGGCAGCCCTGGATGCTAGACGCGATACAGGCTAGGTAGAGAGAGAACCAAACAGGCAACCAGGGGCGACCAGGGGCGGAGCCAGGGCAAGTGCTGCCCACGCTGCATCACCCAAGAGCCAATGAATTTAAGTAGTACATGTATTTTTAGCAAGGCTAAGAACATTTGGGAAACCATGTATCAACAGATACGCTGAACATTTCTACCGCGGTAACAAAACTAGGTCCGCCTCATTGCTCTGCAGTCCATAAGCTAGTGATCCACAGCAACTCACCGTGCATCCATGCTACTTTAGGCAATTAGGCACTATTCTTTGAGACTTTGGAAAGTCTTGACTCTTGGGGCTTCATCAGACATCAGGAGCACCCCCTGTGAGTTGTGACGAGGTCCAGCTCGTAGCCGTCCACTACTCTGTGGCCACCACTCCTCCACAAGACCACAGTCCACACCTGAGTTCCGCGCCATAAACCGCACACACTCCGGCAGAAACTAAACGACACGGGCCATACGTCCCTCGCGGCCTCGCCCTCAGCCACCACAAGAGTCCATAGCCACAACCCATGGACGACGCCTGGCCGTGGCTGGCCTCCCTGCCGCCTCCTCTTCGTGATGAAGGCGGGCCCGACACACCGTCGCCGCCGCCATGGTCTCTCCCGCTCGCCGCCTCCATCGCCCTGCAGGCCGACACAACGGCTGCTGCTTCTGCGTCTCCCGCCGGCAACGGCGATGACGATGATGACGGCGAGCCCGCGCTGCTCGTCGCTTTCTCCGTCGCCGTCATCGGCGCAGGCGGCGAGCCGCGCGCGCTGTGGGCGTCTGAAGGCTTCGCGGCGTCCTCGCCGGTCGCGCTGAGGGTGCAGCTTCTGGTTCAGCTCCTCAACGAGGTGCTCGCGCTCTCTCCGTACGTCCCCTGCTTGGGCGCGGCCACCGGCGTTGACGACCTCGGCCGCGGGGACGTGTCCGAGTCCAAGGTGGACGCGGAGACCGTCTCCGCCGTCGTCGGGGCGGGTGGCGCCGATCCCTCTGCGCCCGCCGCGGCGGCCTTCTTCTCGATCGCTCTTCTGCTGCGACTCTTCTGGCTGTGCGCACTCGACGCCCCGGCAGACGCCGGGTACCTCTTCTTCCGAGACCTCGGGGCGGAGATCGAGCGCGGCCTCGGCGAGTGCCGGCCGGCGCTCGGCGTGTTCCTGCGCTCCATCGGCCCGGACGTCGAGGACCGGTTCATGCGCTCGCTCGGGTACATGCTCGCCAAGTGGTGCCTGCTGCGGGAGATACAGGCTGCTGCTGCCGGGCCGGCGGCGGCACCGCGTCGTCGTCGCGCGCTCCCCGCCGCGTGCCTGTCGTACGCCACCGAGGTGCACGGCCTCTGGGTCCTGAAAGGCTACGCGCCCGTGCTCGCCATGCCGCGCGTCGTCGCGGGCCCCGCGTCCACGTCCATCGCGGCGTCGCCGCACGAGGTGCCCGAGGAGCCGGCGCTGCGGTACGCCCTGGCGCACCAGCAGCTGGAGGCCGTGGCGCAGCTGGAGTACGCGGTGCGCGTGCGCGACAGGAGGTTCGTGACCGTCTCCGTGCGCGTCGACAACGTTCGGGTACGCGTCGCGCGGCTCGCGTTCTGTAAGGACGACGGCGACGGCGGCGGCAACGACGGGGAAGAAGAAGACGACGCCGGCGTCGACAACGACGTCATGGACGGCGAGAGCCATTTCCCGTCCCGTATCCGCGTCTGGGTCGGCCCGCTGTTCGGCGCGTCCTATGCCACGGGACCGAGCCTCGGCCGCTCCACGGGGAACCCCGAACGTGACGTCGAGATGACGCGCACCGTCAAGGGCGCCTTCGCCGGCGCCACCAAACCAGCCAACGGCGGCGGCGGCGCGCCAAGAATCAAGGCGAAGATGCGCTCGTCGTCGCGGACGCGTAACAGGAGCTGGCGGTGGGAGCAGGAGGCCGAGGGCAGCGCCGGCGTGTTCGAGGGGGTTCTCTACGACCCTGTCACCGGGACGGAGGTGTCCGCTTGGCGCCCCGGCATCGGCGGCGGCGGCACCGGAGCAGCAGACCCGAGGAACGGCATGAGAAGGCGGTATGGCGGGCCTGGGCGGGCGTTCAGCAAGATGCGAGGTCTGGTGGTGGCCGGCGACGAGCTGCCGGAGGAGATGACGTGGAGGGTGGGGAGGGAAGCAGAAGGGAGGACGCTGCGCTGGCGGTTAGGGCTCAAGGCCTGGGCGAGCTACCTGCCCAACGAAGTGAGGAGCCGCCACTTCGAGACCCGCTGCATCGAGTGGGCGCACGAGGTGGATCTGCCGCTTGTGGCCGTCGACGGCGACGAGAGCTAATAAGGGTTGATCGAATCTTGACATCCCTCCGCTTATTAGCAAAATGTAGCATGAGACTAGAGAGGCTGCCGCCAGCCGGTGCCCTGTAGATAGATAATGTAACATGGCAACATGAGATGCACTATAGATTTACAGAAAAGAAATGGATCGCTTGTACGGGGTTGTATCAATTACCATTTACCAAAATTGGTTCGCCACCAAAAAGCCAACAATTTTTTTTTGGCGGCCGTTCATACTTTTGACAAACTTTGACTAGCAAATGAACTGAAATTAACAAGGGGCACTATATCGCAACATGGTTTTCAAAAAAAAAAAACTATATCGCAACATATGTTGCCAATGGCGCGGTATGATATGGATTATGCTCATCAGGTGCTTGTACAAGATCTTGTCTTTTTGCAAACAAATACTCCGTTTGTCCCAAATTATCTGTCGTTTTTTGTTTCCGTGCCGCAAGTTTGACTCGATTTGTAGAAAATACGTGCAACATTTGTATCTCCGAATAAATTTATTAAAAAACTAGATTCAAAGATCTTTCCAATGATACCAATTATGTACCATAAATATTAATATTTTTAAATATATATTTTGTCAAAATTATTTCTCGGAAGTGAAAATGATAGATATTTTGGGACGGAGGGAGTATGGTGGCTTTAGAGTAAAGGAGGGATGAGCAAGTCTGAATTTGAGAGACCCATATGTTAATTTTTTCTATTGAGCTGACATGAGTGGACGGAACTAAAACATAAAGCGAGAAAAACTAAGGACTTCATAGCTAGTCAGGTCAAATTTCATACTACGAGGTATATAGGACATTTTAAATGGGCAAGACAAAAATCAGAAGGAATTTTCTCTGGAGGGGAAGAAGAGAGGCCAATGATGGACATTGGTTGCTTAATCACTTGGCCAAAAGTTTGTATGCCCAAAGATCTCGGAGGACTTGGGCTACATGATCTCAAACATCTAGGTTGGGCTTTGAGACTAAGGTGGCTCTGTACGTATGGCAAAAGAGACAGCCTGTAAACATTGGGCTGAATTTCAGATACAACTTCGTTCACTCTCTGAAAGATTTCTTCTCTGTGTTTTAGTGTGCGACACAGGCAAATTTGGCAGCATTAGGTAAAGCATCACTTCTGTACAAAAGCAATTGTCGGCTTCAGTTCGCACTCTGCTTCCGGGAAAGAAGGGATCGATCTGAGCAGAGGTGGCCAGCACCCAGTGGCGATTTTGACTGCAATTTTTTTCTATTTAGAAGCGCTGTGCTTGCAACAAATGTCAGGAGCAGACACGGAATCGGCCTGCCATTCATCCTATGGATAAACAAAGACAAGGTCGTTTGGCAGGCAAGGCGCAAGAATCCAAACCAGTACTCCTACTAAAAATGGGATCAATGCCACGGGAAGTTGGCATTGGGCTGGGCAGCACGGCGAGATGCATGGAGTAGACAGACAGCTGCGGGCTAACGAACGCGTTGCGGATAGCAGGATTTGGACGAAACCGGACACCTGCGGACCACGGAGTGCAGCGGCGGCTTTTGCGGCCACGGGGCGACCCCGACGCCAAACGTCCGGGACGCTGCTCCGCGGTCGCCACGAGGAACTTCCCGTCGCAGCCCCCGCCCCGCGCCCGCACCGGACGGCGTGCCAATGGTAGCTCCCATGCTCGAGGGGTCTGCGTCTGCCCGGAAGAAGAAAAAAAAAAATCCGTGGAGACGACGTACGATCCCATCATCCCATAGAGGTGACTGTTGCAGTGGTGTTTAATAAGTTTATAATAAGAGAAGTAGTTAGTTGAAAAAAAAAGCTACAACATTTTTCTGAGTATAGACACGTGTTAGTGAATCCACGGCAAGATCTGTTCAACACGGGTTGGAATGAAAACAGAACGGATCGGAGCGGATAATGTCTTTCTCATACCCTAATCCACTTTTCTTTGTCGGATTCGGATAGGAGCGGATAATACTTGGATACGGATGCGAATACGGATTTTTTTGGATGTCGAAACTGATATGGATATAGAGCGGATACGGATTTAAATAGTCGAGTAATATGTGCATACTTAAAGAATTTTATACTTGTTAAAAAATTAATTGTAAAGATTTAATAGCAAGTAGTAGACAAAAATCATATATTGCATTCCATGTTGTGGTTATCACACCGACAAAATTAACATTTAACAAGTTATCCTCACTCAGAAATGATAAGTTATTAGCCGATATGTAATAGCAGCAAGCAAGATCTCAATTCAAAGTTTATAACGTCAAACAACAACATCACAAACTAAGAGTTCTCAACTAACAAACTTTTTTTAAAAATCCTAAATTTCTCTAAGTTTTAGTCTAGGAAAAGAATTATCAGATATCATACTTTAAACATCGGATAATCCTCATAGAATTTGCGGATAATCCATATCCTCCGGATTTTGCCAATTCCATATCTTATCCCGCATCCGCACAGAATCGGATTCGGATTATTTGTATCCGCGTGGATTTTAAATTTTTTTCTCCATATCCTTAAAATTTGGATTCGGCTCGGATTGGAGCGGAGAATTATCCGCACCACTTTCACCCCCTAAACATGGGACAAAGCATGTGTACGTGACACTATGCTAGTTTTGAGAAACTATAGTATATATAAAAAATAGTTTTAGAAAAATGTGCAAAATCTCATTTTAGAAAAGAAAGGAGATCTAGAGTGGAATTTTATCTCAAATAGTGCTAGAGTTACTTCTGCAAACTACGGAGGTTTGCCCGTGAAAAAAGTAGCTCACTTGCGAGTTGCAAATCTACGAGACTTCTATGCATTGAATGGGTGTTGGTTTCAGCTAGGTATGAAAATGGATCGGATACTGACGTCGCTGGGCTGGGACAACTTTTTCTAAAGCTTTAGATTTGAAACGTGGTCGCGTATTAAATTTAGATTAGAGACATGTGAGCGTAAGAAGTGAGACGTTGATGAAACGAGTGAGGTGCGGTGGTACAAGATATGTGCTTTTTTTTTAAAAAAAAAAGAATTTTGGAACATTCAGCCGTTCATAGGTAAAGAGGGGCTGCATCGAAGTTTGGTGAAATCAGCTGGCCTCGTTTATCGTCTCGGAACAGCGAGGGTAGGCGAGGCCACCGGAATCCGCGGGGGGACACGTCTGCGCGGCCGCAGCCGCGCAAAAACTACTGGGCACCGGCGCACAAACGCCGCGTGCTCCCCGACCACCAGCTCCAGCTCCCTCCCTCCAAAGCCCCCAATCCCTCCACACTGCTCTGCCCCAGCACCCAATTGAGCCATCCCAATCCCAACCCTAGTCCCTCGCCTCCCCCAATGACGTCGCCGGGCGGCGTCTTCTCCGCCGCGCTCGTCGCCGAGGACTTCCCGTGGGTGCGTCGCTCGTGCCGGTCCAGCCCGATTTGTCCCTTTATTTGCTGATGAACCCGGAGAGGTATTGGCTTGGACCGAATTCGCTGATGCTGCTTCTGCTGACCTGCTATGAGTGGTGGTTGCTGCGCAGGTGGAGAGGGAGGAGGAGATGGGGATGGCCCCGGACAAGTACAGCGAGGTGTTCGGCCTCGCGCAGCGCGGCACACGAGCCTTCCGCGACAGCCGCTTCGACGAGGTGATCGCTGAGTTCTAGCTCCTTCCCTGACTCTTTTCGTGTGTGCAATTGTGCATGCAGTCGAGTTGCCAGTGTCTCGGTGTATCCGGACTGGGAGTTCGCATATGCCTCATGAGCGTCTGCTAGTTTAATTGGTTATATGCTTCGAGTGTTGGGAGAAAAATGAGAATTGGCTTTGGAGTTGGACGGGGAGTCTGTGAGTCTTAGAGTCTAGTGTACCCTGGGTGACCTGAGATTCGGCTTCGGGGAGGAATGAGGATGCAACGACTGTCTTTTGCTTTTTGACTCCTTGAGATGAGATGAAGTCCAATGTAATGTAAACGAACCAAGCTGAAGTGGCACAATGGTGTTCAATTCATTCTTTGTCAATGCAAGTTAATTTCCTGAAGAGGTTCTCCCGCATATGCAGCGAATGCCTGGTACCAGCAATTGCAGTTTGTAGACAGTTTTCAGAAGGGAGAAAACTATACAAGTTATCAACTAGAGTCATTGCTTTCCCTTGCTCTGCCTCTTACAATAGTAAAATATGCTTGACAGAGTTAGCATATGCAGATAATCTGGAATATCAAGGAGGTTTCACATACAGTTAGTGTGGCATTCTGAGTAGCCCCCCCTCCCTCCTGGAAAAAACTGCCCAAACTATTTATGGTCCTAGTAGAGGAAAGCCCTAGATATCTTTGTGGGTATCACACAAGGTTTTATGGTCCCAGTGATTCCTGAATCTCACCTAAAGGAAAGCCCAAACTAATTAACAAGATGGGCCTCCTGCCAGTGGTGGAATGCTCCTGTGTTGGGCCTACTTATGCAGGCAGCAATGCAGCATCTCTAGTGATCCTATTAATTACATAATATATATTGACAGTAATTTTATCATTTTGTGTTGTTTTTTTAATTAACTGCTTTTAGGTGGTCTGCGCATGTACAATTTTTTTTTTACCTTAGTGCAAATGCTACTTGGCATGATCCTGTTTCAGGCAATATCCTGTTACACTAAAGCTCAAAATTTGAGACCAGATCCAATTATCCTTGGCAATCGAAGTTTGGCTTTCTGCCGGTGAGTTTCCTGGCAATGTTTTTGCATAATTTAGCTGTACAGATTTCTTTCGTTCTGTATAGATATGTTTGCTTTGGATCCACACCATGGTGTGTTACCACTATGACAGGTTAAGTCAACTGTTGAGGGAGAGATCAGCAGCTGACTCTGAATATCAGCCCTTGAATGGCCTTGATCCTACAACCCATGCGGAGGTATAGTACTTCACACTATTGTTGGATTCCAATGTTAATTAAGTGAACTTGCAGCGCATTAGGCTTTCTTTCCTTATAAGAAAAAAAACTCTGTTTATATTTGATTCATTATTACAGTTAGCTCTGAAGGATGCGGAGAAGATATTATCTATCAACAGTTATTCTCCTAGACCATATCTTCTCAAGGCATATGCGCTAATTCTGGTAACAGTTTGTAACTTAAGCACATCAGAAGATCTTGAATCCAATCTTCTTTTGTTAGTGTGAATAGTACTTTTTAAGTATTTTTTCCCTGAATAAGAGTACTCAGTTTAGCCCACTTGGATTAATTTTTGGAAGAACCTTTAATTGTCTGTGGACTGTGGTCATTTGGTCTTCTCACGTTTAAAATTTTAATATTGGACGAGTAACACCTGTACTTTTGCAAATTCCCGGATGTACTTTATGTCATATATTTTACCACTTCTATTTCTCATGACTTGAATGTTCACTTTATCCAGAAATCTCAGGCGGTAAATTTCAATATGCAAAATTTGGAATTACATGTGGCAAATTGTTAAGTTTGATCTGGGTGATCATCCAAAAGAAATACAAGTTCGCTAATCAAAAGAAAACATTAAAAAGATTCATGGATGTAGTAATGCATGACATATACCAAATTTCATTGCAAAATTCACCAATAGGGGGCAAGCCCTCCTGTTTCTTAAAAAAAGAGAGCAAAATGTCCATGTATATATAATTTGTTTTTTTTTGTTATGCTCTGTTGTTCCACCATCAAGTGAACCATTCACAAGCTTCTCTTTTTATTATAATCTATTGGAACATATATACTATTATGTATATTATGTCCATGTTATAGTGGATTCATATTTCCTTGAATGTTTGTTTATCTAATTGGAATAACTCATTGATATGAAGATGGAGCATTACCATGAGTCACGTGAGGCCCTTCTTGCTGGTCTTCAAGTCGATCCCCTCAGGTATGATTGTTGGCTTATAAGGATATTCATAATTGACTTCATTGCTTGCAGATATCTATTATTAATGATCCTCTGGTGCATTTTATAACACTTATTTTCTATATATATACAGTCATATCTTGCAAACCTGTCTGAATGATCTGGATAGGAATACAAATATTGCAGCTGGGGCAAGGCGTGCAAGGTTAGATAGGACTGATGATTTTGAGTGCACATTATGCTTTAAGCTATTGTATGAACCTGTCACTACACCATGTGGGCATTCATTTTGTCGCTCATGTCTACATCAGTCAATGGATCATGGTGAGCTTACACAATTTTCACATGCCCAAATATCTGTTTCTGTTTAATTATGAACTTACTGCTATGTGCTATGTCCAATAGGAAATAAGTGCCCCATGTGTCGGACAGTGCTATTTATTGGTCCAAGGACATACCCTTTAAGGTAATCTAAGATGTTGAGAAGTTAATCTTCTTTACTTCAAACTTCAAAGTATCATTTTGTTAAGATGTCCATATTTTTCCCTGACATTTCTGATGGCAGTTATGGTTAAATGCTTCAGTGTAACATTGAGCAACATAATTCAGAGAAATTTCCCAGAAGAATATGCTGAGAGGAGGTCAGAACATGAGACTATGACATATGCCGGTGTTGATTTGATGCCTCTCTTTGTTATGGATGTTGTACTGCCATCCCAAAAGGTGGCACTGAACATATTTGAACCTCGCTACAGACTGATGGTAAAGTTATCACAAAATTAGATACGCTTTTGTCAGACACATTTGTTGATAATGTACTTCTCTATTGATCAAGATCGCAAACCTAACTGTACATACATATCCAGCTTGCAGCTATAACCTTGCAAGATTTTATTATTTAATATTTATAAATCTTGCTGAACTAAATTCCTTTCTCGAATGATGCATTAATTATCGAAATGTAAACATGTTCAAGCGTTATTTCCATTTTTATTATATGTTAAATTTCAATAATTTCGATAATTAATGCATCATTCGAGAAAGCAAGGTTAGTGTTCTTTGAAGAAAAATTATATGTGCATAGATGTTTTTTTTTCAAAACATGGAAAGCTGCATAGGCTATATAATTTTGAAGACATTAATTGATCATCCTGCACATCTTGGTTCCAGTGAATAGAAAAAAGTGTAAGACCTTATCGTCTTTTGCTGTTGATGCATGACTCAGAAATTTATTTTTTCCGTTGGATTCTGCATTCTTTGGCCACACACAGTTGTGTATTTGTTTGTTATTCACCAATTCACACTAACCTTAATGAGCCTAGGAAAATTTTCCTAGGCTTTTTTGCGAGAAAATAAGACATGTAACTGAGTGGTATTTTGCTCTATTTATTTCTTCATTATCTTTTAATGCTTTCCATTTGAAATTAGGTACGGAGAATAATGGAAGGGAACCATCGGATGGGAATGGTTAGGAACTAATGTCAAAGCATCACTTTGTTTGTTTTGAAATAGTTATTTCATTTATTTTTGGTTTGAAAACTGTAGGTTGCTATTGATTCAGCAACGGGTACTGTAGCAGATTGTGGCTGTGAGGTGGAAATTTTGGAGTGAGTTTTACTTTTCATTATTTGCAACTTCCTGACAATATTTTTTTGTTTAATGTTTAATATTCATAAATTTATAGGTGTGAACCACTTCCAGATGGGCGCTTTTATTTAGAGGTAATTTTTGTATTAGTACTGGATTTCATAATTAAATAACAGTGTAATTATATACTGCAAACTGCTTTCTGTATGTGCAACTGCGTGGTGTGCGTCCCTGTGAGCCTACAGATCCTTGACTGTGTCACTGCAGAAATAAAATATTCTGTTAGTATTGTCTGGTGAAAACTAATTGTCATATATATTCTTAGACTCAACGTTGTTTTAGAACCTAAAAGATGTAAGATCTATTTGCAAATGTTCTTGGAATATTTTTCTTTGTTTTGCAAATGGAGTCCTTAATTCTTGTTACATTGAAAGAAATTTATTGTAGAGACTAGAAAAGAGCATAAAGAAAGTATCGTTTTGGTCAGCTGCAGCAAGAGGAGTAGAGGACCTTGCAAAGTATCACTCGTTTCATAGTTTCGTCTACCTTCTTTTTTCCCTACAGGCACCATTGTTTAATGTCAAATAATGTGGACATTTGATGCCTTTTTATGTTGAACCAATGTAATGAATTAAATTGTGAAATTCTGAAGTCATTTTCAGAGGACAAAAAATAATAGTTTCCATCATAGGTGGAAGGCACACGTCGGTTTCGTATCTTACGATCATGGGATCAAGATGGGTGAGTCTTACATGCTTACTACAAATCTATCTGGGAGAGAATGCCAGATCATTTCTGTGTAATTCTTACTTTTGTTTTTTTTTGAAAAAATTGTAGATATAGAGTTGCTGATGTTGAATGGTTGCAAGATATACGTCTGCCAGAAGGATCGCAAGAGAGAAGAGAAGTAAAATCTCCATACCTTTCTCATGCTTTTCTTTAACTCTGACAATAATTATGTCCAAATGCAACCAATATTTTTTATCAGTATATCCTGTTGATTTTTTTTTTCTAAAAAGTATTCCCTCCATTTCAAATTATAAGACGTTTTGGCTTTTCTAGATACATAGCTTTTACTATGTACCTAGATATACACTATGTCTAGATACATAGTAAAGTAAATGTATCTAGAAAAGCCAAAACATTTATAATTTGGAATGGAGGGAGTACATCTCACATCAGCTACATACTCTCAAAACCACATTGAGGTTCTGTTAAACTACTGCCAAATTGAAAACCTATAACATGTTAGTGTAACTTTTGAAACTGGGCGAGATGGACAATTGGAACATATCTGGTATTTGTTATGATCTTATTGGACTTAGAACAAGACAGCTTTTAATCGGTGAAAATTCTGTAGAATCAACCTTAGATGTTAAAGAGATGGCACGGTGAATATTATGTGGGCCCACACATATGATGGTTGCCCAGCATAGCCCATAGCCCCATAAACAGTTCAGCATAGCCGAAGCTGAGTAGGTCAATCAGATTAGTGCTTGCTGTTTGCTTTTGGATCAAATCGCTAGGTATGATTGGTGTGCTATGATAGGAGATTTGAGTTGACTAGTTAATTTGTTAAAGTTTGATGCAGCTGACCATGTAACATTCGTGAATAGATTTATCTCTTATCTCCTTTGTTACATCTCATCAAAATCAAAATAGTAATGCTGTCTCTGTCACTTTTATTTATTGAGTTTATAAGTCTATCTAATTCTTCACAGCTAATGGAAATGGCCAATGGAGCTTCAGAGATGGCCAGGGCATATATTAGACGTGCTAGAGAAACCATACGGACTGGTATGCTTAATTTCAGCTTTTCAAGTACTTCATAGTGAAGTAGTTATTTATACAGTGAAACATATTGTTTTAGACCTGTTTAGAGAAAAGTAGGATCTTGTATGCAAATTTTCAGTATGGTGCATGAATCATTGGCTCCATAAATTGATTTGAATTAACAGAGTAAACAAAACTCAAATTACACAAGAACATAGTACCATTTGATTTTATTTGAAGCCTAGAGCTGCCAAAGTTTGAACACAAAATCTAGAGATGAACCAATCAAGCCCTTAAGGTTATTTGGTGTGCATTGGATCATGATAATGATTGTCTGGGATGCTAATATTTTTGGATTATTATTTGCTTCTACATTGCATTTTGTTTTAACATTCATTGAATGCAGCAAGGCGAACAAGACATTTGGATCTTGAGAGCATGCCTGGGCCACAGGATCCTGAGAAATTTAGTTTCTGGGTACGCAGCATGCTTGTTTTTGCTGAATTTGTAATGATGGCATATTTGCTGATGCAATATTTTATTTTATTTTTATCTTCCCTGCAGCTAGTCAACTTGATAAGTTTGAGGCCCTCGGATAGATTAGATATGTTACGCCTTCGTGACACTAGGGAGGTAAGCTCTTAAGGCTGTCTTCTGTTTTCACGGTAGAGACCAGGTTTTGATTTTGCATTGTTGTTGCCTCTGCAGAGAATTTCTAGTAGTATCAGGTTGCTGAGTGATGCCGAACAAGGTTGCCGTGTACAATGACAGAAACAGAACTATAGTACAAGAATTGTTTCCACAGAGACAGACCAATTCGTTCATCTAGGGGTATATATATACCGAGCAGCTCCTACATGTATATCGATTTGTAGCATATATATTTCTCATAGTTGTCATTTAATTGATTATGTTCTATATGATTTCCTCATGTAACTGTCAATGGAAAAGGTGTATCATTACTTCCTCATTCGTGTATTACTACCTCCTTATTCTTGTATCGATCCGTTTTCGCCTTTAATGCCATTTGAGAATTTAGGTTTCCGGGAACTATGTCGTGTTGGTAATTTGGTATGCTTCTGCGGATGCTACTATAGTGCTCTTGTTATTTTTGCTAGGTTGGTCGAAATTACATTTTTCCTGGTTCATCGTACCTAAAATGCATGCTTGATATAGGAGCATTGCCGCAAACAAGGGGGAAAAATCGTGCCACTTGCACGTACTACACCTGTTCCATAGTTTGAAAGCATTTCCGGTCAGAGATATGATATGACGAAACAGGGGCGCAGGTGTCAGCTGACTGCCAATGACTTGCCGGTAAGTTTTTACTTTTTTTATTATTTTGAGGAGGACGGTAAGCTTTTACTATGCCCTTCAAAAATTACCTGTTCTGACCTCAGTATAAAATTAGCCTTACATCAGCAGCCCAGCTGCCATGTGCCCAGCTCATACTCTAGGCCATAAGCCCATTCTGTCGTTCATAATTTCACGTGGCCCATAATGTCAATAAGCAACAGCCCACAAGCAGATAAGGCCAGAAGTCTACAAGAGCAGCCTAATAGTCGTCTAGCGCTCATAGTTGCCAGTCTGTCCCCTCGACGGCCCGACGCTTTGTTGATAATTTACCATCGCAATTTTTTTTAACAACCGGGAAGGATTTTTCCGTAGCAGTAAATGTGTCCGTGCGTTAACTTATAGTAGAAGGAAACAATAAAAATTAAAATTTTGAGAAAATTAACCATGTGACACACAGTGCTCGCCGGAGATAGGTAAGAGAGCTCGGATCTCAAGAGGACAAGGAATCAATAATTGAAGAGGAGCAAGGATGTAACACCCTAAAATTTGCTAGAAATAGATATAAATTGAGTTAGTTTTAGAATTTAGTGCTCATAAAAACATAGGAAAATAAAATTTTTCATTAAATTAAAATTTATTATAAGACTTAGCAACATTCTTGTACATTGATGCTGATGCATATTTTTTTGTGATACTTGGGTTGATCAAAATTTCAAAAGAATTTGAACTTGATTGGAATTTGTATTTCAAAATGAAATTAAAAAAAGAAAAGAAATTCTTCCTCTCCCCCTCACTCTCTTTCGGCCTGGCAGCAAAATTAGCAAGGCCTGGCCTAGCTCTTTTCCCTTCCTGCGTAGCCCAGTAGGCCAGTCCGCACTCACCTTCCTTCTTTCACTCACACCGTCGGCCCGCTTCCACCTTTTCTCCAGCACCGAGGCCTAGCCCGGCCTCTCTCCTTCCCCGCGCAGCCACTCCCTTCTCCGCTGGCCTAGTGCGCCACTGCGGCCCACTCAACTCTCTCCTTCCCTCAGCCGGCCCAGCTCCCTCTTTCAGGCCTGCTTCGCCCGCGGCCCAGCAGCACGCCGCGCCCCTCTCTCCGCCTCACTCTCCCTCACTGTCATCGTGGCCCCGCTTGTTAGCCGCATCGATTTCTTCTTCCCCGAGCCGTCGTCGACCCGAATTCACCGCCGCCGCATAGGAGTCCGCCGCCGCCCTGTTTCATTCCCTAGCGTGCACCCCACGTTTATTCACGGCTGTAAGAAAAATGGACCCTAGGCCCATTTACTTTGGATTTTGGTGTTTGATGACCAACACAACCAAAGTGGACTAATGAATTTGCAAGTAATTGTTTTATAGTTCAATAGGGTGCAAACGTGACTTGGACGAAGGCGACATGATGATCCGATGATCAACACCTGAAGCAAGACCCTAGAAGCACAAGAGAGGATCCATGATATCAAGCAAAGTCTAAGCACGAAGATAGAAACCAAGCTGGACGCAAGATCGCGAAGAAACGAGCTCCATAGAGGTGACCGGACATTGAGCGAGGCAGTGACTGGACGCACGGACTTCACTATTCATCGTCGCGGCAACAACTCAGTGAGGATCGGACATAGCGGCACTAGATGACCAGACACACAAAGTGTAGCATCCGATCATGTCCAGAGAGGTTCTAGAGCGGCGTAAATGCGACCGGATGCGTCCGGTCGATGATGACCGGACTCGGTAGTATGTCCAATCTCTACATGGGTGCTCAACGGTCGAGACGACCGGACGTGTCCGGTCAGGACGACAGCAGTGTCCGGTCAGTAGCAGAAAGCTGGGTTTCGCCCCCAATGGCTACTTTCTCTATGTGGCTTATAAATAGACCCCCAACCAGCCATTTGATAGGTGGAGAGCTGAGGAAATATAGCAAGGGTGTTGATACACCATTTTAGTGATCTCCACTTTCATAGTGCTTAGTGATTCATTAGGTGATTAGCGTAGGTGCTCTGCGAAGTGCTTAGGTTGATTAGACCACCGCTTATGCGCTTGCTCTAGGTTTAGGTCTAGTGTTTCATGAGGTTTATACACCTCTTATCATTCGGTGCTTGCGCGCACCATTGTTGTACATCGGAGGGGCTTGTAGTCTTGCGAGATCACACCAACCGCGTTTGTGGTGTGGCCGCCATCGTGTACCGAAGGGAACAAGGCCCACGACGATTCGACCAAAAGCTTGATAGTGAAGACGGCGGGAAGCGGTCCAGGAGAGGCTTGCCGGAAGGCACACCAGAGACCCACTTGCGCGTGGGGAAGGCCCGGGGCTATCCACAGAGTTACCCGACCGAGAGCTTGGCCCTTGCGAGGGATTCCTTGCGAGGGGCTTCAACGAGGACTAGGAGGAAGCTTGAGCGCTTCTCGATACCTCGGTAAAAATACCGAAGTCATCGATGAGAGTTTGCATCTCTACCTCATCTTTACCTTTCGCATTCACATTGCTACCTTGGTTGATTGCTTTACTTTCCTAGCTTAGTTGATAGGATTAGAACCTAGGTTGCATAACTCTTTTACGGTAGAGATAGCAACACACCTAGCAAAACCGTAGTTGCACATCTAGATATATTATTTTCTTACATAGGTTTTGACTAGGTGGAATTAGAGGCCATAGTTTAGAATTAGAATTTTAAGTTGCCTAATTCACCCTCCTCTTAGGCTTCACGGTCCCTTACAAGTGGTATCAGAGCAGGTTGGCTTAATTTGGACCTTTGGCTTCACCGCCGTTGAGTCAACGCTATTTAGAGTGGTTGGGATGGATACTTCTAGGCCTTCACACTTTGGTGACACTAACTTCCCCTACTATAAAGCTAGAATGGCTTGTCACCTTGAGGCGGTAGATTTGGGTGTTTGGAGTCACTCGTAACAGGATGAAGCCCATTAAGAATCTCGATAAACCCACAAAGAGTGAAGAAAAAGAAATTCATTTCAATGCTAGAGCTAAAAATTACTTGTTTGAATCTTTTAGCATGGATGTGTTTAACCAAGTGTTCACTTTAAATACGGCACATGAAATTTGGTTAAAACTCCAAGAGCTCCATGATGGCACAACTAATGTCCGTGAGCAAAAACATTGTCTAGCTAAACAAAATTATGATTCCTTTAAAATGAATGATGATGAGCTTATTCGTGATATGTATTCTCATTTGAATCTAATTATCAATGAGCTCCATTCAATCGGATTAACGAAGCTAGATGATGCGGACATCGTGAGGAAGATAATCTCCATGCTACCACAAAATAAATATGCAAGCATCATCACCATCGTTCACAACATGAAAGACTTGAGCACCATGACCCTAGCTATAGTCATTGGCAAGATAGTGGCATATGAAATGTCACGGAAGATGGGTCAAGAAGAAGCCTCGTCATCAAGCAAAGGCAAAGCTCTCGCATGTAGTGAGAAAAAGAATATGAAGGGCAAGCAAGTTGAGACAAGCTCAAGCTCAAGCTCCTCAAGTGAAGATGAAGAAGAAGATGAGGATGATAATGATGATTCAAGTGATGATGATCAATCTTCCATCTCCACCTCTGACCTTAATGAAGAATCATTCAAACTTATCAACAAGGTAGAGAACATGATCCAAAGGCTCAATATCAAGGGTGTGCCCACAAGCAGATAAGGCCAGAAGTCTACAAGAGCAGCCTAGTAGTCGTCTAGTGCTCATAGTCACCGGTCTGTCCCCTCGACGGGCCGACGCTTTGTTGATAATTTACCATCGCCATTTTTTTAACAACCGGGAAGGATTTTTCTGTAGCAGTAAATGTGTCCATGCGTTAACTTATAGTAGAAGGAAACAATAAAAATTAAAATTTGAGAAAATTAACCATGTGACACACAGTGCTCGCCGAAGATAGGTAAAAGAGCTCGGATCTCAAGAGGACAAGGAATCAATAATTGAAGAGGAGCAAGCATGTAACACTCTAAAATTTGCTACTTTTGAAATAGATGTAAATTGAGTTAATTTTGAAATTTAGTGCTCACGAAAACATGGGAAAATAAAAATTTTCATTAAATTAAAATTTATCATAAGGCTTAGCAATATTTTTGTACATTTATACTGATGCATATTTATTTGTTTGTGATACTTGGGTTGATCAAAATTTCAAAAGAATTTGAATTTGATTGGAATTTGTATTTGAAAATAAAATAAAAAAAGAAAAGAAATTCTTCCTCTCCCCTCACTCTCTTTCTGCCTAGCAGCAAAAACAGCAAGGCCTGGCCCAGCTCTTTTCCCTTCCTACGTAGCCCAGCAGGCCAGCCCGCACTCGCCTTCCTTCTTTAACTCACACCGCTGGCCGGCTTCCACCTTTTCTCCCGCACTGAGGCCCAGCCCGGCCTCTCTCCTTCCCCGCGTAGCCGCTCCCTTCTTCGCTGGCCTAGTGCACCACCATAGCCCACTCAACTCTCTCCTTCCCTCAGCCGTCCCAACTCCCTCTTTTAGGCCTGCTTCGCCCGTGGCCCAGCAACATGCCGCGCCCCTCTCTCCGCCTCACTCTCCCTCACTGTCATCGTGCCCCTGCTTGTTAGCCGCATCGCTTTCTTCTTCCACGAGCCGTCGTCGACCCAGACTCACCGTCACCGCTTAGGAGTCCGTTGCCACCCTATTTCATTCCCTGGCGTGTGCCCCACGTTTATTCACGGCCTTAAATACCGAGCCCGCACTACACTCTACCCCTGCATAACCCTTAACGCAGCTGTAGCCTCGTCGAGTCGACGCAGCGCTGCCAAACCCTAGCCACCAACGAGCTACCTGCCTCGCCAAGCACAGCTCCACCTCCATCTGCTCTGCACCGCAGTAAGGTACCTAGCCGAGTTCGCCCTCCCTTCTTGTATCTCCCGGTGTCCTCGGCTCGTGAATCTGTGGCCCGTAGGCCCTCCTCTAAGAAACACCGATGAGCTTGTCGTCGCCGACCATGGCGCCACCGCCTCCTCTTTCTAATCTGGCGGCTACATTCTCTCTCCCCCCGCTAGATCTAGTCTGCACTGTCCATTCTCGATCCAGTGGCCCTGATTCGCCTGTACTGATTTAGCCGATTACTTTTGCATAAGAGCCCCTTCCCTTTTCTAGTATAGAATCCGCCGTTCCTGCACTTTTGCTAAAGAGACCCTTAGCTTTTGAATAATCTAACCCACAGTCCATGGCGCACTTCCAGAATACATTTTCCTATTCTAAAAACGTAGTTTCTTCGGTTAGATCCAAAATACGTTTTCATCTATTTACAGTTTTGCCACTATTTTCTTTAGGCCATAAAATCTTCGTTTTAACTCCGATTTGATCCGTTCAAGTTGCGTTAGATTCGTAATTGAGTAATCTACATGTTGAAGCTACTGTTAAACATATTTTTAACTTTTGAAATTTGAGGTTAGATTTAATCTATTATTTTTATTAAAGGAAATCTTGTTTAATTCATAACTTCTTCGTTATAGCTTCGATCAGAGTGCTTTTCGCGCCTGGGTGATCGTAGTAACATGTAGAACATCTTTAAAACCTTTTTACTTACTGTTTATTATGTTTGGTGTACTATTCTAATTTAGTTCTATTGTTTGCTTCATATATAATTGCATGGATGCTTGTGTGGTGCTTCATGATCATGTCCAGTCGGTGAGCTTTGCGTTGGTGATATAAAAGAAGTTGGTGATCTAGAAGAAGTCCTTCGGAGGTTACAATTCAATTGAAGAAGGGATCTGAGTTTAAGTTAAGTATAGCATGGGATCTTCCTTGTTGTCCTATACACCTTTAATCATTTAATTCATACTGCATGTGTCTACCTTGACTACCACTAAGGATTTCCTAGTACTTTGTACCTTGTACCTTGATTCCTATGGGTTATTGCATTGGGTAGTATGATGCTAGTGCTCAACCAAAGCCATGATCTTGTAACTTGACTAATGGATTATGTAATAAACACTAAAAGATGTTTTTAGCAACATGGAACAAGGGGGCTAGAGCATTGGGCTATTTTATGGTGCTTTAGATTCCTCTCCCTAAGGACTTATCTGTAAGCGAACATCCGAGACTTACAGTATAGCTGTGAGGGCTACATGGCTCTGGCTTTAGCTCAGTATGAGGACCTTTTCTAGCTTGTTAGTGGTTACCTTTATTGGCATAAGAATGGCTTGATGAATCGGGTATAGTGCGGCCTCTGTCCCCTTGTGTATAGGTTGTGCGTCATTGTGCCATCGGAAAGGGGGACTCTATATCTATTTGTTGAGTGAATATAATGGCCCTAACTTGTTAGATCGGAGTTGTCTTTCCACTGTTTGCTATCGAAGGTTGTATCCTTTATACTAAGTACGGTATATATTGAGCATTGTCTTTTGATATTACCCTTATTTGTAGCTATATGTGAGATTTGACTTCCTGGGCTCACATATGGTGTGTATCTAGTTTTGTTCTTAAAACCGGGTGCTACAAAGGAAAAAAAATCTGGACAAGCACCTCCATGTCTCATACCAGTTTCTTATTTTTTTCATACATTTTCTCTTTTGAACCATGCAAAGGCGCACACACATCTTATGACATTATGCCAATAAAAATTGAGCTTGGAGATATTCAAGCATTGCAGCTGAGGTGATCTTCTGAATCTTCCCTTTGAAACAAATCAGAAACATAACTCGGATGTTAAATCTCACTCTTCTCTATATGGATACTTGCTGGCTGGGCGTTAGCAGACCAAGCCCTTTGTGTTTAAAGTTTTAACATTTCAGCCTATGTCTACTCAAGTCGGCATTAGTTTCTTGCAGCTTATAGGTATCTTGGAGCATCTCTGTTAAATATCATAATATTCAATCTTCTATGCCTAAAAAGTACTCCCTCCGTTCCAAATTATAAGTCGCTTTGACTTTTTTGTACATCCATTTTGCTATGTATCTAGATATAATAATATGTCTAGATACATAGCAAAATGGATAAACCAAAAAAGTCAAAGCGTCTTATAATTTGGAACAGAGGGAGTAGTATTTTAAAAAATAGAGAAGCTAGCAAATCTTCTATCTCATCTCCTATACCTATAATTTTTAGGATATCTCCTAAAAGAAACATCATCTCTCTTAATTAAAGGAGACAACCCCCTCTCATCTATTCCTAAAAAATATAGGAGACAAGTTTTAACTAGGTAATCCGCTACAGCATACTCTCCTATATCTTATATGAGATACAATATGAGAATGAGACAATGTGCTTGTTCGCTTAGAGCCTTCCCCGGTGATAATGTTTGGCTCACCACAAAGGCTTCCGCCAACCATGGTAAGTGCCACAAGCCACTTATGGTCACCACCTCTCTCCAACTATTCCCATCACCTTAGCATCATCCACTATGGAGTTTCTCCACCAAAGAAAGGGTCTCATTATCCCTCGCGCACCAATTCACATAGCTCCACACCGTTGCCAGAGAGGCACTAAGCCCACCTTTCTCTTTCTCTCAAGCTATGGCGTAATCAATAAATAATGATGCCACTAAGCATAATACTAAACCTTGAATATTATCACTAAGATCTTATATGGTGGATGGAGTATATTTCACTTGCACTTACTAATTTACTATTTATAGCTTCTAGGTACTCCAAAATCACCTTCAAATAGCTGGTTAAGGGCATATTTATAGCCCTAGGCTTAACTAGCCATTATGCCTATGGTTTACAGATGCAAACAACACCAGATGATCTGGTGGGCACTAATATTCTTCATCGATTCACCCCATGAGGAATCCAATTGTTGTTGCCATTGTCACTTGAGTCAGTACATCTAGGTCCCACATCATTGGATGATCCAGCATTGGTCCTTTCTCTTCACGATATTGTTCGGTGATTCCATGCAACCTCCTATGCATGTCTATATTTTCTACATAGGATGATCCTCGTGATCATGTTGATCCTTCATCGGATCTTCTGACACTACTGTACTACCACCTCTCTAATCATCACCGTATCATCTAGTGGCCTTCTCCTTCCCTTTAGTGGATCACCTGGTGGTCACTATGTCTTGGGTTGCTTCTCCTATGGCGCTCATCATATGATCCGCACATGTTGATCAACTAATTTGATGTATGTTCCTCTATCATTTCTTCTAGGATCTTGATCGTTGGTTTTCCATATTGCTCCTAGCATACATAGGACCTATGTAAAGTTGTCTAACACATACTAGCATACATGTTAATCATATTGATCATGCATGTCATTTCAAATTTCAATCACCAAAACAACTAAGACATGTTAGCATAGGGGCTATGTTTACTACATCAGCTCCTCTCTCTCTCTCTAGTGCCATGGATGGCAAACTCTCAGTGTTGAAGTGCTCGAGCTCTTGGTCTCAGGGAGCTTGGAGCGTAGAAAAAACATCCACATCTGAGCCCTCCTTGGTGTTGGCTTAGCCTGTTGGTAGTGTAAGTGCATCTAGCCCTTTAGTGGGTTTTGGTGAATTGAATGATAACACCATTAAAAGTCTAACAAGTTTGCTAAGTGTTGAACATAAAATTGAGTTTATTGCATACACTTGTGAATTGTGAAATGAGAAGTGTATATAGGTTCAACAGGAAGGCAAACTTGATGATATTCCACATAGTGTTGAAATGAAGGCCAAATTGTATATCGTTTTATTGGAAGATTATGGAAACAATCTAGTTCAAGCAAAAGACAACAATGCAAATAGAATCAATGAAATGGCTTTTATGTTGTGGGATATCATAGCATCATGTGAAAGCAAGCATATTTGGCAAATGGCAAATGAGACATGAGTTGATTTTGGATTGGTCTCTATAATGGCTTGCTTTGCATGAACAAGAAGAGTTGGATAGTGGACTAGCTTTGATCAAGGATTGAAGAATGAATCAAGAGTGCATAGGTGAGGAAATGTCAAGCAAAGGTGAAATGACAAAGGAGACAATGTATAATGGATATAACATGTTCTCTACATTGGTTTGCTTGTATGGATAAAGATTTGGAAAATCACTTTGCATTAATATGATCAAGCTAGAAGTATGAAGATAGAGATTGAAGTGAGTGTTAGGAATGTCAAGCCAAAATGAAGTGGATATAAGGAATCATGAATTGGCTTGACCATATTGATGTTGATCCATATATGTCTCTATGTGAGTCTAACTGAAGCTTGATTGATCTAAACTTTTATATCTAGAAGATATTCAAGCAAGGATCACAATATTGAAGAAATGTTTTTTTTCAATGGATGCTTAGTATGCTGTGACTTGAGTATGGCTTGATAAGGTGAAGATAGCAAGGAAAGGGCTTCGAGGGACTAAGTGGAGGTGAAGGACAAGCGATGGCTTGAGGACCGAGGTACCATGGCTAAGGTGAAGAAGAGAGTACTTGCAATGAGTCGAGGAACTAATCAAGCTATGTGGAGTCATATTGTTTTAAGGATCAAATCATTAGTGAAAGTGACTTGAAACAATGAACTAAACTCACATGTGTTAGAAAGATTCAAGTCACATGATCAACATGTGTTTGCTCAAAGATATGAGACAAAGGTAATTGCAAACCTTATGAAGTGATATTGAGAAAGAGGACAATACATTCGATGATGAAGCCCCCAATTATAAAAGGATGTGGTGACCAACTCAAAGGTGTTTAAATTCTTTGATATTTTGAATTTGGGCTTAGGAAAAGTCATACTATAAAGGGGGATACAATGCACAAGCTTTAATGTACAACCAAGTGCTCATTTACCCACCAAATATCCTTAAAGCCTTAGCTAAGACAGCAAGCTTTGCAATCCTATCTTTTGTGCTGCCTGGCAGATGAGGCACTGCCGCGCTGAGGCGAGGCACTGCCACACTAAGGCACTACCATAGTTTAGGCGAGGCACTACCGCACTAAGGCATTGCCGCACTTCAGTCGTGGCATTGCCGCGACTTAACTAACCGCTAGGAGCAGGGGGTATTTATACCTTCTCTTCTCCCTCACAACGGTAACCTAGATTCAAATTGACCATTCCCTTTCCAAGTGCGACCAGAGTAGCTCTCTTTCTCCCTCACTCACCATTGGAGCCCCTCAAGCTTCTCCCTTTGATTTCCTTCCAAATCCAAGAGAGTTTGAGCCTCCAAACTACATTAGAGAGCAGCCCCAACTGTTCTTCATCTCCTAGAGCACTTGGTTCATGTTCAAGCTGGTGGATTGTGTTTGTTACTCTTGGAGCTTGCTCTTAGCCGGCTAGAGCATCGCCTATGGAGCTTGCTAACTTGTGTGGCAGCCCCGGGAGGTTTGTAATCACCCCAATCATCTAGTAAAATCACCCCTCATCTCAAGAGTTTATTATCTTGACTTGAGAACGAGGATAAGGTTGAAAGAGACCAAAGCCTTAGTGGATTCCTCAATAACGTGGACATATGCAAGCCTTGGTGTCGAGCTGAACCAAGGGATAAAATGGTGTCTCACTTGTGTTCTTGTGATTTGCATTGCTATACTTGTATTTGTGGTGATTCTAGGGTTTGGTCCCAATCTACTTGCTCGTGCACTTTCACCAACATCTAGGTGGTGGAACAGGCTCTACACTACCCTAGGAACATCAGTAATTTGCTCAATCTACTTTTCTTTATGCAGTTTTTGAATTATAGTTCGAGCTTGTCTACAAGTGTAGCAGTGCTGCATTTTTAGTGCGGTAGTGCTACACCTTGGGAGCAGCAATGTCGCACTAAGAATTTAACTTTCGCTGCAAGTTTGTTTTAAACAGGTCTATTCACCCCCTCTAAGCGACATCAAGGTCCTTTTAGGTAGCAAGGAAGCCCTAATTATATATCCAGACATGGTAGGCAAGCAAAGGGCATGTGGACACAACCATCCCTGCTTATCCCGCTCGTGCACCTTGGGATGTGAGCATGTCATGGAAGAAGACAAACTTGGCGGTGAAGAGTGAGTGCATTTGTGCCTCTAATTCAGTTTTGGTGATTCATGAACATAAGTTATTGTGACTAACATGTGTTTTTCATGGGTATTTGTATGATCTCTAGTTGGCCTAGAGGGGGGTGAATAGGCCTATCAAAAGAAACACTCAAACTTTTATCAAATTCACCCTATGGCACTGCAACTCTGGAGGGCAGCACTGTCGGACTACGGCACTGCCAGACCAGAACAGCGGCACTGCCACACCTGCAGGCAACTTCGAGTCACAGTTCAAAATTAGTGAACAGAAACTTAGATCGGAGAAATTTCTCAGCCTAGTGTAGGTATGATAGTCACAGATCAAGAGCTAGAAGTTGTAGGAACACCACACACAAGTAGATCGACTAGAAACCCTAGAAATCACCTCAACCAACAATATGAAATGCAAATAATGTAAATCAAGCACAAGTGACATAATGATTTATCTCGTGGTTTGGCTCACCACCAAGGCTTGCTTACCTCCATGTTATTGAGGTTAACCACTAAGGCTTAGGGCTTTCCAACCCTTCCTCATTTTAAGTCAAGAGCCTTAACTCTTGAGATGAGGGGTGAGTGTACTAGCTTCAAGAGATGGTTATAAACCTCTCGGGTCTGCCACATAAGTTGGCAAGCTCCATGGGTGATGCTCTAGCCGGCTAGGAGCTAAGCTCCAAGAGTAACAAACATAACCACTGGCCAAAACATGAACCAAGTACTCTTTTAAGTTGGGGAATTAATGGAACTGCTCTCTAATTGAGTTTTAGACCCTTTTCTCTCAAGGATTGATGGGGAAATCAATGGATTTGCTTGTGGGCTCAAGGTCAACAATGGAGAGAGAGAGGCTCCTTTCTATTTTGGATGAGCTGGAGTAAGGAAGAAGAGGCAGAGAGCCATTGGGGAGGAAGGGGAAGGGTATAAATACCCCCTAGCCCCCAACGGTCACTTAAGTCGCTGCAGTTCCATGGCTCAAGTACGGCAGTGCCTCTCTTCAAGTGCGGTAGTGCTGCACCACGCAAGACAGCAAGGGTAAGAGTCAAGTGTAGACTGTCTTGGCTGTGAGTCTAAGGATGCATGTGTATGTTTGAGCACTTGGTAGCACATATTAGCTTAAGCATTATGTCCCCCTTTATAGTATGGCTTTTCCTATACTCAAATTCAAAATATAAAAGAATTTAAACCTCCTTTGAGTTTGAAGCCATCTACATTTGTAATTGGAGGCTCCTCCATTTCGTATAGCATCCTCAAACATGAATTCCCTACTTGTCATCTCGATAAACATCATTACTTCTCTAATTGCGTAGTTATTATCACCAAAACCCACAATTAGGGCTTGATTGCACTTTTAAACTCCTCCTTTTTGGTGATTGATGACAACCCAATTAGAGCTTACAAAAGATATGAAATAAATACTGAGATTTTTGAGCCATGGGTGTAGAGCCTCCTCCTAAGTATGTGAATAGAGAATTGAATACTCAGATTGGCATAAGAAGCCAAGATTCACATTTTAGTGAAAGTGATGGGGCTCCCCCTACATCCATGCTCCTGTGGGGTGCTGCATACTGTGTCCGGTATATAAAATATGATGCGAATGATAGTTTATGCACAACATGTTTTGCTACCACAGCTGGGTGTGGCACTGCCGCACTTGCTGTAATAGCATAGATCAGAACAGACACCACACAACATGTGATACATATAAAGATATACATTCTAGCAAAATTGTATCACAAATGATAGCATAGATTAATATATCCATGTCCCACACATATATAAAGTACTTAAGTAGCATTATTACATAAATAGAGTTTCTAATGGACTCTCAAACTCACCTAATGAAGACTACTCTAAACGGATACGAACATGACTCTAGCTGCAGCAACCTCCTCTCCATGGCATCCAAAAAGTTGTTGACCCCTCTAATTTTCACCCCCTTTGGCATAAAGTGCCAAAAAGAGAAGAAAAGAAGAAAGACCAACACTCACTCCTCATCCTCTTGGATGGTGTCCCAATTGACATCATCCCCACCAGCAGCTCCACTAGCACCTGCAACTTCCTCCTCTCCACCATCATCATCATTGTTGTCATTGTTAGAGGAAGAAGACACCACCGCCCTCCCTTGGCGATGAGTGGTCAAAGTGTGGCGCTCACGCCTAGTGCTCCTTCTCATGGACTACAAGGCGGACCTCAAACTCATGTGAGGATCAAGCTCTGGCTGCTCCTGCTCCTCCTCCTCCTCATCCTCTGAATCTGTCTCATAAAGACTAGGGAGGTCATCAAACCTCGGTGGTGACTGAACTAGAGAAAGAGGTGGCAGTCCTAAACGCTCTTGTTGGGGTCCTAATACCGGGGTACCCAATGAGGTGGAACTAATAACCATCGAATGTTGACGCTTCTAGTCAGACAAGAACGCTACTACACTTCTTGCTCGAATGACGGAAGATTGGTTCCGCCTCGCCCGACCCCGAGGGCAGGCTCCACCCCGCCCGATGGCTAAGGGCTGGCTCTGCCTCACCCGATGTCTAAGGGCAGGCTCCACCTCGCTCAATGGCTGAGGGCTGGCTCCACCTCGCTCGATGGTTGAGGGCTGGCTCCGCCCCACCCGACGGCTGAGGGCAGGCTCCGCCTCGCTCGACGTCTGAGGATAGGCTCTGCCTCACCCAACGTCTGAGCTTCGGGGCTGGCTTCGCCTCGCCTGACGTCTTCACCCTGCCCCTTCATAATGACAAAGCATAGGGTAAGACGGGACACTCAAGTCAACTGCAGTATCGAGGACCATGCCCTACGCACCTACGAGAAGGTACCATTAGGATATGATGGGACGGGTGCTTTAAGCCCTCCCAGGCATGGCAGAGCCTAAATAGTGTTGTAGGTGCCAACTTTTGTCCTACAGTGTTGTGGGCACCACCTTCAGCCCTCGGGCGTAGATCCTAACATGAGCATACGACATCCACTACAATCTAAGAGGGAGCTCACATCATCAATAGTAACAAGCGTGTAGTCACTTCCCCATCTACTCCCCATAGGGTCACGGCTCAACACCCTGACACACCACACCATCCGCTGGGGGAGGATGGGACGTGACCACTCACTAAAATGAAGCCAAAGCCTAGCCCTATCAGGATCAGCGAAACACGCTATCCCTGGCATGGTCTACCATGTCAGTAGGGCAGGATCAAGGGAAAAAGAAGACCCGGCACCTTTGAAGGACCTTCTCTACCTTTGGGTTTTTCCTCTTTCTCCCATCTGCAATCCTTGCTCCCCCTTGGTCTATAAAAGGGAGGGCAGGGCACCCCACTAAAGAGATGGATCGATTCCATAGACAACACACAGCCAAGCAGCAACCGAGCTCTTGGCATCCTTTCAACCTTTCCATTAGAGACTTGGGACCTGTCCCACTCTCGACTATTTGTACCCCCTACTATGAACCTTTTTCGGTACTAATAACACAAGCAGCAGCAAACTGGACGTAGGGACATTCAGCCCAAACTAGTATAAACCTTGTGTCATTTAGTACACCATCCGAGCCTAACGCGCAACAAATACAAATTTACTAGTTTGTGTTTGTTCGAAACACCGACAGTTGGCGCGCCAGGTAGGGGCCTTTACGCATTCCAAATCAGGCCTCGAATGGCTAGCCACACAATCTGCTGGGTCCTAGGCACACACGTGCATTTTGGTGACCTAGACTTCATCGTCATAATGGGAGGAGAGTTAGCGTTGGCCCATGCGGCTATCCAATCTCTCCCCTTGATCGGCTTCAACTACGGGAGGCTTGAGCGCCAGCTCGGCGTCTCCCTTAGACCCTAGCTATCTAGGGAGGACCCACACTGCCTCACCCTCTCTCTAGAACACTTCGCATGGAGCGCCCCGATGGCACTTCCATTTGGTCTCCACAATGCCACGGCGATCGTTAGCCACCTGGTGGCACAGCGCATGATCCCATTCCCCACTAACAACGAGTTCATAGGGGTGATCGAAAGTGTCATGGAATCCCTCCATGGCCTCCTCACGAAGAAGCTAGGGTCAGACTCTAGCTCTGACTCCGACAAGAGGAGCCATCACCCCTCTCGGGAATGTTTCATGGTGGGTACCCTCGAGGGACATGTCGAAAGCATCTCCACGGAGGAGGCTACCTCGGCGGGCAACCTCGGTGACGGAATCAAAGGGGGGACAGCGGCCCCACCTCACGCAGGGTGGAGCAGCTAAGAGCCCAAAAGCGAGAGATCAATGAAGCCGGACTCTAGCTTGTTTGGGAATACGCGGAGGTCGATTAGGAGATCGAACGCCATGGAGACGGTGGCCACGCACGCGTCGTGGCCCATGATGTGAATCGAAGGATCATCGCCGATGATGAAACCCTTCCTCACTTTGCTTGGGCAAGCTAGAACATTGCCGCCACAATGGCCTTGCTCCATGGCCTTCTAGAGGCTATAACGCCCAAGGATCATCGGGCCCACCATGAGATTTGCATGCTACTCGAGCGTGCGGCGGCACAGCAGGTGGAGAGCTCATTGTCTCGGCGACATGAGCTCAACACTAGCCAGTGCATGCCCTCGGTGCACCCCGCTAGGGATGCATCAGTCCACCAGGCACCACAAGGTGACAGGCAGCGCGCTGCAGTCTAGATACATTAGCGTCTCGGCCGTAACTATGACGCATGTAGCCCCCTCGACGCCCATAGATGCACCTACAGCGACCCAGGAGAAGGATCCCACCGTGGCTATCATCCTCATCGCGGCGGATGCTACGATAGTGGCAAGGACTGAAGCCCAAGCCCTGGCCTGCTAGGCCCTTAGGCCTTCAGCTGACACATCCTCAACGCTGCTTTCTCGCCAAGGTACTAACCACCTACCAATATCCCTAAGTACCCTAGGGAGACAAACCCTAGACTTTGGCTCGAAGACTATCGGCTTGCCAGTCAAGCTGGTGGTGTGGATAATGATGACTTCATTATCCGCAACCTACCACTGTTCTTGGTTGATTCGACACAAGCGTGGTTGAAACACCTACCGTCCAACACAATCTAGAGTTGGGCGGATCTGAAGGAGATCTTTGTGGGAAACTTCCAGGGCACATACAAGCACCCTAGGAACCCATGGAACCTCAAGAACTGCTATCAGAAGGCCGATGAGACCCTCCACAGGTACATCCAGTGCTTCTCCTGACAGTGCAATGAGCTCCCTAACATCGCCGACGCTGACATTATAGGAGCCTTTCTGTTCGTGATGACCTACGAGTCCTTGGTTCATAAGCTGGGATGCAAAGGCCCTCGAACCACCAAGGAACTCTTGGACATCGCCACCAGCCACACCTCAAGAGAGGAGGCGGTCGGAGTGATCTTCGATCGCCTCGTGGGCAAGGCAAGGCGGGATGAGGGTGTCAGCGAAGGCACCTCTAATCATTTTGCCAAAAGGAAGAATAAGAAGCAACAGCACGAGGACTCGCTCGTGGCTGCTGCTAATCGCAAGGGTGGTCGGAAGCCTGTGGAGGGCACTCCAAACCACTTCAAAAAATTACTCTAGGGGCTATGCCCAAACCACGCCTTTCCTGTTAAGCATCTACTCAAGGACTGTGGCCTCATGTGGTGGTTCTTGTCTGAAGGCTCCAACAAAGGGGAGCAGGAGAAGGACCCTGCCCCCACTACAGACGATGCCGAGGAGAAGGACGATGGCTTTTCAATGCTAGACGGCTACCTTATGATCTTCGAAGGATTAGCGGCCTATGACTCCAAACGCTGTTAGAAGGTCACACGTCGTGAAGTCTACATGGCCTAACTGGCCACACCTCCCTTCCTTCGGTGGTCGGAGTCTGCTATAACCTTCAATCAGACCGACCATCCGGATACCATCCCACACCCGGGGAGATATCCACTTGTGGTCGACCCAATCATCGGCCCAAAATGACTCACTAAAGTACTGATGGACGGAGGCAGCGACCTCAACATCATGTATGCCAAGACACTCGACGAGATGGGTGTTGACCAGACACGCCTCCACCCAACCCAAGCACCTTTCCACAGCATTGTGCCCAGGAAGCAGGCCATGCCACTCGGGTAGATCGATCTGCCCATTACCTTTGGGGATCAGTTCAATTATAGGACTGAGACCCTCACCTTCAAGGTGGTTGGGTTCCCTAGAACTTTCCATGCCATATTGGGTCATCCATGCTACGCAAAGTTCATGGCCATTCCCAACTTTACATACCTCAAGCTAAAGATGCTGGGCCCCCATAGGGTCATCACCGTCGGCACCTCCTTCCAGCGGGCCTACGAGTGCGAGGTCGAGTGCTACGGCCACACCACAGCAATCGTCGCCTCTGGAGAACTTGTCGCCCCTCAAGGAGGAGGTCGCCGAAGAAGCGCCCGACATGAAGAAATCGACCGGATCATTCAAATATGCAGAGGGCTTTAGGGAGGTCCTCATAGATCCTAGTGGCTCCGAGGGTAAAACGGTACACATTGGTACCACACTTTCCTTCGAATAGGAAAGCGCGCTCATCGACTTCCTCCGTGGCAACAAAGACATCTTTGCGTGGAAACCCTTAGATATGCCAGGTATTTCGAGGGAGGTCGCCGAGCATACCTTGAAGACCCATCTAGGCTCCAAGCCAGTGAAGCAACGCCTATGTCGCTTTGATGAGGAGAAGCGCAGGGCCATCGATGAAGAGATAGCAAAACTGTCTGCTGCCGGATTCATCAGGGAAGTATACCACCCAAAGTGGTTAGCCAATCCCATTCTTGTCCGAAAGAAGAGCGGGAAATGGAGGATATGTGTAGACTATACGAGTCTCAACAAGGCATGCCCAAAGGATCTATTTCCTTTGCCGTGCATAGACCAAATAGTTGACTCTACCTTAGGGTGCGAAACCCTCTGCTTCCTTGATGTGTACTCCAGCTACCATCAAATCACGATGAAAGAGTCCGACCAACTTGCAACGTCTTTCATCACCCCCTTTGGATCGTTCTGCTATGTCTCAATGCCGTTTGGACTGAAGAACGCTGGGGCTATGTACTAGCGCAGTATGCTCAAATGCTTTGGGGACCTCATTGGGTGGACCGTTGAGGCCTACATCGACAACATTGTAGTTAAGTCCAAATGGGCTGACCACCTCGTTGCCGATCTTGAGCAGACCTTTGCAAAACTTCGGGCGAAAGGCATCAAACTCAATCTCGAGAAATGTGTTTTTAGGGTCCCAAGGGGCATGCTGCTCGGCTTCATCATCTTCGAACGTGGCATCGAAGCCAACCCGGAGAAAATCTTAGCCATCACAAGGATGGGCTCGATTCAGAACATAAAGGGGGTCCAGCGAATCATAGGGTGCCTCACCGCCCTCAGCCGATTCATCTCACACCTCGATGAATGAGGTCTCCCCCTTTATCGACTCTTAAAGAAAGCCGCCCGCTTCGAGTGGACATCCAAGGCCCAGGAGGCACTTGACATGGTCAAACTACTTCTAACAAGGCCCCCGATCCTAGTTCCTCCAAGCGACGAAGAATCCCTCCTACTATACATAGCGGCCACCACGCAAGTGGTCAGCGCCGCCCTGGTAGTAGAGAGGGAGGAAGAGGGGCACACCCTTAAGGTGCAACACCCTGTGTACTTCATCAGTGAGGTACTATCTGACTTTAAGACCCGCTACTCTAAAATCCAAAAGCTCCAATATGCCGTCCTCATCACCAAAAGGAAGCTATGCCACTACTTCGAGTCACACCCTATGACGGTCGAGACGTCATTCCCCCTCGGCGAGGTCATCCAGTGTAACACCTTGGGTGTTAGCCTTGCATAACTTGACTTGCATAACATGAGCATGATCATCCAGCATTCATAAACAAGCATTTACAACTGAAACATTGGATTGAAACATCTGCAACGTTTGCTTGTTATCGCATGTTTCTTAAACATATGCAATTTTTCTCGTTATGTCATGTCTCCATGTATCTATGCATATGATCATGAGTGGACACAGGTACTTGGTGGATGTGAGTCACACAAACATGTAGCAACACCTAGGTTAGCAAATATGACTTTGTTCATGGTCACATTTCATGAACCAACACTTAAACTTTCATGTGATTACACTAACTAGCCCTATGAGTGACTACTACATGAAATGATTGAATGACCTTGCAAATTGCTTAAACATGTTTAGAGTATCATTATGAACAACTTTGATATTCATGGTTAGGGGTAAAAAGGTCATTAAGCCATGCCTTGATGTGTATCATCGTTTAAATGTGACATGTTTGACCAAGTTTGAACTAGGTGTTAGAGACCTTGCATGGAGGAGATCACTAAAGCAAAGTTGTAGTATTTGACATAAGGAACAACTTTTATTTTTGGGTCATTGACTGATTTAGCTTCTAACATGCTTGAATTGGTCCCACAAAAATCAGCAAAATCAAGATTTCAACACTTAAGAAATTTTTCTAAGTCTTGTACCCTAACCGTGCTGACAGCCGACCTTTGGGGACGATATAACTCGAGTTCGATTGGGAATTGGCACGAGCTCTTTGAATAAGAATGGAAGCTGGTACATTGAGCTATGATTTTTGTTTAGACAGTTTATGCTTTGGAGCCACAGTTTAGCGGTGAAATGGCCTGGAAAACACGCTGTCAGGCGGCCATCATGTTAACTGAACCAACTGAATCGTCGTTCGGTGGCCGACCAGCTTCAGGCATCGCGCGCCGCGTGGAGGCTGTGATGGCCGCGCATCGCCGACACTCTACCCAGCGTGGCCAAGGTAGGCAGATGCGAGTCTTCAACTCCCCAGCGTCCGTCTGCTCCCTCCGCGCACCCTCATTTCCCATTTCTGCCTCCTACTTCGTCCTTGCGCATAACCGCAGCAGCCGCCACCTCCGCACTGAGCGCCACCGTCGCCATAGCCAATGCCAGCTCGCCCTTGTTGCTTCTCCACCACTGCAACGCCTCCACCAGAGCTCCCACAACTCACTGCCTCCACCCGCGCCCGCTGACCGCGCTTGGTAAGCCACAGCAACGCACATGAGCTCACCGGAGCCTCACCGCCGCGCCCGTCACCGTGGCTGGGGCACCTCCCTCCACCATCGGCCGTGCAACCTTGTGCAATAGGATCGCCTGAGCCCATGGAAGCTCGTCCACGCCTTTTAGTGCTTCATCGTGGTCTCCGTCAGCGTAGCGCCATTGTCTGGCTCCGCCATGCCGCCATGAATGCCGCCACCGTGCTTAGCTCCGACGATAGGCTCGGTCAAGTAGGTCAATAGGTCCGGAAGATAGTGGGGGTCATGTCGTGAAGACCTCACCACCGGCGAACTCGCTGTCGACGAGCTCCGACCACGCAGCGTTGAGCAGCACCGTCGTGCTCTGTTTTGTCTCGCTGACCGGTGGGGTCAACTGACCAGTGGGTCCCGCTTGTCAGTGACTCCAACTTAAAAGCTAGTTCATTTAAATCCAGATCTGGTGCTGTTTTTGTAATTTCTAGATCCCTAGTTTGGTAGCTTCAAAAATTGTGAAATAAATTTGGTTATGTTCCTTAGGAAGTGTAGTATTTAGGAAAAATATATTCTTGACATTTACAGTAGAAATTTTGGGAGATTTAAATGGAGATTTGAAATGTGTTTTTGAATGCATGCAAACTTGTTTATTTTATATCTAGAGTTCCTGTGCTCCAAAAATTATGAAATTTTTGTGGTAAGCTATTCTTGTCATGTATGAACTCTGGTAAAAATGTAAGGATCAGTGCATGTGTAGATTTATAGTTATAGATTTTTCTTTTATGAATAGTTAATCCTTGTATGATTTTTTATAAATTATTTATGAATCCAAAATTTATGTAATTTGTTGGAGGTAATCCTAGTACCATATGGATGCTAAGAAAAATAGAAATCTGTCGCTTGACACTTTTCAATAGGGTTTTCTATTTATGCTATTTCAAGCCTTGCTGCCTTGTCATTTTTGTATAGGATGTTCTACTTGGCAAAATGGCATAAAACTTTTACAGTAGTCCTTTGATAGCATTAGTAAGGCACTGTAAATTTTTGAGAATTTATGAAGTACATATGGTATATGTTTATTATTTAACCTAAATATCTCAGTAAAATAATAAAGGCATTTAAATAAATAGTTTGGGCTTCACCATTATATTATCTTAAATGTATTTGGTATGCTTAAACTGTTGGTAGACTTTATGTTGTCAAATTTTGAGTGATTACATGAAGTAGAAGTATCGTTGCTTTAAAATGCAAAATTAAAAAGATCCTGGACAGATTCGGTAGTTTGATAAGTTGCATGATAGGGATGATGTGTACTGTAAAAATGGTTAATAACAAAGTTGTAGAGAATTTGATATGCTTTCCAGAAAGTCTAGGATCACTGTATTTGGATTAGTAGAACTCTAGTTATGAGTGAAACAAGTAGCTGCTATTTTGTGGTATAATCGATGCATTGTGGAAGTAGATAATTAAATAATCGAGAAGAGATATGCACCTACTCAATAAATATGATGCACTTGTTAACATATATGCATTCATAATACTTATGCCATATTCATGCATCTAGGATCGGAGGAAGAGATAACATTACTGGAATTCAAAGAAGCAGAGGAAGGGGACCAGCAGGAGAATCCACAAGCCGTAGCTCCTGAAGGCATGGAGCAGAACCCTGAAGAGCTTCCAGAGTGTCCTGACCACCGCCCTACTTTCTTTCTACGAGGCAAGCCCTAGAGCATTCGAAGTCTCCCAGTAATTTACAAATGTTTACTTAAGTACTTATGATTGATGCATTAGGTTATAAGAGTTGAATGGAACCACTTGATGCATATAAATTCCTTGTCCAGATATTACACCTTTAACCGGTATAGGTCCAGGATCGAATATATGCTTAGCCATGCTTAGACCGGTAGAAGTCGGGTGATGTCCTATCACCTGTGAGATATAGGTGGATACCGGAGCACGGTTGGCTATATTTGCTATCATGGAACAGAACCATGGGGTAAAAGAAAATCGAGACCGGACGGGAAGTCGATAGAGAAGCAACAAGACATGGAGGTCTTGGGTGTAGATCTATCCCCGTCTGTGTCGATTAAGGACTGTACTGTTGTTGGCGCTTCTGACAAGATTGAACGCATGCCTCTCACTTAGCTAGCCAAATAACTCGTTCCGACCATGAAGCCGAGTAATTCAACTCAGGCTGGGACCTATTCTATTGTGCGCTCCTTCTAGGGAACAATTAGACTGAGCCTAAGGGCAGGCTAGGCCTAAACATCCTGGCATCTGGTGTTCCAGATTGTGCGGCACGGTATGAACCCACGAAATGTGTACCTGAGTTGTACCAAAGGTGACCTAAGGCTATCGTGGCTAATAGATCTAGGTTTGTGTTAGGAATAAATTCCCAGTTGGTTGAAATCAATTCGAATCACCATCTCTCCTGGATAGTGAGAAACTTGGCTAGTCCCAACATCGTAGTAACTGTGTTATGAAACATGATGGTTTGGATGAATATGGAATTACAATACCTGCTATGGCTACTATTGTATGCTTCTAAATGATATACCACATGTTTGGCACAGGATAGTTGCTAATCTAGAAATGGATAGTTATAATTAACTTGATAAAGGCATCGTAATGGTCCAACTACGTTAATTGCTTTTATGCAAAATGTTGTCAATCTACGTCCACTTATACAGCCTTGCATAATCCTTGGAGTCATTTTATTTCTGGTTCATGATGGATAAGTCTAGCTGAGTACCTTCTCGTACTCAGAGTTTTATTTCCCATTGTTGCAGATGGCACTATGTATCACGGTTATTGCAAGAGTTGCTTCTATCCCGCTGTGGATGAGGAGTAAGCCTTGGGCAGGCTTCTTTATTAATCCCCATCTTTGCTTTTGTGGACCGTGATCCTACTTGGCACTGTATCAAACTATGTTGGAAACTTTATTTTCGAACTTAATTGCTTCCGCTTTATCTATCAAACTCGATTTGTAATAACTTTTATTCATACTCTGATGATGAAATGTATTGGTGAACTTTATGTAATATGTGGGTTGTTGTAAATAGTTTATTGAGACCCGTCATGGTACTTGATGGACTACCGGGTTTATATGGGTTCAAGTATGATAGTGCGACCGCTTGCGGGCTGCCATTGTACTTGTACTCTTATAAATTGGTCGGTTCTGCGACAGCTGGCATCAGAGCAAGATTCAACGTTAATTATCACATGTGTATTTAAAACAAAAGTTTTTCTTTTCCAAAAACCCTTCTCTTGCAACTAATAGTTATATAATAGGTATTTGAAATCTAAAGTGTGCCAATGATCACTTTCCTTATGCCCAAATTGAGGACTATTAGGTGGCTATTTAAGTACTAACATGGGGGTTTTTACTTCGTCGTCCATACGGCGTGCTATTGTATGGATACCATTCACTTGAGTGGTAATGTATGGATCAAATGCCTCTACGCCAAGGTAAGATGATGAGTGTATGACCACAAGAGGTGAGCGTGCGGTCGGGGAGAGTTAGCTTTGGTATGGCTATGTATGCATGCTTGCATGTGTATATGGTACGTATTTAATTGTGGGTTTAAATTATTGTCGGGTAGATTGATACGGAAGTATATGTATGGGTATACATATATGGAAGTATTTACAATTACATTCTGCATATTTCATTATGGGTTTAGGGCTGAAATGGAATTTTATGCGGGTACACTGACAATAAAACGTGTAGCTCGACTAGTTACGCTAATTATGAGAGAACGTATGTATGCCACCGTGTCTACCATTAGAAACAAATTTTTCCTAAGTTTGTGAGGATGTATGGAATGAGCATGCATCATGATAATTACCATTCACATAACTACATTGTTCCTCCCCTTATAAAATTCTTACTCGGTTATGTAACTCTTATCCATTATGGCATTGTCTCACCAAGTGGTACATGTTAATGGTGCAGATGGCACACACAAAGCAGACCGCTCGCAAGTCCACCGGAGGCAGAGCTCCTAGCCATCAGCTCGCTCCACATACCCGTCAATGCCATATGTTTCTTGGAGAGTTTGGGATGCCTACACTCTTGTGGAGAGTGCTCAGCTATGTAGGCTATCCTGATGGAATGGAACCCTGCTACTTCTGGGCGAATGAGCAGTTGGGAGAAGGTCTCTTGGTTACTGTGGAGGCCATTGTTCATCCTCGAGGTGATGATTCTGAGTGGACAGGTTGGTGTTATGAGTCAACTGGCAGGACTGCTGAAGAAGCAGCTGGCAGGGCAGCCTTTGGGATCCTGAGGGATATCATGGATCGTTTTCCTTAGGAGCTGGCAGTCGCTTTGGTTGGAGTCTTCCCGAGGGGCAACCCCTCCACTGACTCATGGCAGTAGGCAAGAGGAAGATCTTTGGAGATTGGTGCAGCAGAAGGGCAGAACAGTGATAACTCTACCATGAGCGCCATGTCCGCAGTGATGAAGGTGTTAGATGGAGTAGAAGGTAGCCTCAGATGTGTGTCTGGTGCTCTTGGTCATGCCTGTGAAGACCGACATCAGCTTCAGAGGGAGCATGCTGTCGAGATTGAGAGGCTCAATGTAGAGATGACTCGATTAACTCACTAAAGGAATGCAGCCTGGTCCAGGGAAGATGTTCTGAGAGCTCGACAGTTTGAGCTGGAGCAGCAGCTAGCCAATGCAAAAGAATACAATGATAACCTACATGAAGAGGTTCATCAGCTAAATAACCAGTTCCACCCTTATGTCCCGCCTAGAGCCATAGAGATGGATCTAGAAGAGGACGAGGAAGAAGAAGAAGTGGAGCCTGAAGAAGGGGATGATCCTACGTCTGACCTCGATAGTGATCATGATGAGGATTAGATCGCTTAGTACTTAGTGGAAGGACCAATGTATCACCTTTATTCATGTAATGGACCTATAGCTCGAATTTGGTAATAGTAATCCGACTATCATGTAATGTTGTTAATCACACGACTATCGCACGTTTGGTTGAACATCAATGCAATTCTAGTCCTTTGTTGGTAATCATGATTTAAATTTGCATGCGTTATGAGCGTGATAAGTGGTCAAATTGGGGATGTCATGTTGCGAGAATGAATTGTTATTCCTCTGTTTTTATTGTGATTTTGAGAATTTTCTCCAGTAATTTCAGTTTGGCATGAGTACATAATTCATCTACAATCTCTTGACATCAACCAATAATCGCTTATTGTTGCAACTTCACAGATGATGCGCACCCGTGCTGGAGCTGGTGGCAGCCAGGATGGCAACCATGATGACTTGCCACCCCCACCACCGCCGTCTGCTCAGGAGTTCTTTACCCAGTTCTTAGGGAGCCAAAGGACAATGGAAGAAGCTTTGCGCCTCATCGCGCAAAACACTGCTCGTGGCCACCCACATCAACAAGGGGCCGAGCCAAATCAGCACAGTATATTCAAGGAGTTTCTGGATATGAAGCCTCCAATCTTCAAGGTGGCTGAGGAACCACTATAGGCTGACGAGTGGCTAAATACCATTGAGCAGAAATTTCATCTGCTAAGGTTCATAGAGCATCTGAAAGCTGAGTATGCTTCTCATCAGCTGCCAGGACCAGCAGGGATCTAGTGGACAAATTTCCTATCGTCTTTGCTTGCTAACGCGCGAGTGACCTAGGAACAGTTCAAGCTGGCTTTTAGGGGACACCATATTCCCCCAGGCCTGATGCGCATGAAAGCGGCCGAATTTATGAGGCTCACTCAAGGAACAAAGACTCTCACAGAATATATGCACGCATTCAACAACTTGTCCAGATATGCTCCCAGTTTTGTGGATACTGAGGAGAAAAAGATAGAGAGCTTCAAACGGGGTCTGGGTACTAAACTGATGAAGACTATGGCGAATTCTAGGTGTGCCACGTACAATGAGTTTATTAGTGATGCCTTGACCCAAGAAAACCACAACAACATGCATGCAGTTGCTAAGGGTCGCAAGAGGGCATATGAGGCCGGTGCCTTCGGATCCTTCCAGTCAAAAGCGCCTATCATAGCTAGGCCACAATTCCATCCACCTGCACCCAAGTTTAGGCCTCCACCACCTAAAGCTCAGAATAATAGGCCACAAAAACCATTTCGTAAGGTGTTCACTATTGCCTTACCAAAAGGAAATGGCAGTCAGGATAGCTCCACCGAATTCAGAAGTAATCAACCATGTTTTAACTGCAACCAACTAGGTCATTGGTCCAAGGAATGCCCCCACCCCAAGAAGAATGGCAACCCAAATCAGAACAATCAAAGGCAGGCGAATGCCAGGGCACATCAGGGACATGTGCATTATACCGCTATAGAAGAAGTGCCCACTGGAGAAGTTGTCATGGCTGGTATGTTTCTTGTCAACAAGCATCCCGCTGTTGTTTTATTTGATTTGGGAGCTTCTCATTCATTTATGAGTCAAGCATTTGCATCTAGACATGATCAAGAAATAATTGAAGTAAGCAAAGGGGGTTATAACATAAGTTCAGTAGGGGGAACTATTACTACCAAAAAGATAGTCAAAAATATACTCATCTCTATACAAGGGAGGGAGTACACAACAGATTTGATAATATTGCCCGGGTTATCGATAAGTGTAATCTTAGGCATGAATTGGATGAAGGATCATGGTGTTCTTATTGACACTAGCACCCGTACTATTATGTTGAGAGAACCCATGGGAGGGAATGCTTTTCTAGTACCACTCTCCCACGATTTCGAACCCCAACAATTAGCTTGTGCTATTCAAACCACCACAATAGGTGATATCCCCATGGTTTGTGAGTTTCCGGATGTATTTCCAGAAGAATTACTAGGCTTACCACCTGATAGGGACGTGGAATTTAAGATCGAGTTAGTGCCGGGTACGGCACCCATATCAAGAAGGCCCTATAGAATGCCACCCAATGAGTTAGCGGAACTTAAGGTTCAATTGCAAGATCTATTGGACAAGGGTCTTATCCAACCTAGCTCATCTTCGTGGGGATGTCCAGCCTTGTTTGTGAAAAAGAAAGACAAGTCACTGAGAATGTGTGTAGATTACAGACTACTCAATGCTGTGACCATCAAGAACAAATATCCATTGCCCCGCATCAACATCTTGTTCGATCAGCTAGCGAAGGCAAAGGTATTCTCCAAAATTGACTTGAGATCAGGCTACCATCAGATAAAGATCAGACCGGAGGATATACCTAAAACTGCTTTCTCTACTAGGTACGACTTATATGAGTATTTGGTTATGTCTTTCGGACTAACAAATGCTCCAGCCTACTTCATGTACCTGATGAACTCGGTATTCATGCTCGAACTCAACAAGTTCATGGTCGTGTTTATTGATAATATATTGATTTATTCAAAAAATGAGTCAAATCATGAAGAGCATCTGAGGATTGTCCTATCCAGATTAAGGGAGCATAAGCTATATGCCAAGTTTAGCAAATGTGAATTTTGGTTGAGTAAAGTACCTTTCTTAGGTCACATTTTATCAAGAGATGGAATCTCTATAGACCCATCAAAAGTACAAGAGGTCATGGATTGGAAAGCATCAACTTCGGTTCATGAAGTTTGGAGTTTTCTAGGGTTAGCAGGATATTATCGTCGTTTCATTCTAGATTTCTCAAAGATAGCTAAGCCTATGACTAGACTACTTTAGAAAGATGAGAAGTACAATTGGACACTAGAATGTGAAGCAGCTTTTCACACCCTCAGAACTTTGTTGACTATAGCACCTATGCTAGCACAACCAGACATTGAAAAGCCTTTTGATGTATTTTGTGATGCATCGGGAATAGGTTTGGGATGTGTGCTTATGCAAGAAGGAAGAGTTATTGCATATGCTTCTCGGCAATTGAGAAAACATGAAGTCAACTACCCTACACATGATTTGGAACTTGCAGCCGTTGTTCATGCATTAAAGATATGGAGACATTACTTGTTGGGCAATGTATGTCATATCTATACTGACCACAAAAGTCTCAAGTATATCTTTACCCAGCCAGAACTGAACATGAGACAACGAAGATGGTTGGAATTGATTAAGGACTACAATTTAGAAGTGCATTACCATCCGGGTAAAGCAAATGTAGTAGCCGATGCACTTAGTCGAAAGTCCCATTGCAACACTGTGGAAGCATTGTTGGAAGATGGGTTCAACTTGTTAGATCCTGCTGTACTACACAATATCATGATTAGTTGTTCACTTGAGAGCAAAATCATAGAGCTACAGCAGACCGATGTAGGAATAAGACACATCAAGAGAAAAATGCAAGAGCAAGAAACCAAACATTTTAGATTGAATGAAAGAGGTGTATTATGGTTTGAGGACCGACTTGTGGTACCAAAAGACCATGAGCTAAGGAATCAAATTTTAGATGAAGCTCACTCGTCCAAATTATCTATCCATCTGGGTAGTAGTAAGATGTATCAAGATTTGAAAACTTGTTTTTGGTGGACTAAGATGAAGAAAGAGATCGTAGCCTATGTTGCTAGGTGTGATAACTGTAGTAGAGTAAAAGCTGTCCATATGAAATCTGCCGGACTACTTCAGCCATTGCCTATTCCAGGATGGAAATGGGAGGAAATCAGCATGGACTTTATCACAAGCCTTCCAATGATGCCACAAGGTCACGATTCAATATGGGTTATTGTTGATCGTCTCACCAAGTCAGCACACTTTATACCCGTGAACACATGGTATATAGTTGGAAAATACGCTGAGATATATGTTTCCCAAATCGTGAGACTACATGGAGTACCTAGGACTATAATCTCAGATCGAGGACCACAGTTCATAGCTCATTTCTGGGAGCACTTACACCAGGCTTTGGGAACCAAGCTAATCAGAAGTTTGGCATACCATTCGCAAACTTTAGGACAGACAGAGTGAGTGAACCAAATCCTAGAAGATTTACTTAGAGCTTGTGTTCTATCTTCAAAGGCTTCATGGGAGAAATGGTTACCCTTAACTGAGTTCTCCTATAACAACAGTTATCAAGCGAGTATCAAAATGGCTCCATTTGAAGCCTTGTATGACAGAAAATATAGAACTCCATTGAATTAGATTGAGCCTGGTGAAAGGAGATACTTTGGTATTGACTTTGTCAATGAAGCCGAAGAGCAAGTACGTATCATCCAACAACATATGAAGGCAGCTTAATCAAGACAAAAGAGTTATGCTGACAGAAGAAGAAGACCACTAACTTTTGAAGTGGGTGACTATGTATACTTGAGAGTATCACCCATGAAAGGTGTGAAAAGATTTGGGATGAAAAAGAAGCTTTCACCAAGATATGTAGGGCCATACAAGATTTTGGAATGAAAAGGAAATGTTGCATATAAGTTACAACTTCCACCAGAGATGAGTGCAATATTTGATGTGTTCCATGTTTCTCAGTTGAAGAAATGTCTTCGAGTACCTGAAGAAGCTATTGCACCCACCAACGTGCAACTTCAATCGGATTTGACCTATAAAGAAAAGTCAATTCGAGTATTAGAGGAGATGGAGAGAGTAACACGGAGTAAGATTATTAAGTTCTATAAGGTGGTGTGGAACAATCACAGTGAACAAGATGCTACGTGGGAGAGAGAAGATTATTTACGAGAAGTTTATCCCGCCTTTTTCTAAGAATGGTAGGTCTTACAAATCTTGGGACGAGATTTTTATAAGGGGGAGGGGCTGTAACACCTCGGGTGTTAGCCTTGCATAACTTGACTTGCATAACATGAGCATGATCATCCAGCATTCATAAACAAGCATTTACAACTAAAACATTGGATTGAAACATCTGCAACGTTTGCTTGTTATCGCATGTTTCTTAAACATATGCAATTTTTCTCGTTGTGTCATGTCTCCATGTATCTATGCATATGATCATGAGTGGACACAGGTACTTGGTGGATGTGAGTCACACAAACATGTAGCAACACCTAGGTTAGCAAATATGACTTTGTTCATGGTCACATTTCATGAACCAACACTTAAACTTTCATGTGATTACACTAACTAGCCCTATGAGTGACTACTACATGAAATGATTGAATGACCTTGCAAATTGCTTAAACATGTTTAGAGTATCATTATGAACAACTTTGATATTCATGGTTAGGGGTAAAAAGTTCATTAAGCCATGCCTTGATGTGTATCATCGTTTAAATGTGACATGTTTGACCAAGTTTGAACTAGGTGTTAGAGACCTTGCATGGAGGAGATCACTAAAGCAAAGTTGTAGTATTTGACATAAGGAACAACTTTTATTTTTGGGTCATTGACTGATTTAGCTTCTAACATGCTTGAATTGGTCTCACAAAAATCAGCAAAATCAAGATTTCAACACTTAAGAAATTTTTCTAAGTCTTGTACCCTAACCGTGCTGACAGCCGACCTTTGGGGACGATATAACTCGAGTTCGGTTGGGAATTGGCACGAGCTCTTTGAACAAGAATGGAAGCTGGTACATTGAGCTATGATTTTTGTTTAGATAGTTTATGCTTTGGAGCCACGGTTTAGCGGTGAAATGGCCTGGAAAACACGCTGTCAGGCGGCCATCGTGTTAACTGAACCAACTAAATCGCCGTTCGATGGCCGACCAGCTTCAGGCATCGCGCGCCACGTGGAGGCCGTGACGGCCACACGTCGTCGGCGCTCTGCCCAGCGTGGCCAAGGCAGGCAGACACGCGTCTTCAACTCCCCAGCGTCCGTCCGCTCCCTCCGCGCACCCTCATTTCCCATTTCTGCCTCCTCCTTCGTCCTTGCGTGCAACCGCAACAGCCGCCGCCTCCGTACCGAGCGCCGCCATCGCCATAGCCAACGCCAGCTCACCCTCGTCGCTTCTCCACCACTGCAACGCCTCCACCAGAGCTCCCACGACTCACCACCTCCACCCGCGCTCGCTGACAGCGCTTGGTAAGCCACAGCAACACGCACGAGCTCGCCGGAGCATCACCGCCGCGCCCGTCACCGTGGCTGGGGCACCTCCCTCCACCGTCGGCCGTGCAACCTTATGCGATAGGTTTGCCTGAGCCCATGGAAGCTCATTCGCGCCTTTTAGTGCTTTGCCGTGGTCTCCGTCGGCGTAGCGCCATTGTCCGGCTCCGCCGTGCCGCCATGAATGCCGCCACCGTGCTTAGCTCCAACGATAGGCTCGGTCAAGTAGGTCAATAGGTCCAGGAGATAGTGGGGGTCATGTCGTGAAGACCTCACCGCCGACAAACTCGCCGTCGACGAGCTCCGACCATGCAGCGTCGAGCAGCACTGTCGTGCTCTGTTTTGTCTCGCTGACCGGTGGGGTCAACTGACCAGTGGGTCCCGCTTGTCAGCGACTCCAACTTAAAAGCTAGTTCATTTAAATCTAGATGTGGTGTTGTTTTTGTAATTTCTAGATCTCTAGTTTGGTAGCTTCAAAAATTGTGAAATAAATTTGGTTATGTTCGTTAGGAAGTGTAGTATTTAGGAAAAATATATTATTGACATTTACAGTAGAAATTTTGGGAGATTTAAATGGAGATTTGAAATGTGTTTTTGAATGCATGCAAACTTGTTTATTTTATATCTAGAGTTCCTGTGCTCCAAAAATTATGAAATTTTTGTGGTAAGCTATTCTTGTCATGTATGAACTCTGGTAAAAATTTGAGGATCAGTGCATGTGTAGATTTATAGTTATAGATTTTTCTTTTATGAATAGTTAATCCTTGTATGAATTTTTATAAATTATTTATGAATCCAAAATTTATGTAATTTGTTGGAGGTAATCCTAGTACCATATGGATGCTAAGAAAAATAGGAAATCTGTTGCTTGACACTTTTCAATAGGGTTTCCTATTTATGCTATTTCAAGCCTTGCTGCCTTGTCATTTTTGTATAGGATGTTCTACTTGGCAAAATGGCATGAAACTTTTACAGTAGTCCTTTGATAGCATTAGTAAGGCACTGTAAATTTTTGAGAGTTTATGAAGTACATCTGGTATATGTTTATTATTTAACCTAAATATCTTAGTAAAATAATAAAGACATTTAAATAAATAGTTTGGGCTTCACCATTATATTATCTTAAATGTATTTGGTATGCTTAAACTGTTGGTAGACTTTATGTTGTTAAATTTTGAGTGATTACATGAAGTAGAAGTATCGTTGCTTTAAAATGCAAAATTAAAAAGATCCCGGACAGATTCGGTAGTTTGATAAGTTGCATGATAGGGATGATGTGTACTGTAAAAATGGTTAATAACAAAGTTGTAGAGAATTTGATACGCTTTCCAGAAAGTCTAGGATCACTGTATTTGGATTAGTAGAACTTCAGTTATGAGTGAAACAAGTAGCTGCTGTTTTGTGGTATAATCGATGCATTGTGGAAGTAGATAATTAAATAATCGAGAAGAGATATGCACCTACTCAATAAACATGATGCACTTGTTAACATATATGCATTCGTAATACTTATGCCATATTCATGCATCTAGGATCGGAGGAAGAGATAACGTTGCTGGAATTCAAAGAAGCAGAGGAAGGGGACCAGCAGGAGAATCCACAAGCCGTAGCTCCCGAAGGCGTGGAGCAGAACCCTAAAGAGCTTCTAGAGTGTCCTGACCACCGCCCTACTTCCTTTCTGCGAGGTAAGCCCCGAAGCATTCTAAGTCTCCCAGTAATTTACAAATGTTTACTTAAGTACTTATGATTGATGCATTAGGTTATAAGAGTTGAATGGAACCACTTGATGCATATAAATTCCTTGTCCAGATATTACACCTTTAACCGGTATAGGTCTAGGATCGAATATATGCTTAGCCATGCTTAGACCGGTAGAAGTCGGGTGATGTCCTGTCACCTGCGAGATATAGGTGGATACCGGAGCACGGTTGGCTATATTTGCTATCATGGAACAGAACCATGGGGTAAAAGAAAATCGAGACCGGACGGGAAGTCGATAGAGAAGCAACAAGACATGGAGGTCTTGGGTGTAGATCTATCCCCGTCTATGTCGATTAAGGACCGTACCGTTGTTGGTGCTTCTGACAAGATTGAACGCATGCCTCTCACTTAGCTGGCCGGATAACTCGCTCCGACCGTGAAGCCGAGTAATTCAACTCAGGCCAGGACCCATTCTGTTGTGCGCTCCTTCCAGGGAATGATCAGACTGAGCCCAAGGGCAGGCTAGGCCTAAACATCCTGGCATCTGGTGTTCCAGATTGTGCGGCGCGGTATGGACCCACGAAATGTGTACCTGAGTTGTACCAAAGGTGACCTAAGGCTATCATGGCTGGTAGACCTAGGTTTGTGTTAGGAATAAATTCCCAGCTGGTTGAAATCGATTCGAATCGCCGTCTCTCCCGGATAGTGAGAAACTTGGCTAGTCCCAACATCGTAGTAACTGTGTTATGAAACATGATGGTTTGGATGAATTTGGAATTACAATACCTACTATGGTTACTATTGTATGCTTCTAAATGATATACCACATGTTTGGCACAGGATAGTTGCTAATCTAGAAATGGATAGTTATAATTAACTTGATAAAGGCATTGTAATGGTCCAACTACGTTAATTGCTTTTATGCAAAATGTTGTCAATCTACGTCCACTTATACAGCCTTGCATAATCCTTGGAGTCATTTTATTTCTGGTTCATGATGGATAAGTCTAGCTGAGTACCTTCTCGTACTCAGGGTTTTATTTCCCATTGTTGCAGATGGCACTGTGTATCACGGTTATTGCAAGAGTTGCTTCTATCCCACTGTGGATGAGGAGTAAGCCTTGGGTAGGCTTCTTTATTAATCCCCATCTTTGCTTTTGTGGACCGTGATCCTACTTGGCACTGTATCAAACTATGTTGGAAACTTTATTTTCGAACTTAATTGCTTCCGCTTTATCTATCAAACTCGGTTTGTAATAACTTTTATTCGTACTCTAATGATGAAATGTATCTGTGAACTTTATGTAATATGTGGCATGTATGTTGAATCCTGTACGATCTTGGTTGTTGTAAATCATTTATCGAGACCCGTCATGGTACTCGACGGACTACCGGGTTTATATGGGTTCAAGTATGACAGTGCGACCGCTTGCGGGCTGCCATTGTACTTGTACTCTTATAAATTGGTCGGTTCTGCGGCATCCAGAGCTAGGATGCCATGGGAAGAACTACAAAGTGGGCACTCGAGTTGATGGATCAAGGCATCACGTATGCCTCCCGAAAGGCGATCAAATCCCAGGTGTTGGCTGACTTCATCATGGAATGGACCGAGGTCCAAACACCACCAGTGGTCGTTAATCAAGAGTACTGGACGATGTACTTCGATGGATCCCTGATGAAGAAGGGCATCGGAGCGGGGTTGGTCTTCGTATCACCCCTCGAGGTCCACATGAGGTACATGGTTCGTCTCCATTTCCCCTCATCCAATAATGTGGCCAAGTATGAAGGGCTCATCAATGGCCTACGCATCGCCATCAAGTTGGGCATCTGATGCCTCGACATTCGGGACGACTCTCAGCTGGTCATCAATCAAGCCATGATGTCAAGATGGCTGTGTACTGCCAACAAGTCCAAGGGCTGGAGGACAAGTTCGATGGCCTCAAACTCAGTCACATCCTAAGGCGCCTCAACAAGGCAGCCGATGCATTTGCAAAGGAGGCGTCCGGTCGAGAGCCGGTGCCAACGGGTGTCTTCGCCAGTGACCAACACAAGCCCTCAGTGTGCTATGAAGGGTTGGAACGGGCCAACGATGGTCTGTCTGATCTAGCCTTGGGGGCTAACCAACCGACGACTCTGTCCGGCCCTGAGGTCATGGAGCTTGAAGAGGATCCAGCAATAGAGACTGACCCTCTGAACGACCAGAGAACACTCTACCTTGACTACCTCCTCCATGACACGCTATCGACGGACAAGATGGAAGCTCGACGGCTCGCACATTGCGCCAAGTCCTTCATTCTTGTAGAGGGCAAACTCTACAAATGAAGCCACACTGGGATCTTGTAGCTCTGTATCCCCATCGAACAGGGGAAGCTTTTGCTAAGCAATATCCATGGTGGGGTCTGCGGTCACCACACCATGCCTAGAACCTTGGTTGGGAATTCATTCCGACAGGGCTTCTACTGGCCCACTGCAGTAGCCGACACCGAGCAGATCGTACGCACCTATGAAGGGTGCCAGTACTACGCTTGACAAACTCACCTCTCGGCCCAGGCACTCTAGATGATCCCCATCATGTGGCCCTTCATGGTCTAGGGGCTTGATCTGGTTGGGCCTCTCAAGAAGGTGCCCGGGGGCTACACCCACTTACTTGTCACCATAGACAAGTTCATAAAGTGGATCGAAGCTCGGTGATCTCCATGATCAAGTCCGAGCAAGCTGTGTTGTTCTTCCTCAACATCATCCATCGCTTTGGAGTACCGAACTCCATCATCACAGACTACGGCACACAATTCACCGGTAAGAAATTCCTTTAATTATGCGATGAACAACACATCCGAGTCGATTGGGCCACCGTCGTGCACCCCCAAACGAATGGGTAGGTTGAGCGTGCAAATGACATGCTCCTATAGGGCCTTAAGCCCAGGATCTTAAACCAGTTGAACAAGTTTAGCGCATGCTGGGTCACCGAGCTCCCTGCGGTCCTCTAGAGCCTAAGGACGACTCCTAGCCATGCCACCGGCTACATGCCTTTCTTCATGGTCTATGGTTCCGAGGCCATCCTCCCAACCGACCTTGACTATGGAGCACCAAGGATCAGAGCATACGATGAACAGGGAGCCGAGGCATCCCACGAAGATGCCATGGACTAGCTAGATGAAGCCCACGGTGTCGCCCTCTTTTGTTCGACCAAGTACCAGTAGGCACTGCGATGGTACCACAGCCGATGGGTGCGGGACTGAGCCTTTAGCATCAGGGACCTAGTTCTCTGCCTCGTGCAGAGCAACAAGGACCGCCACAAGCTCTCCCCACCCTAGGAGGGGCCGTACATCATCGTAGAAGTACTCCGGCTAGGCGCCTACAAGTTGAAAACCATCGACGTCGAGGTCTTCACCAATGCCTGGAATATTGAGCAGTTACATCATTTTTACCCTTAAATAAACGCATACTTTCTCTTATTAGTTCTATCATCAAAATCCCTAATCTTTCATGACATCAGACCCCTGCAAGTGTGAGGGATCGGACCTCACTCGGGGGCTGGTATGAGCATGTTTTCTTTGCAAAAACATTCTCTGTGTTATCTTGCAAACATTCTCTATGTTTTCCCTCTTTTCCCATAGCAAGTCCTAAGGGCTAGGATTTTGGGGACCAAATCTGAGTATAACTGGTAGGACTGCGAGAAACCCACACCCTGTGGCTATGGTCTCCTTGCTCACCAGCATGATCAGAATTGCCTCACCCACACTCCGAGTCTTTTGCGACCGTAACTATGGGAAGGGTCAGAAGGCATTGAATCCCTTTTGCCAAAAAGAGGGAGAAGAGCTAAAAAGCTGTTTGCCATAACGAAATTTGAGAACATGTTCATTTTTGCATAAATTCATCGCTTACAAAGTGATTTCATCACAAAAGGGACTGATGTATTAATGAATACATAAAATAGTCCACATGGGGGCTCCCCCACAAATTAAATGATTACATCTATTGACCATTTCTACTCTAAGTACTACTATGGTCGCCGCGCCACGCTCTCCATTGGTAATGTCCTACCGCTCTGAGGGATCCCTGAGGGTGCCATCATCGACAATGTCGAGCACCACATCGGTGATCGTGGCACCTTTGCCAGGGCGTCCAGGGACTACGCCATCATGATCAGCCGCAACCCTAACAACGGCATCTAGATGGGGGGCGCTTCTCGCCGAAGAAAGGCTGCCATGGCTGATGGATGTCTCTGACATCTCTTCAAGCTTCATGAACTAGCCAATCTGAGTGGCTACAAGGGCGAAGCTCCCCATCGACACAGTCCTAGGTGGCTTCCCCACCAACAAGACTCGCCCAGAGAAGATTCGTCAGAAGTGCTTCCCTGATGGCTCCATCCCAACAAAGGCCTCATGGATGATGGCAAAACCAATGACACTCAGCACCCTCTAGTGTGCCTCCTCCTTCGGCAGAAGCGGCCCCTTCTCGGCAAAGGTGGCCAGCACCATCTCATCTACGTTGGAAGACCTCTAGCTCGACATCACGCTCCGAATTCACGAACGGATCTGTGAGTTCTCATCTCCCTCGCATTACCATCTCTCACTTAGGAACCACCATGACATGCGAATGCGCTTGGTGAAAAGGAAGAAGGAGGAGAAGCGGCGACTTAGGAACAGGCAAAGGAATGGGACAAGAACTCCCCACCCCCTCCCTATTTAAGGAAGAGGCGCAACAGATGAGAAAAGGCGAAAGGTTGGGATGAAAAACCCTCTCCCTTCCCCTATTCAATGCAGATGAGAATTCAATGCTGATGGGTAATTCGAGGGGACGCACCTAGACTGATGGGACGCGCCCTGATCGACAAGACATCACCTAGTCAAATAGAACATTGCCTGGGCATGGCTCACCACTACCGCACACTGGGCATGAGAATTAGGGCACACCCGCATGCAGGTGACTCCCCGCTTCCCTAGTCAGGACCTAGAAGGACCCAATGATGGAACCTCCATCAAGGGGGCCCAACAGGCCTCTTGGGTCAATCGGATGGCCTAGGTAAAACGATGAACGAATGGCTGTTGAAAGATAAGCACCTCTGTTTACTTACTTTGCGTGTTAATTTCATTATCGAGCCTCCGACCCTAGCAACAGCAGGGGCATGGACATCGCTCGGGGGCTACCAATAGTGTCTACTTGCTTAGACGTCCTCTTCGCCCGACCCCTCCTTACGTTGAAAATCAGAGACACAGGGTGCGGGTGTAAAACTTTGAGTAAAACTAGACGAACCGCTAGACCCTACGCCCCAACAGCTATGGTGTTTTTGTTCACCAGCATAATCGGATTCACAAGTCCCCCGCACCCCAAGCTTTAGCATCTGCCTTCTCGAGAAGGGTTCAGAGGGGTCCGCCTATAGAATCTCCTTCAAGGAGAAGCTGTCAGGTCTCCTAAAGTCAATCGAATGGCTCGAATCACCGCCGAGAAATAGAAATGAAAAAATTGTGATGCTCATGCAGGTCACACCGGCCCCGTCACAAATGTCGTACCCGAACCCCGAACGGACATGTCTGGTAAGAGTTTCTCATCGCTCATGCCACCAAGGTAACATTACCGACCCCCACTTCTCATTTCAATTAAATCATACATTATACCCATACATCCAAATGTTGCATATGCGATTGCCACATCTCAAACGCTTCATGTCACGTCACAAAGTGACAGTCGCCTCATTCGATATGAGTGGCAACTGACCAAGGTTTGAAGGCCAGCCTATGAAGGGCTCAAGGCCACCTCACGTCAAACAGAGCCAGGGGAGAAAAACCGAGATGAGCCCTAGCGGCCCTGCCCGACCTCACTCAGAAGCGGACAGGGAATTCTCGATGTTTCACGTTCGATTCTAACCTCGAGCCAAACCCACAGAATCTCCATCGAGGAGAGGCCAATGGGCCACCTGAGCCTATCAAATGGCTCGGGCATCTATTGGGAGGTGGGTTAAGTAGTGGAATGCCACATGAGGGCTTAGCCGACCCCGTCAGCGAATGACGGACCTGGACTCCACACGAACATGCCCATTAGCGAGCTCATTGAGCATGACACTCGAGCCGTCGAGGTAAGTGTCGTCAGCTCAGCCCCTCTAATTACAGAATTCAAGGATGAGGTGACGTGCAAAATGTGGTCGACCCCTATTAGACCCCAAGGGGCTCGGGGGCTCGAGCTGCTCGATCCAAGATCAAGAGACCAAGGTTCAAAGGCTAGCCCATGAAGGGTCCAAGGCCACCTCATGTCAAACAATAGCTAGGGGAGAAAACACAGATGAGCCTCAGTGGCCTTTGCCTAACCCGTATTGAGGCGGATAGGGTCATCTCAACCTTCTAGTTTAATCTATCCTCTAGCCGAGCCCATAGAATCCCCATTGAGGGGGAATCTATTGGAAGGTAGGTCAAGGAGCAAAGGAACGCCACCCGAGGGCTTTGCTGACCCTATCACAAAGCAACAGGATTGGATTCTATTCAAACATCCCTGTTAGCGAGCTCATCAAGCACGTCACTCGAGCCATCGAGGCAAGTGACGTCATCTCAACCCCCCAGTTGCGAAAACTGTGGACGGGGCGACAGTCACAAAACGAGCTGACCCTTGACTAAATCCCTACCACACGTGGGGGCTCGGGGAAGGCCAGGCCAGCAATGAGACCAAACGCATGGTCACATAATGATCGTCAAAATCCTAAGTAAGGGGTATGTACGAATACAAGAGTAAGTTCGCTACCCTCACTTTGGTCTCTAGTAACCTCCAGCCCCAGCGACCACAAGGGGCTGGATCTCACTCGGGGGCTAATAAAGGTATAAATACCTCCCTTTTCAAAATAGTCATTGCGTTAGACCTCTTCTTCGCATTACGGTTAGCAGCAAGGTTTGTGGGAATAGATAAACGAGCATGCCTGGTAAGACTGCAAAAAACCCATGCCCCGATGGCTATGGTAACTTTGCTCACAAGCATAATCGAAATTTCCTCCTTATACACCTCGGGCCCTACGGTCTTAACGAATAGAAGGGTCAGATCGTATAATACTTTTCTTCTCGAATGCAAAAGGGAAGAAAACAAGTTCAGACAAATGAAATAAAATTGCGAAATGAAATCATGAAGCTGTTTTTGGACACAAAAGTACCAACACTTGTCCACAAATTACAGATAAATATTTATCAAACTCATTCAACTAACTACTTCCTCGGAGGGAGAACTATGTCTTTCAGCCTATCCGCCAGGTTCCACGCAATGGGAGTCACTGCCTTCTCAATCTCATCCAGTTCGGAGGTTTCATAGCCAGGCGCGAAGCCGAGGCTCATTGCCTCCAAGTTAATCTCCTAATCATAATGAGAGTGGGCAACAACAAAAGCTTGGGTGATCCTGGCATAAAAAGTGTTCTCCTCAAGCTGGCGCACCCGTGCTGTGATCTCTATGGCATGGACCGTAAGTGAGCCGGTTTCCTCCGGCCGCGCCACCCCCAGGTCATCAAAATCCACCTCGACGGCAGCACGAAGGAGACCATGCTCATCACTCTCGTCCTAAAGAATCCCTTGCACCTCAGCAAGCTCCGTGCCTAGCCTAGCATAGATGCTCTCGGCCTCCAGCCGTCGGGCCATCGTGGCCCCAAGATCCGCTCGGAGGGAGCTGACCCCCTGACGTGCCTCGTTGCCCTCTCAAACAGCCTGTTCGCGCTCCTCGTGGGCCATGCCGCACTCTAAGCAAAGTCTTTTTGTAGTCTAGCATAGCTCATCTCGCTCCCTATGCAGCCGGGCAATCACCTTGGCATCTAGATTTGCCCTCTGCTGCAGGGCTGTGGACCTTTCCTCGGCTCCCAGCTTGAGATCTTGCTCCAACTCCAGCTTAGCTAGGAGGTCGATGACCCATAGGTAGGCCTCGACATCCTTCTAGAGCAGCTCGCCCACTCCTTTTGGACCTTGGCAGCCGCCTCCTCGTCCTACTGCACCCTCGCCGATAGATCCTAGAACATCCCATGGACCTCCTCCGCGTTCTAACATGCCTTGGCTTCCCACTATTGGGCGGTAGCAAGCTGGGCGCTCACATCTCCATGTAGTAGGGCCTCCTTGGTGAGGCGGTCCCATTCCACCTTCTGCTCGTGAAGGAACCAGGATTTCTCCCAGCTACGAGCAATGAGGGACTGAAAAGAAGACCAATGTCAAAAATACAAAAATACATGAAGAAAGAAGAAAGCGAGAGGGAAGATCAAGCAGATACCCAACCAGTGGTAATGATGATGTCACATAGGATGCCCCTGGCCTGGCTCAAGTCATCTATCATAGCCAAGAACCCAATGTCGAGACTCTCTCGCTCTATGCTCTCAGTAGCATCGTCGAGCGAGAAGAGAGTCGACATTGGGTCTTAAGGATCCATCCATTGGAGCAGCGGCTCACTCCGTGTGGGCGAGCGGCTGCCCCCTGATATTAGGGCTGAGGGTGACCCCCCGCTGATCCTCTCCACCACCGCCATGATGCTCGGGGACCCTCTAGCCATATACCCCTCCGTCCGGCCCACCTCGGACGCTGTCGCCTGGGCCACCGATAGCACGGATTGCACTGCTCCTTCAGACACCACCATGGCTATGGCCGGTCATGCCTGGCTTGTCATGATCGCAGCCACCTCCACTTGCCACGCTGAGGCCTCGGCTTGCGGTGCCGTGCCCACCACGGAAGGCACCACAAGCGCGAGCGGCGGCTCCATCCGCTCCAACGTAGGTGGCAGAATCACCTCTGCCGCCGTATGCTCAGTGGCCCCCAAGGATGCTTCTTTAGCCCTAGCACCTGATTGACCCATAGACGGCACGGGCGCTACCGCAGGTGGTGCCTGACTGGAGAACAAGGCTACAACATTGGCTCTACTCCTATCCGAAACAAGAGGGACATCGGGTGATGACGTCTGTCCTGCCTGAAGAGCAACGCTCTTCTTGGGCGCCAACACCAAAGTGCGGCCCCATCTCAAGATTCTACAAAAGTTAAAAGGCATAGGTCACACTTTAAAACAAAAAAAGCAGGAAAAATAGAGGAATCGGTGACTTACGCCGGCGTTGTTGGGTGGTAGGAACATTTTGGGAACGAACCCCCTGATTCCTGCTCCAATTCATATGGGTGGGACTGTTTCGAGCCTGCCCCCTGCTCTTGGGTAGAGGGGCTCGTCTCCCTTGCCTCCGAGGGTGCGACGGCGGAGCCACCCCTCTCTGTCGGCACCTCAAGCGCGGTGGCAAATCTACCCACCCCCATTAGCTCATGGGGCACGGCAGTGGAGCCACACCCCTCCACTGACACCCCGGGCATGGCGGTAGATCCGCCTGCTCCCACTAGTCCTAAGGATGGGCCAATGGTTCGGCCTATCTCCACTGGCCTCACGGACTCACTTCCCCTGCATGGAATGGGAAGGGTCCCTATGTGGATGAGTGGGTACCTGTCAGCGAATCCTCACCCTCTAGGACATCCCACTCCACATCTGCTACTACCTTGTCATCATCGTCTTCATCATCTTCGCTGTCTGCCTCCTCCCCTCGCTCTCATGCCTACTATTTCTACTGTTTCTTCTTCTGCTCAGACTCCTTCGTCTTCCTCTACCACTCAGCTATGGCGTGGTTGGCCGCCGCCATGAACTTGTCCTTCGGCAGCGGAGCCAGGCAATCCATAAAAACAAGTTTCTTCAGTGGGTCCTGCTGTCCCAATGTCAGCACCAATGGGTCAGGAATTCAAGTAAAAAGGAGGCACGGGGAAAACAAACTTATGAAGTCGATGAATCCCGGTTCCATCCATATTGGGGGATGCCCCGGCACTAGATATATGAAATTAAGGACAACGTCGGCGTTGTCCTTCGAAGGCTCCATCGCCTTCTTGATGCGCTGCGCCACTTTGGAGGGGGAGGTGCTTCGTCAACAAGCGCCATCCCTTCGAGCGATGCTCTAGGCACCATCTGGTGTAGAGGAAGCACACGCACCATCAGCGGTGCCACCCTCCTCATGTGGTAGGCGCCGATGATCCCCGACCCCTTCACGCCCCTCTCCTTCAGAATTTGAAGGGCGGCGAGATGATCCTTGATCTTCTTCTTATCTTTATCTAGGACACCCCACTTCCACGACTCTAGGACCTCTTCAATGATGCACCCAGAGAATGCTGGCAAGGGGGCAGCAATGTTATCCTTGACGTAAAACCAATGCGAATGCCACCCCTTGTTGGAGGTCGACAGACACATCGACAGGTATTTGTTCACCTAGTTGTTATGGAGATGAATGCCAACACATCCCACCGGCACGCTCTGCTCTTGCTTCCTGGCTTGCTTCTTCAGAAGGTCGACGGCAAAGAGATACCGCCATAGGTCAAAGTGAGGATCAATCCCCAAGAATCCCTCACACAGGGCGACAAACGCCGCAATGTGCTAGACCCCATTGGGAGTAAGGTGCTGCAACACCACCTTGTAGTAATCCAGTAGCCCCCGAAGGAACTTGTGGGTGGGGGTGGCAAATCCCCGCTCATGAAAACAAGAGAAGGACACCACATTGCCTTCGGGCGGCGATGGCTCATCCTCATCACTGGGCAGCCGCCACTCCTCGATGGCGGTCAGTGGGCAAAGGAGGCCACGGTGAATGAGGCCCTCTAGGCACTGAGGGGTGATGTCGGATCTGCACCTTGGCTCCATTAAACAATTGGGAGGGGGTGGATGCGAGCTTGATAGTGGCTGAGATGCAAATGCGAGCTTAACAGCGGCTGCGATGCGGGTGTGGAAAGCTCAGGTGATTGGTGGCGGAGGTTGTAGATGCAAAGTAGAGGAGGCAAAGTATGGAACCCAAGGGGTGAACCCCTTAGTTTTATAGGGGCGATGGATGCGAGAAGAGCAACCACCCACCTAGGTCTTCGAGCCTGCCACGATACACCACCACGTCACATCGCAGGATATGCGCTCGCGATCCCTATCCTCTCCCACCAAAATCGAGCCGGACGTTTCGCCTTCCTGAGCAGACCAGGACTCTTTTCCCATAGAGGGGATATGGGACAAAAAAGTATTTCTTTGGCCCGCCTGGGCCTAGGAGTTCGAGGGCTGGCCCAACAGTTTCGACGGCCGTCCCAATGAGGGATGGGCCCATGAACGGCCAGAACTCAGGTGCACGAGCCTCGATCCGTAATCGAGTCCCAACCGGGCTGACCCTAGACGAATCCCAACAAATGGGATACCAGGGTTTCCTTTAAGCTATCCAATTGTCAAAACACCAAATCTCATAGTCATACCCATGAAGGGTTCAAAATACCCCCTAGGCGATTCTGTCCGAATCACCTGGGGGCTCGGGGGCTACACCCTATGGGTGCGCTCACGTGCACCCTATGGCAAATCGAAATACCCCCCATGTGATTCTATCCAAATCACCTGAGGGCTTGGAGGCTACTGTCGAGGACCTAATACCAGGGCACCAAATGAGGTGGAACTAATAACCATCGAATGTTGACGCTTCCGATCAGACAAGAACGCTACTACACTTCTTGCCCAAACGACAGAAGATTGGTTCCGCCTTGCCGGACCCTGAGCGCAGGCTCCACCCCACCCGACGGCTGAGGGCTAGCTCTACATTGCCCAACGTCTGAGGGTAGGCTCCACCTCGCCCAACGACTGAGGGCTGGCTCCACCCCGCCCGATGGCCGAGGGCAGGCTCCGCCTCACCCGATGTCTGAGGATAGGCTCTGCCTCGCCCGACGTCTGAGCTCCAGGGCTGGCTCTGCCTTGCCCGATGTCTTCACCCTACCCCTTCATAATGACGAAGCATAGGGTAAGATGGATACTCAAGATACGACGGGACGGGTGCTTTAAGCCCTCCCAGGCATGGCAGAGCCTAAATAGTGTTGTAGGCGCTGACTTTTGTCCTATAGTGTTGTGGGCGCTGCCTTCAGCCCTTGGGCGTGGATCCTAACATGAGCATACAACAACCACTATAATCCAAGAGGGAGCTCACGTCATCAACAGTAACAAGCATGTAGTCACTTCCCCATCTACTCCCCGTAGGGTCACGGCTCAGCACCCCGACACACCATACCATCCACCGGGGGAGGATGGGACATGACCACTCACTGAAACAAAGCCAGAGCCCTTCCCTATCAGGATCAGTGAAACACGCTATCTCTGGCATGGTCTACCATGTCAGTAGGGTAGGCTCAAGGGAAAAGGAAGACCCAACACCTTCGAAGGACCTTCTCTACCTTTGGTTTTTTCCTCTTTCTCCCATCTGTAATCCCTGCTCCCCCTTGGTCTATAAAAGGGAGGGCAAGGCACCCCACTAAAGAGACAGATCGATTCCACAGACAACACACAACCTAGTAGCAACCGAGCTCTTGGCATCCTTTTGACCTTTCCATCAAAGACTTGGGACCTATCCCACTCTCGACCGTTTGTACCCCCTACTACAAACCTTTTTTGGTACTAATAACATGAGCAGCAGCAAACTAGACGTAGGGACATTCAGCCTGAACCAGTATAAACCTTGTGTCCTTTAGTACACCATTCGAGCCTAACGCGCAACAAATACAAATTTACTAGTTGGTGTTTGTTCAAAACACCAACAGCTCTCTAGCCTCCTGGTTGGCTTCACAGTTCTCCAATTGGTCCTAATATGCAGCCCTCGCTACATAGGTGCATGTGGTGAAAATAGCCTTGACCCACTTCCCAAACTTCTCCATCTTCTTTTCCTTGCGAGGCCTAGAGCAGGACGACTCAGGCACGTCCACAACTGATGGAGAGCGTCTCACTACCCTGCTAGCACCTGAGGCTTGGGTCTTCTCAATCTTGTAGGTGGTGTGAAGACCATCTTTCTCTAATCTATAGCTAGTGACCCTCTCAATCATAAACATGAGATAGGGGGCATAGGGTATCCCCTTTCTCCCATCCTCCATGGCATTCCTCAGCTCATGCCACATGAAGCGAGGGACATTAAACCTGTCACCTCCAGGAGCAAATCTTGCAAGCACATTCTATTGATGCAAAAGTGGATCTGCAAACACAAAGGGCTAATACCCGAATCGATACCCAAAGCGTGCCAGTCGATTTGACCTGTTAATCGACAAGGATGAAGATACGAGCACTTTGGTCCGGACAACAACGATACGCCCGGAAGTCACGGCCAAGAGGTACTCACGTAGAACTCGAGAATCGCCGAAGGTCGCACTAAAGCGATGCAACTCGCTGAATCAATGAGAACTCATAAAAAGGAAAAATATGCAAATTGACGAAGTCGCCGAAAAGTAAGTAGATGCAAAATAGGAGTAAAAATTGGTTTTGATATTGATTCATTTATATTACATTGCCCCTCAATCTATATTTATATCCTGATCTAAAGAGACATAACCAAATACGACTAGGACACCAAGTCCATATCTAAGGAAACACGTGACTCTTACATGAATCATACTCTACCAAATATAGAAAAGGAAATCAACTCCTATCTATTTCCATGTCCTCCTCAATTATGATGGAATTCTCACCGACCTCCTTTCCATCGGCATACTTCCTGTTTCATCGGCAGTAGTTTTCAAGCCTTCCTTCATCGGCATCGACAATAACATCTCCAACCTTATCGGCAACGCCTGAGTCTAAATCAACCTTTCCATCGATCACCACCATTCATCGGCAACTATCTTTACAAGCTGATTTTCATCGACTGTCAGCGTATACATTAACTTTCCTCCTGCCGATTAGCCCACTCTGATCATTTTGACATGTGCAAAAAACGGTGTCAACACATGCCCCCCAATTTCGGAGTATAAAACCATTAATGCTCTGAAATTTACTCCAGATAACGTTTGCCTTTGCCCAATTACTATAACTCATCCTCCAAGCCAAAACTTGATCTGTTATCAAATCTAATCAAATCTAGTCCTGATTCACGCACCTCAGTAAATATCGCACAATTTCCAACCACTCTTGCCCTGATTATGGTTAAGATACCGAAACAATAATCCATCAGCAAGATCCTAACATAATAATGCTGCCATTTTCAGAATTAAAATATCCTATACCGAGATCTCTTCCAAGTCATGATTACTTGCCATCAAATCATCTGTACAATCCCTTGATTATCATGCGAACAGTTACCATATCCATCTGAACCACCTTGACCCATAGGCGCGCAGCATAGAGATAAGTCTAGAATACCTCTACTCCAAGCGGCTTATAAATAGATTTCTCCGGAACGCTCGTCTTCTACCCTCAGACTCCAATCTTTGGCATTCTCTCTTTCCGGCGGCGACTCCGACGAACAACTGCGCGACCTCAACCAACAAGAACTTTTCTCCAGCGTCAACCTCGAGTCTCCAGCTCGTGCCCCCATCTACCTCAAGATAATGGCAATCAACTTTGACGTCCCTACGGTTCGTTCCACTTCTGTTACTTTTTACCTCGATTCCTCTAGTCTTTGCGAGTTCATACAGTTGGTAATTTTTTCTCTTTTTCTTTGTTCTTCGGATCCTCTAAACTTAGGAACTTCGCAACAAATTAGTTATTCCAATCGATCAGCCACATTTCCAATGCCTAGGACCAATGGGCAACCCAGATCCAACTGATCTGATTAATGCAGAGGTTAACAGAATCCCTTTTAGAGCCCAAAATTTCTCTCTGAATTTATGGAAAGATACATTCCGATCTTGGCCCAAAACCACCAAAGGGTGGAAAGATTGGTACTTGAGGGTCAACAGGTCGATGCAAGTACACTGGGCAGAACGGAAGCTAGACCAATGCATTAGGCTATCCATTGCTGATATGCATAAGAACGAGTCAATGATGATTGCAGCTGCTTACTTCTGGTCAGACACAACAAACACTTTTATGTTTGGACATGGCCCAGCTACTCCCACACTTGTCGATGTCTACATGCTCACTGGCTTGGATATTTCAACTACCGATGAAGGCTCCATCTATGGTAGAAAATCTAAATATAGGGTGAATACCCGCAACATCGGCGGTTGGACGGGATATATTCAAGAATGCCAGAGGACCGGGACAGTTAACCAGACGGAACATGCCACATTCTTGAATATGTGGTTAGAAAAATTTATCTTCTGTGGTCAATCAGTAGGACCAACCAACGCCTTCCTCCCCACGGCTGAACTCTTGGCTAATGGTGTAAGGTTCCCTCTTGGCCGATACCTTCTGAGCTCCACTTATCATCTTCTTCATCAAGTGTCTCAAACTTTTGCTTGGCGAACCCATCGGCAACTTAGGAGGCCCGTGGTGGTTTATCAACATGTGGCTGAATGCCCATATGCACAAACGTTTGCAATGGGACTTCTTTGCCCAACAATTCCCATGAGAAATTGCTAAAGACCACGTGCTTGGGGATGAGGAATCGGCAACACGCTCACCCCTCAATTTTGGTGAAGCCATAATTGTCCTCCCTGTAACAAGGCCAATGAAGACTAGATCGGCAGATTCTTCCAAAGCTTCTACAATGGTCTTTCTCGTGATCATAGGGCCTAGGTACCTTATATTGACGAAGAAAACAGATTCCCCCTTCTTTTCAACTTTGCCGATGACACTCTGAATAAGGATAATAAACTCATGATGGCCATCATTACTCCCAGGGCAATCCCAGTAAACACATTCGGTAGCGGGAAAAACACCAATATCACGTATGAATTTTACAATCCATCGGCAGTATCCCGTCAATTGGCTTTTGGGCAACTGCCAATCAAACTTTGTTTTGCCGATGTGATCAAACCCAGAGAAACAATCACCTATGGAACAGATTGGAGCAGGGTAGTGCGACTCTCCCCCGATGCCGATACTACAAATGTCGATCTATCCATCTGGACGCCAGCATCTTTCATCACTGAATCATATAAGCAATGGTGGCGAGAGTGGAGGGAACAACTGTTTGCAACATCTGCTCACACATATCGGCACATGATCGACCCTGAATACGCCATTCCCGATGACGCAGTAAGTTTCTTTTAACTCCCTTCTGCTTTTTCCTTTCATATATCGGTAACTAACTTTCTCGTGACAGGTTAACAACCTAGCACCATCTATGAGCAAAAGTGGGAAACCCTTCGATCTTCGGCCTGTTTCCCCAATATCATCGATCGGCTACAACGCCCCCACCTTAGCTACTTTGACTCACCAGAAGACCCATGCCAAGACCATCACCTCCAAGTCCAAATTGGCTACAGCTAGGGCCACTCCATTGGCTGCTGCTACAACCCTGATCAAGGCATTCAAGGTAACAACCCTGTTTATTTCTACTCATGTCAATCACAGACTGTATTAACATTAATCATCAAGGTGTAAGAGCCGCTGCTGGATCATCGTCGGCAATTCCTCCGACATCAAGCACCACTACCTCTGACAAACCTTCAGAGGTATTCCTTTGATTTTACATTTTATCTATTAAATATCATACCTTACACTTGTTTTGCAGCAACAAATGGGTACATTGACAAGCATACCAGATGTTCAAGCTCCACAACCAACAAGTGCCGATGCCCCCTAGCCAACCGTTGCTGAGGCCCAAGCAAAGCGCAAAGCCTTAATAGATGCCGAGGCACAGCTAAAACGACAGAAGTCCATGCTGATCCCCACATCTGCCCCAACGTCTGCAAGCTGGCAAGAATCAGTCGATGCAACTAAGCAAGCAGTTAATCCTCCTGTACAAGACATACCATCGATCATCATACCCCAAGGGCCAACCACCGATGAGGCCACAGAGGATATCCCATCGGCAAGCTCAGCCGATCCTCCACACGGCATACTCCAGGTTGCTTCCTCCAGCCAAGTATAGGAAATTGCCTTGAAACAGGTAAGCCGATTGACCTAGTCGATTTATAATATTCATACTTATCCTTAACTGACCTCTTTTTCTTTTTCTCAGGAACAAGACTCCCTAAACAACCTATTTTCCTTTGCCATTGACGTTTCTGATGATGATGGAGAGGAAGCAAGTTCTTCCCTTGCACTGGGAACAATATCAGCAAAAATTAAGTCCAAGTTGGAAGCTCTCCTGGACTTGTTACAGCAGGATACCGCCCAACTGGTAGATGACTCGGACCCCGCAAAGGCAATTTTCAAAACAATCCATGGCCAGGTCCCTACCGATGTTGAAGAAGCACTCTTCCCAGCAGCCCATTTAGAAAGCCACCAACTGCAATATCAACGGGCTGCTCAACGCATTACCGATAGAGCAGCTCAGGCTCAACTCAAAGAAGAGATGCTACAACTGAAACAGATTGCCGATGAGAAACACAAGGGCATCGGCAACTTGCAGACTTCGAGCGCTGAACTTAAGCAGAAAATCTTAGATTTATCGGCAAAGAGGATGGCTCTATTGGCTGAATTGAAAGAAGTCGAGGCAGCCTTAACTCATGCCCAACAAGAAGAAAGCCAGCTACCCAATGCCATCAAGGCCCTTCAGCAAGAAAGAGACATCCAGGCTCGCAAAGCCTTGGCCATGAAGAAAAAACTCAAGCCTGTGGAGGGTGCTGCTGATGAAGACATCAAAGAAATGAAGGAAGCCGACCAGATTCGCCTGCGTGCGATATTGGCTATCCAATCCTTATTAAACTTGTAAATCTTGTCTATTGCATCGGCACTTCATGAGACATTGACATCCTTGTATAATTCTAGCCGATAGGACTGTTATCGGCACTTATACTTTTATGCATCCATCCAGATACTAGGGTAATATTTCTTTAAATATTTTCCATTTAATGCTCTAGGAAACACAACCCCTTCGAGGGTTTCTAGAATATATGCGTTACCAGGAACAGACTGAATTATCCGATATGGACCTTCCCAATTAGGAGACCACTTTCCAAACTTTGAACTTTTAGTCCCAATCGGTAAAATCAATTTCCAGACCAGATCTCCATCGGCAAACTCCTTTACCTTCACCTTCTTGTCATACCATCTGGCTACTCTTTTCTTATTTTCTTCGATGCTAACTAAAGCCCTTAACCGATGACCCGCCACATCTTCCAACTCATCCTTCATAAGAGTATCATAATCATCGGCTGTCAGCTAATTTTGAGAACGTATTCGCCTAGAGCCAGTTTTAATTTCCCAAGGCAATACTGCGTCGTGTCCATATACTAACTGATAGGGCGTTACTTTGGTTGCACCATGACATGACATCCGATATGACCACAAGGCTTCATTTAATACTATATGCCACCTCTTAGGATTTTCTTTAATTTTGCGCTTAATGAGTTTGATGATCCCTTTGTTAGAAGCCTTAGCCTGACCATTAGCTTGAGCATAATATGGAGAAGAATTTAAAACTTTAATTCCCATACCTACAGCAAACTCATCAAATTCTCCCGATGTAAACATAGTACCCTGATCGGTAGTGATAGTTTGAGGAATACCAAATCGGTAAACAATATGCTCTTTCACAAAATCGATCATATTAGCCGATGTCACCTTTTTTAAAGGAATTGCCTCAACCCATTTTGTGAAATAATCGGTAGCAACCAGAATAAATTTATGTCCTTTCCTCGATGGCGGATAAATTTGACCGATGAGATCGATAGCCCATCCCCGGAACGGCCAAGGTTTAATTATAGGGTTCATAGCCGATGCAGGCGCTCTTTGAATATTACCAAACTTTTGACACCCCTAACATCCTTTAGAATATTTAAAACAATCTTCAAGAATAGTCGGCCAATAGTATCCATTCCTTCTGATCATCCACTTCATCTTGAAAGCCGATTGATGCGCTCCACACACTCCTTCATGAATTTCACCCATCAAGCTTTTCGATTCATCACTGCTAACACATCTGAGTAAAACTTCATCTATAGTTCGATAATATAATTCATCATCGAGGAGCAGATACTTGGTAGCTTGGAACCTTATACGTCTTTCAACCTTTTTATATGGATCCATTAAATAATCGACAATCTCCTTTCTCCAGTCATCGGTATCGACTACCGATGTTAGCACTTCCTGAATAGGCTGATACCCTGAAGCATGCTGAGCTAGTCGATTAGCCTCTTCATTATGCAGTCGAGAAATATGTTCAAGACGAAAATCTCTAAACCCTTTCAACAATTGCAAACATCTTTCATAATACGAAATTAAAACTTCACTTCGGCATTCATAAATCCTAGCCAATTGATTTATAACTAGCATAGAATCACCAAAGATTTCAACAGCATCGGCACGTATCTCCTTCAGCAATTCTAACCCTTTTATCAAGGCTTGGTATTCAGCCTAATTGTTTGTTGATGTAGCAACAATCGGCAATGAAAACTCATACTTCCTTCCTTGAGGTGAAATCAACACAATGCCGATACCTACTCCTTCACCACATATGGACCCATCGAAGAAAAGTGTCCAAGGAGCAACCTCCAGAGAGTCCACTGTATTACAATGCTGAGTGACAAAATCAGCCATAAGCTGTCCCTTAACTGCCTTAGTCGATTCGTAACGTAGTTCAAATTCTGATAATGCTAAAATCCACTTGCCGATTCTACCACTTAATATCGGCATCGACAGCATATACTTGACTACGTCGTCTTTGCATATGACCGTACATTCGGCAGATAACAAATAATGTCTTAATTTGACACAAGAAAAGTATAAACACAGACATAATTTTTCAATGACCGAATACCTTGTCTCAGCATCCACTAATCTTCTGCTCAAATAATAAATAACACGTTCTTTCCCTTCAAATTCTTGAATAAGAGCTGAACCGATAACGGTATCATCAGTTGACAAATACAACCTGAAAGGTTTCTCGTGTTGAGGTGGAACTAGCACTGGAGGATTTGTTAAATATTTCTTAATTTCATCTAGGGCTAACTGCTGCTCAGCTCCCCATACAAATTCCTGATCGGCTTTCAATTTAAGTAATGGACTAAAAGCCTTGATCTTACCCGACAGATTAGATATGAATCTTCTAATGAAATTAATCTTACCGATCAAAGATTGCAATTCAATTTTATTGGCAGGAGCAACCACCTTGTTAATTGCATCAATAGACTTCCCACTGATTTTGATGCCCCGCTGATGCACCATAAAACCCAAGAATTGACCTGCTGATACACCAAATGCACATTTATTAGGATTCATCTTCAATCCATGCTTCCTTGTGCACTCCAGTATCTTTCGTAGATCGGCTAGATGTTTTGTGATATCTCCAGACTTAATCACTACATCATCAATGTAGATCTCTACTAATGTGCCGATGTATTCATGAAAAATAAAGTTCATAGCTCTTTGATAAGTAGCGCCGGCATTTTTCAAACCAAATGTCATGACTATCCACTCAAACAACCCTATATGACCTGGACATCTGAAAGCAGTCTTGGGAATATCTTCTTTAGCCATGAATATTTGATTGTAACCTGCATTACCATCCATGAAGCTAATAATTTGATGTCCGGCTGTAGCATCAATCAACAAATTAGCAATCGGCATTGGATAGCCATCCATCGGTGTGGCTTTGTTGAGATTCCTGAAATCAATACAAACACGAAGTTTTCCATTTTTCTTATAAACAGAAACCACATTAGAGATCCACTCTGCATATCGACACTGCCGAATAAACTTTGCCTCAATTAATTTAGTTATTTCGGCCTTAATGTCAGGAAGTATATTAGGGTTGCATCGGCACGCTGGCTGCTGATGTGGCCGAAATCCAGATTTGATAGGTAACCGATGTTCAACTATCGATCAGTCTAATCCAGGCATCTCAGTATAATCCCAAGCAAAACAATCTTTATACTCTTTTAACAAATCAGTTATTTGCTGCTTACCCTTGGAATCTAACTTAGCACTAATAAAAGTAGGTCTTGGCCAATCGCCATCACCAATATCTACTTCTACTAAATCATCTGCCGATGTGAACCCTTGACCTAATTTTCCATCATCGGCAAACCTATCCATTAAAACTCTTCTTTAGAACCAACTACTTGGATTGGTGGAATTTCATAATCAGCAACTCTAAGGAACTCTTTTTCCCAAACTTCTCCTGATATGCATTTAGTTTGCTCATAAGTATCTGATTCTGCCGATGCGATGATATAAGAAGAATCACCAGGGACAAACTCAATCTTATCCCCAATCCACTGTATGAGGCATTGATGCATTGTAGAAGGAACACAACAATTAGAATGAATCCAATCCCTCCCTAGAAGCAGATTATATGCACCCTTGCCATTAATAACAAAGAACATCGTCGGCAAGGTTTTGCTGCTGATGGTCAATTCAACGCATATTGCCCCTTTAGCCGGTGACACATTGCCTTCAAAATCCTTCAGCATCATATCAGTTTTGGTCAAGTCTTGATCTCCCTTACCAAGTTTTTGATACATCACATAAGGCATAATATTAATCGCAGCCCCTCCGTCGATAAGTATCTTAGATATAGGCTGCCCATCAACTCTGCCTTTCACAAACAAAGCCTTAAGATGCTGTCTCTCGTCATCGGTAGGTTTCTCAAAAATAGCCATCATTGGATCTAGTGTCAACTGAGCTACTTGATCAGAGAGAACAACTTCTTCCTCATTATCAGATAGTGCCAAAAACTCCATCGGCAACATGAATACCATATTAACATCTGCCGATGGACCCTTATTTTTGTATTTTACCTACCACTGCTGATGATCGGACCTCTCATTGGAGGAATTTTCCTGTCAGTATAAATCCTCCTGATGCTCACGTTGCATCCTCCTTTTCTGTGTCTTTGTCAGACCCTCCAAGCACCATCGAGGAAACTTGGTTTTCCAAACCGGCTGATAACAGGTCCCAGTTGATTCTACACGACGTATATTAGGGTCCCTGTAGAATATTTCTTTATCGGGAACTCTTGCGTTTGCCATCTCCTCAAGCTCCTCTTGATTCCTTGGAAAATATCCAACGCGTTTACCAAGCCTTTCATGTACACTAAGTCTGCCCCCCAGCCAATCATGCACTGATGCTCTGCCTCTGATTGGCTCATTAATAAATAAACCCTGATTGCCAGGTTGAAACCTCCTTTCTGACCGATTGACCCCATAATAACCATTGCACTCAGGACAATTTTCAACAGTTGGCAATTTAATACCTTCTTCCAAGCAATGGATGAAAAACGGGCACCTCCAATGATCTTTATGCCGATACCATTCTTCCCGACGTCTCTCTTCTTGCTGTTGTCGATATCGGTCCTTACGCTGACGCCAACCCTCCTGCTGCCTTCGATGGGTAATCACAATGCCAGGTCGAGGAGGGTTTTTGGAACTACTGCTTTCTCCCAGCAAACCCTTACTTTTTGCATCATCGGTAGTTATCCGATGTTGGGGATCCACTGATGCGTTTTTCTCAGCAGCCTCTGACGTCAATACCTTGGTCTTCCCTTTGGCCTCCAACATATTTGCTGGAAAAGGGTGTTGATCAATTTTCATCTGCTTCTGGGCCTTGGAAGTACCAAACTTAATTCTCCTAGATTCAATAGCCGATTGTAACTGTTGCCTGAACACCTTGCACTCATTTGTACTGTGTGAAGTTGCATTGTGCCATTTGCAGTACAAGATCTTCTTCAACTCTTCTGTCGATGGGATCACATGATTAGGTGACAGCTTAATTTGGCCCTCTTGAAGTAGAAGATCAAATATCTTGTTGGCTTTGGTGATATCAAAGGTAAACTTTTCTGGCTCTTTCTGACCAAAGGGACAAGATATCGGCTTTTTATTCTTAACCCACTCAGCTAAGCCAATAACTGGTTCTTCATTAGAATCAGAATCTCCTACTTCTTCAACAAATGATACTTTTTTACTCCAATTCTTTTTAGGTTCAAAAACCCCAGTATCTTGATCAGAGATCCTTTGCACAAGATGACTGAGGCTTTCAAACTCCTGAGAAGCATATCTATCTTTAAGATGTGGAAATAACCCTTGGAAAGCCAGATTGGCAAGCTGCCGATCATCCAGCACCAGGCTATAGCACTTATTTTTTACATCTCGTAGTCTTTGCACAAAGCTTTCTACTGATTCATCATTACGCTGTCTCAATTTTACTAAATCGGTAAGCTTCTTTTCATGAATTCTAGCAAAGAAATACTTATGAAATTGTTTTTCTAGATCAACCCAAGTAATAATAGAATTTGGTGGTAATGAAATGAACCATGTAAATGCTGATCCAGACAAAGATGATGAAAATAATCGAACTCTTAATTCATCTCTGCTAGCTGCCTCTCCACATTGAATAATGAAGCGATTGACATGTTCTATTGTTGATGTATCATCTTGCCCAGAGAATTTAGTGAAATCTGGTACCTTGTACCGATTTGGGAGAGGAATTAAATCATACACAGGAGGGTATGGAGTCCGATAAGAATAAGTATTGACCTTGGGCTTTATCCCAAACTAATCCTTCATAATTTCTGCTATCTTATCGGCCCAAAAAGCATCAGCCTCCTGCTGATGAACTGGCTAAATTTCTACAGGAGGTGCCTGCTGATATCCCTCCACATATCTTTGTGGCCCATGATCTCCAGCAATCGGCATATTTGCCGTTACTTGTGGTCCATTAACCTGTTGAAAAGGATTCATCGGCTGAGCTACCGATGCTTGATTCTAGAAACCAGCTTGCATATGACCTTGTTGAATCCCTACAACCTACTAATTTTGCTAAACTGTATGTTGAACAGGTAACTGTCCTGACCAACCATTATTAGAACTCATCGGTATAAAACTTACCGATGGCTGGTAATTTGCTGACATTGTTGGATAATTATAACCAGCTTGAGGCATGAACTGAACCCTAGTTTGACTCATAGCAGGGGCTTTCAGCTGCATCAGCAGTAAGCTTGCCGATGGACTTGAATTGGGTGTTTGAACCAAAGGCATCTAAAAACCTCCTAGAGTTGGTTGCATAGTAGTTACTGTGGCATATTGAGGCACTTGAGCCATTGGCGAAACAGCCGATGGTATAAGAGCTTTTCCTACTGCATCAAACACTTGAGGTAACCCAGGATTGAAAGCAGATGACTCCGGAGGCATACCATATCCCCACCAATTAGCAGGAATCTGGCTATTCTGAGACACAGGGCCTGACATAGCTGATGCCGATAGATCTGTATTAAGCTGAACTCATCCTCCTGGTAGTACCGGATCTGATCGTATCGGTGTAGATTGAATATTAGGTAAGCCTGCCGATACTAGAGGAGAAGTAACTTCTATACCCACAATGGCCAAGGGAGCCGATGGAGTATTGATAGATGCTAGCTCTGGTTGGTGATAGGTAGGCCCAACGTAATGCGGTGATGCTTGTCCTTCTTTGAGAGTTTGAACCACAGCATTATAAACAATATTGGACAGCACATTGGAATGATTAATCAAAGCATGATTTACTACAGAATTAACCATCTCTTGAAGTTTACCAGGATTGGAGTCAAAGGTAACCTGCCGAGGCAACGGCAAATCTTGCTTCTGGATGACTTGTCCACTCTTGTTCAGGCTAAATGATTTCAGACAAAGCTGCCTGTATTCTTCTACAGCCTTTTCCATAGCCTGCCTCTGCTCTTCCTTAAGATCTTCTTCTAATACCACGATAATGTTCCCTGAATCGATCTCAGGATTGAACATATTGATCGGATTGATTTGTCCCACCAGGCGTGCCAAAAGATGTGTTGATGCAAAAGTGGATCTGCAAACACAAAGGGCTAATACCCAAATCGATATCCAAAGCGTGCCAGTCGATTTGACCTGTTAATCGACAAGGATGAAGATCCGAGCACTTTGGTCCTGACAACAGCGATATGCCTAGAAGTCACGGCCAAGAGGTACTCACGCGGAACTCGAGAATCGCCAAAGGTCGCACTGAAGCGATGCAACTTGCCGAATCAATGAGAACTCGTAAAAAGGAAAAATATGCAAATTGACGAAGTCGCCGAAAAGTAAGTAGATGCAAAATAGGAGTAAAAATTGGTTTTGATATTGATTCATTTATATTACATTGCCCCTCAATCTATATTTATATCCTGATCTAAAGAGACATAACCAAATACGACTAGGACACCAAGTCCATATCTAAGGAAACACGTGACTCTTACATGAATCATACTCTAACAAATATAGAAAAGGAAATCAACTCCTATCTATTTCCCTGTCCGCCTCAATTACGATGGAATTCTCACCGACCTCCTTTCCATCGGCATACTTCCTGTTTCATCGGTAGTAGTTTTCAAGCCTTCCTTCATCGGCATCGACAATAACATCTCCAACCTTATCGGCAATGCCCGAGTCTAAATCAACCTTTCCATCGATCACCACCATTCATCGGCAACCATCTTTACAAGCTAATTTTCATCGACTATCAGCGTATACAGTAACTTTCCTCCTGCCGATTAGCCCACTCTGATCATTTTGACACATGCAAAAAACGGTGTCAACACATTCCTGACATAGCCATTAAGTTTAGAGTCTGCTCCATCCTTGGGATTGATAGTGTGCCTGATCAAATTATTCAGAATGTAATAATAGCTCTTTAGGCCACTGACCTTCCCATCTGCTCCTCTTCTGTCAATCCACATATATGCAATATCATAGATCTCAGCTCTAGCCTCATCATGAATATAAGTGAAGCCCCGCTCCTCTCCAAAACCAAGGATCCGGCTGAAAGTCACAAAATAAACTCTATATTGCCGTCCCTCAGTCATCCAGTGAATCTCATTAGTGTAGATGCTATAGAAGAAAGTGGCATGGAACTAGGCTAGCACTTCTTCATTTCAACTATATCTGAAGCTCATAATATTAGTGAGGCCAAACAACTCACAAGCCTTGATCACCTTATTGAATTCTGGCCCATTCTTTACCTTCATCTCCTCCCAATCAACATACTACATCTTCACAACCTTGGATTTCTTGGAGTTGAAGTTCACATATGTATAGAAGTTGTAATGAAACTCATTCCAAAACATGTAGTCAATCTCCAAATCCTTTGGCTGCTCATAGGGATTGTTCTTACGTGCTTCCTCCACCATCTTCAGCTTTCCCTCATAGTTGAGCACGGGATGAGCATGTGTGTCAATAGGACGCCCAATGACCACATCCTTAGAATACTCTCTGATGTAGCTCATGTCGAACTCCTCAAGATGAGGTGGAGTATGTAGGCAAGCACCTAGAGGAATAGTGCATCCAGCCCTCTCCAAGTTCTCCTCATCCTAGATTATCTGATCTCTCCTCCCCCTGTCTCTAACAACATCTCTGCCTACTACACTGCTGCTGCCCCCTATGGTCCTGCCATGACCACGACGAGGCATATGCTTATCCTGAGGCCCAGTCATCTTCCTCTTCCCCCTCCAGTCATCATCACCTCTAGAGGACATCTATGCAAACAAATATAGATCCAAATAAGAAACTATATATAAGGGGTATAGAAGAACACTTGTAAAACACTCTGGATAGATGTGATGATTCAAATCTCGAGTTAGGAAAGCACTTTGAACTAATCAGGTCAGAGGGTGCGGCACTACCGCACCTAGTGCTTCACCTCTCCCATGATTCAATTCTTCTCAACTATTCAGACTATTTCTCAAACATTCTACTAAACCACTTGACAATCTCAGAATGAGTAGACCTAAACAAATACATGGAGTTGTCTACAATGTAGGTACAGTGGCTACATGTTTAAGATAGAAACAAATCTGGTGCATAAATCCAACCAAAACAGAGAGTCATCGATGGAACAACATCTGCATTTACAAGTTCAATCTGTTGAGTGCGGCACAGCCACACCCAACATGCAGCACTACCATGGGTATAGATGAGGCTCAACCAATGAATCGTTGTTTTGATTCAATTTATCCATCAAACTAGTTTCTACCCTAATCATGCAGTCACTAGAAACCATCTTCCAACAAATATAGAACTCCATGGCATAGATTGGGATTAGGTTAGCGTTTCACCTTGATTCACATGGATTGAAGAGGAAAGGAAAAGAATGTCGCTGTCCATGAGCTAGAGCTGTTGCTTCTATCGGTGAGGAAGAGTAGCAGCAGGCCGTGGCACAGCCGGAGCGGTAGCTAGGAGATAGCGGCGGCTGGCTGTGCGTGTGTGGAGGAGAAAAGAGGTGGCAGCGGCTACTGAGGAAAGAGATGAGGGGTTACCCTAGGGGGCCAGGTAAATAAGAGATAAGATGTGGGCCCCCATTGTAACAGCTGATATGGGTCGAATTTTGAATTGAAATTCAAAGTGCGGCACTATCGCTCGCCACACGTGGCACTGCCACAGTGTGGCACTACCATAGGGCAGGCGCGGCACAGCCGCACTCCCTAGTATAGCAAATTTAGCTACTAACTAAATACCTCTATATATATAGGATATGGACACATATCTCAAGCATACTATGATCAGCAATAAATAATCAATACAAACAATGATTATAATGCACTTGTTTCTTATGATAAACATTTTTAAGCACAATATTTAAACTTTTGTAATTCATTTCTCCTATCCACGCTAGTTCATCAATCAAGTTGTGCTATATTTCAAACCACATTACAAGAATTAAATATATTTAGCTCACTACGCAAAGCACAAAACCTTGACTCATTAAGAGGCTTAGTGAAGATATCGGCTAGTTGCTTTTTGATGCTCACATGGTGAATTTCGATATCTCCTTTGACTTTGTGGTCTCTCAAGAAATGATGTCGGATGTCTATGTGCTTAGTTCTTGAGTGGCTTATGGGATTGTTGGCTAACTTTATGGCACTTTCATTGTCACATAAGAGTGGGATTTTTGTGAAGTGATATCCGAAATCTTGAAGGGTTTGCCTCATCCAAAGTAGTTGAGCACAACATGCACCGGCTGCAACATACTTAGCCTTGGCAGTGGAAAGGGCTACACAATTTTGCTTCTTAGAACTCTAAGACACTAGGGACCGTCCAAGGAATTGACACGTCCTCGAGGTGCTTTTTCGATCTACTTTGCAATCAGCATAATCAGAATCCAAATACCCAAGTAGATCAAACTTAGAGCCTTAAGATACCACAAGCTAAGGTTAGGAGTGTGTACTAAATATCTTAGGATTCTCTTAACGGCCACTAAGTGGCATTCTTTCAGGTTAGCTTAAAATCTAGCACACATGCACACACTAAGCATAATATCGAACCTAGATGCGCACAAATAAAGTAGGGGGCCAATCATGGAGCGATATACCTTAGTATCCATGGCTTTCCCTTCATCATTGTGATCTAGATGTCCATTGGTTGGCATGGGAATTTTGATAGGCTTGGCATTCACTAAGTCAAACTTCTTGAGCATATCATGGGTGTACTTCGTTTGGCTAATGAAAGTTCCATCCTTCACTTGCTTAATTTGAAATCCAAGGAAGAACTTCAATTCACCCATCATGGGCATCTCAAATCTCTTGGTTATGATCCTACTAAATTCCTCACAAAAGAATGGTTAGTACTACCAAATATTATGTCATCGACAAATATTTGGCACACAAATATATCTTTGCCAACTTTGTGAGTGAAAAGGGTAGGATCGGCTTTGCCTATTTCAAAGCCTTGTTTAAGCAAGAATTCCTTAAGGCATTCATACCATGTTCTTGGTGCTTGCTTAAGCCCATAAAGCGCCTTTTGGAGTTTGTAGACATGGTTGGGAAACTTGTGATCTTCAAAGCCCAATGGTTGCTCAACATAGACAAGTTCTTGAATAGGGCCATTGAGAAATGCACTCTTCACATCTATTTGATATAGCTTGAAGTCATGATGGGCGGCATAGGCTAGAAGCATTCGAATTGCTTCAAGTCTTGCCACCGATGCATATATTTCTTTAAAGTCCAAGCTCTCTACTTGAGTGAAACCTAGAGCAACCAACCTTGCCTTGTTCCTTGTCACCACTCCATTCTCATCTTGCTTGTTGCGGAAGACCCACTTGGTGCCAATGACATTGGTATTGGGTCATTCTACCAAAGTCTACACTTGGTTTCTTTCAAAGTTATTGAGCTTTTCTTGCATGGCCATCACCCAATCCGGGTCTCCAAGTGCTTATTCTACCTTAAGAGGCTCCAAAGAGGAAACAAATGAGTAATATTGATAAAAGTTTGCTAAATGTGAATGAGTTGTTACCCCCTTTCGAAGACTTCTAAGAATGTTATTGTTTACACCAAAATTTGGAAAGAAGAATTGTAGGAACTCGAAGCTCCCAAGATCATGTCATCAAGGAATCGATTGCATAAAGATGATATCAACTGATTCAAATGCAGCACTAGAATCGGCTCTCTTCAGATAGCGCCAGCAGATAACGACAAAAGCTATGGTCGGCATCGGGAGAAATATGTCGGACTCTACAAAAAGAGAAAGATTAGGGTCCAAGTTATCTTAAATTAGGAATGTTTTATTCTATACCAAAGATTGTAATGAGTCATAGTTAAGTAGGATTCATGTTTAGGCTCTGAGTATAAATATTGGACCTCGGCTATTGTAAAAGGGAGATCCAATCAATCAAACACAAGTTATTTACTTTTTTGGCTCCGGCCAACCCATAGGAGTAGGAGTAGAGTAGATCTCGGCGAGTTCTTCAGCAAGCAGGGCTGCATCGGTCCGGCCAACCTCCGGTTTGTCTATAAGTACCGTCATAGTTTATACTTTGGTTTGTACGGCTGCATCGATACGGTCGACCTCCACTACGAACCTTAGTATAAGCTAGTTATTGACTCTTATCTAGTTCAAGTAAGGCTGCATCGATCCGGTCGACCTCCACTACTCGAACTAGATTAAGGTCAAGTTATCGGCTCTATCTAAGGGTGGCGTCCTTCGGGTAGATTCATTAAGTTATCGATCTTGCTGATATTTTCATTGTTATTAGTTTACAGCAACATCAATCCACTCGGTCAGGATCGATTTAGATCGGCCTTATATCCTTTTAGTCCATCATTCATTTATTACAACACGATGTTCCTTACTCTGAATGACAGGTTATGTTTTATCGGCCGTTCTATTTTGATCTTGATCGTGCATGGTACTCGGTTAAGGCATGAATAATCTTAAAGAGGTTTGTTGGCTAGTTAAATCTAGTTTATAGTTCACCATTATGGCTGTAACGATCCAGTCGATCCCCACTGATGGCACTATAGATTGGAGGATGCTAGTTAGTAGATTTATTCCTAATTAGGCGTGACCTTAGCTATTTGCTATGCCTGCATTGGCTAAATAGCTGATCGCCTGTGCATTAACACCCACAGTGTGCGTCCATGACTCTGTTAAGCGTGAATAGATCTGTGTACTTTAAGGGTTTGATTCGTTGTCTTTTTCACAGCTACATTGATCTGGTTGAACCCCACTATTAGAGATAGCAGATTAAGTCTGAGGAGTCCATGGGTTTGTTCATGTGAAATAGTTAATTGTCCACACGCTATGGTACTTTTTCACCTAAATCGGCTATTTCTGCCGATTCATCTGAGGCTTCATGTATAGCATGTCTTTCGGAAAGCCTGTCGAGGTATAGATGGTTTTATAGATTCTAAGGTTCTAGTTTGTTA